>NW_026138097.1:23010000-23635000 GCF_025592945.1 Manacus candei
TGACTGAAATCCTGAAACTCTGTTTGCCAGGTCTTCTACCAATAAACTTAATCTTAAAAACTTCTCAGAAATAAAATCAATCTCTCAAAACTGCTGAGGTTCCGTGCTGAAGAAAAGTCACAATTACTTTGATGGTGATGTTGTGATGATATAGTGGGGGAAAAAAATTATAGCTCATCACCTCTCACAGTTTAAAGCCATTCAAAAAAATGAGAAATAAACATCTGAAAGATCAAAATAGACTTGGTGGTTTAGGAGACAGATCCCTGCCTTGGTATAGGAGGTCTATGAACCACTTATACACAACCTAATTTGTCAATATAGAATTTAATCAGTTCACAGAACATTGAGCAAATTCTCTCACCTAGCCTTTAGATCACAAATTGATAGGATGTATTTTCAAATATACAAGCAAAATAATTTTATGTTTTAAAAGGAGTCATCAATATCTGAATATTTTCATATTTTCAAACAAAACACCCTTATAAGTAAGCACATTACAAAGTTGGGGGAAAATTACTATATGCATACCTTATTGAGGAACAAAAATAGCTTCTTAGGCTGTGATTTTCAACGTAATTCTAAAGGTGGCAGCTTCCATCTCCATTGCAGTCACAGCTAGTAGATGTACTTAGGAGTTGAAGAAACCCTTCAAATGTCCCAAATACACCTGTGAGTCCCGAATCCTCAGCTGACAGTAGTTTGCATAGACTAGGGTCTGAAGCATTTTGGCAAGGAAAAGAGGCATATCCAGAGGATAATACAGGGCACACCAAGCACATGAATGAAAACAGATCCTTTAGAGGAGGGAAGGAAGGTAGGTAGGAAGTTCCATTGGGCCCTTCTCTGACCCAGTGCTTCTTAACACCTCCATGAATATTGCCAAAATCCATATTATGCTTCTCTGCCCTAAAGTTTTTCATAGATGTCTTCTGTCTGGTTTATACAGAAGACAGCTGGAGTTCAGCTGAAACAGTGTGAAGCTGATACTATGTTGTAGCTGCTTAGTTTACAGAAAGGAAAAAAAACCCAAAACCAAAAACCAAGCCCAAAACAAAACAAAGCCACACAGACTGTGAGTCTATTTCTATGACCACAGGTCCAAGTAACTATGACAGAGGCAGCAAGATGTCATTTCACCACTAGAAAGATTGCTCACAAACTTCTGATCACATTCATCTGTCCTCCACAAAACAAATGTATTTCAGCATTTAGATAGCAGGCTCAGTTTGAAAAGCTAGTAGCTGGACGATGGGAGAGGAAGACAAGGAGCAGAACAAAGAACAAAAAACATATTTTGACTTTAACACAGAAAATCACTGCAGGAAAACAATTACAGAATCCAGTAGCTTTATTAAAAGCATTTCTGTTAAAATGACTGCACTTTGAGTCAGACTTCTAAGACACACTTTAAGTAAATTATAAAATGCTATATCTTTACTTTTAAACAGAAGCAATGTGAGAAACAATTTTCAAGTGTCAAAGTCTTTAGTTATCAACACATTATTTAAATTTCACTTTTTTTCACTCCATACTACATGACAGTAACTTAATAGAACATAGTAACTCACTTTCTTCTTACTCAGTGCTAGCCTTACAAAATGTAGTACAAAAACTAGACAATAAAAACAACCAGTAAAAGAAATTACTGCATAGCAGTAATGATTATAACTCTCACTGGCTACTAACACAAGAAAAATAGCAGTAATGGTTTGCATGTAACAATACAGTGAATCATTTCCAAATTTCAGTTTTATCTGCCAGAGTCAAAAAGTCTTCCAAGGTGAGTTTGTGTTGTGTGAAAAAAACGTGGATCTGAGTTCTCTGGCTTCCAGCAAGATAGCTAGAACTATAGTCAGAAAGACATGCAGAATAAAGTCCAGCAGCAGAAAGTTTTTGGATTTTCAAAATGTTATTTTAAATGCTATGATCAACTTATATAATTTCTCTATTAACTTGCAACTACTGTACAAAGTTCTTGTATAGATAAGGTGGACAGTAGGGAGGTTCGTAAAAAATATCTCAACCTGAATATATGCAAATGGAAAATATTATTTGATTCAGTATTTCACTGAAAGTCTAAAACAGCAGGTTACCATATTTTGAAAGATAAGTGTGCAACTTCTCACTAGACACTTTTATTTTCAGTTCTATGTCCGAGAATATAAATTATGGAAAGGAGTAGAATATAATGACATATTGAGCTTAGAAATATTTTGATGATGTCTATGATTTGCCAGCATACAATGACTTGCCAGGATACAATTAGAATTTCAAAATTAAAATGGCACAAAAGCACATGTGTTGTATGCATTTTAATTCTCTATTTTATGCCACAGTGGCTCTGTTTTGTGGTCTCAGTTGAAGACTTTATTACATCTTTTTCCTTACCAAACAGCTTCCATGAAAGAGCACTACAAAAACATTCAGTGGTATTTGAAAGGTAAGGGGAGAAGGTAAGAAGGTCTTCAGAACCGGGAAATTTCAGACAGTAGGAGAGATGGGAATAGCAGTTTTTAAGAAACAAGTCTAACTCCCCTCTCTATATGAGGGCATGAAGCCTTGTATTTTGCTTTTTCTACAGAAGCTATGGAACAAGGTGCCCTGCAAGTAGCAAGTGTCTCCATAAATTACTGATATTGTCAAATTTATATGATATTCACAATTCAGTCATTTCTTTAAAATAAATTCTTCATGGCTTGATTTACTTAGACACATGTTATGACATGATGCTGCTTGAAATAAAAAAGAAACAGAAATAATAGCACAACTCTTCTGCTTAAAGCATCTGCTCTTCTATGCATGTATTTTTAAATCCTAGTGAATAAGTGGCAATGACAAGTTATAGTATTTGAAACTTACTACCTCAGAAAAGTGAAAGCTTACAAATAAGTTTAAATTATTTTTAACATATATATATATATACAAGACAAATAAGGAAACCTTGGATTTGTTTCTGATGTTTAATTTTATAATTAAAAAATCAATCTTATTAGCCAAACTCCCTCCAATACTGGCATTGTGCAATCAGAATAAAACTGAATTTCAAACTGCATTTTATTATTGTCAGATGTATAGCTACAACTCTTCTGGGATAACAATTCAGACTTAACTAGACTTCTTCAAGATTAAATGGATATAGTGTAGTAGGTAAGTAGGTAAAAAACCTTTTCTAAGGAAGAAACAGTCTCTGTATAAGGTGAAGAGATGCATCTGGTCATTTTTGTCTTTCCCTCCCCACCTCTAGTTAGACGGATGAAGCAATGGACTACTGCCCACTTGCTGTGTCCCTGGCTGATCCCACACAAAGGATGAAGTGAAACACACAACCAGTCAAAAGCATTTTTAAATGATCAGAGTTTGTGTGAGCAGAGCAGAGCTTAGTGGAAAGACTGGGTTTCTACAGAACAAACAAATAAACAAATGAACAAACTTCTAACAAATTCAATTTCCATCTCTTACAAAAACAAAAGGCCATCATTAAGTCTACAAAATTTTTCTTTTAGGTAATAGTAAGGGGAATTCATTAATAAGATTTTTGTTGATTGGTTTTCTTGAGTTAAATTCATAGTAGCCATTTCATAATTGTTTCTTAGGATTATCTGTTATTGTACTACCATTGGATCTCTATCTCAGTTGTCTTGCAGAGATGGAGTATGGCAGGTTTTTTGGTAGAATCAGATTTTTCATAGCATGCTAATAAATCTTCTCAGATACCCAGATACCAGAGGCCATTACAATTGATTAGCACTTGAGAAAGCCCAACAGCCTCTCCAGAGGACTACAGTTAATGAAGTACAAAAGAACCAACATTTCCCAAGCATCTTATTTATTCATGTATACTACATATCACAGGATATGTTTGTTCTAAAGGGACTAAATATTAGCTGAGTTACTTACAAAGCTCCTTATAGACCTTGACCTGCCACATTTGAATTCATTCTAAGGAATATCAGTAGACTGAAAAGCATCAGTACTCAACACCGTCAAGCATAGAATTTTGTTTGCTAAATACTTATAGCAGCTTAAAAATATTCTGAACTTTGTTCAAAGTCATCTCTCTCAGATATTAGTTAATAAGCTATCTTAACTGCTGTTAAATACTTCCATCAATTTTGTAGTATTTTAAGATCATTTTGGTTAATCTGTAGCTAAAAAAATGCACACTTTTTTATAAGGAAAAAAGAGAAAATGCAGAAAGAAAAACAGGAAAAAAACCAAACCTCCAAACAAAATTCCAAAACAAGAAGTTATAGCTAGACACAAAGAAGCCAAACTAGGCAAGAGGGAACACACAGATGATAAGTTGAGTCAGAGACTATTTTGTACCTGTTTTGTATTCTAGTTCATGTTTTTTGAAGTAATGTTCCATGTGCTAGTGAATTTTCTGCCTTCCCCCAGTGTAAAAAATCATACTCAGCAACACCTGTGCAGCAGTAAAAGGATGCCTCTTAATACCTATGCATTAGCAACAAAATACATTTCTATAGAGACATAAATGAATCAATTTTAAGAGATTCACTGTATTCGTATGCCTAGTTTGTTCTCTTTGGCAAGGAGAACATTATTTTGAATCTCATGTGTGTTTTGACACACTTTTTTATTTGGGGGTATCTGGCAGTACATAAAGCATGAAATAATGATTCACACAGCTCTGATGTCTATAAGAATCATGTTGAAATATACTATTAACTCCTCAGTTTGAAGCTCATATTGCAAGCACAAGGGTGGCAACATCTATGTGTGGTATGGGTATATTTTCTACTTTGTGGATGAACAGGGTATGCAATATGCATGGATTTTCAGTTTTAAGATTTTACAACCCTAGTTTACCATCACTAATATTTGATTCTAGAGGCATGCTTAAAACAAAACAACAAAAAAAGCAGCAAAATATGAGGTGGAACTTCTTTGTAAACTGAACTTTAACTTTGTTGTAAATATATACACAAAAAAAGTCTAAAAGTCTTGCTGTTGCATAGAATATACAGAACTGCAGAAAGACTATTTGTGCAATAAAACCCCAAAGAGATAAAAAGGTGAAGTTAATGCAATCTAGTGATATGGGTGAATTATTCTTTTATTAAATTATCAAAATCACAAGGACATATATATAATATATAAAGTTATCAAAAACGATATTGCTCTACCAATGTACCCTTCTGTAGCTGTCTCCATTTCTGCTATTTCTTAAGAAAAGGATCTTTGTTTTTGTTTTTGTCTACACAAACTATTCCCAGCAGCCATTAGACTTGATCATGAGAGCAAAATAGATGGTAAAATCCTGTTCCTGAACCCATTAGGCTGCCAGGATCCTGTGATCCTTAAGCTGGCTGTAAGAAGAGTAGAACTAGAGGAGTATCCTACTGTGCTGACATAGCCAGATGGGACATTCCAGAAGTCTGAAGAAATTATCTAGACTAATGTTTCAGATATCTCTGATCAACCCAACAGTGTGTTGCCAGCAGACTTTGAACTCCGTAAGGAGTTCTTTGATTTAAATATTTGTTTCACTCTGAACCAAAATGAAATATCACACATACTTAATATTTTTAATAGTATAGATAAACCAGAATCATAGAAAGTGAAGCAGAAAGAGGCAACAGGAATTTTTTATGTCACCATGTCAGGAAACAAACATCAGTTTTATCAACAATATTTGCAGCATATGTGTCTCGCCTATTCTTAAAAGTCTCCACTAGCGGGACACGACAATGTCTTTGAGCAATCTATTTCAGTTCATTATTGTTTTGATAATAATAAAATAATTTTTATTTCTACATTGAACAATACATATAATTTGGAAGAAGGACATAAATGAGAGAGAAATCTTGAAATATTTTGACTTTTTTTTTCTCCTAGAAAAACCATGAAAAGTTCAAATTTGATGGAATAATGCCTTTTAGATAAAAAATAAATCTGGAATTTTAAAAATAAATTTGAGCTCTACTGTGTATTAAGACCTCCTGCTAAGGACTGTACCATTTTACTTTCCAATGGATTACAAATACAGATTCATTCTTTGTCATACAAGAACTTGTATTTAAGCATTAGGAGACAAAAGAATAATTCTTAGAAATATAAACCACTATAATTTTCACCTGATTCATTTTAAAATGGAGTACTATTTTTCTCCCCTGAAAGTGTAATTTCCTTCTATTGATTGTAGCTGAGAAACTACTCCTGATACCTGCATTAAAGGTATTTAAATTTTGCAGAAGCAAACCCTACCGAAGTCACCACTGTTATTGTTGGATCTTATTTCTTGTAGTACCAAGTCTACTATTTTTCAGGAACAACATCAGTGTCTCAGATGAACTCACTGACTGAACTAGTATTGCTGCATATCACACCTGGGTATTTTGCCACCAACCTCAATGTGCTTCTTGCTGTGTGAAGTCCTTTCGAGCAGTATCTCCCCTGCCAGCTTGAGCAGTATTACAGAATAAAGAGTTCTCGGTGTCACAGCAGGTGATGCAACTAACAGAGACTTCAGTCCTTAGTCTCTAGTTCTTACTGAATTTTAAAGGAGCTCTTATTTCAAGCCTGTCTTTATAGATATAAGTAGATATCAAGGAGGCATAAAAAATGTGTGATGTTCAGAAAATCAATTACTGCATGTTTGTTTCCTCTGTGATTTGAGGCCATGAGGTCCTGGTTAGGTCTACAATTAAACAAACAAAAAAGTTACAAGTCTTTCAAGTGCACTGATGTTCTGAAATGCACATGTTTTTTCACCCACAACCTTTCTGAGAACTTTCATGTCTAATTAAAGAGGATTTTATACGACTCTGGTTGTATTTTACATACAGGCTCTGCACTTCACAATGACTTTTCCTCCCAGTTTATTTTCCCTTAAGTGATCTCAAGAGGGCTTTCTTTGGCATTTCCCAGCTGCATCAGGTAAACTTTGCTTAAAGATTCTGCTCCTCCAGTTTGAACTGGTAGAATAGGATTGATTATTCTAAATTATTCAGTGCTTCTGCTACTGCTGAGTTATACTTGTAGATCTCTTGGCAAAATACCCTGGAAGAGTGCTATTATAGGGTTTTCCAAACTCCTGATGATAGGCATCATGCATATCTACCAGCTTCAAACCTCGTGGCCTGGTCCTGTATTTTTCACGCATCCAGAACACAGGGGGCATAGTATTTCATTCCCTGGAATCAGACACCTGTACAAAATGGCTCTAACACACTACAGATCATCAGAATTCCACTGATTTCACTAGAACTGCTGAGTGCTTTTAGGTACCTTCTCCTTTCTTGCCTGATGAAATACTTTTTTCTTTCCCAGAGTTCTACAGTGTGGGAATTGTTTCTTTTCAGTCCTATTAACACTGTGTGTCCTGTTTTGCCAAACAAAGCAGGATTTAGAACCTGGTTAAAGAGTTTGCCTAGAAGAATTTTAGTTGGAAAGATTGTAAACTGCTAGAGAATAAAAATATTATTTCTCAAAAAACACCAGAACTTGGCATCATACTCTCACTTTTCTTTTGCAATTAAAAACAAGTGGGGCTTGAGGGGAGGATGGAATTTTGTGTTTTGAAAGATAGACCAGAAAATTAAAACTGAAAAAAATTTACAATAAAGAGAAAAAAATGAAATTGCACTAAACCAAATTAGGGGTAAACAGTTTTAATTATTTTTATGTATACACTCTAGAACAAATATATTTCTCTGCAATTTGCAGTTTTCTTGGTTTGAAATATGATGTGATCTTTCAGCAGCTATAGTTAGAGTGAAAAGCAGCAGATAAATCATCAAAAGACAAATGACAAATAGTATGTAAATGAATTTCTGAAATGGCTTTTCAACTTAGCAGATATATCAATTATAGTACAACTGTTGCAGTTTAGCAATAATACAAGAAATATGATACATAGTTGAGCCAAATCTTAAAAGAAAGCTTTTTGAAGTAGTATTAAAACATTTCATTTAAAAAACCTCTTTTGGCAAGGAATGCATGAAAAGAATGCAAGTGGTTTAAAATTTTGTATTACTTTCTCCCACTAACACATAATTCTCTCCACAATTTTACTTATCTCACTCAGACAATATATTAACTAATGTAGCAAGCAAAATCACAGAAATTAATGATAAAGAAAACATAAGAGACTCACACAGGCCTTTTCTATGCCTGTACATGTTTGCCACAATACAGATCCTGTTAGTTTACCCATTGTGATCTACATGATTCCCAGCTTTACCAGTTCAGTAGAACTGATTATCTCTTTCGTTTTTCTTTCTGCATACTTTCTATGCATTTTCCTGATTTCAATTTGTCAAATGAAAGGTTTTCGGATATTTTCAAGTGAAGATATATAAAGAGAGAAAAACATGGATGAGGTACAAAGGCAGGATAATCATATTTGCACAGGTGCACAACACAGAGGTTTTCCAGGCAGCTGGTTGTACTCAATTGCACTCCAAGTCTATTAAACCCTGATGCCTCCTGATTTAATGAGAATACATTATAAATACTAACATATTTTTGTCTATCTTGGCATCAGTGTGTCTGTACTTCTGTCTTGGACCTGTCAAATTCTGACTAGGATGAAGATTTCTTTTAATGCTTTTTAATTAAATCTGATGTTCTGTTAAAGTAATCCTCTTTACCACAAAAGTAATCTAGTCAGAGATTCATGCAATGGACAGTTCATTTTCTTACAATTGCTCTGGACAAGAGTTTTTATAACTGAGGTCATACCTTAACTAAATGAAAGCAAAACACATATGTATAAAAATATCTTAAGGGTGTGTGTCAAGAGGATGGGATCAGACTTTTCTTAGTGGCACATGGCAACAGTATAAGGGGAATGGGAATAAAATGAAACACTGAAGGTTTCATCTGTGCATGAGGAAAGTCTTTATTTTTAGGGTGATGGAACACTGGAACAGGTTGCCCAAGGAGACAGTAGAATATTTCTGTGTGGTCTAGGGGGACCTGCTTTAGCAGGAAGTTTGAACTATATGTTCTCCAGAGATCCCTTCCAACTTCAACCATTTTCTGATTTTGTGTGATTCTGTGAAAATGGTACTGAAGATTTTGTGAAGAGTGGAAATTTTAAAAAACATTTATTGTCTTGGAGAGATGCAATGTAAAGTAGACAAAAAGTACTATATTAGGAATATATCTGCATAGCTCTACAGCTCATAACCATGTTATACAGGGGATCAAATTAATGATTCCTCTTGCGGAGGTAGGGAACTAAGAGATCAAACAATTTCCTAAATAAAATTGTTTTCAATAGCTCCCATTCAAACTTTTGTGTTTTGTTTTTGGAATAAGCATACCATTTTCCAAAGCTTCTGTACATTATATACAAAATATCTTTCATTTCATTAAAACTCAAATCATTCCAAAGTCTGCAGCATATTCCTTTTTCATTACAATTCAGTAACTGCCCAATTCACTATTTTAAGCAAAAGCAAATTTGCAACAAATATGATGTTCCAGACCTATTTTGGCTGAAGTTTTACAGAATTAAATAGTATTATGTTAAATTTGTGTACATACATACTTTATCATTCTATCTTTACTCACACTAACAGATTAGCATGGTTTTCTACTCTTGCAGTTATCTGCTACCTCACATGGCATACATAAGATGATAACAATAAGCTTGAAATTTTACCTAAGTTAGAAGAAAGTCTTAACAGAAAATAAGAGATGTTGCAGTCTTTGTGCAAAATCTTGTGATGCCTCAACAGACAACAGACTTCATGTGTCTTACATAATACATTGCTTAAAATGAGATTGGGAGTGTAGCAGATATGTAAAGATCATTCAGATAAGAACTCAGCTGCTGAAGCTAAAGAATATTAAAAAAATAGACTTTCCTATCTAGACTGCCAACTAAGTAGATTGTTACCTAAAAAAAAAAAATAATTGTGCTTAAGCTCAGATTTCAGTCAGGAACTACAGAGTGATAGCAGAAAAAAACTCCACCTAATGAAGAAGTATCAAGCAGGAAATATTTATCCAAGCCAAACAAAACCTTAGCAGTATTTGGGAAACATAGGTAAGTAAGCATAGAATTTGGGGGCTTTAAATAAACCTCTTAGCCTTAAAGTCTTTGCAGTCTAATATTGCAGTAGAAGTACATTTAGCATTCATGAAATAATACTATTTTCCAACTGAAAGAACACAGAGAAGCTACATGTTACAAGTAAATTCCTAAAGGAGGTGATTTGTAAAATAACATGGTCTTGATGTAAGTTAACTTCCTCAAAACTTAAAATCAAGGAAGCTTTTTTTTGAAAGCTATTATACATTGAACTGAATCATAATTCAGCCTAAGGTGAGAGACAAATCTACATACAATCTTGACAAAAGAACTCTTCTGTTTATTTCTTTTTCCCTTTTATTTCCCAAAAATCCACCTGTCTTCATTCAGTTATGACACTATTTATTTTAACACTTCTCTATCCATATAATGAAAAGTACATTGACAACAAAATGTACAAGTTCAGGAACAAAACTTATATGTGAATGAATGCTGGTGTGTGGTTAAAATTACTGGAGAAATCATCTTAGGACACAAGAATTAGCAAAAATTGGAGAGAGAAATAAGTTTTGCAGGAGAATCAAGTTCATGTAGGTGTCATTTCAATAGAGAAATGTCTCTGCTTTGGAATAGCATCTAAAAGTCCAGGGCATGAACTTGAAAAATTAGAGTACAGAACAATGGTTTGAACACCTACCAGTCTGTCATATCTGATCACTTTTCTTAGGCCCTCTGTTTACTTCCACTGATATGAACAGTAGAACTTTTTATTTTGAGATTTTTGAGTAGGCTTATTATAAATACATATAATTGCTTGTACTCATACAGCTCATAACATAATATGGAATGCTAGCTAGAGCATAAAATTTCCTATTTTAATATAAACGGGTTTATTTTATTTAATATAAAAATTTAGTCTACATAGAATCATGTGTAATTAGCACATAATTGTTTGGTTTAATAGAAGTGCAAAAGCATTCAATTAGCATATTCAGATTCTTAAAAAGCTTCATATACATACCCTTGGGTATTTTTAATTTGATAGGTCTTTCTAAGATTGCAGATATTCATATGAGAAGAAGATGTTTGCATAAGAATCAAAGGTATTAGTTCCCACAAAGTATTAAAAAGCCTATTGGTTTTGGGTTATTACAGTGATTAGCTTGAATACTATATTTCAGAGATAGGCTTTAGCTTTCTACCTTTGTTTTACTTATTCTAAGAACCTGTTTAAAAAATGGGTTTCAAATTATCTCTATTCTAATGCCAACAGTTCTTCATAATGAATATACATTTAATGACAGAGACCAAAATATCTTTGTGATCAAAAATCAGAAGTGATTTTGTGACTTCGGGGGAAAAGTCAAGAGTAAGTTTTAAAACTTAACTCTTCTCTTTGGAGATAAAAACGTATCAAAGAGAATATGAACAGCAAGTTTGAAAACTTCCTCAGATCTGAATATCTTATTTCTGCAAACATTTCAATGCAGAAATTTTGGCACCCCAAGTGATTTATGACCACTCAGGAAAGAGGTGTGTGTAGTCATTTAAATATGCCTAGGTATGATTTATAAGGCAATTGCATGGAGAAACAGATTTCAGGTCTTATCAGACACTATACACAGATCTCAGTTATTTCTGTTATGTTTGATATCCATTGCCAACATTTCATCTGCAAATATCACTCAAAGCCTCCAAAAACTGACATGCAACATAACAGATGCATAGGTATATCTTTGGATAAATTTGTTATGTAGGCAGACTGTTATCTCACTCTTCATGATTATATTGTCACTTGCTCATCCAGTTTCTATAATGATTCAAAGAATCCATAGCAATAAATTTCATTACCAGACATGATTTTTACATTTGAAAATAACTAAATGGTTTCCTTACATTGCTGTCATGGTTTAACCCCAACCAGCAACAAAGCACCACGCAACCACTCACTGTCTCTCCTTTGGTGGGACAGGGGAGAGAATCACAAGAATAAAAATGAGAAAGCTCATAGGTTGAGGGAAAGACAGTTTAATAAGTAAAGTAAAGCAAAACAAGAATTCATTCACTGCTCCCCATGGGCATGCAGGTGTTCAGCCACCTCCAGGAAAGTAGAGCTCCATCATGTGTAAAGGTGACTTCAGAAGACACACACCATAACTTCAAACATCACCTCCTTCCTTCTTCTTCCACCAGCTCTATATGCAAAACATGATGCCATACAGTCTACAATATCCCCTTGGTCAGTTGTGGTCAGCTGTCCTGGCTGTGTCTCCTACCAACTTCCCCAGCCTCCTCATAGGCAGGGTGGGTGCAGAAGTAGAAAAGGCCTTGACTCTGTGTTCCTTCTCAGCAGTAAAAAAAAATCCCTCTGTTATCAACATTATTTTCAGCACAAATCCATAAAATAGGCCTATAGTAGCTATTGTGAAGAAAATCAACTATATACCAGCCAAACCTAGCACTTTTGCATCTGCCTATACTTGTATCCTTTTCCAGTAGCTCAACTATCCTTCATCTTTTGATATTTATTGTATACAACTGCAGGATAAAAACATTAGTTTTTAAAATTCAACAGGAGTTACACATTTCAGAAAGATGAAAAAGTGAGCAAGTTTCACTTTATTAGTATCTCTTTCCCTCACAAGAGCCAGGATTCAGAATTACGAAATTTCTTGAGGGGAAAAAAGAACATTTTGCAAATACACAAATACTTGGTTTGATCTCAGAAATTGAGATTATCTCAAAGGTTCTAGAATTAGTCAAAATGAAAGATAAATAATTTCACAAAGGAGTCAAAAAGTAAACTCCAAGATTTTCTCAGCATAGCTATGATTCATAGGAAATGAGGACCTGTAAAACAGAAAGCTAATGTAAAAATGGGAATCAATTGACAAATACTAGTTTCACAGAAACATCTATAAATAAATTTCTATCAAATAAATAAATCATTATAATTCTATGTTTCAATTCAGTTGAAAAAGGTTCCTAGCACTTTCTCCATAGAAGAGGCCATTAAAAAGGCTGGAGCTGTCAGTATGAGGTTAGACAAAGAAATAATCTATGTGATGTAGCTCCCACAGCCAAAAAAAAATCTGCATACGCTGCTCCCAAAGATTTCTAAATTAACTTGAAATTCTCTAAATAAGGACTTTAAAACTTTTAAGTACTCAAGTAAATATTTAGATCAGCTTTTTAGGATATCAGAGTATATAAAGGAAGCAAATAAAGGAGAGATAAGAGTATGTAAAGAACAGACCAGTTAAAAAGACACAGTTTGATAAGTATCAAGAAAGTTGATGGCAAAAGACATTACAGCAGCACTCTCAAATGACATAAAGCAAAAAAAAAAAAAAAAAACAAACAAAAAACAATCACTAAAGAAAAAAATGCACAAAACCCTAAAAAACCCAAACTAAAACCAAAAGAAAAGCACAAAAAAACCCAACCAAAAACAAAGAAACAAAACACACCAAAAAACAACATCCACACACCAAAAAAACCCAAACTTCGAAACTATAATGAATTGGAGAGAAGATTAAAAACTGTTGGAAATAATAACATAACATAATAGCATAATAGCATAACAAAAAAAGGTTTTATGGGCTCAAGTTCCAAGTGAACTGTTTCCACCATCCAGACAGTCTGCCCAAGGGAAACAGGTTAAGTAGCTGGTAGGAAAAAAAAAAAGAAGTTAATTCAGAGAATTCTTTAAAGACCAGATAAATATCAGAAGAATAAATTGTCTCTCACAAATTCATCTCACAGAATTAAGCACTCTCATATATTCTAGCACAACCAAAGCTATGAAAGATGCAGTTAAATGATCAGTTTTTTAAACGACAGAACAAGTTAATAGAAATATGCTGAAAAATCATATTGTTTCAACTTACAAAACTAAGACCTGAATCAGTAAAGCCTCCAAAACAGTGATAAAGTACTATATTTTGATTATTAAAAAAATAGAATTGTATGCAATTTCATGTCAGCATGAAACATACTTCTCTAGTGATAAAATATTTTGAGGTATTATATTAAATAGAACTAAAAAATTCTTAAGGAGAAACTTAGGGCACTTTACCATTAGGACTCCAATGATCATATATTAAGCAGGTATTTAAAGAAAAATAGTTAGAAAAGTACAGTTGCAAGTAGATAGAAGCAAAATATTTATAGTAAACATTGTGTATTTCAAAAGAGGATTTCTCTACTTCTATCTCAACTCATAGCAATTTGTGACTCATATCTTCAAGTCAAGATTTATTTCCATGATGAAACAGGGATGGAAGAGGTGAAAAATCAAAGAACTTGAGACAAATCTCAGCATTTTTATAAAGGAAAATAGCAGAAGCACATTTAGTGTTAAATGGTGAGTACAAACATTCATGGGAGAAATCAAGTTTCCTTCCTCAAAATTATACAAAAAAAGAAGGCATCAGCCTTTGAGGTTAGGATGCCAGAGAGAACTTTCTGCTATAAGAGGAAAGCCACAGTAGAAACAGAGAAACAAAAGACAATATTGAAGGTTCAGTCAAGTGCTATTTACAAGGCATCCTCTTTCCTCTGCTCCCTCAATAAAAACAAGTTCTAGTTCTTGCACTTAAGCACAGAAACAACCTATAGTAACTAATCTATAACAGGTCTGTTTGTCTCTAGTCAACATCTTTTGTACTAGGAAGGATTCCAAGTTGAACCACAAAAGTTTTACTGCACTAAATATTTATATTGTAGTATATATTTTAAAGGAATGACGAAAATAAAGTTTTCTTGTTGAGGCATTCCATAGCCTAAGATTAGCATACAAATGAAGTTATGCATAGTGTACCAAACTTACACAGAAAATTCTATTTGAGGATTGCAGAAAGCAAACACTTGAAATAATTCAGATTTCTGAGTACAAGTCACAATTTCAACAGGACTTACAAAACTAATTTCTCTATGATATACAGTGCTACCAGTAAGGTCCACTTCCATTTCACTATGGAAAGTTTCAAGAATTAATATGCAATATACACCTATGAAAAAATGAAGAAAATTTATATACATATCAGAATAGACCAATAATAGACAGTAAGCATAGGAATTTCACAGATTCTAACCAAATATTTATAAATTTGTAAAAGTGTATTTATAATCTTGTTACAGGCAATTTTGAAAGGCAGTCATTATTATTAAGTGCTGAATGAGGAGGATTCCATCATCTGATTAACATTAATTTGAATCTTTGGAAACTAAGATCCCCATTTTGCTCCTTTCTTAGAAGCTCCTCAAGATCAGAAAGGATTGTAGACTTTAATCTGTGCTGTGTACAGGCTTCACTGCATCTGTGTATGTTACTTTAACTGAATCACATGAAAATCTTATTGGCCTCTAACACATCACCTGTGTTACTTATGTAAAGAGTGAGTTTAATTGTTGCAAAGATCAGATGCCAAACACCAAGTTACAGCTGTTCACTGAACAGATGGGAAAGGTTATGGTATTTGAATATTTCATTATTAGTGAGACAGGTCACATAACAAGCCATAAATCATCTGTTTACAGGCACTTTGTTTGACGTAAAAAATGAAGGTTTTCTGTTTTTCCACCTTGAAAGTTTTCGTTGCTGACAAAGTCAGCAATTTTCATACTGAAAATATCATTAGTGTGTAAGTTATATCTCAGAACAAACAGACATGACACATGATGTCTGATGCCTAGGTTTTGTACAAAGACACATACATTAAATAACATATTTACTCATATTTCTCACATACCATGTAACTACATGTGTAAGAGAAATAAAACATGGCATTTTTTTTAGAGTGCAAGGGCATATGGGTATGCTACAACACCCTGCCCATGAGAGTAACTTGCCCCCTTATTAGAGCAATGAAGTATTGCAGCAGAAAATATTTATTTTAATTTTAAAAGAAAACTCAGTAAGACTGATTTCTATTAAAGTAAGACTTTTGTATGAATTTAAAAAAAGAACAACTGTGGTTACCAGTTAGGTAAAGTAAAAAGGTCTCTGGTACCAACTGTAAGCAATGAAGCTAAACAGCAAGAAGATATAAAGTTGGCAGGAAGAGAAATTTTCCTTGCACCAAGGACAGAGATTAGAAAAAAACCCCAAAAGTATTATGATTGTGTATTCTGAAACAGACTTCAATTCTGAGGGCCCCTTTAACATGCTGACAATGTCCGATTCTGCTCTAATCCCCATCTAAAGGAGTGAAGTTAATTGTGTTAGGAACTGACCATTTTATTTGTATTTTCACTGCGTGTGGCTTCATCACCCTATGGCCCTCAAGCTGAACAATCCTATCATTGCTCATTCTAACTTACACCCATGGGAAAGATAGTAGTGGTATAATATTGCATTATGTGTGGTTCACTCTCATAAAAAGTCTATATATCCATTTATATTTTTACTATTGCCTAGGGCTAACACTGAGAAAATGTATTAATGCTTTTTATCCTATTGCTTTTTTTAAGCTTTTGAAAGAAAATAATAATGTCAGTATACCACATAAAACTTGTACCAAAAAAAATTTAACAATGTACATATTAGAAAATGAGAAAATTAATACACAAAGACTGTTATCCAAGTTTCAGTTATATATTACCAGAAAATTGAACTGGAGAAGGATCTGAAACAGATAATTTAAAATACAGAAAAGCTACAAGCCATGGATAGTAAATTTAGGAATATAAAGATTTCCTGTCATCAGCTAAGAGAGATGAGATAAATCAGTCGAGCTAAATCTATCATTAAACCAATGATTTTCCCTTTGACATCTGATCTGTGCTTTCATTCCACTTTTTGATATTTATTCAGAGTTTATTTTAATCTTATTAAAAGAAAATGTGAAAAATACAAAATTATTACTTTGACTCTGTAAACCCTCAAAATCTTGAACCATAAATAGCCTAGCTTCCTAAACTGAAGACATTTTCCTCCATAGCACATCCAGAGATTTAATTATATGAATAACTGAGAGTAAGGAACTTTATGAAGAAAATGTACTGTCAACAATTTTGAGTTAAAAGTAGGAATGAGATACAGTGAGAGGAATACTGATAGAAAATAGAGGTTATCAAGTGCTCAAAATTTTCCTCTTCAGAAGAAATCACACATTTAACAGAGTGTATTTTGGACACCCTGACTCCTACCAAATTCTGTATTGTGGTATAAACTACTAAGACCTGTATGTCATAACTATTTAGCTTGATTTTTAAAAACAATTTTAAGAAAAAAAATTAAGTTTTGTTAAAACAGGTAGATGAGATATTAGATTTTCAATACATCTTTTCCTCCTCATGTTACTTTCTTCTTGTCAATATTTTTCTAAGTCTGACATAAAATTCTTCATATTATCACCAAAATACTTCAGAAAGTGAGCGGTGAGGAGAAAAAAGGTGAACTGAAGAATTAAAAGCAACCATTTTTTCCAGATAACTTAAATATTTTAATCCTGACAACACTCCTAACTCGATTTAGAAAGTGAAATCTTTCTTAGGACCACACCTTTGATTTCCATAATCCTATGAGTTATATGAAATTTATTGGCTATTTTTTTTTAAACAGGAGGAAAGACATGGCATTGCACATGTGCCTCTCTCAGATTTTCAGACGGCATTGCTTCAGGACATTACGCTACTGATATGATTCAAACTATCATCCTTTTACTAATTTGACCTACTCTACAAGAAATCATTAGAAAAGAAAGCAAAATACTTGGGAAATAAATCCAGAAATGAGATTTACTTGACATACTATATAAAACTAAGAAAATATTTTCCCCAAATATTCTAATAGCCTGAGATTTCTGCAATGAAATGCATCCATTTACCAATTTAGCTTTTAAAATATTTTCTTTTTTTTTTTTAATATCCAACAGCCATATGAAAAGTATGCTGGTTTGGAATCAGCAAAACTCTGTTATTTTTTTTAGGAAAGTGAAAAGCATCTCAACTTCCCTTTAAAGGTACTGCAATAAAAGGAGTGAAATGGCACAGAACAAAAAAGTGGTTTACTGTTTGCCCTCTAGGTATAGAGAATGCAACATATTTGCATTTAATGCATTGAAATTGCTGACACCTTACCTCAGTTGGCTTATTGTCATAGCTAGGATAAACAACATCTCAATAAAAAAGGTATGCATCTTACCCATAAATTTCAAATGCAAGTCTATGGAATGCTAGATATAGAATAATATTAAGTATTGGAGGCAAGGAGGTGCATCCTACATGTACATTTGAAAAAATTCCTTGGTGAAGTGCAACAGAAACTTGCCACATTGTTTTTACCTATGAACAGTCATGTCACCATTCTTTGGGACTAAGCACTCTTAAAGTTCTGGTATACTTTTTTACTAATAACACAGTAAGTGGAAGTGCATATGTTTCAGAGCAGAATTTGGCTATTTCAAGCCTTATGTACATGATCATATTTATTTTTCATATTTAAGGACCGTGGTCAACAATAATGGACAGTAATAGGCTTCAAACCAATATATTCCAGGATGTTCTAGGGTTCAGAAGGACAGAGATGGAGGGTTTATACATTTATGTCACTGGCAAAAAGGAAGACTATTTAATCCATTAATCTGACTGACTTCTAAAAGAGACAGGTTGATATAAGAGACCAACTACATTTTCCTCAGCTAAATAAGGAAAACTTGTTTTCTGGAATCTCTCTGAACTGATCAGACTTCAATGCATTTCATTTTTTCAAACTCAAATACATTGCTAGACCATCTATTTCTGTTCACACTCTCTGTTAAGCCCACGCTTAGCCAGTCACTTCAATTCATGAAGGGAACGCAGAAAAATTGCCAGCAATTTTTTTCTGAGTTTAAATTCTTATATATTCAACTTATTCAAGTTATCCAATAATAACAACCATTTTTACAGTCAACAGAATCCTATTCCATAAGTAATTTACTCACTAATAGGGAAGTAAAAAAGGATTTTCTTCTTTATGTAAATCTCCACTGTATAAAGTCATATTTCCTTTTCAGCTGAAGATTTTCAGTAATGTGCATGTTTTCTTTAAGCATTTGCTTACATTGATTTTTTTTTTGTGTAGTACTGGCTTCAAGGGTCACACATAGGAAGTAACTATTAAACAGAACAAAAAGAATAAAAATGAAAATTATACTAATAAAAATTTTTGGCATAGGAATAACTCACTTTAACTCTAAAATTAATTTGTAGTTAAAAATTGTATCTTGCTGAATTGAGGATTTAAGTTAACCAAACCCAAAATCTTTGAAACATAACTCCTTATGACCTCAGGCTAAAGTCCCACTGAACAGCAGGCAGGAAAATTTTGCTCAACAGAAGATAACTAAATTACTCATAAATTTACTGAGAGAGAGAAAAAGCACATTCCTCCCCTTGAAGAGGGAAACCTTCACAATTCCAAATGAGTGTTATTTCCTAGCACAACATGTTTAAGGAACTCAACAGAGTCTGAGGAAGAGACAGAGAGAGGCAAAACACTTTGCACTGCACCCCGAAGATCATTAAATTAGCCAATTAATTAAATGAATGCAAGAATTAATCCCTGACCTGTGTTTCCGTTTCCATTCTGACCTATGTGCTTCATCCAGTAGGGGATAACAGCATGAACTCTTCAGGTAGCTAGTGGACATGTGAAGATGATCAAAATTAAAGACCTCTTTTCATTACTGTTTTTTCATTATATTTATGGGTGTAGTCTAAAGGCACTTGGGACAGGAGAGGGAAAATAAATCTCTTCTTATACTGCCAACATTTCCAAGGGTTGCACGCTGATTTATTTTTTACAAGCTTCTCTCTAGAGAAAATATTAGAATCTTATCTTCCTCAAGTGCACAATACCGTGAAACTTTCAGGAAGATTGTTCTGTCTTTTGTAGTTTGTTTTTTTTTTTTTTTTCAGAATGAGAAAACAATTTGATCCTACTTTTAATAATATTTCATAGCACTGTAAAGCTCTGTCAGTCAGTTATAATGGAAACTATTAGGATGCCAAATGGAGGATTATCTTGTCTTCATTATGATCTCTGCAAGCATCATGAGTAAAGGAAACTTATAAAACTAAAGTTCCTGCTTTCTTTCAAGGGCCTCCGTATCATTTAGATAGGAAAATAAAACAAAACAAAAAGGTTTTGAAAGGCAATTTTACATTTAGGTCATAACTGATCTAAGTTTTCTACTAAAAATGAAATTTTATGTTATATAACACAACATTCTACAAGCTTTATATGAACAACCCAATTATTTACAAAAGCAAGAGAGCACATGAAGCCTGCCTTTTTTAAGCTAATGCATTTAGTTTATTGTAATCTGAAAACATCTGGAGGGAGCACTTTTGCATTATAGGAAATTTATTCTAGATTCGTTGGGATTGCAAAAAGCTTTATGCTGTTTATAAATATTTAGCTCTTGGCCTTTATCTAATGTGCTTTGAGGACACAAGATTCTGAAGAACATGTTATAGTGCTGGAATACAGGTGGTTGAAAAATTAAAAACAATGCACTACTTGTATTTTGTTCCAGTCATCCCAAAAAATACAAACATGCAGCCATGGTGCAATATTACAGTCTTACAAGTAAATAATTTTCATTTTCTTCAAATTGGAAAGAGAATTAAAACATTACAATTAATAAAACAGGGAAACAAATCTTCTATGTTACATCTTTTTGTCAACAATTCCAAGCAAGCACAAGTTCTTATACTTTGATATAGCATCTAACAGTAAGACTTGATCTGAAATGAGATTTTCCTGTAACATTCTAGGATAAATAACCAGTGTTACGCATCAAGAGTGTTCTGAAAGTGCAGCTTTTCTGTTGGTAATTATAAAAACAAATAAAGAGCTGTTGTAACTTGCTGAGATTCTTGCAAGATGAAAATATCCTTGCAAAAGAATTTTAAATTATAGATTCCTGTAGATGACAGTTTTCAAACTCACTAGAAATGTTTAAGTTAATGTCTGCTCTATGTAACTACAGCAGTATAGCTATTCTGTATAACAATACTAAAGTTAGTAATACAAGGGTACAAGGAAACTGAAGAAAAGGTAGAATTTTACTTCCGTTGACTGAACTTGCCATTAATTTTGCAGACTAGAACATCCTGATATGAAATAATGCAAAATTTGTGCATTTAAAAATAGTGAACATAGTCTACATAAATATTCTGTTAGTGGAAAATATTCTTAAACATTATATTGAAGGAGGTAAAAAAATGTGAAAGTCTCTACTATTAAAGAAAGAGTCTTTTAGTCAGGTCAGTATTTGCAGACCAGAATAGATTTTAAGCATTTGCTTCAGCTACGGCTTACAGTCATAACTGAAGTATACAGGTATTCAGTGTAAAATTTTTTAAAATTCCTGTGTAATGTAACTAAGCATCAACTGTCATAGTCTGGGAAAAAGACCAAAAAGATTTTACTTCCCACAGGAACAATTCTGGCATCCAAAGTCTGAGGCAAATACAGCAAGATTATGCGATTCCTGTATAATTAATGAGACATATCTCCAAGTCTCTATGCACAGAAATGTGGAGACACTGAAGAACAACTCAAGAAACAAAATATGAGAAACAATGGGCAGTTTAGAAATTCATAACAGTCTAGGAGTAAATAATACCCTGTGATATTGATCATATTAAAACCAATGCACTATGTCAGGATGTTGGAAAAGTCACCTCAGAGTAAGTATGACAGATATTTTTAAAAAACAATATATTTCAAATGTTTTTGAGCGTAGTCTGCAAACCACATGCAAAATTGTATTGTATTTTCATCACACAGAAAGAGACAAAATGAAGACAGTTATTACTAAAGCCTACAGAGCAAATTTAGGACACTGAGCAGATTTACAGAAAATCCAAATTTAGATTTATGATTAAATTATAATTTATCAGAAAATCAATTTCCCACCTAACATATGTATCACAGTTTTGAGAAGATGTCCTCTATGACTCATACCCCAATAAAAATGCAAACCTTGGTCAGAACAAGTAACTCACTCTTATGCAGCAATAAACTGCATCAGCCATACACAAAATCATCAGGGAGTCATCACTGTGATGGTAAACTTCTCTGTTCCATGAAATTCATGTAACTGTATGCAGATGCACACATATACACACATATGAGTGCTGTTTATGTGACTTATACACAGATACAGGTGCATATACATATCCATACACACAGTTTCCAACAGCCCAGGGCTGAGGTTGTTCCAGTGCCCCTGGGCTGCCCTGCTCTTCTCTGGGGTGGTGGGACAGGCCCTGGCTGCCAGGTCCTGCCCCGACCCACTAGGGATAACCCCCAGTAATTCCTGGAGAAGTTAAAAATTCAACATATCTATTTAATAGATATAATTAGAAATATCCAGCTTCCTGAATGTAATTTTCCCCCACTCACATTATTGGTTCCATAGGTCATCACAGATCCTCAATAAACTCATTTGTGAATGACACCAGAGTAATGACAAAATCAGGGCTTGGAATCTTCTGGGACACAACTCTTTCTGTACACTACAATTCTTGAAGGGCCATAACAATGCTATTTTTATTTCCATAGCAATCTGAAATACTCTCATTTTAAAAAGGACATAGTATATCTAGACAAGTTTCATTACTGTCGACTGCAATGCAGGAGACTGGAGGTTAAACAAATATTATGCCTTTCCAAAGAAAGAGGAAAACACTAATACTCAGTGGACATTGAATTCAGGCAGAAGAATAAGAAGCGGAGGAGTGTGTCAAAGGAAGTGGTAAGGGGAACAAAAGCCTTGATTTTGAGATGTGTTAATGACATAGTTTGGGGATAGGTTCCATGCTCTTAATTTCAAGTTTTAAAGACTAACTGTCACGAGAAAAATAGTTGTCAATGTAAGTTCCAATTCACCAAAACTGTCTAATGTGCTGACTAAGGCTTCCTCTTTTTACTCTTCTGCGTACATAGAGTTACTTTTTGCATAGTTGTTCTTGTGTTTAGTAATTGAACATGTCTTCTTTAGACAAGCTGTGAATAAACAATGGGAAAAGACTTTCTAATATCAATGATTAATTTAGCTGCTCACACAACAAAGTTATTTTTTTCCCTCACTCACACTGACATAATTGATTTATACCAGTAGAATGAGCAGGAGTACATGGCTTTGTTTCATCTAACTCCACTTTTAAAGTCCTTCAAGATAATTTTCAGCTGCTACTTGGTTAGCTTCATCAAAAAGTAGTGCCAGAACCAACCCACTGTTCTTCATCGAATTATGTGTACAGTAAGTCTATAGTCTACAGAATGTTTAAGGTTTCTTTAAATCACTGCAAAAGTAAAATAGTGCACTGAGAAGACCACAATAAGAATCACTGACTTCAACTCAGGGCTTTCATTTGCATAACTCCAAGGTCAAATTCTGAAGAAAAATTTAATAGAGAAGTAAGATTTCAAAAAATTTCTTTAAAGTGACTCAGTCTTCAGCTGTAGAAAAGCCCAATGTTTTACAGACACACTACATCTCAGCTATAACACTAATGAAGTAATATGACTATCTTTAGAAAATCATGCTTTAGATTAGAACATATTCATTCATATCTAAAAAACTATTAAAATTTTAGCTCGATCTATATTACATTTCCCTCCCTACTCTAATTAATTAATTATAGTAAGTGAAAGAATTTGGACTTATGAAAATGTCCATTTTTGTCTTTCAGTTCACCTTCAAGAACCCTATTGAATATTTTTTGTCATTTTTTCAATAAGTTGTATAAAAATAAAACCCACATTATATGCCTTATCTCACAGAGAGACAAAAGCTTAAGAAGGATGACAGTTATATTATGAACAATACTTTGCTTTGGTTAAGAAGCCCATACTTTAAATGCCACGTCCTAAAATATAAGATTAAGACAGTGCACTAAGGCACTGTTACACTATAATTAAACCAGTGCATAATGAAACTTTTATTCTCACTCCAACCACTTGCTGACATGTTTTGTTCTCTGGTAAAATCTCTATTGTGTTTAAAATTTAGCAGTCTCTTCGTAGTTTAAGAGTCATAACATTGTGTTAGCAATATCTTTTTCAGTCTCTGCTACTTTCTTCTGGTCTTCTGGAGATTTAATGGTTATGCAAATACTCTTACTTGTCTATGAAATTTAATTGGCAAAATGGTGGAAGACTGGCCTTATATTGCTGTGAAAGGGAGTATGACATGTATTGTGAGTGCTCTGATCTACCCATTTTTCTGAGCAAAATCAAAAGCCTTGTAATGAACAGGCTTTTCAATACATTCCTCGGTTGATATCATGCAAGGGTTAAAAAAAAAAGATATCATTTGAAAATCCCTAGTAGAAAAATGGATCTAGGATCCTATTCCTAATTTGTTACAAAATGGCCAAAACACTTCTAAAATAAAATTAGGTTTCCATTGCATGGAACTACTTCAGGTATAATACCTAAAGAAACCTACGAAGAAGAGGTTGAGCCTCTTCTTCTGACCTGAAGATGTCAAAGCTTCTGAGATTGAAGGTTATAGTAAAAAGTATGAGAACTAGATAGTTGTCCAACATATTAAAAAGAAATAAAAGGTTGATTTCCTAATCTAGAAAACTTTTTTTTCAAGAACTACTTGTTTTCCATCCTAGTCTAGAATTTCTGGCTAACCAAAGGAGAAGGTTTGATGGCTGTCTAACTTGACTATTGCCAGCATTTAAATGCAGGGGTTTTTCCCTTCTAAAACCAGGACTTTTTCATATCTAGAAGATATGGCTATCTATCAATATTTTAAACCAACAATAGCCCATAAGAAAATATTTCAGTTGTTTAGGGCTTTCATGTGTCAAGCCCTTTGGGAAACTGCCCTCAAAGACAAAGGAGCTGAACAGAACTGGTAGCTCTTTAGGGACATTTTTCTTAGATTGCAAGGGTTGAATTCCCATATATAAGAATATATATTCCCAAGGAATGCAGGAGACTGGCATGGTTTCATAAGAACATCTTTGTCAAATTAAAGTATAAGAAGGAAATACACAGGCTGTGTAACCAGGGATGTATATCCTGGGAAGAATATAGAAACAATTCCCAGATGTGTAAGGACAGGATTGGGAAAACTAAGGTGCAGCTGGAGCTGAATTTGTTGACAGATGCAAAGAATAATAAGAAAGGCATTTACAGGCAAGTTGGCCAAAAAAAGAAGATTAAAGAAAATGCACTTCCCTTGGTAAATAAGATGAGAGAGCTGGTAACAACTAACATGAAGAAGGCAGAAGTATTCATCAATTATTTTTTACCTCAGTTTTCAATGGTAATTTCTCTTCTCACGTCTCGGAAGTCCCTGAAACTCAAGAGAGGGACTAGGGGAACGAAATCCCTTAGATCATAGGATAAGATAGGTTTGAGACCACCTGCAGAACCTCACAATATACAACTCCATGGGACTAATGAGCTACAACCCAGGGTCCTGAGGTTTATGGCTGGTATAATCGCCAATCCAGTCTCCATCATATATGAAAAGCCATAGCAACCAGGCAAAGTCCTCAGTGAATGGAAAAAGGGAAACATTACACCCATTTTAAAAAAATGTACAAAGAAGGACCCTGGGAACTACCTCATGTCTGTGCTCAGTAACGTCACAGAGCAAATCCTCCTGGAGGACATTTCAAAACACATGGAAGATAGGTTTGTGACTAGAGACAGGAAAACATGGCTTCACTAAGGGCAAATCATGCCTGACTAATCTAGTGGTCTTCTGGGATGGAGTAACTACACCAATGGACTAGGGAAGAACTACAGATGTCCATGTACCTAGATGTCTGTAAGGCCCTTGATATGAGTCCCCCTTAACATTCTTCCCCTTATACTGGAGAGAAATGGGTTCAGTGGATGGACTGTTAGGAATTGGCTGGATGGTTGCATCCAGAGAGGCAGTCAGTGGCTCAATGTCCAAGCAACAACCAGTAACAAGTGGTTTCCCTCAAAGGTCTGTACTAGGACCAATTCTATTTAATATCTTTATTAATGACGGAGACAAAGAGATCAAGTGTACCCTTAGCAAATTTGCAGATGACACCAAGCTGAATGCAGTTGATCCTCTTGAGGGATGGGATGCCATTCAAAGGGACCTGGACAAGCTTGAGGAGTAGACACATGTAAACCTTACAAAATTTAGCAAGGCCAAGTGCAAATTCCTGCACTTGTATTGGGGCCATTCTCAGTATCACCAGAGACTGGGGCATGAATGGATTGAGAGCAGTCCTGTAGAGAAGGACCTGGGACTACTGGTGGACAAAATATTGGATGTAAGCTAGCACTGTGCACTTTCAGCCCCAAAAGCCAACTATATCCTGGTCCACATCAAAAGCAGCATGGCCAGCGGGTTGAGGGAGGTGATTCTCTCCCTCTACTCTGCTCTGGTGAGATCCCACCAGGACTACTTCATCCAGCTCTGTTGGGAAAAAAAAAAAAAAGTCTTCAGTGAGGGAAAGTTGGTAGAATTTGGGTTGTTCTGGAGAAGAGAATGCTCCAAGGAGACATTTGTTGCAGCCTTTCAGTACTTAAAGGGGGCTGATAAGAAAGATGGAGGGAGACTTGTTACCCAAGGTCTCTAGTAGCATGACAAGAGGCAACAGTTTTAAAGTCAAAGAGATAAAAGGAAGAAATTTTTTATGATGAGGGTGGTTTGACACTGGAACAGGTTGCCCAGAGAAGCTGTGAATACCCCATCATTAGAAATGCTCAAGGTCACTTTGGATAGGGCTTTGAGCAATCTTTTTTACTAAAAGATATCCCTGCCCATGGAAGGTGGGTGGGACTTAGATGATTGTTAGAAATTCTTTCCAACCAAAATCATTCTATGATTCTATCTTTTTTACATCATGGCTAGGCTTCACGAATGAAGATTTGGGAAGGGCTCTCTCCTCATTTGCTACAAGAGCGCTGGTGGCTAAAGAGGTCAATGTGAGGCAGACAAGTCTGGTTGCAAAAGGCACAGCAGAAAGAGTCCTTGGATGGTATCAGCAAGACACGATTCTTTCTGCCTTGTCTTTTCTCCTTGAGAGTGATCCTGCGTGCGTTCTCACTGTCTTTTTTTAATTATGACTGAAATTCTTAATTATCACTTGCCATCCTAAAACATGTTAAAATTAAGAGAGTATACATTATGGAACAATATTGAGTAAATCAGGTAAATTAACAGATTTAAATACTTTAACATTTAAAGATTAATTTTTAAAATTCAGTAATCTAAATAAATTTAGTGACTAAATTATTTTTGGGAATATTACCTGGAAAAACAAACAAACACTGTTGTTTTAACACTTTATTTCTCCCTAGGGAAACTCAAAAAGTAACATTTTTATGGATTACAAAAGGCATACTAGTAAAGAGGTAAAAAGAAAAATAACTTTACAGATGTCTGTGCTTCTATATATCACAGGTTCTAGCTGTCCACCTAAGAAGAAAGCAAGTTACATGTCAAATCACAACGTATTGTTTCTGTGAAATAGTTCTCTGTCACATTATATACACACTTATTTAACATCCAAGCATGAAGTTAACTTGACATTCCTCTATCTTCACTAAATCATGAAATAGTTGTCTATGCATGTTTATTTGACAGAATTAAACTGAAATTAGGTTTCAACCTAAGGCGACTGAAGGCCCACACTAAGACCTTAAATCACCTTGTCCAAGAGCTGCTTTATGCTGATGACACCGCCCTTGTTGCCCACACAGAAGCAGTTCTGCAGGGTTTAACATCCTTCTTTGCAGATGCTGTTGAGCTTTTTGGGCTGGACGTCAGCTTAAAGAAGACAGAAGTTCTCTATCAACCAGTACCTCAGGAAGTCTTCCATCATCCCCATATCACCATTGGCCAATCAGAGCTCAAATCAGTCCAGCAGTTTAATTACCTAGGTAGCCTCATCTCCTCGGATGGTAAGATTGACGGGGAGATAGACAACAGGTTAACAAAGGCATATAGAGCTTTCTGAAGACTCCATAAAAGAGTTTGGCGAAATAAACACCTGAAGAAAAGTACAAAGATCAGTGTTTACAGAGCCATTGTGCTGTCTACTCTTTTATATGGATCTGAATCATGAGTCATTTACCGCCACCACCTGCGTCTTCTAGAACGCTTCCATCAACGCTGTCTCCATACAATCCTAAACATCCACTGGTCAGATTATGTGAATAATATGTCTGTTCTTGAACAGGCAGCAGTTACAAGTATTGAGGCCATGCTGCTGAGAACACAGCTGCGTTGGGCAGGACATGTCTCAAGGATGAAAGATCACTGCCTCCCTAAGGTCTTGCTTTATGGTGAACTTACCACCAGCTACCGCAAGAGAGGAGCCCTGAAGAGGAGATACAAGGACTCCCTGAAACAACATCTCAGCCTTGGTCATATTGATCAACATAACTGGTCTACTCTGTTCTCCAATTGGGAGGACTGGAGGTACACTATCTATAATGCTGCTGCTTCTTTTGAGAAAGCACTCAGGATCACTCTCAAGGAGAAAAGACAAGGCAGAAAGAATTCGTGTCTTGCAGAATTTACCATCTAAGGAGTCTTTCTGCTGTGCCTATTGCAATCGGATGTGTCTATCTCATATTGGCCTTTTTAGCCACCAGCGTGCTTGTAACAAATGTGGGTAGAGCCCTTCCCAAATCTTCGTTCGAGAAGCCTAGCCATGATGATGATGCTGATGAAACTGAAATTTCTCTTCACAAGGTATCTTAGACATCTACGAACTCATGCAGGCATACATGTGATCATAGTCTGACCAACTGCAGTTGTATGGTACCCAGACTGGGCCAGATCCTCCTTGTCTTTGTTGATCTGAAAGTTATTGACTAATTCCTTACCCCTGGATATACTCAGTGAATGCTGAATGACACCGAGAATTGCCAGATCTGTAACAAAATTTATCAATTAAAAGGTTATGTTGGTCAAAAACAGAAACTCCACTATTGTACACAAGGTAGTTCAGCAGTGAAAGAAGGAGATGTGAGGCACATGGGCTGGAATTACGTACATGAAAGAGAAATGCAGTGGAGAACACTGAACTGCTTTTAAAGTTTCAAGTTTTAAAGAAGCATAATAAAAAAGAGAGAAGGTATTATAAATCTTGTCTCAATACAGAGGATTTGTTTTGATTCCACCCCGTTCCTGCCCACCTCCCCCACCATTTAGAATATTTGTTTGAAGTACAAAGTTTATGGTTTCTCTTTGACCAAGAAAAGCTTTGTCTAATGCCTCTGAACATTGTTTTCCACTTGACAAAGTATGCGTGCTTCAGACAAAAACACTCCTGTCAAAATGTTTACTGTTTTTACAGCTGCTCAGAAGACAGTTCCAAATACTTTTGGACATGTAGAAAGACTGTCAATGACAAATATGGCAATATCAAAGTATTGAAGCTGTAGTCATCCTTAAAAAAGATGAATGGTGCTATCACAGTAAACACCAATAGAGTAAATACCAACATGTCTGAAACTAAAAGCTAAAGACAGATAACAGCTTGTAAATATTTGACCACTGGACTTACACATTTTTATTTACAAAACTTTTGATAAAAAATTGGAACAGAACTACTAGTAATGATCACAAAAAATGAAGTTCAATTCCTACCTTTGTTTCTGCAAAGAACAGAAATGTTGTTTGACTGCACAATATTAAGTGATTAAAGGCAAGAATTTACATTTCTTCTATATTTTGCTTTTACCAGACTTTGATCAAAAATGTTAATTTTCATCTTGATGAGTTGGAACACTTTTATATACTTGTAGTGGTTTGACCTTGGCTGGACATCAGGTGCCCACCAAGCTGCTCTAACAGTTCCCTTCCCAGTCAGACAGGGGAGAGAGAATAAGGTGGAAAATGACTCGTGGGTTGAGATAAAGCAGTTTACTGAAGCAAAGTGAAAGTTTGTGTGTGCAAAAGTGAAGTGGAAAATAAGAAGGTTTATTCTCTATTTCCCATCAGGAGTGATGTCTTCCAGAGAAGTTTCAGCACATGAAGTGGTTTCTCAGCAGGTAGCCATCAGAAACAACAAATGCCCCCCTTCCTGCTCCTTTCCTTAGCTTTTATATCTGACCTGACATCATATGGTATGGAATATCCCTTTGGTGAATTGGGGTAGGCTGGCCTGGGTGTGTCCCCTCCCAGGATCTTGCCCTTGATTGGAGATAGAATATTACATCTTGGATTTACAGGTTTAGAGGACTAAGTATGAATCCATATGATTGTCATATGCAATTATGCAAATGCATAATTGACTAAATATATCAAATTAGTCCTGAAAATTTCACTTTTTAAAGCAATTCTTCTCTATCTATATTTCATGGCCAAGAGAAAGAAGTGTATCAAAAAATTCCAAATCAAGTATTATTAAGATCAAGATTTTACATGGAGGTATATGGAACTATAAATAAAAAAAGGACATATATAGTTATATACTAATATATTAATTTTTCATTCTAGTCTAATTTAAAATACCCTATCCATTGAAAAGTATTTTGGTTTTTAGCCCAGTGATTAAGCTTAAAAAAAAAATCTATAAAAGCTAATTATTTCTCTAAAGAAAAATGGACAAGTTTTTCATAATTTCAGAGACTTCATATTAGTTCCACAGTGTCTGCTAAGTAGTCTATAATGTTCAGCAGCACACAATAGCGTGTCAACTATTCAAGAGTATTTCTGGTTGAAGTTACCTTTTGGGACCCTATATCTGTTTCCCAGGACATTATATTATCTGTTGCTTTACACCTCATGCAGTATTACAAAACGAAATCAGCAGTCAGACAACATTGCACCTGTACATTACTTTTACTTTACACAGATAAAGGACTTCAGAAGATACAAGGTGATAAAAGATCAGAGATGTTGGGCCCAATTATGTATTGTTCAAGACTACTTTTCCACAGTTCTAGACATATAAAGTATATTTAAATTAGGCCAGGTAATATGGAAGAATATTCCAAGCTTAGAAGGGTTATCCTCAACAGAATTGCAACTACATCTTTGCCTCTGTTTTTTTTTTAAATCTTACCTCTATGGAAACAGACATGAAGGCAAACATGACTTTTCTTACTTATTACTCTGCAGATACATCAAGATTATAAATAAAAATTTATCTGACTTTTATCTTGTTTATGTTACCTCCAAATAATCTTAAGAACCTGAAGGAGCTGAAAGATTTTTGCGTAATAATAGAAGTACCATTTTTATGCAAGACTGCCAGTTTCAAGAACAGGGATTCAATATGGAGCTGAAAATTATTGTGAGTCACTAGTTTACATCAGTTGTAGTAAAAAACAGAGGAAATAAATCTGAATTGGGTGGAAGATATAAAAGATATATAAAAAGCTTGTTGCAAGTTGGTTCTGTTGCAGGACGTTGACCTTTCAAAAGGCTATAATTTCAAATTACTCAATATTCTTATTCACCACAGCTGCTTGTGATTATGTTCATTGTAGATAATAAAAAGTACTAGCAATCAACAGTGCATTCTGAACACAGCAGAATGTATTTTTGGGATATGGAGGAATACAGTTCAGTTGTCTTACTTGATAAGTTTAATAAATAAGATTAGAATACCTTAAATATGACACTATACACTATTTCCAGAATCCAAGTACATGCATCAATTCCAACTGTATGTATCTTTAAATTATGGTTAAAAAAAATAAATTTTATTAGAATGGACAGAGGAGTAAAAATTGAATAAAATACAGCAAAGCATGAAGTACTATCAAATAAACCTCTGGGATTTTACTCAACATCAAGGAGAACAGGGAGGATGAGAAGTTCGTGTCATGAGACAGTGGCATCGTGAACCATATTCCTTGATGATATGATATGGTATGATGTATTAAAGTATGATATAGTAAAATATAGCACAGTGTAGCATAGCATAATGTAATATAATATAATTTACAAAATAATATATAGCAGGTGCAATTCAAAAGGCAAGCAATCTGAGGGTAAAACAAAAGTAATTCTTAATAAAATAATTTAAGCTGCATTAAAGTGAGGAAAACATCTTATGAAGATGTCTTTAATAATTTCTGTGAGAGCTGACAGTCTGTCCTGTAGGTCATATTCAATAAAGTTTTGAATTTAAAGTTTACATTATTGATCATCTTTATTAAATAAATATTACTGGAACATAAAATACTCCTTTTCACTTTGTGAATTTAAGAAGTTAGAATAAAAAATGTACCCTTTTTTAATATACTTAGAAGTATATGTGTAACCTCTACTGATTTCTGTTTGGAGTTTTTTTTGTCACTAAAGTGGCAACAAAATCTTCAGTATCCAAAGAAGAATTATAATGAAACCTGCAAAACTGAACAGTAATGCAGATTCACTTTATTACATTCAATTCCTCAAAGTTAATTAAAAAGAACCCACCAAAAATGTCAGGAATTAGGGTTCTGCTATTTCTGACTTTAGAGACCGTAATATATACTTTCAAAAAAACTTTATAACATGTCAACAGACAAATTAGAAACTTATGTCTGATTAAAGCCTCTACTGAGTTGATGAATTCTCCATAGCATCATCTGTAAATTCACCTATTCAACCAATGATATTATCTATACCTAATAAAGAAATTCAGTCCAAGTTCACTTGCTCTAGCTTGACAGACACCACTTATGCTTTCTTTTGAACATCTCAAGCTTTATTAAGTGAAAACTACAAGTTCATTTGATTCAAAGCTTAAACTTTTTATTACCTTTTGTTACCAACTCTAAGGGCAAAAAAACTAGATTTGGAGTAATTGAGGTGAAAAGAATAAGTGTTTCAGTAGTATTTATATATGAAAGTAATTCCATTTTTCAACATCTGAAAAATAAATAATTTTGTCCTTAGAAATGTGTATGCAAAAAAAAAAATTCCCCCTCTCAAAAAATCCTAATTAAAATTCAAATCAGGCTTTCCTATTCTTAACGAATTGCACACATTAATATTTTCTTTTTTCTGAAAAAGGCTTTTTTATTATAAGATAACTTTGGCGCTTCCTCTTTGTAATGATTACTTAATTACACAGCTGTAAAACAGTACTGCTGAAAGAGTCCCTAAGATTCAATTAATTCATCCCTTGTCTCAGGGAATGTTTTGCCATTATGGCTGTTATTCCTGGCAGGTGACTATTTATTTAATTCTTTAAAAATCATTACAATGGAAGACAGAACCCCTTATACAGTTTATTCTAATGTGATGTTATCTTTAAGTGGGATGTTTTCTGAATGGCAAATCTGAATCATCCTTCCCACAGTTTGAGTCCTCATGTCTGTTTGCAAGGCTACTAGGTATTAAATTGTTGTTTTCTTCCTCTTGAGAGTTATGATTCCAGTATTCTTCATCAGTCACACTTCCTGGGTCTTGCATAATCTTCCTGTGTCCTGAACTCCTGCTAAATAGCATAACTTCTAAGGTGTAACACATCAGATCAGTTCTAATCCTCTTACATTTGTCTATAAACATGTGTTAAAACACCTTTTTAATGCTTTTGTGTTCTTGGGTAAGTTCAAGGTTCTTGTTGAAGTTAATGCTGAGTCTCCAAAGGATCAGAGGTGACCTCCACTCAGATAATCTTGTAAAAGTTTGAAGCTCACATGTGACAATCAAAGCATTTTAGTTAGTGTGTTTTTTCTCTTTCTTCCCTTTTTTCTCCTCAAGGAAGTTCTGTGCTGCTGGAGCAGCCCTTGTGTGAAGCAGCCGGGGCTGCCCCACGCTGAACACAGCTGGTTCCAACAGCTCCATCAGCCCCACCACATATATGACTGCACAAACTGAAAAGAGGTCAGAGTTGTAATATTTAAATTTAGATTGAGAAATAAATCCAGTTCATTAAAAGTACTGACAAGTTGCAATGTGTCTCATAAGAAAGGCAGATTATTACCTTCGAGAGTTTGAATCTCTACTGAAATTTTACCTTGAAAAGACAAAATTCTGTACCTGCAGTATGACATCACGTTTCAGGACTTTTTCCAATCACAATATTTCAGTTTGTATACCATTGAAAAAAAAAGATGTTGTTTTAAAGAATAAGAATTTTCCAGTAGGAAATGAAGCAGTAGACTAAAATTAAGTTTTGAAACTTTAGTTTGACACCTAAAATATAAAAGATACTATAAAAAGAACTGTAAAAAGAAAGGGCAATTTTTAATGTAAGACAAAATGAGAGAGAGTCTTTAGTGATTAAAATTAAATGATGGAAACATCCATTAGAGATTAGAAGACTTTGTAGTTGTTGGAGTACATAAACACACTATTGCTAGAGGCATTAGGAGGCACAAAACACCTTTTGTTCATTATATTACCAAAGGACAGGAAATGAATGACAGCTTTTGCAATTTAGAATTTTTTGTGGGAAAGAATAGGCAAAAATGAAGAATTTGTCATATAGTAAACTTAATAATGGCTGCTCCAGCAGGTGAGTAGAAAGAGCAAAGCTTTCGCAAGGTGTTACATTCACATGAAAGAAGATTGTGATTAAAAACAAAACACACCATGGGTTTTAGAATGCCTAAAACTATAAGGAATAACAGGGTCAAATTATTGTATTTTTTACTCCTATGTGACTTGCTTGATTTACAACATTCAGCCTTCACTACCATCTGAAAAAAAAAATCTACAGTAACATATTTTTAAGTACACTAGTTGATTTTCAAATTTTTAATCATTTTCTGTCTGAACCTTTCTAAAACATATTGCACAATAATTTACAAAAGTCTGAAATTTAATAAAATTAATAGTGTCATGAAATAAAACATTGGCGCAGCAAAGATGGTTGAGGGATTAGAGCATGTCATATGTTTCCAATAATAAGTTAAAGTTGTTATGAATAGAGTTTCTACACCTTTTTTTGGTGTTATGACCATGCTTTCTCTGCTCACTTGGGTCCTAGCATAAGTGGTTTGAACTCATTGAGAACAGGTGTGTGAGTGTCTTCAAAGGGACCAACATAATGTTGATCCACGCTATGAAGATTGGTGGTTTTATCTTCCGTACTTCTTTAGTTTCTACCTCCTCCTAGGTTACTGGGCTTTATCATCTCCTGGTCACTGTAACCAAGACTGCCTCCAGCAGACAAATCTCTGAACAACTGATTTCTAAGAAGCAGGTCCAGCAGAGAAACTTCCCTTGGGTCCTCCCTTGCCTGTGCCAAGTTATCATCAAGGCATACAAGAAATCTTCATTGTTTGAGTCCTGTGGTATTGTCCATCCAGCAGATAACAGGGTGGTTGAAGCCCCCCTCCAGTGATCAGGGTAATTGAATGAGGCTTCTTTTCGGTTTTTTGAAGAAGGCCTCATCTACTTCGACGTCAGGAGTTCTACAACAGATACCCTTTATAATAGTACCCACATTGATCTGCTCACAAATATTGATCTGTAAACTCTTGACTCAACCCTGACACATGTCGAAGGAGATACCTGTACATAACAGCTTCTCTTTCACCCATATGGCAACTCACCCTCCTCACCTTCTCAGACTGTTCTTCCTAAGTAGTCTCTATTGCTCCATCATGTTCTTCAGCCCTATATCTCACTGCATCTACATTGTTTCAATGAGCTATCTACAATGTAACTGTACACAGACTTGTGACATTTTGGAGATGCTCCCAAAAATGCTGGGTCATCAGAACAGACAGGAGAGCTTTCCCCATAAAACTGTTCTGCGGGTATTTTCCACCTTTACATACCAAAGACTTGCTGACAACTTCATCATGAGAAAAGCAGGTAATCCTTTTGGAATTTTTTGTAGGACAATTCACTGAAAAGTTACTCCTTAGTTTGTGCACTGTGAAGATTGGCAGCAAAAGGATTACAGTCTTTCCCAATAATTAAGACATGACTTAGCATTCTCAAGAAGCTTCCACATATTTATATCTAAGGCTTTCTGTGCATATTCATACAGACTTACCTAACTAGCTTTAAAAACTCTTTAGTCACTATATACCTTAACTTTGCATATCTGTAGGATGTAAGAATTTGTCACAAGAAAGATACAATTATTGTAATAACAACTGTAAGGATATTCAAAAGCAACACCTTTTGACAGGGAAAGGTGAAATATTTCAGTGACAAGATGACTGACTTGCCTAAAAATAGATATAGCACAACTGGTCTCTCTGTCAGAGAGGATACGCTGGTGTGCAAACCGCAATTATTGCCTGTAGTTTATTTAGGTAAGATACAATGAGATATTCTTAAGGTATTCTTTTTTTTCTTTCCCCATATATGACATTATAGAGGAAGAATAACATAATAAATTTTTAAATTAATATAATATAAAATAGAGCAATTCAATATACTAAATTTAAAAAAGGATCTATTAGCTAAAATTCATGGAGTCTGGTAGTACTATAAATTCCCTGTTTTCAACCTGCAAAACTCAAAACAGTTTTGTTTGGTTGTTTTTTTTGTTTATTTGGTTAGTTTTTATTTATTTTTTTTTTAACAGTGAAACTAGAAAATCAGGAAAAAATCAAGCTTTTGTGTAGGAAAAGAGAAAATAGGATGATTACTTAATTACCTTCTCTGCTTCTTCTTTTTTTTTTAATTTATTTTTCAAAATCATTTATTGTCTAATGATTCTGAGAAAGAAAAAGACCAAAAGAAATATTACATTTTTTTAGATTCTAATCTGTTTATACCTACAAGCTGTGTTGTGGTAACACACCTGGCAATGCATTAACAGTATTTCCTAGGAAATCTAATTTAGAAGGTTCATGCTGTCAACCATACCATGCAGCACCTAAACAGCAGGTGAGTGGAAGTCTGAGAAATACCTCCAGTGATACCTAGACCTCAGTGTTAGAGGAAAAAAATTAAGTTACAGAACATTTACAATGATTTTCAAATCGAGATCTCTGTTTAATATTTCATTATATCAGAAACCAGCATTTTGAACTTAGTCTGACACACTGTATTTAGTAGTAGTACAAACAGAACAGTGTCAAAGACAGAAACATTAAGATTTGGCTAAATATTCGGAATTGGAATGTCTATCCAAACTTATGGCAGCCTCCTTCAGGGTCTTGCTATTCTCTGTCCCTTCCAAATGTATTTCCTTTACTGCTCTCAGTTCCAGCAAACTCAATGCCAAGATACATTTTTCCTCCCACTTTCATTTCTGCATCCTATTAACTATTTTTCTTCCTGCAATATGTGGCTCCAGAAATGGTACAATTTGTAGCTGTATAGGATGTGATGTAAGCAGCAGTACAAAGTTACAGAATTTGATAGATATGTCTTTTCTATTTTCATTTTCTGTATCTTATTTCAGACATGGGCTATGGATGTGTGAAATAGATATCAAGCAATGATAGGAAACCATCAATGACAGCCTCCTGCAGCACTGCATAACAACACGAGATGAAAAAAAGCTTATCAAGAAGTCTGCCAGGAGCTGGCATGGAATTGACATTAGAAACACTATGATATTCCTAGTAATTTGCCAGGTTTTCCCTGTCCTTAAAGTTATTGGGAGCTGTGTCACACACCTGAAATGAGATTGCAATGATTTAGTAAGAAATTTAATACTGGTAACCATGTAAGCACCCAAATCTCCTCACTTTTTGATTACAAGATAGTTCTAGCCATTGCTTGACCGCTCCTTGCTTCAACAGCAGTGAGGCCAGACCTCCAGAATCCACCTTTATGAAACTCTATTAGTAAGATTAAATTCTCTAAAACAGATTTGAAGTTTTGGCTGTCTTTGAGATCATACTACTTACAGCAGAATGTCACTATATTAAAATAACCTACAATAGTATACTCAACATCAGAATGCCCTTAGTTAAATTGAATTAAAAACTAAAAACAGACCTCTCGAGATGCAAACATCCTTTCTCACCGTGGACAAAGGCAATACAGCTAGGTTTATTCAGAATATTGGACACTGGAAAACTTGAAGAGAATAATGCCATAAAAAAAAAAAATACCAGCATTTTTAATCAGAGATTTTAGGGTAAGCAACTTTCAAGAGTCCTGGATTGATACCAATGAAGCTATCCCTTCACAATATAATTGTGACCCATACAGTCTTATTTTTAACCACTTTATAAAATCCATTCCTAATTCAGAAAATGTGGTGTAACATTCTATAGGAGAATGCAAAACTTTAGCGCTCAGAAAGATTGGAAGTTTTCTCTTCCTCATAACTAAACCAGCTTACTCTACTTGATCTATAAATTTATGGTCCTTCTCCAAGTGAAAATATATCTGCAGGATAAATGAAAATCAGAAATACATAACAGAAAACATATTCCTCACTCTGACATGAGAATCATTTTGGAGTTTCAGAAAATGATTTAATAACAGGTACAAAAAATAGGTGAAATTAAAGTTGTTCTAGAAATCTCTGTAACGTATCTCAAGTGTGCAATGAAAAATTATATAATCCAGATAATGAATAAAATTAATTATCCTTGTTAGAGAAACCATTTTGAATCTATCAACTCAGAGTAAAAATATTCTCCTGTAGTTCTTGTAAATAACAATTTCAGAGCTGCTCCTATAAACAATTTATAGAAAGTAAACTACTTCAATAAAAAAATCATGCCAGTGACTGTCATGTTGTTTTAATGTAATTATAAATCAATTTAGTGCAAGCTAAGCTGTCAAGCAAGCCTCTTCCATCTCTTCTTTCCCTTGCAACAGAATTAGAAAATAATGTGTATCTTGATTACGATCTTCTTTACATGACCGTAAATCAGAAGCCATTGAAATCAATATTTATACTTCTGATTCATAAACTCCATGTACATGTTGCAAATTAAGTGATACACTTCATTTTTAAAAGAGAAGCAACAGTATACTTTATTAAAGCAGTTGGTTAATGAAAAAAACAATGGTAAATTCGACAGGATTTTAATAAGATTCAGTGGCAAGATACACGTGATTATGTACCATATAGAGGACAAGGTCAGATAAAGCTGTCAGGGAGAGCCTCCTTTTGAGTCAGGTTCAGAAAGGATCCCCTTGAGTTCTAAACTCCTTCTTGGAGAGGAGCTTAAGTGTGGCTGGATCCAACCCTAACCCCAGACTTGGTCAGTGGTTTAAATCTAAAGGATTATATGTGCAAAATCAACTTTTTATATCCCTCAGATAATATTTCAAAGTTTAGCATGCTACTAATCACTTACCGAGAATCCATTGTGGCAAAGAATCTCTCAACCTTAAGGAGTAACCTCGAGGGCTGTCCCTACTTGAAGGGAGATCCCAGCATGCAGCCCATTGCCATACAGGAGAGCCCAGTGAGCCCTGGGCTGTCCACTACTTATGGACTAAGGTGATTAACTTATAATATTTGCATACCAGTAAGGTGTCACTGTTCCAGACAGCCTTGGCTACTATGTTGTCATTCCTCTCCCAAAGTCCACAGTAAGCTGGATGCAACTATCACAACCTGTACTGGTGGTTATGGATTAAGTAGGGAAAGGGGTGGGGGAAGCACACCATCTCATCATGGTATGCAATACTTCTGAGTTCTAGTCTTTATTCACTAGAGGGGGTAAAAATTAATTGATTAAACCTTTTGTCTGTGCAATATAACTAATCTTTTCCTATAATTTATAGATTTTTTTTTTCTCCTCTGTCATGCACATATACTTACGCAATTTAAAATAAATAAATAAATTCACAGCATCAAGCTTAAAACTGAGACCTGAAATACATTGCTCCTTTGAGGAGGATAAAAGGAGCTTATAGCCAACACAGGAGTAATTATACTGATCTGTCTTGACTTTCAAAAAAAAAGGAAAAGAAAGAACTTTGGATTCTTCAAAACAGCAAAGGTTCACATAATGGCATGTATATACTCTGTGCAGTGACAATAATCTGTGTTCACCCACAAGAGCAAATATTTCCAAAATTCATGAACCAGAGCAAATGTGAAAGTAGACTATGAGCTCAAATCCTGATTATCCTTTCATTACAAAACAAAGCAGTCCAAATGCTGCTTGGACATGGAATTGTGTATGAAAAATGTGGAAGGTAATGTCCACATCAGCTTTCCTAAAATCATGGAGATAGTATCAGAGACAATCTTTCCTTTAGTAAGCACGAGAAAGAGGTAGAGCGAGCTGAAGTTTTTTAGCACAGTGCGTACCTGAATCCCTTGATCTATATGCTTAAAAATAGTTTTTAAAAAATCCAAACAAAACCATTGAACTTTAGTCATAGCAATAGTTGATGTCAGTCAGGAAGAGGTACTGGCATGACAAAAAAAGGATCAAATCTTTCCAGAAGAACTTCTTTGAGAGTCCTACTTCTCACTGAATTGTCTTCAATAGAAGGACAAATCTGAAAGAAATTGTGCCAGAATTTAATTTCTTCTCACCAGTACAGTGACCAGTAAAGTAACTGTGTTGAGTTACACCAGAGACCAAGAAGAAAGACTATAGAAGTGGAAAGTACAATTATTCAGTCTGTAGACAGAAAACTCAGACATTTCATATGACTCTGAAACTTACCACTGAGATGTACTGCAACTGCAAAACTACATAACAGCTGAAAGCTACAGGAGACACCTCTTTGTTTGGAAGTCTGGGAGACTTCAGTGAACATAGATTTATGTCCATATATTTGTTTTGATATTTCAGTTACTATGGAGTAGGATATCCTGAAAAAAAAGAGAAACATTAAACATCAGACTAATGGTGTACGTAGTCATTTATCTGAATGCATCTTGATGGCATTCTTATGTATGCTCTATTCTTTGTCTTTTTAATAAAATTTATTTTCTTCTATAAAAACACTTAATACTCATGAGAAGGAAAAACTTAATAACAGAAGTCATAAAATGCATAATAATAACAAATTGTTGATTGAAAGCTTGAGCTGAGGTTTTTGGTCATTTTAACGCATATATCCAAAGAATGTTTGGTCTCATCCTAAAATCAGGAAAACTAATTTATGCCTTTCATTAAAAAAAACAACAAAAACAACTTCACATTTTATTGTGCTTTAGTTTTTAAAAATAATACAGACCAGCACTATAATAATCATGCAGATAATCCTCTGTTGCAGTTAGAACTGGAAAAGCAAAGAAATCAGTTTAATATGAATTAGAATTGAAACTAAATTTTTATTCTGCGGTCACCAGTCTTCCACAACAGTACTAAAAGTTTTGTTTCACCTTCATTCGAAAAAAACATTTAGGTGCCAAAAATTCAGATAGATGGAAAATAGTCTATTACCTTCATTTTCCTGGTTTGATAAAGGATAATATTTTGTATCAGATTGTCTAAGTTATTTGCTGTCAAAAATGACATGTACCATGCTGGTACTGTCAGGTATAGCAATAAAGGTATTATAATGAAATTAATGATAAAGAAATTTACATTAGACAAAATCCCATATTTACAGCAAGACCTTTTGTTCTTCTGTTTGTCTATGTTTGTTGCTCAATATCTTCATGAATGATGTTGGAAAAGGCAAGACAGATAGCAAAGGTTGTGTTGAGTGCTGTGTTTGGGAATTTTTTGGGGGGGCAGTCTTTGTGTAATTTTTAACTTTCTCAGACATTGATGCCAAAACGTGCCATCACATCATTCTTGCTTCATATACACACACTCTCCAATAAATTTATGTAGAAGTCCATAACAAATAGTGACAGATGAAAAAAAAACTGCCAAAATTAAATAAAGGAGACTTTCTTTTCCTTAATATTTTTTTTTAATCACTGGGCACTTACTTACATCACAGGACAATAAAAATACTCTTGCCTCCTAAACAGTGGCTTAAAACTGACACAAATACTGTAAATCCTGAAGAAAATATTTGTAATTAGGACTGCATATGTATGTTTTTTTCTTCTAACATGAGAGTTCTTCTATTATTTCTATCTAGTTTATCTGATAGTCACCAGGGCTACCAGTGAAAAAAGTCAAAGCAAGAGGAAAAAAAATTCAAGAAATGTACCTGGAAGTTACAGAAATATTGCCAAGGAATGCTCAATATCATGAAAACACAGTGTATTTCCAGATGCATTTTCAAGATTAAGACATCAACTGCCTCAAGGGAGTACAACTTCAATCCCCCAAGAAATATGTAAATGCACATAGAGAGGGTCACAATACTACAGGGAAGACCAAGTCCAAATTTTTATATTAGCTGGACATAACTGGAAGAGGTTAATTTCATATATAAATCATGTAAAAAGAGAGAAAAGTATAGCTTTGAAGGATTAGACAAAACTATAACTAATAAAATCTAAGATTAAAAACTAAACCAGATCATATAATATGTGTGACTAAACAGTTCCTTCTGACGATGGAATTATCTTCCATTTTTTTTCCTAGGGTGTCCAAAGAGTCAGTGTCAATCTCTCACACTGTTTTGAAGTTGCAGTTATCTATTGAGGGAAAAGAAACAGCTGACTCATTCACCTGAGACACAACATAATAGAATAGCAACTGGCATGTGTAAAGAGCAAAACATGTAATCAATACATGTTGATGACATTTTTTAAAACACCAAATTGTATTCAACATTTAAAAAACACAGACAGTTTAGTAGAGGGGGTTATTTGTTGATTAACTCATTCAAACTGAACCCCTAGAAATCTGCCAACCTTACAGTATATATTCACAGTTACACATGGTACCTTTAAATATGAAAAAAATGGGTTTTCTTGGATAAGGGCACTTGTCAATTAGTCAGAGTGGGAACAGTTTTAAAGTAGGGGGAATTACAGCTTTCACACACAGTTACTTATAATAAAATGGTCACAGCAAAAATCCCTTTGCTAAGCAAACCTGAACAGCCTGCTTTAAGGAATAATGAAATGCAACGTGTTGAAGGATAAGCAGAAATAGAATTTCTCAAAGATAAATGATTACTGCCATGAGTTTTACATTGGTATGTTTGAATCTTGAGGATATATTCAAATATAGGTGAGATCAAAACAAGAACAAATCAGACCGTAAAACTCGAAATAAGTTTTAACACTCTAAGATGTATTTGTATACACAAAAAGCACTGAAATTTAAAACTTAAGTATTACAATGGTTTCAGTGTCAAAATGTAAATTGTTCACTTCTTTTTTCAGCATATTCATTCTAAACTCTATGTAAGATAATACTTGTGATAGAAAAGCATGCTAGAATCCAGTATAATAATTAGTTTCCAGAATAGTTTCACAACTAACATTGGTGCAAATGCAATCTGAGAAATTTTCGGCTTCCAAGTTTTAAGAAGGTGAACGAACCAAACATCTTTCCTTTCTCTTTGCCATTATTTCGTCTATCAACCATGATAACTTGATGTGTTGTGAATATTTTTTGTTCCGCAAATTAGGAATGTATTTCTTTACAGCTATATTCTTTAAAGTATCACAATAAAAATGCAACAGTAGAAGATGTTGGTGTATACAAAGATCAGATATTTGTATGTTGTAGTCAGTATAAGGACCTTGTTTCTTTTGGAGATGGTCCAAATGCAAAAATAAAAGCTGAAATTCTTAAAAACTGCAGACTCAAAATGATAACTCAGAAAATCTCATTATTTCTAAATATCTGTTTCTTGACAGTATTATCAAAATGGTCAATGTTATCAGTGAATCACTGACAATAAATATGTCCACTGGCATTGGATATACAATTGGGTTTGTGGCAGTTGAACAAAGGCTGCTTGACTTTTTTGGGTATTGAGATAGGAGTTGGTGTTTGGTTGTTTGGGGTTTTCTTTTTGTTGGTTTTTCTTTTTTTTTTTCATCTTGGTTAATGAAGAGAGAAAGCTTTTATTGTCTTTTCACTGTTCTTAAATAGTGTTCCTTTCAGCATACTGTATGTACAGCACAATGAAGCTGAAATTAAGAAGGAGGGCGGCCTCACAGATGGACAGAAGGCATAATGAAGAGATAGAAAGGGAAATGAATCATAATGATTCTTTCACAGGTAATATCTTTCAGTGGAGTCTAATCACCCATTTAGTGTTATAAGAGTTCTTATGGAATATGGTGAATCAGATCTAATGAATAATGATGAGATTCACCTCATTAATGACCTTAGCAGGTGAAACTGATTTTTAAGCAGAATTGTTACCTTGAGAGATGGATTAAATTGATTCAAATTGCAACTGGTTACATACTAATTTGGTACACATTTTCTTGCAAGTAGTGTGAACTGAATCAGTTTTCAGAGCTGTAATGGCAGCAGCAACTTGTTTTAATTGTTCCTTGTTCATTTCTAGATAGTTTTCTAAGGAAGTGATATCTCAAGAAGCTTCTTTATGTTGTAATATTTAAAAAGAAAGCCAGAAGAGGTTGGGGTTTAATTTACAGTAATTTTGGAAGGGTTTCCTCCCACACCTTTTCTGATTTTGGTATGTCAGAAAAGTTTTATTTTCCTTGGTCCCTCTACCATAGGATTGTTTGAGATCTGTGGTAAGAAAGGATGCTCAGATGTCTCAGATTCTACAAAAATAGATGATTTCGTAAATATTTTAACATTTTTCCTCAAAAATAACTGTTCTTACCCACTCAGATTTTTTTTAAATCAAATTAAAACTCAATATATTCTTTTATGAATATTAGGATTTTGGAAAAAAGTTTAAATTGCATACATATGCATCAGATCTCTCATGATTGGTTTTGTTCTGATGTTTTTTTCTGGCATGAAATTCCAGTATTAAATACAGGTTTTGTAGTCTTCCCTGTTGCCTTTGGGAGGCTCAATACGCTCAGAAAACTTTCCAGTGCTGGACTGGTACTCAAAAGGTATAATATTTTGATCCTATTATTTCACCACTCAAAATAGTTTTTCTAGAGAAAAGAACAAAGAACACAAAACCGAGCCTCCTTTACACTAAATATAAATCTCCATTTTTTCAAATCGATTCAATAGCACTTTTTTCTCTAAAAACATACAACCACATTTCAGTAAAATCAGTGATTTGAGTGGGTTGTGTCCATATTATTATCTTTACTCCTTTGATAAATGATAAAAAATTCATGCATTTGTTGGACTGATTTCCAAATGAGAAAGAATTAAAGTCGTAAAACATGCTGAATTTGCCAATAACTTTGCTACAAGATATAAACAAATCCTGTTTTACCTTCAACAGACAGCTGAAAGGGTACTTAGGAAATTTCATGTGCAGAAATTCCAGCTAACATACCACTGATTCTGATTCTGTTGCCAAGAAACAGTTCTCTTCTGTCTCTCTTGCTGCTAATCTCTACTTTTAGCACTGTTCCCCTATTCTCATTAGTCATGCAATGCTTCTCTTAAATGTTAAAGCCAGTGCTGAACATTTTGCCAGTTCGTATATCTGGCAACCTTGAAAGTGTGCACACTATCTGTGCACAGCCTGTGCACAGCCAGGTTAGAGAAAACTGAAACTAAAGTGCACTAGAGCACAGGTGGTTTTGTATATGTAACTACATTTTAAATAATCGTCTAAGAAATGAAAATTCTTTTGAAATAGAACAATTTAAATTTCCAAAAAGAAATATTAAAATCATTGTGGTAACTGAACTAATTCCAGGACAGCTGGAGTATGGCCTTTAAGAGTACTTAATTCTGCACAGCATGTGAGTAAGTAAGTAAACAAGCCATTGTTAATTCCGCAACTGAAAAGAATTCAGTCTTTTTTGCATGAATAGCATTATAGCCCGAATAATCTAGTAGATATTTCTGAAATGAAGAATTGTATATGCTAGTAGATGCCAGTAAAGAAAACCTGTCTCAAATAAAATCCTCCAAATTAAAAATCCATTGCATTTACAAATGGATCTTCATTCAATAACCTCATGGAACAAAAGTTCTATATTTTAAGAGTATGCTGTAGAGTATAGATAGAAATGCAAAAACCTTAAGACCTGTTTAAGTTTATATTACAATTTGTAGAGAATCCACAAGTGTGAGATTTCAATTTTAAGCTTAAAACACCAATACATTCTTTAATTTGAACAAAGCTACATACTTAATACAAATTTAAGTATTTTCAATCAATATTTTATAAACAATTTTGTGCACTCATTCAGGTCCTTAGATCAGTATCAAAATATAAACATGTCTACAAAATGAAAATCAGTGCTGCCACTATCAGTTCTATGTTAACCTCCTGGTATTCTGTGGTTTTTTTTAAGTATTGGTGATTATGAACTCTGACTTTTAAAGGAATTCATAAGTTCAGAGAAAAGCTTGCTAATGTAAATGCTAGTGGCTCAGAAAGGAAGAAAATATGTTATGGTTTATAATCCAAGTCTTTGAAGCTCTGTGGAGGATGGTAACAAGCAACATACCCATGGTCTAGAGAAGTGTCAAGACTCCACTTCTGACAATTTTCTAGAAGAAATTTCAGTACTGATTGTCTTTACTCTCCTCAATGTCTTTTCAAAGAAAAACAGTGTTCCAGTTGTGAATATCCACCACAATAATTTTTCAAAACCAGCCCTTAGAAAGACACATTTTCTCCCTTTGTTTTGTTTAGCTTTGCAATCAGTGAGCATTGTAGTTTATCCATAAGCCCCAGTACACGTTTGTTAGAATGAAAGCAGATCTAGAAGGGGAAGTTTGTTTGCTCATTACACAGTGGGGGTTTTATTCAAAGGGAAGACGAACTAAATCCTTAAATTCAGCAAGACGTGCAATGAAATCTGAGTTGAAATTTAAAGGTGACAAAGAACAATTACCAATTCTCCTTACATTACTGAAGTAATTGAAAGTATTTCGTTAGTTGCCAGGTGAACATATTGTTAGTGTTTCATTTGCCACAGAACGTGGTTCTGGCTACCAAGTCAGCAGCATTAGCCATTTTATCTTGTTAGCTGCCTGCCAAATCTCCCTGCTGTAGCACAACTTAACATCCTGAGAACATTAATTATTCATACACGTATTTGTCAAAGAATAGCTTTCAGTTTTTCTTTTGATCTTCCAAATAAAGTGGATCCATCACATCCCTAATGCAAAATAATCTTAGGAACAGCAAAATGGTGATTACTGTTCTGCTGGTGACTGCTCTGCTAGCAGAACACAGATGACAGGAAATACCATCCAGTAGCTCCGGTTTACTGGGTATTTTGAATCACAGAATAATTCTGGCTGAAATGGATCTCAGGAGGTCTGTAGTCCAGTTTTCTACTCAAAACAAGAGGTCATATCAGGTTGCTCAGGGCTTTTTCTAACCGGTTTTTGCAAACCTTGATTGACGGAGACTGCCTCCAGGCAGCCATTTCTGCTGGTTGGCTGTCCTCAGGGTGAGAAAGTTTTCCTTAAATGCTGAATAAAACTCATGTTTCAACTTATGGTTTTTTGGCTCATCTTCCCACCATGCACTGCTGAAAGAGCCTGTTTTCATCTTCTTGCTTACCTCTTCTCGGGGAGGGGCAAGCTGTACTGGCTTTTCGAGACAGTCACACTCCAGCTGAATGAGCCCTATTCTCTGACCTCACAGGTCAGTCCTCCAGTTCTGATTAGTTTGGCCCTCCAATGGTCTTGCTCCAGTTAGCCTTTTCTATATCAGAGGGCCCCAACACTGAGCAGAGTATCCAGATGGGATCTCATGAATGCTGAGCAGAGGAGAATATACCCTCCCTTCAACGTCCTGGTTTTGTCCCCATGACTGCTTCCTGGGGTACTGTTGGCCATCTCTGCAGCTGGGGCACAGTGCTTGCTTCTGATCAGCTTGTGTCTGCCAGGGCTCCCAGGTCTTTTCCTGCAGAAGTACCCCTAATCACACAGGCCCCATCCTGTGTCCTTGCACTGATGCTTCCTGCCCAGGGACAGCACTTGATATTTGTCATTGTTGCATTTCATGAGGCTTTTCTGCCCATTCCTGCAGTCTGACTAGGTCCCTCTGGATAGCAGCTCTTATTTTCTGCATGTTGACTCACCCTGTTAAAGTACTATCATCTAAAAAATTGGAAAAATATCCTCCATTACCTCCTCCAGATCATTGATAAAGCAGTTAAACAGGCCACGACCCAATTTAGATCTCTACAGCACTCCATTTCTTACAGATCTCTACCACTTATCACAGGTCTTCAAGTAGATTTTAATGCATTAACCACAGGCCTCTGAGCCCAACCATGGAGCTAGTGCTTGGCCAGGTAGATGTCTGCCTATTGAGAGATAATAGGAGTGAGTGTCAAAAGCTTTTCTGAAGTTGAGTTAGATAACATCAAGTGTTATGTACTAAACTACTACATATTCTAGGTAAACTCATCTAGGCTCCCTTTTGCAAAAAAAAACCTTGTACCAAATGATCTGTCCATTCCTTGAACAAGCTGCAGTCTGCTTGTCTAATGTCCAGAATACTACTCTTTCAGTATCTTCAGCTTCACAGTCACTTCAGTTTCATGGTCACTACAGAAAAAACTGTGATTTGTTGCCCCGTCCAAGCAGCTTTTGCCATACAAGGAATAGCAGACCCAAATGTGTGTTATCTCTGTTTGGCCTCTTCTCTACATCTATTAGTAAACTATGCCCAGCACCCTCCAGAAGTCTCCACTGCATTGCCCTTCTAGCAGATGTCAGAGAGATTCAAGCCCTCCAAGAGCAAAAATATGTGATCCCAGAATTTCCTTCTGTAATTTAAAGAAGTCTTTGCACACTTATGCACTCTGATCTGGTGGTCTGAAACATAGATCCATCATGTTATCACACTCACTGGCCTCTCATTGGTTCCGGAACCATAAGCTGTTAATGAGTCCACTGTCCATCGCAGAGAAGCATTCATATATCCAAGTTGCTCTTGATCATAGAGGGCAACCTTGTCTGTCTTCTTGTTTTTTCTGAAGAGCTTGTTTCCATTCACTGCAGTACTCAATTTGTGCGAGCTGTCCTTAGATATCTCAATTACTCCAACAACATTGTAGTTTTGTAATTGCTCATGAATCTTTTGCTCCTCCTGCTTGTTTCTAAGATTGTATTCATATTTTGTACACACAGCTAAAGCTGGTGTCTTATCACTCTTTCCTTAGGTGTCTCTGCTTGTCATTCCATTCATTGTTACACATTTAACTACTTGTTGTATTCACCCTCTGGCATCACTCTTTGCTTAAAGCTCTTCTCAGCCGCTTGGTCATTCTACTGACAAAAACACTCCTGTTCCACTGTAACAGGTGTATCCTATCTATCCCCAGCACTAGTGGATCCCCACAGAGACAACAATAACTACAAAAAGGTTGTGACTCAGGATCCACATGTTCCTTCACAAACTGACAGGAGGCACTAGCATAGTTCCTTATATCCCTGACACTTGCTCACAGAGTAGCATGAACACTCTTGATACACCTTAAATCTCCTTCTAACAGCATCCTTGATATCCATGTCAACCACAGTAGCAAATATTGGACAAGCCTCAGTCTCTCTGCAACTTCCCACATCTGAGTGCCTTGCAAGAAACAAACCACCTTTGAGGAAGTCAGCACAGTAAACATGGATTTCTGTTCCTCACAAGGAGTTTCTCCACTGCTATCTCCTGCTGCTTCTTCTTGGTGCAGAACCATGGTTCAAGCTCATAGTTGGCTCTGATAGAGACATGACCTTCTGCCCTTTGCCTGCTATCAGGACACTGTATACATGCTCTGCAGTTTCAAATCTGCAAGGAAGGAGATACCTTCGGTGCCAGGAGTCAAAGGCCCTGGCCTTACAGCTTGCAATTCAGCTGAGCAGAAACATTGGCTGCAATCTCCTGTGCAGCTAGGGTTTTGGTCTTGTCTATGTAGCAAAGATTCTGTCAGTCGTTCACCTTTCCTTGTTCTTCACAGCCTGATCACCTCCACACACGGCCCTTTCACCTGGTAGCAGTCCCTTAGCCAGAACTCACATTCTGCATGCAAGGCTCCCCCCAGCCATGGAGAGGGGCCCTAAGCACTTCCTAAAGTCTCATATGTGGGGAAGCGCATCTTTGCTCTGGATATGTTCTACTCAGGCCTTTACTGTGCCAGGATAGTTGGGCCAGCATCCTGTGGTGTGGTATCACCACTTCTGAGCAGTTCCATTACCTTCAGTAGAGTTTATGCCTCCCTTATGGATTAGCTCAGTTATTTGTGCTCAGAGTCTTACAGTCCAAGGTCTGGCAATTATATAGCAGTCTTCCTGGCATGGTTTGAAGAAGATCTTGATGTTCCTTGGCTCCTAATCTGAAGTGAACTAGAGACAAAAAGCATGATTTCACTGAAGGGAAGGAAACTACAGGCCTTGAGAGATTAGAATCAATATTCTTGGAAAGTAGATCAGGTAAAATAATAGATAACCACGCCTATCCAATTCTTTTGCTGCTTACAAGAATTCAGCTGCCTAGACTGAAATAAGTATGCATGGCAGACCATCATCTTTAATAATCGATTAAACTGTCTAGTACCATTGCTTTTTGTATAAAGGATATAGTATAAAGGCCCCTATTGAGCTCAAAGACAAATTAAAATTTGTATCACATTATATTTATATTAGAATCTTTTGTACATTTTGCCCGAGAGGAACAGCTATCTCTCTACAAGAAGGGTGTAATTGCAAGGGATGCATCTCCACAGGCCTGCCACGATGAAATTGTAAGGTTATTCATAGTAAAGAATAAATGACTACATGATGTGGCAATGGCAAAATATTACTGAGAATTAGAGAAATAAAGCATGAAGTTCTAAAGATGAAAGATAAAAATGAATAAAGGACTTTATAACAGATAAAATACAAGAGGCTAGAAAAATAATGACATGTAGTTATTGTGAATAAAATGGGAACTGTAGGAAAAGTGCAAAACTGACAACTAGACACTGAGGTGCTGAGGATATCAGCAATAGATTTTTCTCAATAGATTAGCAGCTCCCACACACAGTTTTTCATGGGATAACAATTCAAAAAAGATAGTCAAGCTGCTTCCTTTTCAAAAGGTTAAGATCTAGAAAGAATCAGAAGTTGTAAAGCTAAATTAGCTGCCTTCTTACAATAAGACCTCAGTAATGTATAAAATAAAGTCTTCAGTTTAAAATGAAAGAAAAGATACTCTAATGCAAAGCATAATGCCTTTGCTTCATTTCAAGGAGTCTGTCTTTACTGATGTTTAAGGAGAACATGGAAATAATCCAAATTACCGCTCTCTATTCATACTGTACATTTATGCCTTCCAGCTAGGAGCAGCCCTCAACTTGTAGACCTCACTGTTGTTCCTAGTAACAGCTAAGAAGCTGTAAGGATCAAATGGGATTTATCCCCTGCAAATGCTCATCAAACTCTACTACACACTTTCCAGCATTTCACATTTGCCACCAACAAATTGAGGAAAATGACCCTGAAGAAATGGAGCTGGATCTTAAAAAAGAAAACTGATTAACTTCACACTCACTTGTCTAGGCTAACAGGCACCGATATATCCATCTCCAAGATCTCTGGCAGGAATTCCCATTAAAGTCATATTTGTAGACCACCCTAATCCAACTTGTATTTTGTAGTTTCTTCTTAGGTTGGCTGTCATGCTGAATTTGGATATGCCCTTGAGGTGCTCACAGTGATCATGGTCTCTTTTCCACCCTGTGTTACTTTTCAGAGTCATTTGAATTTCTCTTTTTTCCCTTCCCAGGGACAGAGGACATAATCAGGGCTCCAGCTGTGTCCTTTCCCTTTCCACCGATATCTTATCCTGTCTCTGAAAGTCTTACCTTGATTTTCATCAACTGGAAGCAGTCTTGTGCTTTTCCATAAGTGTTTTGGTGTTATGTGCCAACTTGTAATCTTGATGACCTGCTGCTTTAGGCATTGTCTCCCCCTGCCATTCTTAACCATGCTTCTCTTTTTTTCATTGCTTCTACACCCAGTCATTGTCTTCCAATCCACACAGAATAGATTTTTACATTTTTACTGCAATTCTGTGAACCACACAGAAAAATATGCTTGATAAAACTGAAACAGTAATGGAGCTCCTTATTGTAAATAAATGTAGGAGAATAGCATTCAGTTTTATTTATAAAATTGATAAAATGCATGTGAGCAAAATTAAAACCTACAAGAAAACAGCACCTCCAGTGTGTTAAATCTCCTCCCCCTTTTTTTACTGAAGAGTTGATTTGGATTACAGTATTCAGATAGATAATGAATGCAATGAAAGTTAATAATACATAAGATTTGAACATATAATGAAATTGTATAGATTTACAGTGCTTTAAAATTTTAAAAGGAAATGTTGCCAAATATCATGGCTGATGAGACAAGGTTCTTGTAGGGATGCAGGCAGGCCACCATTTCCAACTGTCCAGTGTTGAAATATGAAGTCCATACATGACAAACCTGGCAGATGTCATCATAGAGGAAAGCATTTATCAGTACAATGAGGAATTATTAGACATCTTTTGTTCATGTAACATTACCAGAGAAAGAATTTCCGCATTAACGGTCAAAACTAGGATACAGTTCAACATTCAAGGCTGTGATAAAACATAACGACAAGTCATTGATTTGCTAGGTAATACCAGTCATCAGACACATTTAATTTTATATCAGACCAAAATTATTATGACTAGTGTCTCAAGACTGAAACCAACATTTAATAAAAAGTACAAATTTTCTCAAAGGACTTGGTACAGAAACTAAATTTAATAGACATCGATTAGTACAATCTGAAATTCTTCCCTATTCTATTTTTTATCATCTAATTCTAAGCTACCAGATTCTTTTTAGGAATATGAACTTGAACTGGAGGATGGGCAGCAAATCCTTGAACCTTACTACTCCTTTCTTTGCTTTTAGTTTTTAGATTTTAGCTCTAAGAGTTTTACAATTATTTTTTTTTTCTAAACAGAAACCAAAACAAAAAAGATGCTCTCTAAAATGTAGGAAAGTGTTTGTTCACTGTCAAAAAGGAAACATGGAATTGAACATTGACCTATGAAACAGATGCTGTACCTCTCAGTAATATGAAGGTGGCTCTGTTCTGCAGACATATGAATTACCATTTGCTACTGCATACCATACCATGCTAGATTTTCATGGGCAGCATCATAAGGCTGTAGCATCTGGTATTTCCCTCTAGTACAGGGCCAAAGCCAAGAACAAACTGTGGCTTATAGATATGTACCTTTTAACCTTGAACAGGTTCTGTTGCCATGAATTGGAAGAGCATAATCAGAAGACGCATTTCACAGCTAGAAGTTTCTGAGAACACAGTAAAGAGGTTTCACCTGACATCTGTTTTCTGGCTACTGACTGTCACAAAAACTGCTGTCACTTGGCTGTTTCCTTCATCTTGCAGGGGATTCCAGGGAGACATTAAAAATGACAGAAGGAATCAGCTGGAGTCTAGCTAAGTTAAAACTGAGTCAGCAGCATCTGTTAGAATACCTTCGGAACAAAGGTTTGATTTCTTAAACTTCACAAAACTTCACAAGCTAAATTGTTTATAGATATGCTTATGTGAAAGTGTAACATTTAAATTCAAGGTCAGACTGAGGAGAAAAGAGGAAGTCAGACTTTCAGGGACCAATTCCTAACATTTCTTTAAGTATAAGTAACAAAAGAGCTAGATAAAATCCATTTCTAGAAATTCAAAAGACCATTACAAAATTGGATTGGGATTGTATATTCACAATATATATTAAAAAAATTTCTTTTGAATGTTTAACTTAGCGTACCTGTAAGTTACCAGTAATGGATAAGAATAATAATGACAGTCTAAGTAAGATATATCAGAGACAGAATGCTTTTATAATGTTGTCAATAAATTTAGAGGAGAACTTGTATAGAAATAGCAATGCCACAGAAATATTATAGGTATCAATACAGCTAGAAAATACATTTTCTTTATGGGACAAAAAAAAATTACATTTTGTTCTATATTAATTTATTAACTCTTAAATTCATTTGTTATAAAAGACAGTCATCAGGTTCTTTGTTTTGGTGAATAGAGATGGTCAGCTTTAAGCAATAATTGTAAATGTGTTCAGTATGCTATTTATAACCGCCAGTGCTGGTAAGCAGGAGAACTATAAATGACTCTAAAAACCTCAAAACTCAAAGTCCTGAACTATAAATTTTTTAAATACATCAACATAGATTCCAAGGCATATTTCCCCTCAAATGGATATTTACATTTGATCATAGATTTCCTTCTCCACGCTGACTTGCTTGAAGATTGCATTGGTAGAAAAATCACAGTATTTTGTGACAAACAATAACAGAGAACTCATGTTAGCGCATGTGAGAGAAGACACATGGAAGGTCTTGACCACTGAGAAAGAAAACATTTATTTAAATAATGTATCATATTTTGTTTATGTGGCAAGGTTTTGGTAGCAGGAGCTTGAGGGGGACTGCAGGGGTGGCTTCTATAAGAGAGACCAGCCACTTGCCAAAGCTGAGCCAAACAACGACAGTGGCAGCATATTTAAGAAAGGGTAAAAAATGCTGTGTAACAGCAGCTGGGAGAGAGGATGGAGAACATATGAGAAAAACAGCTTTGCAGAACCAAGATCATGGTGAGACAGGATGCCCCCTTCCAGCCCATGGAGGACCACGGTGCACCAATTACCCACTCTGAAGGCCTTTGGGGACCTGTTGATGGAGCAGGTGGGTATGCCCTGAAGAAAGTTGCAGCCTGTGGAGAGCCCATGCAGAAGCAGACTCCTGGCAGGACTAGTGGCCCCATGGGGAACCCCCACTGGAGTAGTTTGTTCCTGAAGGACTTCACCACATGGAAAGGACCTATGCCAGAGCAGTTCTTGAAGAACTGGAGCCTGTGGGAAAGACAGAAATTGGAGCAGTTAATGAAGGATTGTATCCCATGGGTAGGAAACCCTACTGGAGCTGGAGAACAGTGTGAGAGGAGGAAGGAGCAGAAAAGACAAAACTTCGTGAGCTGACAAAAGCCCTATTCCCTGTGCACCTGTGCCAGGAGAAGGAGGTAGAAGAACTAGAAGTGAAGTTGAGCCTGGGAAAAATGGAGGGGTAGGGCAAAGGCGTTTTTAGTTTTGTTTTATTTCTATCTCCCTCTGTTGCAATTGATTGTCAATAAATTATATTTATTTCCACAGGGCAAGTCTGTTTTGCCTGTGATGGTGGTTGGTAAGTTATTTCCCGTCCTTTTCCTGGCCCATGACTTTTTATTGTATTTTCTCCCCTGTTCTATTGATGGAATAGTACAGTGGCTTGGTAGGCATTTGGAAGCCAATCAAGGTCAATCCATCAGCTCTATCTCGAACAAAATATTTTAAAATTTCTATTAACTAATTCCTTACATGTATGTGTATTTCTAGAGTACTTGTTCTCCTATAACAGCTCTTTCAAATGAAGATAAATATTTTTTTTAGGATCAACTTCATTGTTGAATCACTCAGAACTCACAGATGATAGTAAGTATTAATCTCTTTACATTTCAATTTCACACTGGTTTTCAGCTCTTCCCCTCATTTAGTATTTCAGGTATCGATACTATTGGATCCTCAAGATAATGTCATAACTACTATCATAATGGTATAGTAATGCTTTGTAATTCACTGTATTTTAAGGAAGTAAACTGTGACAATATCTCCTTTTCATTGTGTCATTCTATGTAATCTATTTTTCCTTCAGAGTTTCATAATGATGTGTAGGAAAATAGAAATACACAAAATGCATAGCTAAAAACAAAATCTGTTTAGGAGAAAAAAGTCAATATTTACACTTTTTATTTTCTGGTATATTTATAAACTATTGTATTATTCACTGTGGGTTTTTGTCTGTTTAGAGGTTTTGTTTGTTTGTTTGGGTTTTCTTTGTTCTTTGTACTTTGTTTAACAATTCCAAATGGTCAATTTTCTCTCTCTTTGTCAAATTTTTTGGGAGATTTAAATAATTATCTGATCCAGGAATCATTATTTTTAAATTCAAATAGAATTTTATGCCTTTTTCCTCTGTTTTAAGTACCTGTTTCATCTGTCATGAAGACCCAAAGTTCCTCATATTTAAAAAAGTCCTGTCAAGACCATGATAAGTAAATTTTCTTCCGAATAATTTAGTCTTACCTGCACGGGCTAAATGCACAATGCATGTCAATAGCTACCAGATATTTCATGATAGCTCAGTAGCCTATGAAATATCAAAGGCGTAAAGTAAATGGCTAAATTTCTTACAAAAAGAAAATTTTTGGTCCTATCCATCATTTGAATGCCAGCCACAATTTTAAAGTCTATGTTATCAGAAACCTGGAAAAGAAGCATTAGATAACACTTGGCAAAGAATTTGCAGACCAGTTTGCTTCATTAACTTGATCTATGGACCCTCAAGGTAAGGAAGATCAAAACCTTGGTTTTCCATACTTAAATTAAGATAATGCGAATGTTCTTTAGTAAGGACTGAGAAACAATGCAACCATTACTCATGAACAGAAAAAAGATAGATAAATATAAAAATTTTCAAAACAAACATACTTTCTGGTGTGCTATTTACAATACAGATAAATTTAACAAACTCCAGAACTGAGAATATGTGAGCAAAACAGAACCCTTTCTTCTCAGCTGGAATTACTCATAATTCATCACATTAAATGTCAGTTCTTCTTTTATAAGACCTAATTTTGTAAAAACAGCATTTCAAAGACTGATTTTGTCCTATTTCCATGCCAAGCAATTGCTTTCCAAGAAAAAATCTGGGGTATTTCCAAGTTTTATTCTATCCACTGCTTTTTGTTGAAAAGCTAGGATTTTTAAGAGTAGTTGCTCTTCACATCCCCTCCAGCCTCATTCACAGCAAGTTTGCCTCATGGAAAGTGTTTGTTTCATTGGAAACATGAACACAAATGAAAGGAAACCATGAAAAACACAAACTAAGAAAATGCATGAAATAAAACATTGAACTATCATGTACAGCTGCTTTAGTCCCTGTTTTTAATGCCTATAAGATTATGTCACACACATTGTATTTTGCAATTCTTGTGAAGGCAGTAAGACTTACAGTGCACAAATGCTCAGCTGCAGAAAGGAGCAGTTTATGACAGGAGACTATTTCATGTGCCCAGCTGCTAGGAAAGAAGTGATGAACCCTGCAAGTAACTAGAAAAGTATTTCTAATAATAACACATATTTCTGAACAGAGACTTTTTTTTAGTGAAAAATTTTCAGTGGATGCTGGAGAGTTATATTTCCTCACGTTTTTTCCTATTTAATGAGCCTCACTTTATGTCCAAGAGTAAAGCTAAGTTCATCCCATTCTGAGAGGTCTGGTAAGCACAGGAGATTTTTCTTGGAAATTGCCATGGAACAAAATCCTCATAGGCACCTTGGTTGTATGAATGTAACAAATACACTATCCTGACTCAACATGCAGTCACTGTTGCTGTGACCCTACTGGCTCTGTCAGCAATGGGGAAAAAAATATCATCTTGAATTTTGCCTTCTCAAACACAATGCAAACTCTTATTTTGATAAAAATAACCTATTCAAGCTCCATTATGATGTCATTAAACTATAAAAAAAGAAGGAAAGTATGCAAATATCTTACTGTCAGACAGAACTCAACAGTCTCTTCTTTATACGACTAAAATTGATTTTACTGTTCATAATCCTTAAAAGCAGCCTGTTGTTCAAATACACACATGAATAATCAGGTAAAGTTTTAACATATGAGATTGCTGGTGGAAGTGTACGTAAGATTTTTCTGAAGACAATTGATGGTAAGGGAAGTAAGAATCAATAATATCCTAAGAACAAAGCCTGTTTTTACAGCCCAAAGTTTTATCTTTTGACCAAATCTCTTTGGAGGGGTTATTATTTGTGAGAAAGAAGCTCAAAGGGATTGAAAAGGTTTTCAGAGTAACAGAACTTACTAGAAAGTTATTTGATTAGGTTGTTTATGAAGTGTTAGCAATTTTTATTTTTGTAAGGGAAAGTGTATTCCTGTATTATATATACGTATTATGCACACACTATTTCTAGCATTTGCAAAATCAGGTAGCGAAGTGGAATAAAATCTGCAATTATCTTTAGCCAAAAGCACTGAGAAGATATCTCCCACAAAATGAAGAAGGTAAAAATCGTAATAGATAAGCAGTGAAGGTAAGGTAGGTTATTTTCAGTATGAAAGAATGTCGTGACACAATTTCTGACTGTACTGTATATCACTAAGTGTTATGCTTTACTCTTGAAGAGCAAAACTACCAATGATAAGAAAAAATATATTAGAATTTCTTATTGACTAGAAGTTCACAACTGAAGTTGTGTTCAATGTTTGTTGCATTGAAATGTCCCTTTGTAATTAAATGAGAAAAGTATTTTTGTTAGTGAAAGTATTTTGTTAAGTATGGCTGAGGTTTTGTTTATTAACCACAGACCTATGAAATTTTAAGCATTAAGATATATTAAAATATTTATGTAAAGATAACGTTCATCTTACGCACTGTTTGGAACTATTCCTCAAAATGTTATTAGAACTAAGGTGAGGAACAACAGTTTTCAGCAGCAAATAGTAAGAACTTTATTTTTCTTTTTCAGTTTAAAACTAAATCTATAAATTGTAAATGACTCAATGAGAGTCATATCACACCATTTGTTTCCCTTGTGAAAATGATACATGCTAGTTTTTAGGTATTTGAATTATTCTTTTCTCAACATTAATGTCAGCTTAAAAATTTAATTTAGCAATGCTATTTTTTTATTCTACTGCTGTTAAATATAAGCAGTTTTAATTTTTAACTGTCACTTAACCCATGTTACTTAAACATAAAATAATCAGATCTAATGAATGGAAAAGCCTCAAATGAGAGCTTCCTCATAAAGAGCTCATGAGATCCCCTTAAAACATTCTTCTCACTAATATGAATATATTCAGTGCTGCTTTCATGTTTCAAGGCAGAGCAATGCATTACTTTAGCCAATCAGTTCTTAATTTATTTTCCATACACAGCTGAAAAACAAGGTTTGTAATGCTTGATATGGGGCTGTACTCTGTGATGAAGTAAAAGAGATGTTAATTGATTCTGCCTGACAGAAAAGCTAAAATGATTCAGATGTGCCACTTCAGATCGTCTCTGAGGCCTCAGAAACAAAGTTTTCTTAAACGAGTTGCTGCAGTCCTGTGAGTAGGAATGTCTCATGTAGGTACCTGCACTTTCAGAACAGTGAAATGTACGTCAGAAATACCAAATTAATTTTAAGTGTACTTAAGAATTAGATAAATGAGGTTTTGTGAGTGCAGTCATGACAGCTGACAATGCTAGTTCTCCCAATCTAACACTACCCTGTGCCCTTTCATCCACCTCACCTATTCTCAGGTATTGTTGTATCTTTAGGACTACACCTGCATTATCAAGTAATTAAGGAGAAGATTGGTAGATCAAAGCAGTAGATAGTGAGGCTCCTCATACCTTAACTAAAAGAGCCTCAGGAAAAAATAGGTGTAGTCCCTTGATAAAACATCCTCATTTTTCACATGTTCAATGCTGTTTAAAAAAAGTCAAATAATCATACTGGGAGGACATCTTTTCTTTCTCAGACGCTGAGAAGCATCACACTCTCACCTCTTTTCCTGGATGAAGGTAGTACTTATATTGCCCCTACCATCATTGCTCTTGTAAAAGCTCACATGTAAAATACTTCTATTATTATTTTTGCTATTTTCTAGGTGAAAACACAGAGACAGCTGCCCAATCCTCACAGGGATGATTTTTTCAGTTTCAGGAAAAAGATCACATTCTGCCCAAATATTTATATTTTACCTGGAGTTTAGATCGCTTGAGTAAGTGACAGTATCTATGGGTTCTCAGCCTCATATAATCCCTTTTTGCACACAAAATTCTTCACAAATAAAAGATTTCAACATTAATCTAGTAGCTAAGTATTTCTTATTTTCTCAAGAGCTTTGAAAAACTGCACCATATGCCTTATGCTAAAACACTTAAGTTCTAGTTACACAACCCTAATTCCATCCTCTGTGTTTATAAATTTGTTTCCCTTCCCTCTCTGCTTTGATTGACTAAGAACTTATATCAGATAAATGTAACTCCTATGCTACTGATTACCTAACGCAACCCGGCTAGGGACACAGGGAAGTTCACTCAGGGTTTGACACAGGTTGTATTGTGGAAAGGAGTGAACCAGTTTATTAAAATGGCTCCCCCTTTTATAAGGGAACTGGGAGAACTTTCTAGAGTATGGTGAACAAAGGGAGGAGTTTTTGGGAAGGAGGAACAATGATTGGGTACAGAGCATAAAGGGGAAGGATAACAATAGATTATGCATGAGAAGGGAGTGGAACTCTTGTGGGAATGAACCATTACAACACGGGGATTGGGACAAACCATTATTAAAAAACATTAAGCCAGCCATAAACTTGTAATTTCTCTCCATTCAACAGTCTCAGTTAAACAAGTCCATTATTTCAAATCCATTCCTCGTCTTCCGCGACTTCTTTCAGTGCCACAGCCCAGCGCTGGTAGGCTTTTCCTGGTTCTTTGGAGTCCTCATCCACAATCACCCTCTGTATACCCTTGTTTTCTTACAGAAAACTTTCAAGAATAAATGGTAAGCATATGCAAACAGATACAACACCTTAACTACTCAATGGTTCCTTGGATTTTCTAAGTGGGCCAAATCCCTTTCCATGTACTGCAACATGAACAGTCCACTAAAATGAATTATTTCATTGCAGATTTTTTTTTCTCCTTCTTCAAGCAATATCATGTAGGCATTTATACTTTATAATCAGACAAGAGTCAGAATATATAGTACTGATAAGGACTTGATAATTTCTAAATGAGATTAATAGAGTTTGGGCGATGTGACAGATTGTTTGACTGGTCTGAGCTCAATTTGCCTGTTCTACTTTGTTAGAAAGAGAATGAGTTAAACTGAGCCTTAGAAGAGAGACTGTTTTCCAGGTAAACAACTGAGTCTGAAGGAGAAGGATCCAGAGTGCAAATTGTTCAAAAAGAGTATTGAGAGACTCAAAGAAGGGGTCTTGCAGCACAAACAGAGAGAGTGCAGTGGCAGACAGGAAAAAACCACAGCCAGACCTCTAAGGGAATGGACAGAAGTCTTCATGTCTTCATGGAGATCAGGAGAAACTGGATGAAGGTTTTTGTAATTCACAAAAAGCAGTAAGAAACTTGGCCTGAAATCAAACACTTCCAATTTTATTATTAGTTTTTATTTAAATATAACCTCAACTTTCAAATATAGATTATATATTACATGTCCTCTTTGGAGGTAGCAATAAGGAAAATTTCTCAACAGATTCACTGCAAAGGAGGTTCTGTCATTGTAGTATTCATCAGGAAAAAAATAATTTGTGGTCTTTGTCATATAATTTCCAGTAGAATTTTCCACTTTGGAGATCCCTGAAGACAGGTATCAATGGAAAATTTTGCCACTTGTGCAAGAACAACCTTGATATCACATCTGCTCTCTTAATCTTTTCTTCTCATTATAGTGTGTTGAAAAAGTCCTGCATTTTTTGACTTTTTTAAATTATTTTCTGAGCCTGTTATGGCCCCTTGACAAAGCAGGACTGAATATGCAGAAATAAGTAACACAGACAATAAATTAATACCAAAAATTTGGATATATTGGATATATTGGATATATTGTCTAGTTCCACTACACATATATGCCGGACTTCTAAGAAAGTTGATCATAAACATTCAGTTGAGCAATTGTTGCCTCAGATATCCATGTCTGGAAACAAAAACAGAATTTTATGGTGAAAATATAATTAAAAAAAAAAAATCTAAAAGGAACCACTGGGGTTTTTTGGCTTTTTTTTTTTTTTTAACACACCTCTGTCCTCACGACTGATGTGATATCATAAGAGGTATTCCCATGGGAGAATATTTATTCATATTCCTTATGAAAAAGAATTTGGAAACCATCTAGGTTTGTTCTAGTTGGTGACATCTTTTTTAGAAAACAAAATTTATGTAATGGTTTTAGTACTTCATAAAAAAGGAATAAAATCATGGCAGTAAAAACAACTGGAATCAAAAAGAAAAGCATCGTAAAAATGTCAAGTTTGAATGGATGTGAGGCATTTAAAGAGCATTATTTCTAATATTTTCGTTGTCAAGTAATAAAATGTAATGTAAATGTTACCAGGTCACAAATGGTTACCCAGTACTCTTCCTGAGTCACCTCGGACTGTGAAGACTGATCTACTCATAAAGGTAAACTTCAATAAGCTTTGAAATTCAACAATGAATAGATCCGTTAGTAGATAAAACTAAAGAAAAAGAAAATTTGTGAAAAGTTGACAACTTTTTGATGTTATAATACTGAGAGTATAAGTATTTAATCAGAAAAATGTAGAAAGTTGAGTAGTTCAGCTTAGATAAACTAAGAGCTCTTCATTGGCCTCAAACAGAAGAAGGAAGTGTTTAGAAACTAAAAAATAAGACAGATTACTGAGGACAAAAATAAAGCCTAGGCATAAAAGAAAAAAATTGAAAGGTCAAGACACAAATGAGATGCAATTAGCAGAAGGCATAAGAATGACAAGAAATCAGTTTCTAAGTATAAGAGGAAGACCAAAGAAAGCATTGTTCTGCAACTAATCAAGAAGGAAAGCTATGCACAGATAACACAGAGAAGGCTGAAGCTTTTAATGACTTTTTTTTTTTTTTTGCATCAATCTGCAGTAAAAACATCCATTAAGGACAAGTGCCTAGCATAATTAATACCAGCAACAAAAGGAGAAGATCTCAACATAGAATAGGAAAGACACAAGTTGTGAGCACTTAGATAAGCTAAATCAGTGTGATCTGATGAACTTCATCCTGGGATACTGGTTGATCTAATCAAAAAACTCTTAGCAGTACCAAATGATTTGAAGGAAAAAAAAACCCTCTATGTAGAAAAAGAGAAAATAAGAAGCTGGAGAATTATACAGCAATTAGTCTGACTTCATTCTTCAGAATAAAAACAGATTTTTTAAAAAATAAAACATCCCAAACCAGCAACTACTTTTAAACACTGTAAAGACAAGGAGATGGGTGAGAGTCTGTAGGTCTTTCAAGAACAAATCCAATGAAACCAATCTGTTTTCCTCTTCTGAAAGGGTAACAAAAATTTAATTAGGGGAGAATGAGGGGAGCAAGGATGAAACATGCTATATAAACCAAATCTGGAACTTATTACTTTACATTGCATATAGAAGCTTAAAAACCAGGAATTAATATGCAGATGGAAGTTAATTGTGAGGTACAGAAGAGCTGTTTTATTTATCTGGTGAAATCCTTACATCTATGTAATGGAGTGAGTAACAAAATCAACCAGCTGAATATGGGAAAGAAACAAATTTGTATATTGAAGACACAAAAATTTGTTACTATCATGTAGGATAGTCAGTGGTTAAAGACCATGTTACCTGATATTAACAGTGATTGGTTCCATTTTGGTAAGTGAATATAGGCCTGAGCAAACTAAGGTATTCATTCAAACAAAGATATTCATAAGCGAAACAACAATAGCCAGGAGAAGAACACATGACACAATGTGATAGGAATAACCAAGTACTTGAAAAGGGAAATTGGATATGGCTAGGTAAGCAGTTCCCCCAAAAGAATATATTGCGAACAGATTTTCAAGCAAACAGCTGAGGCTGGCATCTGAGCAATACCACCCCAAATGGCTGAAAATTATGAAAGCCTATAGCTGGAGTGCAGGAGTTTTCAAAGTGCCTGGGTGGCCCGGATGTCACTGGCATCCATTGGGCAGTGATATCTAGCAGCCTCAAATTCAGAAAAGAACAGGTGACTTACGACATCATGATGGTTTTAGAAACTATTTCATATGACATCTCCATAAGCAAACCACAGAAAAAGGGTAAAGACTGAACCACCAAAGCTGACTGACTAATTTTCAAGGAGTAGAACTACTTCCCTTTGCAAAAAGGAACATGTCTTGACTTCAATTCATTTCTGAGTTATCATTATTTACTTGTATTATAAAATAAATAGAAATAAAGACATAAGAATAGATTGAATGGTGGAAATATAAAATGTGACACTGAACAGATATAACCAGCTATACTGATATAGAATATATACCATCTAGAACCTGATAATTCTCCAAGAAAGGATCGGGGGAGCTTTTCAGATGACTAGCTGCTAATGAACGGACATTATGCCTTTACAATGAATACAGACATCTCACAAAAATTTATGAACAGACTTAGAGACTACTGATTACATTATTCCTATCTGTGTAATAATTCAGATGTTTGCACATTCTCCTACTTTATGCACATTGGTAAGGCCTCAGCTAGAACTGTATACACAGTTTCACATCTTGCACTTCAGGGAATATGTGCATTTATTGTGAAAATTATAACATAGCAACAGATATGATAGATATTAAAGAAGATCCCAAGGCAGGACCTTAAGTCAGCCAAGTTTTTGTAATGAGCCTATACCTACTCTTTTTCTTTATAATGAAATCCCCAAAGAAGTATAAATTGTTCTTAAACTTAGAAAAGCCAGGGATTATTAAACTATTAACTGGAATTCCTAGCTTTTAACGTACAGACAGATTAGAAATATACAGGATTTATATGCAATGATGTCTCTCCTAACTCATGCTTCTTTACTGAGAGTCTGTTCAGTGACTAAGGCAGCAAATCAAACCCTGTTCCCTATGGTCCCTCTTCAACACCTCTGAAAATTTTCTATCTGCTCCCTGTTTCTTCTCAGCAGCTCAGGTTCTCCTCCACCTGCAGTCTTCTACATAATTCAAGTGACTTTCTCACTCTTCTGCTTGCCACAGCATGCAGTTTCCAGGAGCCCTGATCTTTGCCAGATTCTGTTGCTTCCTAAGAAACAACTCTCTTCTGTCTACAGAGAAGTATCTGAATTAATCCCTCTCTTGAAAGGAGCATAACATGCAACATAAGAAGATAAAAAATTGCCATCTGTCCCATTCCTGTAAGTTCTCATCACAAATAATCTGTTCTCCATTGCAGCTATGGAGAAGAAAAGAAATAATAGGATTAAATTTCAACTAGAAGGATTCTGGTTAAAGACAAGGCAGTGGAACAGATTACTTGGAAGACTGGAATCTTTCTCATCAGAGATACTTTATAAAAGAGTCAACTATTAATCTGTCAGCAATAATATCAATAGTTTACCTACAGAATATAAGCATAGACAAGAAAATCCCCTATAGCTTTTTTTTTTTCAAATTTTATTAAAATGTATTTTGTTACTGTAAAACTTTATCACATTGTTGATTTCAGCATGTGTTAAAACTGGAGTGTAATTTTCCATATTCATGACTACGGGAGACTGGGTGAACCTGAACACTGGGAGTGGTATGTAAGCTTATGAGCAGGAAGTACTTGGAAAGTATATATTGCTTGAGTAAGAACTTTTTGAAACCTAATGCTTTCCATGAAGTTATGCTTTAAAGATTTGAGTTTGTTGACCCTTATACCCATGACTATGCCCAAAATCTTTTAAAATCAATGTCATATGGAAATAGCAAGGTATGTAGGATATTAGACAATATTGAAATTCAGTATTGAATGGGCAGAGAAGTGATTTAATGTCTGCAGTTGGTTTTTTCTTTGTCAGAGGTATTTATTCACCCAAAGCTGAAAACGTATGAACAACATGAAAATAAGATATTAGTGTAGTGGCTTTTGAAAGAATTAAAAAAGATTTTATTTAGGGTTTTCCTGTAATTGTGCAGCTTAAATTTCATACCACAAGAAAGCAACTAATGATTTTGCTTTGTTTGTTGTTAGTGGTTTTTTTTTTAAATTTATCTAGAGATAAAAACCTTGAGGATTTTCTTGGAGGTAGGTTGGTTTTGTTCTGTTCTGTTTATTGATTTTTTATTATTATTATTATTCCAAGGTCTTTTTTTTTATTTTCAGCTGAGATCAGTAAAGGAGACAAGGTGTTGAGCAGCTATTTCAATATTAGTTAGTTGTCAATATTTCTTCTAAATGATACTTTTAACTTATTCCCGAGTTTTCTTGCTCTTTATAACAGGTTCAGTGCTTAAAAAAAATTCCTCTAAAATAATGTTTGTCAGTTTTTCTACAACCTTCTATGTGACATACAATCTGTGTTTTATGTAAAGGAAAAAAAACAAGATCATGTCCAGCTCACTGGACTTTTTTTTTCACTGAAGGTATGTGTGTTCAATCTATCTGCAGAAAATATTGTAATGAGACTTCTGTTACACACATCCAGTTATACCCAGAATGACATTTGTGACACTTATTAGAAAAGACAATAAAAAACCCAAAACAAAAAAAGAAAACAACAAAACAAACAAACAAACACACACACACACACCATATTAAAAAGTAATGAGGTACTTGTACAGCATGCAGCTAAAGCAATCTTATGGTCTCATTTAAACCAGACTTGTATGCTGTTAAGACAGCAAATTTGAAAGCATTGGTTTAGGAATAGCTGCAAGAGGTTGGTTGGTCCACATATATGTGGTAATTGGCTGTTGGGCACACCTGAATGGTCTAGTTGCAAGGAGTCTTCAAGACTTTCCACTTGCCTTGACTGAGAACTAGGGACAAATAGGATGAAATTGGACCTCTTCATATTTACATCTGCTTCATAACCTGATCCCTCAGAGCATCAACAAAAGAGTCTAGAATTCTTTCTCTTGTAATGAACAGGACGAAGAAGGTAATTTACACTATCTCTGTATTTTCCAGACTTATCTGGAAAGAAGTTGCTCTCCTGGACTGACTTTTACTTGGATGGGCTGATTGAGCCCTGCTATTGTTTCCCTGGTGGCCCAGGACTGATGTCTTTCACAAACCATTTTTATGACAGAAAAAGGAAAAGGCTGATAAGAAGAAGATCCATGGAGGTGGGGTAATGCTTTTTATCATTCCAATTTCCTCCCTTCTGATAAGGAAAACTCCCCCTCACAGGGTGTATCCCAACTCACAAGTAAGCCTGAAGGTGTTCCTCCCTTCAGTCACGTCCTCAGAAGTGGCCATAAACCCTTCCTTCCCTTGACTGATTTCCATAGTGTTGCATCAGACAGTGTAAAACCCTTCCCCAGGGGAGGAATTGGGGTATTCCCACATAAGCCTGAACTTATATAACCTGTAAAACTGTTGCTGAGAGCCTCATCCCCACCCCAAATGCCACCATCACTCTGACCATGGACACCAAAATTGCAATGATCAAGTCTCCTCACCGGATCCACCTGGTCCTCTCATCCCTTCCTTCTTTTTCTTTCTTTCTTTTCCTTATATACTTTATTTATATATGACCTGTTTTTATAGGAAAGAGCCAAAACAGCCTCATACATCCTTTCCACAGCCAAATAGTTTTAAAATAAATCTTCCTCATATATAAACCAGTCACTCAGTGTCATTTCAGTCTAATCCACCCCAAAGGATCTATTAACAAGAACCTCTGTTAGGCTGCCTCGGTGTTGGGTTGTAACAGTTCCAAAAAGACCATGAATTTGGTGCACAGAACAGTAAACTCAGCATTCATATTACATTTACAGGCCTAACACAGTGAGAGGGTGGGAAATCATCACCCATATAGATCTGAAGGGAAGTTTTCTAAGCTATGAAACTGTATAATAATTTTTGTAAATTGGATAATAATTTTTTATGTGAACATGGGCCCTGTCATTGTAGAGACATCACTTTGGGCGTAGATGTCACACAAACAGGATTACAGCAAGGGAAATGAAGTAGTTTACAGCAAATTAGGTGGTACACTTAAATGACAATTCCTGTCTCTCTCTGGGGTTCTTGAGTTCTTTTGCTGATGTACAGAAGTGTGATAGAGACTAAATTCCACTTCTACATGCTTTTCTTGAAGCAGGGCTAATATTACTCCAGGAAATTAAGGACAGTCATAGGACCACTCAAAACCTCCCTTTAAATAGAACATAAGTCAGAAAATAGGGATTGAAAGGGAATGACCAGTCTCTGCTTTGGACTTCCACTCTGCTACTTAAGTTTTTTAGCAATGAATCTTGACTGACAGTTTGGTTGTCAAACTGCCAGATGAGAGGGTTCATTGCCTCTTGATGTTTGTCTCACAACTTAACATCTGTTGTCTCCTAGTGTATGATTCCAGCAGAAGATATAGGGTCAATTTATACATCAGTTTGTCTCACCCTTCCTACCAGAGATGGCATTGAGAAGAAGGTGAGTTGTTATGAAGAGCTTCTCCACAGGAAAATCCAGAAAATTTTATTACACAACAGGAAATGGATAGTATTTGTATTCTTTAAATCTTTCCAGCAGATGTATTAGGACATATGTTTAAATATGTGAGAGGATCAAGGCTATACTTTAACCCTTTTTTTCCTCATATTATGCAATTTAAAAAAGTATGTTTCTCTAAATATAATAGATTTGGAAAGAAAATATATGTCATGAACTTATGCCATTTAACTGAAAAATGGCTCTTGTTTCCCCAGCTACCCAGTATGAAAAAGATTATTATTAGAGGAAGACACTAAATGCAAGCTGAGTTCTCAGCAGGATTTTGTCATATACAGTTTAATGGACTTTACTGGATTAGTAAAGCGTTCAGGTGTCTATTCTTTATGAAGTAAATTCTCATGTGGTTTTAGAGTCCATAATGCTTGATAATACTCAGGACAATCCTGGGGAAGAGGAGAGAACACCTTCACCGCCACTCTATGTATAACACTAGAACAATTCACACAGCCTGTGAGTCAGTCCCTCCTGTCTGCTGAGCAAGAGCCTGCCATGTAGAAAGCTACTTTTTGGCTATATAGGTTATCCTGGAGGATGGCATACGGCTCCCTTCATCCTTCTCTCTTAATGGAAAAGCCTTTGTATGCATGAATACCGGTTATGCTGAGGTGTGCTGAGCCACAGGAAGAACTGCATTTCAGATGTGTAATACATGCAGAACTGTTAAGTGAATTCAGATGGACCTTTGAACTGTCATGCTTTGCTTATAAACACACCAACATTTCTTCTGTTCTACTACCTTAGCACAGTAAAAATTCTGTATAATTATTTTTGATGAAGAGAGGGGAATTAGGATTCACAGCTAAATAATTGGTTTTCAGTTAAGGTCATAGGCAAGAAAAATGCAATTTTGCAGTACAGTACAGCAGGTCCTTTTTGGTAACTCTGTGAAAAAATACACCAGACTGGCATGACCACAGTAAAAACTCTGTCAAAGTTTGTGGCATTTCTCAGTAGCATCCACAAATGTGAAGAAAAGCAAAATCAGTTCTTAGAGAAACCTTCTCTCTCTCTGAAGAGAAGGCCTGTAGGAAAAGCATAGGAGGAATTCCTTTCTTCTCATTTACACCATAACATACTAGAATGTTAGAAGAGTTTAAAGAGAATTCTGAGACAGAAAGAGAAGTTATTTTTCATTATTTATAGTCTTTTAATATTTGTGTTGTGGGTTATTTTAAAGCAATCTTTTTTATTCAGATGTTAACATAGATGTTTCAAAGGACCTCATACTGAGACAGAATATATATTTTTCTGAATTCACCCCAACCTGATTTTTCAAATCAGAGACTATTGTTAAGTATAAAGCTGAGCTTGCCATTCTTCACTTTTTCTGCTGATTCATGGATCAAGGCGTTACTTATGTGGATCTTTTCTAAGACACAGTTGCTTTAAAGGGCTTTCACAGGGGTTACTCTGTGAAACTGGAAGCGTTTCAAGATGCCTTATCTTGACTAATGGCCAAGTTGAAACTGTATTTGAGCATTGAATGGCTGCACAAACTCCTTCTCAGTGTACTTAAGGGGTCCATTTATGTACTGGTTATGCATTGTTTCTCTGTGTTGAGGTTTTACTCTTAAAGGAATGACATAAATATAAGGAACTTAGTTTTTTTTTTCCCTTAGAGATACCATTTCTCCTACATTATAGAGTTTATCCTTGAATAAAAACAATGTATTTGCAAGAGTTTGAAAGAAATACTTGCAAAATCATTTTCTTGTTTCAGATTGGAACATTCCATTTTGCTCCACACTGCAGCAGAAAGCAGAAGTGATGAAGCACAAGGGATTGAAAAAATATTTTAACTGAACTTTTGTGATTTTTAATTGAACATTTGTGGAATCTAACGATACAGACCTGCCATAGGAAAAGCAAAGGTTGGGTGTGTGATAAAAAACCTTACAGTAGTGGGTTTCCCTTTTTGGTTGGTTTTTTTTTCCAAATATTTGAGATTGTCTGCCTCTGGAACCTATGCTCATCTCCTCTATTAACTAGCCTAGAGCTAGTATGTCCAACAGACTTGCAGTTTCAGTCATGGCTCTCTGTTGGAAATATAAACAGATCAGCTAAAGATTTTCCAACTGGGGCCATAAAGCAGAATATTATAGGAAAGTATAAAACTGAAAATTGTAAACCTTCAGTGAATGTTAATGTAGAACACAAAATATTATAAAGCAGATATGTCGAATGTATTAACATCATAACAAAGGAAGCTCTTTGCTACCCAGTCTTCAGTTTTTGACTCCTTTCTGTTTCACACATGGGTTGACCAAAGTTTTTGATTGATGGAAATGCCCGGAGAAGTGAAGAAGTATGTAATTCTGTTACAATTATATGAAAGAATGTTTCTAAAGACCAAATCAGCAGTAATATATGGTACATATAAATCAAGAATACCAATATCCAAACTCTTAAGATGGGGTCTAGTAATCTTAACAGCACTGGGCATGTCCTTAAGGCAACATAAAATACACAAATTTTGACTTTTCATTAGTGAATCATTTTCTCCCAAGGTCATCATAAAAGAAAGTTTGTCACACATACTAGCATGATGTAGAGCGAGGCTTTTCAGAAATCTAATTTCTTTATAAAATGTGTTTGTTAAATGGTAGTTTTTAAATCTTCCAAGCTGTCCATCCTCACTGATTTTATTTTCATAAAGAACTTAATAGGAGTTGAATTTTCCCTGTAGTAATAGTTCCTTGAAGGCCTTTGGAGAGTGAATAGTGAATTAACCAACCTCCAGAGTGACCTAAATGACGAACAACCTTTAGGACACCTGAGGCAAGTGAACTTTTCCTCACTGCATACCGGAGCTGATGTACAACAACATCACTTTTGTGAAGTAAAACCTAGCTACCATTGGCTATCCTATAATTACTTGGGTTCTAAAATAGTATCTACTGCTGCCTGCACAAATCTGGTAACTTAGCTGCTTACTTGTTTTCTTCTAGTCTGCTCACAGAAATCTTAACTATGTGGAAATTATGCAATAGGGGGGAAAAAAAAGACAGAAAATAGTATTTTGGCTGGGTTTTTATGGTTCTAATTAGCAACAGTTTTGATAAGTATTTAAATTTGTAAATATTGGTAAACATCGGTGCTTATTTCTTTCACAGTGTTATTTCAGCTTAAGTGAGCTAACATGAATCTTTCTTCAGTGTTCTCTGAACTAATTGCTGGAAAACAATAAAAGCTATTTTCGTTGATTGAAAATTTTAAGAAGCATTTTTATTTTAGCTTGAACAATCTGCACGGGGAAAAAAGAGTAAGATAAATTGCTGAATTTTTTGTCTACTTTCCAGGCAAAAAACATGCCAGTGGAATTTCTCTTGGTTCATAAACAATAAAATAAATTTCCGCTCTTATTGAACAAAAATCTCTATTTGGGTTTTGTGTCTAAAAGGAACTGGGCACAGAAATCTAAATGGTTTTATTGAAAGATACCCAGTTCATTTATAATATTACTTTATTGGCTTCATAAAGGGAATGTCAAATACATTTTTGTGTATGCATGTGACACAATCTAGGAAGCTCATGCTCTCTAAGTTCATTTTCAGTTTCTACTTTATTTATTTTCAGCTTTTTTATTTATTTATTTTTAATTTTAATACCAATATTTTGTCTATCTATTAATGACTATCTTAAATACTTGGTTTCTCTTTATTTGTTGGCTTACAATTTACTGGAAGAGAATCACAGATGGTATAGAATATGCACAAATTTTCTTCTGACTTTATTCCTTGAAATTTCAGGAAACTGTGATCTGGAGAATGCCTTGAGACAGCCTGCTTTTTTTTCTGTGATCCTGAAACTTTTGATGCTTAAATATAGGTGACTGTAATGGCTCTTGTGTGTTTAGCTTATTAAGTAAAAGTCCAGGTAAAGCAGACAGTTTGTGGACCCATTTGGAGGAAACTCATGCTGGTAACTATCATTGGATGGTTATATTTGTGACCTAGGTGGTCCTAGGTCCATTCTTAAGATTTTCTTGTTCAAACAGAGATACTGGAATGCAAATTCCAAGATAACAGTATGTGAAAAGTTCACTAGATGAATTTAACAACAGTTAATATTTTTATTTTCATGGTTCGTATTCTCTAACATTGAGGTCAGTGCTAATGTGGGACATCAAGTGCCAAATTAGAAGTAACTTCACCCTTTCATTGTTCGACAAAGTAAATTACTTTGGAAATTAATTAAATCCCTCACCAACATTTTACTATAATTTTACCATACCAACCTTTTGTTCTCAGAGTTATATTCATTATTCTGTGACCATTGTAATCCTCAGCTACTGCAGTAGTCCTCTTCCTTTGCCATATTTCTGGACTTTCAAATACCAGATGCACATTAAATAATTTTTCCACATATTTTAGATTCTTCAGTATTTTTATAGCCTGTTGTACTACTTGTTTTAAAAAAAAAATCTCCCCTCTTTTAGGTGCTTTTATACACAAATAGTAAGAATTTGATGATTACCTCTATTTCATAAAGTTAATTTAATTTTTGTGATATTTCTATTTCCACAGAAGAGGACACTTACCAATACAAAGGAATATGAAAGAAAGAAAGAGATTTAAAAGTGGAAGATGTAACAAAAATATGGACAAATATTTCAAATGTATATCAATTTGTATATTTCAAATGTAAATCTTTCAAACACGTGCTTTCAGATTTTTTTTTTTTGACAGCATAACTTTGGATAGGATGATGTATATTTGGCTATTTGGATTATAGGCATTGATGAACTCCAGGGAAGGTTTAGATTGGATACTAGGAAAAATTTATTCACGAAAGGGTTACCAAGAATTGGAACAGGTTGCCAAGGGAAGTGGTTGTCACCATCCTGGAGGTTTTTAAAAGATGTATAGCTATGGCACTTGGGGACGTGATTTAGTGGTGGACTTGGTAATGTTTGGTAAATGGTTGGACTTGATGGTCTTAAGGGTCTTTTACAACCTTATGCAAAAAGAGTAGTATAGCAGTAGTACAGAATTGTGCTGGATAGAAAACATCTTTAAGATAGCATTTTTCAAAGGGACATGTGCTTCTCACCTAATCAAGTTCTTTCTGTAGATGTCTATCCAGCGTTTCACCATGTGACTTCAGAGTGGTTAGGTTCAGGTACACCACGCTGCCTTCATACTTTCCAGAACAGTAACGCTGAAGGCCCATACATCAGTTTATGCAAAATCCTAATATTTTTCTTCAATAGTATCTGCACTTATCTACACTGCCAGAACTAATAACTTACCTAGCACACATGTTGGTGCAAAAGACCACCCTGTATGATCTCTTTAATGGTTTCATTTTTAATGAATTCTGTAGTCATGTAGTAGTGATCATCTCTGCATATACTTGCCTTAATGCGTTGTTGTAAATGCCTGAATAGAGTTTCAAAATCCAAGACCTCCTAAATCATCATTTTAGCTCCTGAAGACTGAACACCCCTGAGCTAGTATGCTATACTTTAACACTTAAAGCAAGTTTGTGGGCACATTATTTTCACAGGATTATTATGGACACTGATAATACTTCTAACCATACTTTGAAGCCACATGGGGCCATAACTTTGAGTTTTTCTTGACTATAGCTGCTAGAATTCCTGATTATGAAATTTGCATTAGATGTGTGTTTTCTGGACTTACCCATAAAGGCACAAAAATACATTACAACTTCCCTATCAGTTCATATCTCAGACCTAAATGATCGTTTACTTTCATTGCTACCAATCTGTGCTTGAAAACGTGGAGAGTCGTAAGTATTACCTAATCACATTCAGCATTCTAGTTGGGCTGTGTTGCATTTCATGTTGAAATTCTTTACCTAGTTCTCACTGGTGTAAGTATGGGATGCTGCTGCATGGAGTGATCTTGTGGCTGTTGTGTCTGTATAAACAGACATGAATATTTAACAACCCAAATCAGGAAGCAAAATTATTCTGAGAGGGATCAGTTTCATGATTTGAGAAGCTTCATAACTTTCTGGTACTCAGACACAGGAATGTAATAAGTGCCAGGCTAAAGGCTGGAGCCAGAAGGCAGGACTGTCTTCTTTTACAAATGCTTAAAATTAAGCTCCAGTTAAGTAGAAGTTCTTAGTAAAATTCCAGCTTAAGTTACTATGATTACATAGTGGGACACATTCCAAGACAGACCAAAACTCCATGTTACTGCATATTTATATCTGCATGTCTCAAAATTTCAAGTTTCAGTGCCCATTGTTACTTCAGACTTTTTCTGTGTATACAGTTTATCATGTTACATAAAGAATGTCAATTTTATGTGTATAAAGTTTACATTTTTTCTGAGATATTTGCTACCTAAATGTCTTTATTGTCACATACGTATTTGTGTATGTCTGTTCCCATGCATATGTAAACATAATTTTGTACCTGTACTGACTATATTGCTGTGGCATTTGCTGATCATACCATGCAAAGCCTTTAAGAGAGACTTGTTTTATTCTGTTCTCTATTACAGCTAAACTTAAGAGCTACACAGTCTCCTTAGGGAGCATAGCAATTAAAAGCACAATCCCCACATCAATATCTTACCTTTCAGCAAAAAGTATAAACCATAGCAACACAAAACACTGAAAAGACAACTTATCACCATTTAGTTACAGTATCACTTAGAGAAATCCAGAATTAATACAGTATCCACTTTCAAGTACTTAAAACTAACCCAATAAATAAACTAATGATTTTCAATTAATCCTAGAGGTGCCCCTTGCTGTTAATTGGACCATTAATTTACCACAGTGCTGTCAGACAAGTACCACTTACACATACCATTTCACATACTGAAGACATTGTTTTATTTATATCACACTTACAGAAATCCGAAAGCAATTTCCTGAAGTATTTTACTTAAAAGGGCTCAAGACAGATGTTATCTCTTCCAAAAACAGTATACTTTGAATCATTATAGTTTTTTGCTTTTCTCTTTGATTTTTAAATTTAGACAGGTTTGTGGATATTGTTATTTAAGTTAGTGTTGATAATAAAATTAGTTACTGTTTAAATCCTCATTTTAATATTTGTTGTAGAAGGTTTCTGTTTCATTTGGTAAGTTTTTAATTTTCCACTCAAATTGTTCAATCAAAATTCTGCTTTGTTTTTCAAGAAAAAAACAGTAACAAGAGGAAGTTTTTTCCTGTGTCCTACTTTGCCATCTATTAAAGTCAAGCAACAGAGCACCTGACAGCTTCCCTAGTGTTACTCGTACTGCTTTTTTTGTTTGTTTTTTTTTTTCCCCTCTTCTTCCCAGGCTGTAGACAAAATATATCACTTTGTAAATTTCTCACTGAGCAGGGTAGGGTTTAAGATGGCTTCAGACGAAAAGGAACAACAGAGCATCAACTTTGCATGGGGCTGATGAGCATCAGTGTTGACTTTGTATGTGTATTACATGAACTTTTGCTGTGGTTTAACCCGAGTTAGCACACACTCATTCACTCTCTCCTGGTGTGATGGGTAGAAGAATCAAAGAGTGAAAGTCAGATAACTTTGGGTTGAGACAGTTCAATAAGAAAAGAAAGAACCATACACACAACCAAAACAAAACAAGGAATTCATTCACCAGTTCCCATGGGCAGGCAGGTGTTCAACCATCTCCGTGAAACTAGGGTTCCATCACGTAATGGTGACTTGGGAAGAGAAACGGCATAACTAAGAATGTCTTCCCCTTCTACTACTTTCCTCAGCCTTTATTGTTGAACATGAAACCATATGGTATGGAATTTCCCTTTGAACAGCTGGGATCAGCTGTCCTGGCTGTGTCCTCTCCCAGCTTTTTCTGCAACCCCAGCCCAATGGTTGGCAGGGTCATCTGAGAATTGGAAAAGGTCTGTATGCTGTGTAAGCTCTACCCAGCAATGGCTAAAACAAGAGCAGAGCAAAAAGTATTAGGAAAATGTGTCTTGAAGCTGCAGATCTTCAGGAAAGTTACATGAAAATATACTTGAATCCTCTGGATCAGTAGATCTTTTTCAGTTTTCTGGCTGCAAACCAATGAAAAGGAACCTTCTGGGCTCTGAAATTTGCATGGTTACTTGTATAGGGTTTTTTTCTTGTTTCCTTTTTACTTCTTCACTCTGTCCTAGGATTTGTGAAAAAGAACCAGTGAAAGCATAACATATCTGGGCTGGTTGAAAATGAGTAATTGGAGCTGCCTAGTAGTAGTTCATACAGTATAATTATATTAAGAGTTCAAGAAGTGTTTGGACAATGCTCTCAGACACAGTGTGATTTTTGGGGTTGTCCTGTGCAAGACCAGGAGCTGGACCCAGTGATCCTTGTGGGTCCCTTCCAACTCAGAATATTCTATGATTCTAAGAGCTTTATGTCACTTACTGTAGCTTGGAAGTTTATTTACCCTGAATTTATTTGCAGAAAGGAAAAGCCCTACTCCCTTTTCTGGCTATGAACCCTGATCTTCTACTGGAAAATGTATTTATTATTTCACTTCCTATTTTTTCAGATATTGGAAAAATATTTGTACATATGTACTTGAATTGGTTGCAAAGCTTTTCTCTCAGAGAAGAATCTTTGAGATGATACAGGATCTTTCACTTATAAACAACATTATATCATTTTCTGAAATAAAAGAAAATGGTTAAATGTCCCCAATTTGTTGGTTCATTCTCGAGGAAAAAAGTGTGGGACACAGTTCATACAAATATAAATGTGAGGCATAACTGCATTTATTTGCTGAAGGGGTGAAAGCCTGAAAATACAATAGAAGGCTTTATAGACAACTTTGGACATACAGGACAGATAATATGATAACAAAATTGTAAAAATATTTTGCCCTTAATGAGTTCTTATGTAAAAATAATGCTGAAGATTTGCACCTGAACTTTTTCAAGGGGAATATTGCAGATGGAAAGGCAGATCAAACTTGCAAAAATGCAAAGCATGCAAAACGACAAATGTAGCATAGTACAGATAGAGAAAACAGAGAGAATTATACCTGCATAGTACAAAAATAATCTATAGTAAGATAAGGAGCAGCTTCAAAATGGCTGAATACTTTGATTAAAATCACCAATTTGGCAAAAGAGACAATTAAATTAGATTAAGATAGTTTGCAAAACCAATAAATATAAAGTAAAAAAACATTTGGAATCTTCCTGTTAAAACAGACTAATTATAGTGATAGCCCAAACAAGAACAAATGTTTCCCATTTCCTGAGATTTACTGTCTTTAACACTGGCATTCAAGATCCACATTCGGCTGCTTTTAAAATTGATCAAGAACAAAGTTTTTTTGTTCTTTTTTTAATCAGGACTCAAAAAAGATGAGTCTACTGGTTTGAAACATTTCCTCAGCAGTCTCTTGTCTTTAAAAATAGGTATGATACTATTGACCTATCTGATAAGAATGTACTAAGCATTTACACAGTGCTTTATAAATTCCAGATCTTTGATTAATAGTAAAAGTTGCCTACAATAAAACCAAATAATGTTGAATAGAAATAAATGTATGTATGAAAACACTAAGTCTTTTCTTCATTGGAAAAAAACACCATCACAGTAACTCACCAGGAAGCAAGTGTAGTATTCACATTAGTGCGAATGGTAAGTTATATTTAAATCCTACAATAGAAAACTTGTAAGTTTCAAAGGGTTTATTTTATCAGTGATAGACTGAAGAGCATCAGATTTAAAGACAGCAGTGCAATCCAGTGTTTTTATTCTTCCTGAAGTTTAAAGCTTTGTTATAGAGAGACTCAAATTTTTGAGATTATTTTATGATAATGAAATCACATAACTAATTTCTAAATTATATAATGAATAAAGTAATGTATAAATAGCAGTATTCATTATCTAATTCCTTGGTCTTCAATCAAAAATGACAAATATTCTATCTTAAATCTTTTTACCCATTATCAATTCTCTCTACTTGTAATATAAATAAAGCTGCAAAGAACTGAGATGACACAAGGGAATACTGAGAAAAGCTAAATGAGTGAGGAAATCTATTCCTTTTAAGCATAGCTGAAGGAAGTCTTGGGTGTTTCCATGGTTATATTCTGTTCTGTCATTGCTTATGGAAATTCAGTAGATTGGTTACATTTATGTTAATAGAATATTAGCATAAGCAACTATTAAAATTATATATTATATTACTGTGGTCTACAAGGAGAGAAAATAGAAGGGATAAAAAGAAGTTCTAAGACATCTGAGGAGTCCAAAGAAAAAGGGGGTTTTTTTGCTAAGGTCCACTATTTTGCTTACCCAGAGCTTAATCCTAGTAATTGATTATATCTTATTGTCTCGAAAATATGGAAAAAAACCTTCAAAACACATATCAGACACTAAAATGAGGAAACTTACAAGATTCAATAACTAATAAGTACATTATTTGCATGAATAACAGGACAGTAGCTCATCAAGAAATAACAAGATAATTAAGCTAATTTTTTTGTGTTCTCTTTCCTTAGACAGCTGTCAGAATTTGTGCTTCAAAACATAATTAATTTCACTTTAGGGATGTGGGAAGAAGAAAGAGGGGGAATGTAAAGTTTTCTCAAGAACAAAATTATCTTGTCAGAAATTTCAGAAAGGACAGGTAATAAAATGTCAGAAAGAGAGTAAAGCAACCCCTAAAACATGGGCTCTGAGAGTTTTTGAGTCAAGATCAGAGAATAAGTAACAAAGCAGTGTTGTGGTGAGGACCCATCGCAAATGTAATAGTTCTCTGCAGATGAGAAGGATTTGGTAGCCTCTACTCCAATAAGGCTTTTGTCCCCTACAGTGTGAGTTACCCTAAGCTTCAGTGAAAAGGAAGTAAATATATTTTGTTATCTATGATTTTTTTTCCCCTTTGGTTTGCTTTTCCATATATCATCTAAATAATTCAAAGCATATTTGTTACAGAAGTAATAATTTTATCTTTCTCAATTATTTCAACCCTCTTTCCTTTCTGGTAAAAAGTTTTCATTGCAGAAACAAATATTTGCAAATATAATTAAATTTAGAATTTGATATGTTAATAACTATCCACACATCACATGTAAAATTAAGCACATTCTTACATATTTATGAATGTTTAAAAATTATTTGCTAATTTGTATAATACTGTTGAAATTCATATTAACAATCTAAGTACTTCAACTAAATTAAATTGCACTGCTACTGTAAATAAAGTTATTCTTTTCTGTGTGTAGTGTCAAGGTTTCAATCAATGCAGAATTATTAGACTGAAATAAATTAATGTGCTGAGGACTCAAGGTACAAAGATTCAAATAAGCAAATAAAACTTCAAATGACACCATTAAAAGAAATCACTTTTCTGTTTATTTAAAAATTGATATGTTTACTTTTCATTCTCTAAGAATAAATCCATATGCATTTAGAGTTTAAAATTTATAGAAATTCATAAATATATAATTATTTTCTCTTTTTTTTAATCTTAGAAATGCAATTTCTTTAAGAAGCTGCCTGAAAATGTACGGGGCTTTCCTGTCTCTAGAATTGAACAACATGTACATTTGACTGACTAATGTGAAAGTTTTAGAAATGAGGAAATAATCTGTAATACTGCAATTAAGAGAACATTCAAGATTTAATGAAACTGTAGAGAGACATGATATTCATCTAAAACATTCTTACCTTATCATTACCTAAGTGATGATATCTACTCAGAACTGTTAACTGATTTCAGAAGCAAAAGCACATCTGCAGAATCTTTAACACGTTTTGTTCTGAGCTTTTTTTAGCACAACTAAAAGAGAACAATTTCAGTTGTGTATTTTCTCCTTCAGAAAGAGACCTGTCCTGTAAGTTTCAATCAATCTGCTCCTGTGAAGGCCCTTGGAGGTAGTAGGTTTGCAGGATTATTCCTGATAACACACCTCAGAAGACAATGCATTTCCATTGACATAAAATAAGGAACCTGTGTTTGAATTTTCTGTAAATTGTTAACTGACAATAAAAGAGAACAATTTAGTCCAGAAGTCACTGAATTTTTCCTCACTGACAATTCCATAGTTCTATTTTTAGTAGCTTTTAAAAGTAGAGTAGAAATATGGACTTTGTTGTTACAAACTTAGTTTTCTTTAGAACATTTTTTAAAATTCTTTGCATAATTTTCCTATACACATCGATGTCGTGGGGTATCTGTCATATTGTTAGGTTTTGGTCCGTAGAGAAAGAAGACACACACACACAAAGAGAGATGAGACAAGGGTCTCAATAAAGCGCAGCCGGCAGCTTTATTGAGGTAGCTGACCCCAACTTTCCCACACACTTGCCGTAAATATATTTTTACAAAAACACTCAGGAATTCACACCTGAACCCCGAAACACAGTCAACAGGCCTGTCCTTGTACTGCTTATCATCTTCTAACCAACTCCGTAATACTCCAGGCTGCTGAGTCCATGGGAACATTTAATTAGCCTCACTATTCTCATGGGAAAGGCTTTATACCATTTAATATTTCAAGCTCCTCAAGCTCCAGGGGCTCGGTGGACCTGCCACTTCCCCCCACACATCTAAGTTAATAACTGAAGACTTTAAGGGCCCTATCTTCTGTATATTAACAGAATAAAATGAAAATTTTTCTTTGGGTATTAAGCTCTGAGTCATGTGGTGTCTGTCTAAATATAATTTTTAGTACTTTGAATGTGACAGCAGCAGACATAATAAAAGGCATGATACTCTCTTAGTCTAGGGAGCAAAACAGGCAAAACAGTCCAAGACATCAAGATATATTTACAGTATATAACAGACTAAAACAATCAGAAAGGTGTGTCAATGCAGACTAGCAATTAGTGGTGACAAAAAATAATTATTTTCAACTGCTACAAGTTAGCTAAACTCAGGCATGGTCCAGTTCACTGTTCCCATTTTCCTGTGATCCCACTAATCAGTTCAACAGAAACAACTGGATAGTTATTTATACATCCCGCTTCTCTGTCCACCTCTGAGGTCACTAAAGCCATGACTCATTGCAACAGGGTTACTTCATCCATCTTTCTGTCATTGCAAATTCTGAGTTAAACGGAAATTCCCAGTGGGAAGTTGATGACTGGCAGCAAAGAGTGGGTAGGGCTAGTTATCCCATATGTACTACAAGTTGATAAAGTTTCTATTCCTTGAGCTGGTATCTTAAAAGGTATATTGCTATAAATAGTATATTGCTCCTAAGCTACTGCCACAACTTCCGTGAAAAAGTAATAAATTAGTGCAATATATCACCACTCTGTCAAACAGTTAATGCAACAAGTAGTATCAGGCTCAGTATGTCTATGATTCAACATACAGCAAAACTAGCTCAGGAATATGGCAAAAAAAAGCGTGTTTGATTCTGACTTGTGCATGCCCACAGCTATGCTCTCAGCAAGCAAAATTAGAGGTGTAAGACTATGATTTTTCCCTCTTGCAGTAGGTGTTTATGAATATTATTCTGTCTATATGGCAGCAATCACTTGTACTCCTTTTAGGTGTTGAGGTGAGCATAGACCAGATGGGTTGGCAGGAGATGTGCCCTCTGCTCCTCAGTGGGCAAAGTGCTACTGCACTCCAACGAGCTGAGCAAGGTCAAGAACCAGAGATCCTGAGGTGGCTTCCAAGCACAGGAAGAAGCACTGCTCAAGCCTCTCCTGACTCCCTCTCACCTGGTCCCACCCTGCAGCTCAGGTCCTGCTGTGGTGCCGGCCAGGATGGAGTGAGCAAGGCTGGATGGGAGCATTGGACCATCAGTTCACTGCGAATACTGCCCGTAACATGGTACAATATGATTTTTTGTAATCACTAGCAGAAGTCTCCAGCCCTGGGGTGCAGGGTCTGGGACCTGCAGGACCTCATTCTGGGCCTGATCTGGGAGGTCACCCTGTATGTATGGAGATGAACAATTCTTACCTCCCTGGGGTGAGCTGCGGCTGTATGGTACCATCTGTAGCAACGGTGTAAGCAGCCACAGTCCTTGCTATGTGACAAACTCCAGCCTTGGGTGTCCCAAGGACTAGGAATGGCCACTGAGTGCCAGCCATGCTGCCCTGCCTGCCCAGAGAAGGATGTAGGGTAACATAAGGACATCTATAAACATAGCTCTTCATGTACACCAGAAGTGAGGCAGAACAGGCTCCCACAAGGAACACCACATTTCTCGTGTAAAGACTTCAAGATGCTTATGACTCTTCAAAATTTCCTCCCCACTTCTGGAGGAAATTTGTACACTTATTGCTTGTCCTTACCACCCATTGTTTGGAGGATCTGTGAGAGTGAGTCTTGCAAGAAACTACCTGCATCCTTGGATCCTGTATAAATCTTAGATTTTCCTGAACCTATCAAGCAGAGATTTAAACTAAACATCAATGTCATGATGGACATCTGCAGCTGAGTCCGAGACAGATTTGTCCCCAGATGTCAAATATCAGCTCTAACACCTCTCAAGTTGTTCAACAGCAACAGAGGGCAGCTGGCTCTTCAGCTCTCTGCCAGCCTGTCAGTCAGCTGCAGATATTAGTGGATCTTGAATTATGAAGGCAATTGACTTATTCTCTAGGGGAATGAGAGTTCCCCATAGAGCAAGAGAGGCTACCACAGCCCCAAACCAGACCATGAATACACATTCTCAATTTACTGGGAAGAATTTCACACAGTAGTATTTCTATGATCTATGTCTTTTTCCTGGGCACTGACATGTAATCAAGGAGTCCAGGACTTGTTTTCTCCCCTTTTTCCTCTTGTTTTCCTCCCAGTCTTCTGCCCCAATCCATCCCAAGAGAACTCATTACTTCTCTGGTAGGAGTGAAAAAAATATCTGTGCAAAGTCCCTTTGTGTATTCTCATCTAAAATATTAAATTGCAGCTATCCCTGCATAGATGATTTTTTGAGCCATTTCCATCATCATTTACCCTACTGTTAAAGCTAGCAGGACAACAGCCATCATCAGTCTGAGTACCTTGCTTAGCTGCTGTGCAGTTTCCAGATTACAAGTCACTTGGCTTTTGAATTTTCTTAATCATAGAATGGTTTGTGTTGGAAAGGACCTTAAAGGTCCTCTAGCTCAAAGCCCCATCCTGCCATGATCAGGGACAGCTTCCACTAGACCAGATGGCTCAAAGCCCCATCCAACCTGGCCTTGAACACTTCCAGGGGTCCACAATGGCTCTGGGCAACTTGTGCCAGGGTCTCACTGCCCTCACAGATAGATGTAGGTATTTCTTATTTCTTACTTCCACATCCTTCTTATATTGAGGATCCCAGAGTTGGACACAGTCCTCCAGGTGGGGGTCTCAAGAGGGCGGAGCAGAGAGGTAGAATCACTCTCCTCAGCCTGCTCATCATGCTCCTTTTGGTGTAGGCCAGGATACAGTTGGCTTTCTGAGCTGCTCATCCATCAACATCCCAAGTCCTTCTTCTCAAGGTTACTTTCAATCCATTCTCCACCCAGCCTGTATTTGTGCTTGGGATTACCCTAGCCCAGGTTCAGGACCTTGCACTTGTCCTTGTTGAATTTCATGGGGTTTGAGTAGGCCTACCTCTCAAATTCCCTCTGGATGGCATCAGTTCCCTTCAGTGTGTCAAACACACCACACAGCCTGCTGTCAGTAACTTTAGTTTGAAACCCTCTTTACCAGCTTAGCAAGCCTATTACTGAAGATGCTATTGTCCCTTCTGACAGATGGACCCCATCAGCCCCCAGTAGACTGTATTTCTTGAAGTGAGTCCTTTGGTCTAACTAGCCTAACCCCTCACTGTGGCACCAGTCCTCTAATCATCTGTTGACTTGCCAGGTTTGACTGACCTTTTCAAACCCCTTAATCATAGAGAAAATATGAGTATTTTAATTGTGTATCTGTCTGTACACACTGGATATGCCTTCTGCATACCACAGTAATTCAGATTACTGATGTATACAACAAACAAAAGTGATAACTGCACCCTGAGTTGTGGGGAAAAAAAAAATATTCTGTAATTTTTGAGCAGGTACAATGGTATTCTGAGGTGTTAGATGAACACAGTTCTGGGTTGGGGTTTTTTACCCCTAAAGAGAAAATTCTTTTGCAATCTGCAGATATTACATTTTACTTTGTAGCAACTCCTCAGAAATCACTAAGGATACTTTGATGCACTTTCTAGATGAAAGAAACAATTTAGGCGAAAAGTATCGGTGTGTTTGTGGGATAATGCAGATATATTATCTCTTCTTGAGGTCATCTGAAACTGGGAGTTTAAAAACCAGAATAAATAAGAGAGACATATTTTCAGTATTCAGATATTAAAAAACTATAATGCATGAAACACATTACTGCTCTCATGATAGAAAAGAAACTGAGTGTAATGCTTTTTCTTCTGTTTATATTTTCTCTCCTCTCTGGAGTTTCTGCTGAGAAAAGTGGAACTGACTGCCTTGACAGGGTAACAATTTGGGTTTAGGAGGAACATGGTTGGTTTTCTGAAAAGTTTGTGTTTTGCAAGGATGTGTCACAATGTGAACAAAGGAGAAGGGAATTGTACTTTCTTTCACATCTCCATCTTTTGCTTGCAACTAAAACTGTTCTAAGGTTTTTGAGCTGCCAAGTTGTTTTAGTGAAAATCTGTCATGCTGAAAACTCTTAAAGACAAACTTTAAAGGATCAAGTTAAGAAAGAATACACTGCTTTTTCTTCCTTACAGTGTTGTAGTAGAACTGAGTATCAGTGCCTCAGGGTAGTAGAAGTGTAATTCCTGAGGCATTCATATTTCATGTTAAGTACATATTGCCATGAGCTTTGTGATTCTATTCAGAAATAATTCCATTTATTTACAATCAGCTATGCTGCCCTTCAGGAATTTGAGAAGGAAATCAGCTTGCAGACAAATCTGTTAATAGCAGTGATGTAAAACTAAAATTTTTCTTTAATAATGTGCCCTCTTTCATAGTGAATATTAATTCATTGATATATACTTTAGTATTTTTATATTTAAAGGGTACTTGGAAAACATTTGTACTAAAAAGATTTATGTTAGGAAAGAAAAGCCTTTAAGTCTAGAAATGTGTATCATTATTACATTATCTGACAGGAAATTAACATACTGCTTGGCTTCATGATATCAATCTTTTCAATGCCAATTTGCAATTAGATAATTGATGGCATACAAGCAACTTTATGAAGGTGTTAATGATGCACAGCAGACCAAATAAGCTACTCCCATATGTCAGGAAACAGTTACTTCCTCATACACATATTTGCTCCCTATGAATAATCCTTTTAGATGTCTTCTACAGGGAAAGGGGAAGTAGATCCATGTTGGTATGAAAACAGTGTGCTTCCACCACCACTCACAATGACTTATGATTATGATCCAAAATCATAACTTTGTGTCTTGAGCTTTATACTTGACTTGCTGCATTCATCGTGGTGCCACATAAAGAACCATGTGCCTAAGCATCATCATTCTGCCTTTGGAAGAAGGATTAACATTTCCCATGACATTCAGAAAAACTGCACTTAGCAACCTGTGTAACTTGAACAATTTTTAGAGATCAGCACTGATTCAGGGCTGAGATTATTGAACACAGAGTGCAATATGGTATTACTGCATATACAAGTGGATTTATATGCTTATCAAGTAGATCCAATCCTACTTCCTTAAGTTAGACAAAATAAATAATTTAGACACTTCTGTGATCCATGACAGTGAGGCTCAAAGATTTGTCTTACAGTTTTGCTTTTTTTTTTCCCTTGGGTTATAACTGGAGTTGAATGGGAAGCACTCTAGTACTAAGTACACAGACTTTGTTACAATAACTTGAGTGTATTACATACTTACATAGAATCTGATTGTTACCAGAATTAACATGCCCTGTCTGACTTTTATCTACAAAGATGAAAGCTTGCATGTAAAGTGATCACTGTAGAATAAGGCTTCTGCAAGCATATTCAAGTCAGGAAACACAAATTTTGGGACTACTGAATCTGAATTACATTAAATTACATTTAAAAGTTGGTACTGTACTCACCAAATCTGGTGTCATAATGACATCATTCTTCCATTTAAAATATGTAGACTCACCATGCAGATAGGGAATAAAGGATAATGTTCTTTGGAAGAAATGGTGATTCCAAACTCCAGCATCCAAAAGAGAAGAAACACCCTCCTCATGCAGAGGCTGATTCACTAGGATACTCACCCCAGGCTCAGTAAACCCCATTCCACAGTTGTGCAGGAAATGGATTTCCAGATGATGGAAAACCACCATCAAAGAACATAGCATGCAATAGTTTGAATTATCAATGTTTCAAAGTGTATGTCATCTTAGTCTTTTGATTCACGTCTGTCCAATCTCTTTTTTATCTGTAGGCTTCTGTCTGTAGGCTAAATCCTATCTAGCATCTATAGAGGGTCTTCGGATGTCAAAAAAAAAGGAGAATATAGCAAATTAGTGTGAGGAATTATACCAAGGGAAGTGTTACTGCAGTCTTGACTGCTCTTGTACTTTTCTGCTTAGCTTCTGACCCTACTCACTGTCCAGCAGTAGTCAGGAAATGAGATGGATCTTTGGTCTGCCCCAGAACAGTCATACTTTTGGTCTTATACTAAATTTCTGAATATCAGAGTCAAACCTAGATTATATGTATCTTGATATTTAGCACAGAAAAAAATAGTTGTATATATTTCCTTGAAATATACAATTTGTTCAAAATGAGTGTGTAACTGTGACCTGTAGATCAGAGTCACAGAATCGGAAGGGAGCTCTGGCAACCATCTAATCACAACCTTTGATCAAAGTAGGATCAGCTAAATCAGATTGACCAGGACCATGAGCAGTCATTTTTTAAAAATAATTCCAAGAATGAAGACTCTACAACCTCTCTGAGTAACCTCTTTCAGATATGTGACCATCCTCACAGTAACTGTTTAAGCTTCAGTTTAAATGGAGTTTCCTGTATTTCAATTTTTGCTCATTGCCTCTTCTCCTGTCACAGGACACCACAGGCTGTCTCTGTCTTCTTCACTCACTATTATCGGGGATTGGTCAAGAAAGGCAGTTGTCCCACACTATGCTGGTGTGGCCCCACCCCTAGTACTCTGTGCCGTTTCAGGAGCTTCAATATAAGAAGCATATAAAACAATGAGAATGTGTCCAAAGAAGGGAGACCAAGAGGGTGAAAGGTCTTGAGGGCAAGACTTACGAGCTGGGGCTGAGGTCACCTGTGTTCTTGAGCCTGGAGAAGAGAAGGCTGAGGTGTGACCTCATCACAGCCTACGGCTTCTTCAAGAGTGTCAGCAGAAGATGAGGTTCTGATCTCCCCTCTCTGGTGATCAGCAAGAGGACGTGAGTTAATGGAATGAAGCTGCATCAGGGGAAGTTCAGATTGGACATTAAGAAAAGGTTCTTCGCAGAGAAAGTGATTAGTCACTGAAAAATTTCTTCAGCCTGTTGAGGTTCCTCTGTATGATAACACATCTGTATGGTGTATCATCCACTCCTCCCAGTTTGTATCATTTGCTCAGGGTACATTCTACCCCATCGTCCAGTTCAGTAATGAAGGTGTCGAACAGTATTAGACCCAGTGGCCTGGGGTCCTCCATTTTTCTACTAAGCTAGTAATTTTATTGTAGAATACTTGTCTATTTAAGCATGATTTTTCTCTCATAAATCCATAGTTACTACTCCTAATGATCTCTTTGTTCTTTGCATGTTTGGAAATGGCTTTGAAGAGGATGTGCTCCATGACCTTCCCAGTAATCAAGGTCAGGTTGGCTGACCTGGAGTGTCCCAAATCTAAATATTTGCACAAAACATAATTATTTTAGTTGGAACCAAAACATTTAGGCACTGCCTGCTCTGCAAGAGTAGGCAGTCATAAAGAGAAGATAGACGAAAAGAACATTTGAGAAACAAGACACAAGATTGACAAATATGAATGAGATATGGTAAATTATCCTCACGATTCTAAACATGTTGGAAGAGGAAAGAGATCTCATTGAGTTGTTAAATGTTAACATTCTCTCAGGAGAAAAAGGCTTGGTTTTAGTCTCATTGGTGTTTTGACAGAAAGAATGTTACAGAGTTCTCTCATTATACAATTGGAGTTTGGTCTGCAGAAGCAAACCATAACACCTCTCCAGATTCAAACAGAAGCTTGAGTGGGACTCTATTTTAGACTAAAATGTACCTAAATAAGTTGAAACGTTTACTTAACCTGACTGTTTCTTAATCGAGGTGCAGCTTGAATAAATATCAGAGATTGACTTAGCATTCTTGGTATCTTCCCAAATTCTTATCTGTGGGGATTAAAATGAAAGAAATTAAAAAGTTCATTTTCAAAACCAAAGTTTTTCACTTTCATACTTTACTGCACAGTAGAAAACTAGTCTTCTGATAAATTTCAGACTTTTTTTTTCCTCTGGAGCAGGGAAGTCATTGTTTAATGACTTTTGCTGCAGAAAGAGTGGAACTACCAAATATCTAGCTTATTACCTATTGGAGTTTCTATATTTGAGGTAGGCATTTTCGTATAATCAATGTTTATTGTCTGGGTGGAGTCTCTGGTGTTTAATGGTAAAGTTCAATAACAGAAACTTCTTTAAATCCAGTCAGTTGTTGGTGTTTGCTCTCTCATGTCATACCACCTTATATATTCTCTCCCTCCTGTTTTATCAACAGTAAAAATATGAATTCATATTGACCATACTGGTCCATAGAAAGGTGCTTTAAAAAATAAATTATATGCTTTAACTAGATAATTTTGTGAATTTTTCCCTATACTAACTGAAAGGGTACTAGGCCTGGTAAAAAAAACAGAATGGAAAAGTGTGACTGAAGAAGTAAGGGACATTATTAGTGTTGGATTCTGATTTATATCAATTAAGACCAAATCCTGGAATGTGTAGATTTACAGTACAATATTTTTCATAAAAATTTCTCATATTCCTCTGTATTTTCATAAAACACATTAGTACTTATTAATCTTTATTAGTAAGGATTGCTTGAAAATTTGTGTCTAAACTCATTTTAATCTGATTAATTAATCCAAACAAATGGTGAATGTTTCAAAATGTGTATATTGATACTTAAACCTTTTTCATATAATGTTATAAGCACATAAACACTCAACTTCTCTTAAATCTTTTAACAACAAATTAGACTTAGATGTGTTCAAATATGAGTGGAGGACTGTAATTTACTTATTTGTTCTGCAAGTAAATATATTAGGAAAGAAAATTATATTGGATAGCCTTTTGAATTAAATATAGCAAAACATATTTAAAGTAAAAGGTAAAAAAACTTGTACTAAGAAATCCATACTAATAAATCCTTGTCAGTTGGTTCCTTTTAATGCTCTTGAATACATTCTCCAAACAAGGTAAAGGTTTTCAAAACAAGGCCTTGATCTCTTAAAGAAATAAACCAAAAAGATACTAAATTAACTTTTTTAATCACTAATTGTCCAAATAATTCTGACTGGAGAAATGGTAATGTGACCTGCCAGGTAGACAAAATAGAATAGTTATCCAAAGAAAGAATTTAATTTAACACCTAGAAAAAATATGTAGTGTGAACTTATGAGGAAGACTGAGTGGAAAAGGGAATGTTAAGGGTTTTTATAAACGTATAATTAAGTCAGAATTTGCCAATTTCAGCAAATTCTGGATACTCTTGTTTGCACAGTAAAAACTCTTCAGCATGGCAATCTTATGAGTGTATAATCAGCAAGTTGTTATTTTGTATGAGCATCATACGGTTGTACTGAAAGAGCTATTTTGTGGGAAAGAGAGCACATTTCACTTAACTGCAGTTCCCCTCTATCAACAAAACCCACAATGCAGCTTTGTGGAGCAATAACAAGTACAAAACAGTGGGATCTTACAGTCTGTCAAATTGTTGTTAATTACAGAATGTTGTTAAAGGAAAACATACTATGCAGAGCAGAATAAGCATAACAAAGGGACATTTATAGGCCAATACAGCTGTCATTGAAATAAGCAGGAATTTTGCTGTTAACTTCAATATGAGTAGAATCAGCTTTTTTAATTTAACTGTGAACATAAAATGGCAAGTCTTTCACAAACCATCTCTATCTGTCAACTGAAATAATGTGATTCTATATTAAAACAGACAATTTCTAGACGTGTGCTTGTGATGAATGTATGCCTTTTAGTGAATGCATGTCTATGTTCTAGACATTCTTTTCTGACCACCTATTTCTTCTCCAAATTTGTGGTTGTTAGTTCCCAAACTGGTCCTGTCATGAGGATGAGATCTCAGTCCGTCGTACTAGAACACCTAACAGTTCATGATAATTGGTGAGTATACAACTTGGTGTGAAAATACTGTTCTCAGAAAAGCAGTGTCCAGCACCTGCTCACTTATACAGAGATTTTACGTATAGAGAAGATTTGGGAATAAGAATAGTAAAAAAAATACATAAACATCTCATTGAAGTATTCACAACAAAATCAAAAGTGTTAATTTATACCTCAAAACTTCATTCTATTCTCAGCTATCAGTCAGTAATTTCTTTCTCAAATTGTTCACCTTGCAGCTGAAACTGTTCTGCATGTTGCATTCTTTCCAATGGAAGCAAGCTTCAGAGCACTACTTCTTGCTTTGGTCACAATACTTATTTAAGCTCATGTTTTATTGACTGTATTATATAATGCAAATGGAATATCAATGTTACCTTTCAAGACATCATAACTGTCCTTGAAGTTTCAAAATAGAAATTGAGACATGCATTCTCTCTTATTTACCTACTAACTTATTCAATGACTTTATATGCTGACCTTCATCATGGTGGAGGCTGCCAACAAAATATTCTTAAGCTTCTTTCAGAATGGATATCTCAGAAGATTAAAGAGGGACCCTGACATGCCAGTTATCCTTCCTTTGTTTATGTCTCCTCTCAAAAAAGTAACTCAATTGTAGTCACAAATTTATGCCATAACATTTTACAAATCACACATACTTTAGAAGCTTTTCAGAAACCTGCAACGATTATTTATTTTTGTTTCTTTCTTCTTCCGTACCATGAATTATAATATAAACCATTTCATGGTTCTGTGATTCAGTGATAGAAATTTAAAACAGTATATATAACACCATTTCTGATAGACTGCATTTCAGTGTATTTTGATTTCTATAGGGATCCAACATTACATATTAATGAAACAAGTAATTCATTAAATTTTCTCTTCTTTGAGATACTTTTGAAATAGAACTGATTATTATTGGGTAAGACTGATTACAGTCACTTTTATAATTCCTTTAATTAATAGAAGAAAAATTTAAAAGGAATTACTTTACTAATAGAATTTTTTTTAAACTGTACCTTGAGGACATAAACTAAACCCGTCACCAAGATCATGATTATATGAATAAATATTAGTGTAAGCAACAAAATCTTCCCAGGTAACTTTCTGCTTTGGATCATAATGAAATGAAAAGATAAATATTTTCCTTCTTTTTACCAGAGAGCATAACTGCCTCTGTAACTCTTATATCAGATTAAAAATTAACATTTTCATGACAGAGAATATGTGCAAAACATTCTTCCTCTTATTTTGATGCAGGTATTTTTATATCAAGGAGGGAGAGATTACATTAGATTAAGTGTATTGAACAAGACTGGAAGAAGTTCTCATACCAAATTTCTGAGTTTATTTATTAAAAATCTCCATTAAAACATGAAAAATGACTGTCTTTATGGGTGTTGAGAAAATTGGTTGCTTTTTGTAACCGAGAGTGGCATGCACTTAGAATATGACCACCATATTTCTTGGTGTTTTCTTTGCTCAGTTTGCTTATCCAGAACATGCTATTAAGATGAAACATACTTTTTTTTGCTTTTTGAAATGTTATTCTTCCTTTCAGAGTGCTAACATCCTTCATGGCTTTGGAAACCACTCTGATTTCTAACTTCATTTTTAATTTTGTAATTGTTTGTACTGACAATGGAGAGAAGCCACCCTTCTCCAGACACCACTAATCACTCCATGAATGCAACATTTGGGTTTCCAGAAAACTCTGACATAAGTCTGGTGGAAGTTACTACATGAAATAATACTGCCCATTTTGCAGCAATACCTCTGAAAATATCAAATGAGCTTCCACAAGCAGAAAGACAGAAATAATAGAAAAATGGCTAAACGTCAAAGGTACAACCAGATGATTTTGAGCACTGAGAACATTAAATGCACACTGGGTAGTGAACAAATAGACAAATGATAGATGCAGAATTGTACCTGGAAGGACTCCATTGACCTACCTTGGAAAATGTAATTGGGAAAGGCTTGGGAAAAAAAATAAGAATTATGCCCTTTCATAATGCTACTTTTGTGTGTGTGTGTCGGGGGGGAATATGAAATTATCCTTCAGAATTTAAACATGTAGGTAGAATTTCAATCTAAATTTTTTTTATTATACAATGTTATCTCCAGTCAGACATTTAGGTATAATCCTTTCAGCTTCAAGAAAGATCAAAACACTGCTGCCCCAAGGTTTATTGGGATTTAACAGAAGACTATTGACATCTGTGTAGCTAACACTGTAATCAACCAGATGAGTTCTCTGTTGACTTCCTCAAAGGCAGGGAGGCCCCGCAGAGAGACCACAACAAATTAGGGGAATGCACAATCACTAACCATATAGAGTTCAACAAGGGAAAGCAACGGATTCTGCACCTGGGATGGGGCGACCCCAAATACACATACAGATTGGGGAATGAGATACTGGAAAGCAGTGCCATGGAAAGGGACCTGTGGGTCCTGGTCAATGGCAAATTGAGCATGAGTCAGCAGCCAGGAGAGCCAACTGTGTCCTGGGGGGCATCTGGCAAAGCATCACCAGCCGGTTGAGGGAGGGGATTGTCTCTCTCTGCTCTGAGCCTTACTTTGAATATTGTGTGCAGTTTTGGGGGCCACAATATAAGAAAGATATTCAGCTATTTGAGAGGATCCAAAGGAGGGCAACAAAGATGATAAATGGCCTTGAGGGGAAGCCATATGAGGAGTGGCTGAGGTCATCTGGTCTGTTCAGCCTGGAGAAGACTGAAGGAGACCTCACTGCAGTCTACAACTTCCCCATGAGGGGAAGAGAAGGGACAGGCACTGAGCTCTTCTCTGTGGTGACCAGTGATATGTGACAGGACCCAAGGAAATGGCCTGATGTGTCAGACGAGGTTTAGGTTGGATATTAGGAAAAGGTTCTTCCCCCAGAGGGTGGTTGGGTGCTGGAATAGGCTCCCCAAGGAAGTGGTCACAGCACAAAACCTGACAGGAATCAAGAAGCATTTGGATGATAGTCACACGGTGTGACTCTTGGGGATGACCCTGTGCAGGGCTAAGGGTTGGACTTGATCCTTTTGGGTCTCTTCCAACTTAGCATATTCTGTGTTTCTGTGAAAATGAAAAGGTTTTTTACTGGGTAAGAACAAGATTTAGAGCAAAATTGCATAAAAGACTGAATACTCAGCATGGATTCACCTAAAGGAAATTACGCTAAACCAAACTACTTCTACTATGGGACAACCAGCTGGATACATGAGGGGAGAGCAGTGAGTGCTGTATACTCAGACCTCAGCAAGGCTTTTGACACTGTCTCCTACGATAACCTCATAGGCTAACTCAGGAAGTGTGGGCTGGATGAATGCTCGGTGAAGTGGATTGAGAATGGGCTAAATGGCCATGTCTCAGGGGCCTGTGATCAGCGACACAGCCTAATTGTTGGCCTGCTATTAGTGGTCGATCCCTAGGATTCAGTACTGGGTACAGTATTGTTTAACTTATCCATCAATGGCTTGGGTGATGGGGCGGATGCCTCTTCAACAAGTTCACTCATGACACAAAGCTGGGAGGAGTGACCAATACTCCAGAGTACTATACAGCTCTTCAGAAGGACCTCAACAAATTGCAGAGATGGGCAGAGAAGAACTACCTGAAATTCAGCAAAGGCAAATACAGAGTCCTGCACCTGCAGAAGAATAACCCGATGCACCAGGACAGTTTGGGGGCCCAACGTTCTGGAAATCAGTTCTGTGGGGAAGGACCTAGGGGTCCTGGTGGACAACAAGCTGCTCATGATCCAGTAGTGTGCCCTTGCGGTCAAGGTCAATGGTTTCCTGGGGTGCATTAGAAAGAGCATTGGCAGCACGGCAAGAGATCCTGTCCTTTCACTCTGTCCTGCTGAGGCTTCATCTGGAGTGCTGTGTCCAGTTCTGGGCTCCTCAGTGCAAGAGAGATTAAAGATGGAGGTGAAGAAAGCATTGGAACCTCTACCTTTTCAGTGGTGTTGTGATTAATTTACCCTTTCTGTTTAACAGATAGGTTCCTGCCAATATTTGATACACTATTTTTCTTACTGTGTATTGTGTTCACTGTTTATTTTGTCACTGTAGTGGAAGAATCATCGCATAAGTCAGTCTACTGAGAGAAATAACTCATTTGTCAGAATCACAACGGTTTGATGACTGGAGTGAGGGCAGAAATATCTATGAGAATTGTGGGCATTGAAACAACAGAAATCACAGTTCTGTAGTGAACCAATTACAGTAAAGACTCTTGAGGTATTACCTGAGCTCCGAAAGTACACACTGAAGAAGAACTTAAAATATTCAGTACAAATATCAATTTCCTTAGGTACACAAAAACAGTTTTCTAAATTTAATCTGATAGTTCACATTCTGTATAGCAACAGTCATTTAGTGGAACATATATAGACATAAGTCCAGCCTCTGCTCTCCAGTGTAAAAGAAGGAAACTTTCCAAAAAGCTGAAATTATGTCAAAACAACCTAACCGGTGTTGAATTATGCAGCTGCATTTTATTACTCTCACAGAAGTGTGTGGGGTTTTTGCCCCACTTTATACACAACAAACAAATCACGCTTTACCAGATTTACTGTGCATATTCCCTCAGAAAGAGCCATTTACAGAAATATTGAGAATGACCTCTTCCTTGTGTTGAGGTCCTGAATCACATAAACCAGATATTGCTGAAGTCTGAGAGCAGTGTAATTTCATTCTGCTCCCTACACTGTGAAATATAGAACCATTGGTGTCATGAAATCGAAGAAGTATAAAAATGAAAGTTCTTACTGAGAGAAGCATGTCCAGCCTATATTAAATTAAGAAGGATGGAAACAGATCTGTGACTTGTGAAGTACATGAAAAACTACAGCACCACCAAAGACACCAGCAGGTCAGGAGTGTAAATGGAAATAACTACTTTAGGGACGGGCTGTTCAGGACCCATACTGAAAACCTATGTGTCGCATATTTTCACAAAATCAATTTATTTCCAGCAACTTGTGAGCTTTAGAGTTTGTGAAATATAGTTATAGCCCAACTGTCAACAAAGAACAAGTTTTCTAAAAGTAGAAAAGCTATTGGAGTCTGTGCCCCTTCAAGAAAAACAAAGAAGAAACAAATAAAAAAAATTCAAAACTACTTCCTTCCATATGAGTCTAATGGCTATTTTGTGTTTTTTACCTCCTGCAAGTAAATGGTTATATTTTTATATGTGTGTGTGTGTGTGTGTGTAAACGTGTGTGTGGATGTGTCCATAGGTGCCGTTCAAAGCACACACACTTCTGTGGTCTTACAGAATTATGGTTTAATGAAAGATATTTTATTCCTTGCTCAAAAGTGATTTCTTTAGAGATGAATCTAACACATTTTATAACACTTTACAGAAGCCTAGTTGTAACTAATACATTTTGATATTTAACATTTATTTCAAATTAAATATTAATAAATTTAAATTTATTTGAAAACTATTTAAAATTTTTAAAAAAAGTTTAAATAAAATTGTTTTCAAGCAAGGAACGTTAAATGTTACAGAGTTGAAATTGCATATAAATTAGGTAAACTGTATTGTGCAATATATATTGTTATGGTTTAGTTACAGTTGTCAACTAAGCACTACCCAGTCACTCCACTCCAGTCAAAACAGGCACTTATTCTTGAATGGTGCTTCCCTTAGGCAAATCAGAGAATCTAATGACAGTTTCATTCCAGACTATGATATATTCTGTATGGGCATTGTATTTTTAGGTAAAACTGTATATTTAAGTATACACATAACCCTAACAGCTGTGGGAGAAATTTTGGATTTAACCATTTTGTTTGTGAGTTCTACCAAGGAAGCTAACAAGAACAGTTTCATGATTTCATTGGAAGGATGCAAAGATATATTAATGATTACAGTAAAGAGGTCTTATTATTTCTTAACACCTGCTATGATTGAAAAAACTGAATCGGGTAGGAAATGTTGACTATGCTTTGTACAGATTTTGTTTTACTAGGCTCCCTCAGTAACATTTTTAAACTCACATGCTAAAATACAATCTAAAATTTGTACCTTGAGACAAAATTCACTGACCAAATCAGTGCAATTTGTGCACTCAGTGAACAAATAATGAAAAAAGGTTGGAAGTATGCTTGCTCTTACTCTCCAAAATCTAATTAGAGTGCTACCTGATACTTCACCACATACATCTACTCTATTGCAGTGTATTTTATTTTTTTTTTAATAGGGAAAGATCAAGGGATAGTCTTGCTGCAGCCTGGTAATGCTAAGATCTGTCTAATTAGGACCTTCAGAAGGAAGAAGTTGCCAAACAACTCTTTGCTTTTGATGGTCTCTTAGGGCTGTCTGCAGAAAATGGAAATAGCTTTTAGTTGCAACATTTGGGGCACAGTGCAGCAGCTGAATTGAAGTTCTTAAAAATAGCTTATAAAGCCTTCTTTATGCCTGCCCCTTGTCTGCCTTGCTTGCTTCCTCTTAACTGTTCAAAGCATTTAGCAGTTAAAGAAGGCAATCAATAAGTGCAGACATAAAGACTCAGATGCAGTAGAAGTGTTTTTATTTACTGGCAGAGACTGAGATGGATTTACTTATTCTTGAATGGTGCTTCCCTTAGGCAAATCAGAGAATCTAATGACAGTTTCATTCCAGACTATGATATATTCTATATGGGCATTGTATTTTTAGGTAAAACTGTCAGGAAACTTATTTACTGCCATTTACAGCATAGTATATACTCAATTTCTACTCTTATCCAAAGTGGGACAGGAAGTTGAACACTGGGTCAAGAAATGTCTTGCAGCAGGACTACACTTCTACAAGTGCCAAGAGGAGAACTTCACATATGTACACATACACGTTAACACTTTTTAAAATCTTTTCTATACATACACTCTTTGTAATATTGACCTGAATATTTATCTATAAATTTAATTATTTTAATCTTATTTACTATTAAAATAATGCAAAGAATATCCTCACCTGCAATTAAGAATATCCTCACCTGCAATCAATTCCAAGGAAATTGACAGTTCATAACAGTTGTAGGATAAAAAAGATCACTGTGCTTGTGTCAGGAGTATTTTCTCCCTGAAAGCACGTTTTCAGAGTGTTTTCTACTTCTTGCATCTATTTGGTAAATTTTTGCTCTTCACACAATACAGTTTTCTTTTAAGATTCATTGTTTCTAATATTCTACTGCAGAAACAGTTATAAAATACAAATATATATGTATCATATTCATCTGCAGAAATCTTCAACAAATTTAATGAACATACTTTCTTATAAACTAGGTAGAAAAGTAAGAACTATTCTGACACTGAGACTGGAGAACTAAAGGTGCATTCTCCTAAATATTATCAATTTCATGTATTTTTGTGCTTCCTTCATAATCACAGAATTATTGCTTCTTCCCATTTAAATGTTTTGAAAGCATTTTCTCAATGAAAAAGTTTCTTACTATCTTGTTAATTTTGTATTCTTATTAAAATAATTTCAAAGGAATTTTCTCAACTACATGCATTTCTATAAATAGGAAATAAAAATAATCTTTTGCAAACAAAAATTCTCATTAGATATAAGAAAATGGAATACTGATAGCTTTTGAAGAGCTGAAGATCAGTAAAATTCAAGACTCATTGCTGACAAGCTATGGGAAATACAATTTGTTACACCAGGTGTCAGCTGCTTTTAGAAGTGTTAGAAAGCACAAGTAAGAAAGAGTATTTTATTTAAAAAGATAAGAGAAAATAAGAGGAAAACATGGAAGTGTGGCACAAAATAATAGAAGGTATCAATTGTACGAAAAGCCTTTAACCATACATATTTATTCAAATGCCAGTTAAAAGAATTAGAGCTGTAGAAAAGCAAAACTTTCAAATAATTATGCATTTGAAAGAAAATGTTTGTACCTTTCTATTTTAAGACAAAGAAAATATAAAACTCAAACCCCAAATCTCTATGCAATATTTGCTTTCTTTGTGAAATTTCTATTGCTTTTCTCTTTCTTTTGTTTGTCTTTGTATTTTTCAGTTGCATTTTGGATTTCTAATTATTATTATGGGGAGAAATGAATCACACAGTTATGATCCTATTGTTTACAGCAACAACTAATCATCCTTTTCTAGAAAATAGTACTACTAAGGTCCCTGGTTGTGAAATTTGCATTCAGTTTCTGGCTAGTAGATTTAAATGCTTCTTTATGACAAAGAAACTACACCTCCCATAAGGCAATGGAAAATAAAATAGAAAATAGAGTTTAGTATTGTGATTAAATTATAGAAAAAGGAATTCCTTGGTCTCATTCAAAGACAGAGTACGCTGGTACTGACACACAATAATATAGTTCTTTTCTTCATTATATCCAAATAATATTATCATAATTAAAAAACAAAAACAAAACAACAACAAAAAACTGTTGGTTTGTTTTTTTTTAAATCAGGGAACAGAAAAATCAAATCAATCAAATCAGTTCTAATCAGATACATGTGTTTTAACATATAAAATTTGGATTGCAATAGGGCGTGAAACATGCTTAAGAAAGCATTCAGAATTTACAAAACTTGACCAGGTCAGGTCTGAGGCATAATGAGAATCTGAAATACCATATTAGGTGTCCCTTAACCCTAGCAACCTTAAGGAGTAAACTAAGAATGGAAATGATGATAGTAGCAACCCAATGTTTTTTATCCATTATCATTGAAAAGAGCAACCAAATTGTATTTTGTACCTGGCTGATGAAATAGGTACCACAGATCACAGAGATGACTTAGTAACTGTCAAAAAAGTCAGACGATATGAGATTATCCATTGTCATATAAACACAAAATCATTTATCTTTGACAAATTGCGTAGCCTTTTCTCAAAGAATTCGAGGCCACAAACTCATAGAAAGATACTTAGGGGTTACTATTTCTTTTGAAATCAAGATTGACTACATCAATTTTGTGATCCCTTCTGATGTTGATGTATTTTCTTCAATGACAACTTACTTATTTCCACAGTTCCATAAACTCTACATGAGTAAAGATGGTGAGAGCAGTGGTTTTCTTTAGTAAAGCAGTAGTTAGTGTCATGATCTAGCAGCACAATATCTGTCTAATGTAAGCAAGCTATCATTTCTTTTGATCCCAAGTTTGTCTTACTAGCTTCAAATATCTTTCTTTCAAAATTACTTCTGAGAATGCAACAGAATTTTGGTAGCCAACATCATTTTAATTCATCACATATTTCATGTCTTCCAGTAAAGAAGGCAGACAGAACCCAGTTTAGACACGCACTTGAGAACTACACTGACATTCAGGTAATATGTAAAGCTGACGACTTTAATTCAGGCTTTAAAGGAAAATCAATTTTCCACTGACACACGACAGAGTCTGAGTGTATATTTGGCTGATGTGATCACAGAATTGACCCAAAGCCTAGGTGTATGTACTGGGTTTTTTTGCAATGAATTTCTTCATAGCAGCTAGTATGGGGCTATATTTTGGACTTGACTTGAAAACAGTGTTGATAACACATGGACATTTTCGTTACTGCTGAACAGGGCTTACACAGAGTCAAGGCCCTTTCTGCCACTCACAGTATCCTGCCAGTGAGGAGCCTTGGAGTGCACAAGTTGTTGGGAGGGAACACAGCCAGGACAGCTGACACCAACTAATCGAAGGGATATTCCAGATGTTATGACATCATGCTCAGCATATAAAACTGGGCTTTATTTTTAAAACCACAAGGTTTTTTCTCACATTTGCCCTTCCAGTTCTCCTCTCTATCCCACCAAAGGGGGAGTGAGCGAGTGGTTCTGTGATGCTTATTTGTCAGCCTGAGTTAAAGCGCAACAGAACAAAGAATTGTATTGAATCTGGCCAGGATGAGGTTAACTTTCTTCACAGTAGCCTCTATGGTGTTGTGTTTTGAATTTGTGACTAAATCAGTGCTGACTGCACACCAGTGTTTTAACACTGAATGGGACTCGCACAGAATTCAGGCATCGTGTGTCTCCCACTCTGCTCTCACAGTGAGTAGGTTACAGGTGGGCAAGAGATTGAGACAGAGCTGGGAAAGCTGACCTGAATTGAACAAAGGGATATTTCATGTCATATGACACCATACCCAGCAATAAAAGCTGGATGGTATTCTTTCCAAAATAACTTGCATTCTGGGTGGCTGGGCATCAGTCTGCTTTTCGGACAGAGCAAGTGATTGCCTTTGTATTACTTGCTATTGAAAAATCCTCCCTTCCTCTGCACCTCCTCCCCCTTCTTTCACTTATTGAACTGTTTTTGTCTTGACCCACAAATGTTTCTCACTTTTTCTCTTCTGATTCCTCTCAGGGTGAGGGGGAGTAAGAAGATGGGTAGGTGCTTAATTATTGGCTAGGGGCAACCCACCACAGGAACATAACCTTTCTAGTCACTTCTCATTTTACATAAATTTCCAATCAGGATTGTTTGTGTTGTAATATTAACACAATAGAATGGTCAAATTTCATGTTAACATTATCACATTCCAGACATTAAAGCTTCAAAGGAGAATACCTTACACTAAAAATCTGGTCTAAGCCATAAATAAGAACTATAATAGCATACTATAGGGACAAGAAAGAACTATATCACAGTTTGAAATACAGTAGACCTATAATTACATATTTCTTCCTCCTCCCTCTCAAAATAGTTGGGTTTTCCTACTTTTTAGAATCATATTTCCTTCATTTTATCCATCCTTTCTGACTCAATACTATTTTCACTGTTATACTTGTGTACACAAATATGGAAATTACATCATTGAAATAGAAGGCAAGAATGAAATGTCAATATTCTCTTTGTAACCGATGTTTCATTCCTACCATGTGTTTCAATGGGAAGACTAAATGTCAAATATTGGCAATTACACAATGAATACATGATATTTTATATATTTGGTGGCTAAAGAAGAAAAAAATATTCACTGAAATTATATGTTCATTGAAATTCCTGTACAAGTAAGAATATAATTAGTCTCAGTTCAAGTCAAATTTCACATATGTAATACTTTGAGTATCCCTAGTACAGACTTAAATGCATTGTGTGACATTTAAGAAAGAATGCATGCTATGACTGAAAGGCTAGGAAATGGGACAGGAATTCTAATTTTTCTGCATTGTTTTTTAGTGCTGAAGGAGTTTGAATGATAAAACTGGCAGATAAAATATTTAGTATTATCTATGGACTTGATATATATTGTTAGTTCAGCCAACCTATATAATCTATAGCTCTCATTAATATTTGTTTTAGATAATTTTGTCTACATTCATATACTTAGTGCCAGAAATTTTCAGTCTCTATCTTATTTGCTTGTTCAAGTAATGAAATAATTTTCATTTTGAGATAAGCACTTGTAAACCTTTGACTCTTATTCATCAAGTATACTGCCACTTCTCAGAAACATTAAGCAGCTGCTCCAATTAATAGTCTTGAAAAAACATTGAATAGATGTGTCTTGTCCACTTTTCCAAAGCTTCCATACTCTTCATATCTGCAATAAAAAAGTTCTGTGACTGTGGTAAACAGTATTCACATTTGTAGATACAACAAGTTCAAGTTGCAGTATTTTTCCTGAATAAAGCTGTAAACAAGTGTTTTGTACATTAGAAAAGGGTGCATTCCATCTACCCAGCACAATGCACACAGCATTGTTATAGTGCCCTGGAGAGCCTGTAGTTATCATGTTTCAAATCCATTGTGCTTGTTATGCAAGACCATATCTTGTTTTTTCTTGTCATTACCTTGCTGATAATAAAGGTTGAATTAATGGTACTAATGTCTTGTTTTTTTTCAGAAAGCCAAAAAAATCTCTTGTAGTATAACCTAGTTTCAGGGATTTTATGCCTTTATAGGCAGAAAGTTAGATAACTTTTTATCAGCATTGTTTTTGTAAAGATTTTCTTAAATCCGGGTGACAATTTCTTATATTACAATATCTGATGTCACATGGTTGTATGTATTTAATATTGGCTATCTTGGTAAAACTTGTAAAATTTACGTGACACAACTATCTTTCAATAGAAAAGTCAAGTTTATCTTATGGTAGTAAATTTTCATTATGCATATGCCACTGTAATGTACTTTCCATCTATTCAGCAGAAAACCATTATTCAAATTCACCTTTTCACACATCTGCAGCTTTGGAACTTGGAATCTGATGCTTCATACTTTCCATTGGTAAAAGATAAGTATCCTTTTCACATAAAAGTGTTTATTTCTGCATGACGAGTGAAAAGTGTTTTAAGATTCCTTTAAAATATAACTGAATTCAGTTTTGTTTCTTTAGTCACATTCTTTGATGACAGCATTTTACCATTTAATTTTAACTTAATTCCTTGAAAAATTGGGACATCATACACACTGTAATCTTTACAACTCCTTTGATGTATTTTGTTTATAAAGGATATGTGAAATAAATATGAAATAAATAAAAATTATACAGATGTCATTCCACAGTTTAATTTTCAGCTGCTAAAAAATTAATATTAACTATTGAGTAATTGGATAGATGGAGTAAAAGATAATTGATGACTTCATATGTTTTTCATTCCATCCTAAAAACACTTGTACAACATATACTAAATTTTAGACAGAATTCAGTCTGGAACAGCAATCCACATTTTAACTTCATGACTCATCAACACAGTCATGAAAGCCTGTTTTAACATTCTAATCAGAATTTTGTAAAACTGATGAAGACAGATAGGTACTGCTGAGCACTGAGATTTCATCAGTGGTATTGTAAAGATGAATGGTACTCTTATTTAAGTGGAAAAATTTGATTTGTGTTGAATCACAGAATGGGTTGAAAGGGACCTTAAAATTCACCTAGTCCCAAACCCCCTACTATGGGCAGAGATACATTCCACGTGACCGGGTTGCACTAAGCCTCATCCAACCTGGCCTTGAGCACTTAGAGGGAAGGGGAATCCACAAATTATCTGGGCAACCTATTCCAGTGCATCACCACCCTCATAGTAAAGAATTTCTTCCTAACGTCTAATCTAAACCTACTCTCTTTTAGTTTGATTTCGTTCCCCTTGTCCTGTCATTACATCCTCTCTCTCCATCTGTCTTATAGGCTCCCTTCAAGTTCTGAAAGGTCGCTCCAAATCCTTCTCTTTTCCAGACTGAACAATCCTAATTCTCTCAGCCTTTCCTCGTGGGAGAGGTACTTCATCTCTCTCTTCAACCTGGTGGCCCTTCTCTGGACTCGCTCCAACAGGCCCATGTCCTGTCTGGCTGAGGACCTCAGAGCTGGGTGCAGTCCTGCAGGTAGGTTTTCAGAAGAGCAGAGTAGAGGGACAGAATCACCTCCCTCAACCTGCTGGTCACCCTGATTTTGATGCAGTCCAGGTTAGGTTTGGCTTTCTGGGCTGCAAGTGCACATTGCCGGCTCATGTCCAACCTCTCATCTACCAGCACCCCCAAGTCTTTGGCAGGGCTACTCTCCATATCACTGCCATATATAATAAGTGCATCATTCACACAAGGTAAACAAACTGGTCAGTGTCATGACTAAAGAGTTTCAGATTATAAGTATGCAATACAAGGCATGTGAATAAAAGCATCAAACTACATAATCTGCTCCACTTTATCTCAAATAATTCCTAAAGTTTAGGGTCCATATTAGCCTAAAGTTATGTGAAAGAGTTCAGAGAATATTATATGAATATTTGGTGTATCTTGAACTCTTGTTATAAAATAGTTGCAGTTTACACCTAGCCGCTCAATTCTGTTTCGGTGTAAACTCAGTCTTCCCATTCAAAGTTGACATCAGTGAAAAAAAAACCCACAGGTTCTGTTTGGTTTGTGGTCCAATCTGTACAATTACCGTAGACTTCTGACTGTTACTGTCACAACATGGATGAAAACACAATTCATTTCACTGAGTCTGGTTCCTGATTTTTGTTCTGAATCTTTCTCATATCCCAGTTGTTTTCCTGCTCATACATGCATAATTGCATTTAATATAGGAAGTAATGCTTCTCAAAATGTTGAGAAATGTTTTACTAAACATTTAAATCTCCTCTGACTAGCACTTTATGCTATAGGAGTGTAAATGCTATGATTTTCATGGGATGAACAAATTATTTATGAAACATTAGAAGTGCATCTTCAACTTAATTCAGCATGATTCTCTATTGTATTGTATACTTGGGAGGAGAAGGAAGAGGCTATAAACAATAAATAGGTAGTCAGGGATGGCAGAGACTGGGATAATGGGGAAATGTGGTTCAATACAAATAGGATTATACTATCAAGTTTGAGAAGTCAGGTCTATTAAAGTGTTGGTTTTCTTTCCAACTTCGTGAGCAGTTGCATATAGAGCTTTCTGAAAGATAAATATAATTTATAATGTTGTTTGGAGGACAAATCTTTCAATTCCTATCAACAAACTGATTAACTGCATATCTGTGAATTTCAAAAACAAGGTAAATGTTCAAAAGCAATTCTTTTTTTCTAGGAAAACTGTACACATTCTAGTAAGCATTTTTTAATTCTTATCATGTTTTACTTATGTAAAAATATTTTCCTGTATGAAGAAAAACTTGCTTAATGGGCTCATAACATTGTGAATACTTGCACTAATTGTGGGATATTTTCTGAAAGTATTGTCAATCAGCAAATTTGGGACAATTAGCTAGGTAGGCTGTTGGGTTTCTTTGTAATAGGTGTGGACACATCTTTTTTTATTACTTAACATTTTAACATCATATAACTGGGATCATGTAATATACTGGTCAGAAAAGCATGGTCTATTCATGCCAGGAAAAAATACAGATACTGTTTGAAAAAATCTTTATCTCAAAATAACTAAAATAATTGATGAATAAGTAAGTTTTTATAAATATTGTGTAAAACAACTAACTTGCTTCTATATCTTCACAGCCCTTTGTTCACTACTGAAAAAAAATGACCCTCCTTTTATTTTTATTTATATTTGATCCAGATTACTTTCAAATTTGTCTCATCACTGTACAGCTGCTTCCTAGCAGCACTCAATTCTACTCTGTTCAAAGAATGACAATAACCCATTATGTAAACTAAGATTTTTTTATATCTTTCAGTTTCTCTCTAGAAAATATTATGACACGTTTCTACTTCAGATGAATTCCTAACTGTTTTCTAGTTGTGGCAAAGATGAAATTTATACCACTCAGGTACCTTCTAGTTTACTCTGTTTTTCTCTCCCTTCCAACACGCTTCATCAGTATATGTTGCTCATTGTTAAAAATCATGTGTAGTCATGAAAACATGTTTGACATACTAGCCAAATTTCACGCATTTTTTGCTAGCCTGTAATGGAGATTTCTGCATCTCCCTTTCTCCCCCACCCAAAAAAAAAAGTCAATTAAAAAAAAAATATGTCATATATTATCAACAGTGCAACAAAATGAAGTAATAGAATATTAGTTTCATTCTTTCTTGCCAGATCTTGCAGCTTCCAAAACCTCCTCTTAAGTAAGCTTCATGCTTCTTCAGAGTAAAACCAACCTTTTCCACTTTCCACAGAGATAATAATAGAAAAATAAGGCAAAATTAAATAATGCAAATAAATGTAACAACTGTCTATTGCAAGTGTTCTTATTTCAAAAATTCAATTGCTTTCACCTATTTTTTTTTCAATATGATTGTATGGTTTGCTCTGGGCAGTCATCCCACATCTCCTGTATTCTAAAAATATATATCACAGTTTTCAGGAGCTGAATGACTTGGAGCTTTGATTTGTCATTTACAGTACAATATCTTCACACAGTTTATTAGCTTGTGGGTTTTTCTGAGCATTGTAGTATGTTCTGGGCCCAAGATTACTTCCACTGGAAGGCTATCCCTTTCATTTGTGACAGTATCAGCCTGTTAGCAAGACATACAGTAGTAAAAAATACCCTAGGATGCCTATTAGCCCTTAGAGTGAAGACATAAAGTTGACATGTGTTAATTTTGCCTGCCAGTTTGCATCAGTTTGTAATGAATGGATGTGATACATTGCAGTGACATGAAGACAAACAGTGGAACTTCCTATCAATAGACACTTAATCTGCTTTCTTAACAGTTTAACTGAACAGATCCTCCTTCACTTTCCCCATCTAGAGCATAAGACTAGTGTTAAATCACTCACTGAAGAAAATGCCGTCAAAGCACAGACAATATGAGATACAGAACATTTCTTTTTTTCAGTTAACTTGGGTTGTTCTATCTAGGGGCATCCTAAAAAACACAACAGTGCAAAACATGACCTGTTTATCATCTTCCCCATATTTTGGATCATGGTTGAGCTTTATAAATGTGTTCTTCTTTCACTGTCTTGAAAAGTGCTTTTTAAAATGCAGCTCCAGCAGGTTACAAGTACAGCTCTTGCTATATGCATGGATCTATTTTCTTTTATACCTTTGCAACACTGTTAGATGTATATAAATATCATTAAATTTATAAGCACCTTTTTAGATTTTGCTTACTGCAATATTTTGACAAAGAGTAGAGTGAGCATCTTGTGAGATCTGTTCTGTTTGTTTTCCACTGAATGGTTTTTGTAGCCCAGAATCCACTGAAACCTAACATCATTTTCCCTTGAGCACAAAACTTTCATGAACTCCAGTCAAACCCACTATGTCATTGTCTTAGGCCTCTGTTAGTTTAGGACATTGTCTCTAGCCTTTTATTCTCCTCAATGTAATTGTAAGAACTCATATTACCACTAAGGCCTTTGACTGCAAATAATTTTGTATGTTGTGTGACCTTTATTTATTTTTCACTTTCAAGTTTTTTAATGGACTGTATACTCCTATTTTCTTGTCTTTTCTTATTTTTCATTTCCAACTACATTTTTCTTGTGACATCTACTTACTTCAAAGCCTCCTTTTTCCTAGATATCCCTTTCATTCTTCTGCAGACTATTCCTTCCCTTTTGTTCTGTATTAAGGTGGGTTTTTATATTGTAACTATATGAATTCAGGAGATTTTATTCCTGTAATCCAGAAAGAAGCTAATTATTTTCAGTTATGTAATTGTTATGCCTCTGTTTCCTTACAATAAAGAATTGAGGATATGGTGATCAAAAATTCTCGTGCACTGCCAGTTGTTTAGTTAAATCTGGACTTGAAAGCATGACTGAAGTTGATTAATTCTGTGAACAACAATAATGCAACAAATATTTCTTTGTTGTCCAAAAAGTGATTCCATGAATACTGATGATCTACAGATCAACATCTGTATTTAATAATAGAGGCATTCAAGTTATATGTGGCGTATACTGAAATATTCACTGAAATATAAACTGACTTGTGTATTTACTCGAACAGACAATGTATTTATATTCCTGTATTACCATCTGTGTCATATTAACCATATGAAATACTACACAATTTTGAAAATTAGGCTATGTCTAATATCTAAATACATGCAAGGGATTGTAAAGGAAATCTCTACAAAATAGAGTATAAGAACTTTTAGTACCTTTAAAAAAGCTAGTACATGTTTCACAAGCATTTTAGATTTCCTGAGCTAGGTAGAACACAATGGACAAGAAATTCTCTGTTTCTGAATCCATATTCCATATTAGATGCACACGCAAGATGTTCCATTGTAGCTGAAATATTTCCTACCAAGTAATGAAGATGAGCTCTGTGGGATTATGAACCATACTCATTTGGGAATATGACTATTTACCTCCTTTAGTTGCCAGACATGTTTATGACTAGGTAGATTCTTCCAGGAAGGATCAGTCCCAGGCATTGGTTCCTGTTATTCTTTTTCTCAGTACTTTCACTGAGTTAGCCTCTGTAACAGAGAGGTTTTTTTATGGTGGTGGTCACATTGTAAAACTGTATAATTGATGTGAACATAAAACAATAATGCAATATGACTGCAAAAATTATGAATGAATGGAAGAATTGGAGGAGTGATATTCATAATTTTTTAGTAATTTCAGCCAAGTATTTTCAAACTGATTTCTTCTAATATTCACAACATATTCAAATTTTCCAAAAATTTTAGGCGTGAACTGCAATTTGATTCAACCAATAAATATCTAGACATCCTAAACTACCTCAGTCTTTGAGATCAGTATTTTGGTTACCTCTGTATTTTACTAAACTGCTGCCACTCCTCTCCTCCATTCTCATGTAGAGTATTTTTTCCAGAGAACCTTGATACTTCTTTCCGTATAAAGTAGCCCAGAAAGGACTGCAGGCTGTTTCCTAGTGAAAGTCCTAGACTGTCAGTAAAGAAAAGGATCCTGAAGTCCTGGAAGGAGTGTCAAGAGATTTTCTTGCTTATCCCACTGTCTCAAGGCATGAACAACTGCAAACTAGTGAATTCTGAAAGATATTTATGTACCTTGTTCTTACTGTTGAAAAAATTTTCCAAATGTCTAACCTAAATAACTTTTCTGCACATCTGTCACCTGCCATGCATAGAGAGAAAATTGTTTTGGAGATCTTAAAACTATTCACATTACCTTGGTCCCTCAAATATTCGCTTTTGGATATCTTTTTCAGACTTCTGGATCAACAAAAGACATTTTCTATACTTCTTCCCATTCTTTCTACTTGCTGTGCACTGGACTCTATCAAAGCAACTCTTGTCTTTTCTAAAATGTAAAACAATCTAGAAGCCTATATTTTTGCTTTATACTTTTCAGTGTGTCTAATTTAGCAATAGTATGACTCTTGTTTAGCTTGAGATTCACTGTAGCTCCTGGTTGCTACCTAACTAGATGATATTTCTTCTATATTTATTGCAGCTGATTAATCCTACTAACATGTAGCATTTTGTACTTTTCCCTCTTGAATTTTATCTTAGTTTTTTCCATTCATTACTTTAATTTGTCGAAATAATTTTCAATTCCATTCTTGTTCCTCGATATAGTTGCTGTCTCTCCTAGCTTGGTATTGTTTGCAGGTTTAATTAGCACATTCTCTATTGTCAGTTTCTCTTTCTGGTTTCAGTCATGTGAATCCCCTTCTGTATGTCTGAAATCACAGAGTAAACACTAAAAATATTTCCAAAATATCTCCCATGGCCAATTATATCCTTAGCATGGTATTAATGCATATTAGGGTCAAAGATGAGTAATATAAAGGAACCACTTAAGCACTTAAATTATGTTACAATATTACACACAGGGCATTTATAAATACTAGGAATTTATCTTACAACCTTATACCAGTAAGAGTAAAAACATTAAATTATATTGTCTCTATTTCTGAATTTCTTATGAATTAAGTTAGAGCACTCCAAACAGCCATACAAAACTATGTCCTTTTATCATTGCTATAAACCCAGTGGTGTGTGTTTAAGGTGCCATTCTCTATTATCTTTTTCTAGACGAACATTCAGTATTTGCCTTTGCGTCACAATCCCTTTAGCAGTGAGAGTGTGAAGTGAATAAAAAACCCACAAACTCCTTAACTGATGGAAATGGCAAAGAAATTTTAGAAATAAACAGATATTATTCACCAAGATATATTGAAGTGTTTATTTATGTCATACACCAACATAGTTATTCCAATGTTATGGTTTTATTTACTCTTGGGTTGTTTGTTTTTTTTCTTTTTTAAGGTTGTTGTTGTTTTGTCATATGCTATTTATTTCAGTTTTCACATGACTCCTGTACACTTGTAAAATTGCTAGTGTGTGCACATGTAATCATAAATATCTCTAGTCTAATATCTCCCCTTTGAGATTAACCAATGACCCACCCTCAGAGAAATTACAATAATGGTGAATAATGAATCAGATCTTAAAGAAAGGTAGTTTTTAATTCCCCCTCAACTACAGTGTGGTGTTTCTTTAAAGCATTAGGGATTGAAGTTCTTTCTAATATTAATTAAAAGACCTGTGGATATTCTCATCCATGTAGACGTCTAATCCTTTTTTCGCATCCTAATAAAATTTTGGCTTCAATGATGAGCAGTGATGATCCATTCCACAGAATGTTATGCATTTCTTATTTGTCATATCTCACGCCTGACTGAAGTAGATCTTATGTCAAAGCCAAGGAAAATATTCTTCTCTATTTTATCCTACATATCTTGAAGCCTGTTTAATGAGCTATATCTGTTTTTATCCAAGGGGACTCTTTTGCTTAAGTGAAGCCCCATATAAACCAGACACTGAACAAAAGCCAGCAGTTTTTTAAAACAAGTCCCCCTTTCTTCTGAAACCTTTCTAGTACAATTTAGTTCTTGGTCTGTGCCTAATTTGTTGTTCCATTAGAAGGACCTTTAATGACAATGATGCAGTAATAATGACTCTCCTGTCCAGGGTATACAACAGTAAGGAATGTTACCCAATTTTACAACAACCCACACTCACACACTGGAAGAAAAACTTCCAAGGGAACTCTTTGTATTGCCCTTCTTCTAATGTACCAGGATAAAAATAGGGTCTGAAGAGCCTTTCCTATGTGTAAACATCCGTATCTAAACAAAAAACACTATCAGAACAGTGAGAAGTCATGATAAGGAAATAACTCCAGCTATATTTTTCTAGACATTAGGAAAATTATACTAACAGAGGAACATGTAACCTCTTTTTAAACATGCAACTGTTCCTATTCACAAAGCAACTGCTTTCATATGCAGTCATGGAAACAAGATTGGATAGAGACATAATGAATGTGCATGCACTTTAAAGAAACTGAGTATATTAAATGCAACATGATGTCTGAACTGTTGCCCTGTTAAGTACAACAAACAGCCACAGTCTTCAGAAGGGTTGTTATCAATGACATAAGCAAATTAAGACATGCCCTGAGAGGGGACACAAAGTAGTCAACTGATTGCCACAGAACCTGTCTGAGTACTCTTTCCATCTTCAGTGAGGGAGAAGGACAAGATGAAGTACTTAGTCAGTGGGTCTGACAATTCTGTCAGGAAAATGACATTCTGAGTAGGAAAAGACCCCAATGAGGTCTATCAAAGCAACTACCCAACACCTCTTTCAGAAATCACTCAATAAAAAATCCTCTAAAATGGCAGCATTTGTTATGAGCATCCAGGATGACAGCTGGAAGAATAATTTTCCTTGCTTTGCTCTACCCCTAAAATTACCTTAAGGAATCCAGTCTACCTTTTAGCCCAACTTCAACAATACTTATTTATTTATTTATTTATTTATTTATTTATTTATTTATTTATTTATTTATTTATTACATCTAGAATTCTGTGTGAAGTTGTTTTACTGTTTCTGCAGAAAGGATAGTTTGCCCTGTATTTCTCCCCTTCAACAGAAACACATTTTGTTTCCAAAAAGCCATACTCCGTAACAGAAATTATTGTAATTGAAGTTTTGCCTTTCTGAGGTTGCATTCCAAAGATATATCCATCCCACTTCTTTACACCACTAGTTTTAAAATTCAGTAGTATATTATAGCATACTAATCAAAGTTCATTTCAAAATTAACTTCTGTGTTTAAAACCCTAGTAAAAGTCATGAAAAATTTAATGTAGCTTAAAATTTTGAATAGATTTCTGTATATGTACATGGTTATAAGCTGCATTGCATTAAAGAGTTTTACAGGAATGGCTTCTATTTATAATAGTAAATTTTTAATATAATTTTTGGAGTTTGTAAATCCTGCTTAATTGAATTTTGCAATTTTATTCCAAAGAAATGCAATGGACTTCATGGATTCTCCAGAGGGTTTTTCTTTCCAGGTTTTAGTAAGTATTTTTTGGGGTAAAATTTTACTGTTGCTATATAGCATGTAGTTTCATAAGGCATGAGTATGTAAGCATGTACAATTATGGATGTCTCTGAATAGAAGGGAATTATTAATTATCTCTGAGTTGTTTGTTTTCATCTAATTTTTGAAAAGTAGAATACAATACCTGAATTGTTAGCAGAATGTAAAAGTTACATTTTCAAAGCAAAATTTAAACTTCTAAAAGATGGTTTATACAGATGTATTTACTACTCATTCTATACACAAAAATTCCCACTGGGAAATATCTTATCTAGGTATGTTGAAAGGCAATGAATGACACTAGCAAATGCAATAACACTGCTTCTCCAAAAGTGCCATATCCTTAAACCTGAAATGGAGAAATATAATTTTTCCCATGGGCTGAGAGACTGGGGAGATATCTATTTTTTTCACTGTTTTGTGAACTGAGATGTTGTCTCCTGCTAGACTCTGTAGAGTGCTCTAACTTCAGCCTTCATATTCACACATTAAAAAAAAAAAAAAAAAAAAGGTAGGCCACATATCATAGATGTATGATGTTGGGTTTGCATATTTTTTAGAACTTTTAAAGTAGCAGTTCAGCAATAAACCCAGTTGGAAGCCAGGCTCCGAGACTAAAACACATAAAGGCAGGATAAAAAGGGAATATTACAGTTATCTTTCAAACTTACCACATATTGTAGTATAGCTCTTACCTTACATTGCTCTGGCTTGTCTTCCTGACACTGTGATGTGGATCTTCCAGAAACACCAGGACAGCTTTAGCAGAGTACTGAGGGCCTTTGCATACTGCTCAACACAGAGAAAATAGTGTGAATGTATACTTGGCCATGGCTGCTCTCCTACAGCATCTTCTGCAAAGATGTCTCTGCAACTGAGTTTTCCAAATGCAGATCTTCGATGAAAATCTCCTATCTTCTACCACAGTTCTCTGAAACAGTCTAGCTAAGAGTTCCCAGAACTGGTTTTTTTTAAAGTATTTTACTCTGTCTTCAAGACAACAACAGAAGAGATGGGTAAGTATTTAAAAAGTTGCAACTTTAGTAACTTTGTGTGTCCTACAGTTGACATTATACTGTATTCCATACTCTCATGTATGTTCTTCAACCAGATGCAAAAGGAATTCCAGATCTTTATTGGCCTCACATCACAGGAAATTTGTTTTCATTACTGTAAACTAACTAATGAACAAAACTCAAAGTCTCAGAAATTCCCTCTACAACCCAAAGATGAAAGATTACGGAGAGTAATCAGTAGTAAGTACTCATAATAACTTTTGAAGTGGCATAAAAACTAGGTTGTAAGTGTCAAGGAAAGGAAGAGGGCTAAAATATTCTGGTAATTAATGGGGGTGAGGGGTGCAAGCAGGGGAACCAACAACACACAGACAGCAAGCTATGAGGTTTTAAGCTCTCACTCTGATCTATTGCCTTGTTTGGAATAAGTTACTGTAACAGAAATCATGAAACAATTTATTTGCAGGAATATAACAGTGGTTTGCGATATAACTTCAGAAAAAAATGAATTTTACAACAGCTGTAGGAAAAAACAAGAACAAATAGCATGCATGCCCACAGACTTTAAGTTTTCCTAGAGGATGGTGACATGTGTCAAGTGAAAAACAGATCTACCTCTTCCAATAGGCTTCCTCAAGGAAGAATCTTAATGAGACAGTAACCTCAAGAGAAGATAATATATTGATGATGTAAATTCTTCTCCCTTGCTGAAGCATTTTATTAAAAGTGCATGTGGAGCAGCACCTGCCTTGCTATTCATCTTTATTTACATGAGGCTTAAGCTCCGAGTACAAGTTTTGTGGGTACCATTTTTAATGGTGAGATGTAACAGGGAAGTTAGAGGAGTTTCTGTTTTTCCTCCACAACTAGATGGTAACTACAGAGTACAAACGAATATGACCTCATGGTTGTGATTTTTCTTTCTTCTACAGATAAGAATGTACATTTATCTCTCTCTGCATTATAATAATGCCATTAAGCAAAATAAAAATAGAATTTTTTTTCAGTTTGAGTCATTATCTTAGTGACATGTTTCTTAAACACAGACTGAAATTAAACTGTCAAAGATCTCGGTGTGACCATGCATCTGTTGTTAAACCTTTCACACCTCTTGCTACTTTCATTGACTAGATTTCAATCTTTTTTCCCCATTAATCAACTTTGACTGAAGTTATTAAGTAAATTTACTTACTTATATTTCAGAACATAGCATAAGATACCAATTATATATACCATTAAGACAAGAGAAAATTGTTATGATTAAACCAAGGTTTCAATTAGGATTATATCAATAGTTTCAAAATATTTCATCACCTAAACTATTGTAACAGGTAATCAAAACAAGTCATGACTCTAGAAGAGATGATTACAATGTAGCCTCAACTTGGGAAATTTAAAGAGGAGCCTTAGTTCTTTCAGTTTATGAATCTCATGAGGTTTAAAAACACCAATGTAAGGTGCTGCACCTGGGTCGGGGCAACCCCCATTATCAATACAGTCTGGGGGATGAACACATTGAGAGCAGCCTTGTCAAGATGGACTTGGGGGTGCTGGTGGATGAGGGGCTGGACATGGCACATCAATATGCACTTGCAGCCCAGAAAGCCAAGCGTATCCTGGATTGCATTAGAAGCAGTGTAGCCAGCAGGTTGAGGGAGGTGATTCTGCCTCTATACTCTGCTCTTGAGAGATCCCATCTTGAGGACTGCATCCAGCTCTGGAATCCCCAGTGCAGGAAGGACACTGACATGCTGGAACGAGTACCGAGGAAGGCCACCAAGTTGAATAGAGGGATGTAATACCTCTCCTAAAAGGAAAGGTTAAGAGAATTGAAATTGTTCAGTCTGGAAAAGAGGAGACTTTGGGGTGATCTTTAAAGACCTGAAGGGAGATTACAAGATGGAGGTGGACATTTTACAGAGGTATATAGTGACAGAACAAACAGGAATGTCTTCAAACAAAAGAGGGAAGATTTAGATTAGATGCTAGGAAGAAATTCTTACTGGGATGGTTGTGAGGCACTGGAACGGGTTGTCCAGAGAAGCTGTGGATGCCCCATCCCCATAAGTGTTCAGGGACAGGTTGGATGGGCTTAGTGCAACCTGGTCAAGTGGAAGGTATCTCGGCCCATGGCAGAGGGGTTGGAGCTAAATGACCTTTCAGGTCACTTTCAACCCAAATCATTCTATGATTCTATGATTCTGTATCCCAGACAGCATTATAACTAATACAGTCTACTGGCTTAGGTAATGACAAGCAAAATTATCTACAAATTGCAAGTGTCACTTCTTTTTCTGAGTTTCACTGTTCTGGTTTGCTCAAGGCAACAATTGTATCTCCTTTATTTTTTAAGAAACCAGACTGCTCTTTGTCACATTAGAGTACTTTTGTTTGCTTCTTTTCCTTCTATTTACCTAGGTATACAGACTATTATCTCACCCTGAGCCCAAGAGTGGCTGTTAATTTACATGATGGCAATCTTTTAAAAAACACTACTGTCTAACCTAGAAAGAGCTACTAACACTGTAGTGATTTACACTTAGAGTTCATCTTGCTATTCTGGATGGCCCACATCTATACCCTCACATACTCTGCACAGCAAAAAGAAAATCAGAGTAACAGGAAATTAAATTGGAGAGCAAATAAGTTAGTTTTCAGGCTCTTTAACTCACAGGGTTATTATTTACTAAATGCTGAAGTCTTAAAAAACAGGTGATTTCTTCCATCAGTATTTGGATAGACAGCTGCTTTAAGTGTTTTGCTTCCTGTCCCCACACTGATTTACAGAAGGAAGAGTATATAGGTTCAGTTGACAGGAAAGAAAAGGAGAAAAAAAATCCCACAACTTTTGTCATTTTATTTTATAGTGACTATTTCTCATTCATTCTGCCTCAGAAATAATCTTCCATGAATTTATGACAGATAAATTGAAATATTAGGAACAAGTCATCCTCTAACATATCACCAAAATTTTTAACAAATCAATATCTCGTGATACCACTGTAAAATGTGGTACTCTGGTACTCTGCTCAGAGTTCCCTGCTGACACTTCCTTTCTTGGATCTGACAGTTGTCTACCTCCTATACCATACTAAATTCTAGACATGTTTTTTGTTTGATCTTGGTTTGAGTTTCTTTTCCAGTTTTGGCTTTATTAGTATATTATGCTGTGCAAAGTCATATATCTCACAAAGCTCAATTATTATGTTTGATCAGTTTCTCTTTTATGATTTCAGTTTCTCTCTCAGTTTCCCAATTGTCCAAAGACAAAGCAGAAAATCCATCTGGAAAGGATTATTTAACATAACATTAAAAGTCCAGAAATAATTATATTTTTATAATTTAAGTTTCTTAAGAGATTCCAGAATCAGTTTTTTCTTTTACTGTTCTACATGAGATTTTTTTTCAGACAGCCAGGATAAGTGACCTTTCCTTTTCTTTTCCTTTTAAGTGCCTTCAAATTTCTCACAAACGTTATCTTGTGATCACTGAATCTAACATTTCAGTGGTACCAGTGGGGATGTTTATCATATTATTTCATAATCTTTACCAATCTCAGATGCATCTGTATTTTATATTTTATTTCAAAAAGACAGGACATCATTCTATTTTACCTGCTCAACTTGCTTTGAAAATATTGAATTGCTGCTGCTTATTGCAAAATCAGTTTCTTAATCATTAAAGAAAATTTCATGGCAGCTGCTTTCTTTCATGCTTCAGAATTATCAAATACATCCTTTCTACTTTTCCTTTCTGTAAAAGACAGTCTTTGTGTGACTGATTTGCTACATTTCTTTTTTCTGAATTCCATATTTAGAGAAAAAAAAGGAAAAACATGAAAGGATTATGTAGACAGTACTGCAAAGACCACTTTGTTTGTTTAAATACATTTACTATTCTGCAAATCATCTCCATGTAGCCTTTTTTTTTTCTACCCTAGAATCAAGCATTTGGAAGACAGCTTTGTTTTTTCACAGTTTTATTTTAGCTTAGCATACTGCTACAGGTTTCAAGAGCATCACCTTGTGAGTTCAGGGCCTTTCAGTTGCAGAACTTTTTATAGTAAAAGCTTATTTAGTAATTTCACAACTCATACTTACTTTTGATGTGAAAAAGATGAAAAGTAAATTACTTTTATTTGTACTGAAAATGGATAGTTTTATGATACACAGATAACCTCCTCCTTGTTGAGATCAGCCTGAGAAATAGGACAACTTTTTTTTTAAACATTTTTTTTCCAACCGATTTATGCCTGAAGCATATCCACATCATCCCTGATAAAAGGTGATTGAAAAAAAATCCAGAACTGCTTTTTGCCAGAAGTATTTCAGTGTAGTTATCTTTGTCCACTTGAAAATTCTCCTACATTTTCAGTAGGGAAAAAAATGTTTATACACGTAAGTATACACATGCTTCCAAGAGGTTTTATACACAGTTGTGTTTTAGTGTTGTGAAAAGTGATAGTCTGTGTAATGTACAATAAAGATAAGTTTTTAGTCACTATTATTATTAAACTTATTTAATATTTAAACGGTAAAGTAAGCTACATATATGTGCAATAAATCAGACTTTTACCCACTATCAAAAATGTACATGAAGCAATCAAATCAAGTTTTTTCATAACCATGCTTTCGTATCCTTCAGAATGGAGAACATATGAAAAATTTCAAGTTGCATAAAACCAATATTTACTGTTCTTTCTTTTTTAAAGATAATATATTATTTGTTGTGTTCATTATGCCCAATATGCAGATGTTTCAGTTTCTAAAACTACAGAAAAATAATAACTAATAAGTAATCACTCCAATCTTACAGAATACTATAATCTCCATTTAAAGGATTTAATCCTTTAAAACATCTTTATTTAGACCTCGTTATCACTCCATGATTTGATCACACGTGTATTACCTTCATCATACTAGTATGTATGTGGTCAAAGTAGTAGTTCTATAAATAGGGAGTTCTCTTTAAGTTGATGCCTTAGAATCAAAGGACTTGAAAAAAGTCATAATACAAACATGACAATACAAAATAGAAATAAGTAACAAACTAAGGTAGGGAAGAAAATAGTGAAAGTAAACTCGAAGGCTATTCGGAAAGCACTATAAAAAAGGAAAAAGCGGCACAGGGAGGTATATTTAAGATAAACTTTGATAGGATAATATTTTTGTTCATTACTCGATCCTGTGTCTTACTTTTGTTTGATCATTTAATTGAGTACAGAGAACTACATCTCTCAGCTTGGGTCGATCCATTTAACTACAGTAACACGTGCTAGAGCAAGATTTAAAGGACCTGTTACAGATTAGAACAACTGAGACTTGGTTTCCTGACAAATGGGTCAGAATTCTAAAAGGTGAAAGGTTCAGCATATAGTGTTTTTAAAGTTAAAGGAACACACCATTCATCAGTTGTTTGAATATCTTGACCTGAATACTTTTATAAGCATACACTTTGTATAGAATCTATTAGTTAGGCATGGGCAGTATCATCTTATAGAAGTCATATACATTTTTTAGTCAAGTAATGACTTATATTCCTCATTTTTTGCAAAGATTTATTTGAAAATGTGTTGCAAGATACAATGTTCATTTTTTTCCCATTAAACTATAAAAAGATTTACTGGGAGATAGATGAACAGACAAGAAAATGACAAAAGATTGTCTATTCCTATGAGGCAGTAATGAAAGCACTTCATTTTCAAAAGGTAGTACAGAGAGGAAATGTATGTGTAATTTATGAGAATTTGAGCAGAACTTGTATATGGAGCTTAACATGTTGTTTGCCTCATTTAATGTACAAAGCAATATAGATTACACTTAGTAACTCAGAGGTTTGAAAGAAAACTGATAAGTAATAAAAATCAGTGCAAGTGCCTGGGTTCCATGAAAACCAATGTTAGTTAAAGCCAGATCTTGGAAGGCAGTAAGTACCTTTTTAAAACAATCAAGACTAACTTGACATATAAACATGTACACATTCATAAACTGTTATATTCCTTTGCTTAGTAGTGTTGAGCATTTTGCAGAAGCTGCTTGGAATCCTGCTGGAGTGCAGCTCTGGTAGCAGTGCTGTAGCTGTCAAATGCAAGAAAGTTAGATGACTCCTGATATTCTACGGCAAATGGCATCACCTGTTATGAGAGCATGTGCCAGCATTTACAGTTGTAGACTCCTTTCACATAACTTTTGAAAAAAAAAAGGAAAAAAAAAGAAAAAAAAGGCAGAAAATTAACTCAGTATTAATGAAAAAATAGTAGCTTTCCCCTTAAAATCTCTTTAGAACTGATTTATTTTTCCCTTCCCTAAAAAAAAAAAAAAAGGTCGCAGGTTAGTATTCATTAAGAGCACAAATGAACTTCTAGAACTAACAATTGATTTGTTTGGTTTTTTATAGTCCAACAGCATAAGGCAAATGGAGCTCTGGTACTTTGGTACATTGATGGAGTCTCATTTGCTACTAACCAACTTCCTGCATTTTGACCACATTATCATCAGTATTAGAGATGAATGTAATACAACCATAGTGCAGTGATTTTAAAAATCAAGTAGTAACGGTAATACACTATTGTAGTTTAATTGCAGTAAATTTCACACCTTTTTTTTTTAGTTTGAGTGTTCCTAGAGAGTTCTTTTAGACTAAAATGACAGTGTGGTTACAATTTCTTGATCATCCTAGCAAGGTGCTGCTTGCTTTAGTTGAATTAATCAGCAGAATATCTTTTCTCAACTTTCCCTCAAAGAAGAAAAATTGTCTTGTTTCATGTACAGATAATTGACTCAATGAGCTGATGAAACCTTACTGGTGATTTACTTATACATTAACTTTCAAGTGTGATTATTTAACAAAGCTTCAAATAGCATATAATAGTAGTCAAGATTTTAAAGGCAAAAACTCTTAATGACTGCTACCAAATATTTCCATAATAATGTGAAGCACTCTATGGAGAACATGTAGTGGAGTTATTCCATGGAAGGTTTAGTCACCCCCTTGAATATGGGGTGTAAAGCAGTCACATAGGATGAAAAGAGAGGACACACAGGCTTGGCACTGGAGATCCCACGACTGCCAAAAACTCTCCAACAGTCAGTTATGACCGACAGAAATGCAGACCCAGGGCTGAGCACACTGCATCTGACATGTAAAGTCCACCATATATAGTAAATTTGGATGCAACATGATGTTGTAAGTATAAAGAGAGATAAATGTATAAAAACATGTTAGCAAGCATTTGAAATTTACCCCAGGCAGATAACAAGGCATAAAAAAAAAAAAAAAAAGGAAGAAAGAGAGAGGAAGAGGAGGAGAAACTGTCATTATGAACATCATAATGCTCCCAACAAAGGACTCCAAATACTGTCCACTCAGAGTAGCAAACTCCACCACAGTAGCGTGAAATCACAGATTCCAAGACCTAGAGGATCAAAGAAAGGGTGAGCATAACACCTGGAAAAGTGCTAGAAAGTAGTAAGTCAGTTACAATTTTAATTACATTATTGTTATCATTGTGACTTTTTCTGAATATAAGTACTCCACCTGCATTATTATTCTTCCTTTTTTTTCCTGTAATAATTGTATCTAGACTATTAAGGTTTTGCTAACAGTAAATTGTTGGCTTTAATTATATATCTATAAATATATATCTATACATATATCTCTATATATCTATAAAATATGCATACTTTTGGCCCTTAAACAGTATTTTGAATGCAACAGCAATACCTTTTCTTTAAAGTTTTTAAATTTCATATGGGAAAAAAAATCTCTGGTGTTCTTTATACTTACTGTAGAGCTATAAAGTCCTCTTCTGGATGGAATATTGGCAAGGATGGCATTGTTTGCATTAAGAGGTATAGGATTAAATAAAGTGTGTAAAGCTCTAATTGATCCCCTATCTTATACATTAAAGAGACTTCCATGAGAATTTAAAGTATTGACATGTGTACTAGTGACTACTTGCATTTTCCCTGGATTTTTTTTCCTCACAACAAGCTGCAGTTCTAGAATATTGACATAGTTATCTACATGTCTGTTCCAATGGAATTTCTGGATGTGTTTTATTTTACATGTGGCTGTCAAATCAACTTCTTTAATACAGTTCAAATACAAAAGCAAAACCCAGCAAAATTCTAAACAAAAGTGGGGTTAATTAATATTTTACTCTGATGCAGATATACTTATTTTTATCCTAATTTTGAGATTATCAGACTCACATCCTCAATACATGTCCCTTATCATGTATTTTCAGTGCTATGCTTTTTCTTATGGTTAAGAGCCTCTATAAAAAGTTTAAAATATTTTTATAAAACATCAATGTACTATTAGTATTTTTCAGTTCTGATCTATAAGATAATTAGGATGTTAGTCAATCTGTTTAACACCTTTATGAAATATGCTTTAAGCTATATGAACAGCATAAATGAATTTTCCAAAGAAAGAGAGAGAAATTATGTGAGATAATATTTGTATTCCAAAATTTCTTGATCTTGCTGGATGAGTAGTGTCCTACACAGAAAAAAGAAAATGAGAAAATGGGCAGAACAGTTTTAAAATTTACCATAAAAGTTATTTCTTCCAGTGTAAAGCAAGGTCAAAAAAGGAAAAAAAAAATAATGCAGAAATGCAGAATTCTGTTAGTATATAGAGATACATAGAAAAGAGAGGGGATAAATTGAGGTCAATCACATTGTAAATGTAGCATTTCTTAATGTATGACCATTGATTTCAGAAGACGAATGATGGGTGCTTTTCAAATTCACCAGAATTTAAAAACAGAAAAATGCAATAAAAAATCCACCTTTATCTTGTTTTTATTATATCAGTAGGATATGAATTAGCATAATTCTTTAATATGCAAGCTACCAGAGTAAAAGTTATATCCTGTAGTACAGGGACTTGCTAGCCCAGGGAGAGAATGAGCAATGTGTAATGTCTGGGAAACAGTATGGGATTAGTCTATAGTAGCACATTCTCATTTTTCTTCAGCATTTGGGAGTCAGAGCAGCATATCTTGCATCCTGAACCTGTAGAGAGTGCACTTCTACATATGCATGAGTCTACATGTATATGGGTTATTCAAGGATGAAAGTTCCTCTTCCTCCAAGACTGCTCCAAGTGGAATTTTCTCTCTGGGTCTGAATCTTCACAGGTATTTAATATAGCAGGTTAACAGATCCTCCTCATCTGGGCAAATAAAAGCTTAAAAAGAACCCTCACAGAACTGCAAGTAATTTTCAACAATAGTTCCTGAGGAAAATATGCATTCTCTGGTAGTCTTTTCTGGCCCACTATATTTCAGATGACTGTATCAGTTTATGAATTAAAAAAAAAAAAGTCATTTACAGTGATTAGTGTTAGCCACACAAAAACAAGAGCAATCAGCTTGTCATTTTACATAACACAGAGCTCTATCTCACAAAGATACCACAGCTGTTCTGTAGGTTAGTTAAGGCTGATTTAGATATGCAGTTAAGCAGTAATCTCTAATTCCTCTCAAATATTTGGATTTAATCCTTGCTTTCAAATGGATACTCTTTTTCTCAAAATATATTTCTACAGTCTTAAACAGAGACCATATTTTTTTTTTACATTGAGATGATATGTTCAGGTTCCACAGTTGCAGCTGCTGGAAAATGCACAAATAACTATCTTTTTTTTCCCTTTTTTTTTTTTACCTCTGCTTAATAATTTGCTTGATATTATTTTTTTTCTGGTGTCTTACAAATTTCCTATCTAGTTTCAGACAGTTCAGCAAAGAAATCCAAGTCAGGAAAGTATTTAGGGCTGTGGAGAAACATGAATGTCACCACAAGCAAATGACAAGAGTGTTGTGTTGGGATGACATTCTTCTGGAAAATGATCATAAAAGAAACTCTGTTCTCATCTTGTCTCCATGACAAGAACATATAGAACATCACATAATCACATACTGTTCTCATGTTGGTGGGTGATGTTATGTAACTGGGTGGTAGGAGCTACAACTTGGCATGCTATTGTGATTTTTTTCATATTTTGGGTACCTATGGCATTGTTCTGTATTATTCTTGACTGTTTAAGCACATGATGACCAAACAAAAATGAATTTACTTTAGACTACCAATTTGTTGTTTTTTACAGTTTACATTCGTAAATCCTGGTTTTTTTGATCTTTTTGGAGTGTATGTTGATTTTATACATATAAATACGTGTCATATAAATGAGTAGGTATACCTCTTGCTATGTACTGCTACTATAATATCATCATAAAAATAGTAATTCTGTAAGATATTGAAGTATAGGTTACTAATTTGAGTATTTAATGAAATGCTAGCAGTTTGAACTATCGATACTGTCCCCAAAGTAGAAAATATTAAATAGTGATATTGATACTCTTCTTATATTGTGTTAAATGTTCTTGACTAAATACTTGTATTTGAGAAATATGCAAGAAAATATAAAGAAACACAGGTTTTTTTGGTTAATTCTGTCATGCAGTGCTGACTCCTGAAATTTGTATCTTATTAACCCCAGAGTGGCTATTATTACCTATGCTATTACTGTATGGTGGTAATAATATGCTACTAATAGAGCCTATGATTACCCTGTAAAATGGGAATAATATTACTGTGAAATATAAGTCATATTAAGATAGGAAGGACATGAACCTGTTGGACCAAGTACAGAGGAGGGCCACAAAAATGATCAGAAAGCCGAAGCACTGCTCCTATGAAGACAGGATAAGAGAGCTGGAGTTGTCCATCCTGGAGAAGAGAAGGCTCTGGAGAGACCTTAGGGCAGCCTTCCAGTAACTAAAGGTGACCTACAAGAAAGATGGAGAGGACGTTTTACAAGGGCTTGTAGTGACAGGGCAAGGGAAATGGTTTTAGACTGAAAGAGGGTTAGTTTGTATTGTATGTTTGGAAGAAATGCTTAACTGTGAGGGTGGTAAGGCACCTTGGAGCAGGTTGCCCAGAGAAGCTGTGGATGACCCATCCCCATAAGTGTTCAAGTACGGGTTGGATGGGGTTTTCAGCACCTGATCAAGCAGGAGGTGTCCCTGCCCATGGCAGAGGATTTGAAACCAAATGATCTTTCAGATCCCTCCCAAGTCAAACCATTCTGTGATTCTATGATTTGTCAAAGATTTTCCTGTTTCAATAAAATTTTCATTAATATCAAGCAAAGTTGGGAGTTATCTGCAAACTGATTTACTTAGTGTATAGAAATTCTAGGTATTAAAGCACATATCTGGGAGCAAAAATGCCAGGGCTTCTAAAGTTATTGCTATTGAGTCAGATATCCAGGTGGCCTCCACATAACCAATATTGTGTTATGTTTCGTGAAGAATTTCAAAATTGCAATAGTTTGGTTTGTATGGGAATGAAACCAAGTTTGGAAATATCAAAACCTTCCAGCCGATAGAGTTACTTTTTGCTACTCAGCTCTAATTGAGTCTTCTTCCCATGAGGCAAAACCAGTGTATTTAACCACAGTCCATGCTGTGTTTGAAATTCAATATTTTGTTGCACAAATTGTAGATGATTTTGAAATCTTTTACTGTCCTTTACTAGTTGTTCTTCTTGTCCTTAACTAGTTGTTAACATAATTCTGATGAATGAGTTGAAATCAGATCATGTTAGAATCAAAGTAGTTTTTGATTTCTTCATTTCACATATTACACACAAACTAGTCCACACTTGCATAATAAAGAAAATTTTTAGATATACTGTTACTTTCAAAAATGTATCCAGAAATGCACGAATTGTTTTAGTTTCTTCTTTATTCCATTTATCAAAATGAGAACTTACATTCTTCCACTCTTGTGAACAGATGGTCCATGGTACACATCTATGATGAACTTGGGTGGAATAAGTGCTAAAGTCTTCTGAAACATTCACAAGACCAAAACATGTAAGTAGGAACATGTACTGAATCTACATATTTTCCTGTATTTTGCAGACTTCTAACTACTACTTGAAAACTTAAACCAAAAATTACACAGAAGAAACTTGCTCACTTTACCATATCTCACCATGCTTGACATTTTTAAAAAATTATTATTATTATTATTTCTTATTGAATGCAAAAAGTCCAAAGTCCTATGATCCCGGATTTAAACTATGCCTATAGGAATTAAAATTAAATCTGTGTGAATCAAAGGTTATTTATACAATTCTAACTAGGCTGGGGTGTGCATTGTCAACCTAATATTTTTCTGTGAAATGTGAGAAACCATGGGATTGACTTCAGTATCTGTTGCACAAGCCAATGGAATACTTGGAAGAGAAAAAAGCCTGACTGGAATGTTGTCATTGGCACTTCAATCTGGAGTTCTGTCTAGATTAGTGTTTCAGATATACATCACACATTTCTTTACAGCTCAGGTACACTTGCAAGCAGAACACAGCAGCTTTTTTCACTTCATTACTTAAGTCAAACCCCGTGGTATCTCTATAAAGTAGGTTTCAATTTATTTTATTCAGTTGATTTCACCTGTCTGGGGAATTCTCTTTGGAATTTAAAACAAGCCCAGAGGGCTGTCTTACTGATAATAACAAGGCAGAAAGTTCATACACTGAGCAATAATCATCATTTACACTTTCAGCATAAAACAATATAGTAAAGGAATATGATGAAGTGTTTCCAAGTAGCAGCAGAGATTTGAAATAATTTTAGAGAAATATAATATTACTACTTTATATTTTTAAAGTTGCTGACATTTTTTATGGCCTAATTCTTTTTGACAAGTGCAAGGCAGAAACTCTCCATTAAATGGGAGAGTAGGCAGAGGTGCTATTTCAACAGTTAAAAGAGTTTTCTGAGCTCTCAGGATGTTAAAAGCATGTCCTAAGAGAAATTCTCTTGACTTATTTATTTTTTCTGGTCATTTTACCATCTTACAGAATCCTCTGGCAATTGTAGTAACTGATGCATGAAAAGCTCATACTCAAAATATCTTTAGTACATTTTATTCTCTTGGCTTATAATTTACCTCAAAGCAAAGGGAAGCAGAAAGACTAGGAAGCTCTCTAGCTGTACATAATTGAGTACTGTAGAATAACCAGGTTTCCTGAACCCCCACTTAAAAAAATCTAACAAAAAATGGTACTAGAAATTCATGTACTCATTCTGCTTTGAAAATTAATAGAAAGTTCTGAAAGGCTCATTATCCTCTCAAGGCACTATGAGAAACATAACGCATCATCTTCATATCAACACCCTTGTGTTTTTTCATATGCATACTTCAAGAAAGAATAATAATTTTCTGAGATTTTTTGTGTTTTGGTTTGGTTTGGGGATTTTTTTGTTGGTTTTTTTTTGAAAAGCTGGATGTAGTACAGTTTCTCATTGTAATTCAGTATATATATAATAAAAAGAGTTTTGCTATTGTATTTGTTAGACAACTTTATCAATGTTAGTGTCACAGGCTATCCGTATAGGAATAGTTACAATTATTTGTATTAAACAAACAAAAAACCTACTTCTTTTTCATTATTTTTAAATTTCTTTATAGATTTTCCTAATATTCTTGACAGCATATTCATGATATATCATTCTTTCTGGAATTTATAATTGAAGGTGATGGGAGATAACATATAAGAAAATAAATTTAGTTCCAACTGATTTTTCTCACAATGAAAAAACATCCACAGTGTTTGAATTACTAAATCGATGAAAGGGCAGGGGATGGTGTTACAATCTGCTTAAATGTTGCAGAAAGAACTTCAGATTTGTATATTCCCTTGAGCAAAATTAAAACTCATACAAGTTGCCTGTTGATACCAAAACTGATTTTATTAATTGCTAAGAGATGCAAAGAGAAAGAGGAAAAAATAAGAAAAGGTTGGAAAATGCTAAGATTACTTCTCAAAGCAGAGAAAAGATACCATCAAAAACTACCTCTTCGCCAAGCTGGTGTTAGGGGGGGGAGGGAAGCCATTTCTGTCTCTTTTTTCTCTCTTTTCTGCAGCTTTTCAATGTTATCTCTTTAGCTATGGAGGGGATCTTAACAGCTTTAGTTCTCTGGAATGCAGCCGAGGTGAGTTGTTTCCCTGCTCACGCCGAAAGCCGTGTCCCAGGCTGTGCAGGGTCCCATTCAGCTGCACCTTTTGGCCCTCAGAGATATAGTCAGGGTGGAGAAATAAGAAATAACTCACATATGTCGCATGGGGGGTCTCAGTCCTCTCCAGGCCGGCAGTGTTCCAGTCTCCAGTGAAAAGTAGGCGGCATGGGTGGCAGAAGAAAGACGAGGGGCAGGTGGAGATAGATTCTCAGCAGCAGTAGCCAATTCTCTTTCCCACTCCTCTCTCCCCTTCTTTTCCTAAATTTTTCCTCAACTTTTATAGTGTTCAAAGGAGGCTGTACGTGGTTTCTTGGCATGTAGCCCTATTCAGATGTTTGAGGAGATATGATAACCATAAACAATAGCAGAATCTTTTGGCAGGAAAACTCCAGCAGCAAGCTGTGGTGAGAACTTCTGGTAGAAAGCTGACAGAGAATTTTTGGTAGTTTTTAACAGGCAGAAACAATGGCGAAATCTTATTTTTGGCATTTCTGTGTTGTCTGTGTGTTACAGATGGTGGTGAAGAAAAAGAATAACAGAAGTTCATAATGTTTCATATTTAAAGAGAACTAAACATTTGATACTTAATAAAGTATCAAATTACTTAGTAAAGTAGTAAAAAAAATATCTGCTCAGACTGAGATTCTCAGCATATTTAGTTCTTAGTAGGACTATTGCCCAAAACATATCTTCAAAAAAAATTAGGGCAATTTGTTTCTGTAGTATTTTGTGAGTAGAAAAATATATTTCAGAGATTGCTAAAAGCTAATTAGCTCAAATATTAGTAGCATTATCAAGTAATAAAATATATAAATAATTATGTACTTTTCTACTTAATAACTTTAACATACCTGGATTTTTTATTCATAATAAAGGAACACAAATCCAATAGATGTAATGCACACTGAATCATCAGTGTCTTCACATGCAGCCTTTGAAGTCGATTAATAGAACTGTGACAGCAAAATTACAGTAATGAAACAAAAGAGCTAGGTTTTTTAAACAGTGACCACTGGCCTCTTCAACAGAATGAACAAAGTTTTACAGATCTAAAACAGAAAAAAATTTAGAGACATATCAAAAGATGTGTCAAAAAGGTAAACAATAAAAATACTTTTATCTGTCAAACCCCATTAGGAAGGACTACATTTCTTCTAGTGTTTCTCATACGGTATGTTGTTAGTATCAGGTATTCTCAGAAATCTTAAGATGATATTAAGAGGAAAAATCTTTCTATACAAAAAAAACCCCTAACCTGGCTTTTATAGATACAAACGTTTTCATCTTGTTCTCTGTGAGTGAGATGTTTGCACAGGGTTGACACCTGAATATTTTTATCCTTTGAGTGAAATGTCTTGGATATTGTGTTTAGCTTATAATGAGACAAACAACACCAGAAATGGGACCAAGGAAAAAAGACAGGAAAGCAAGCAAGAAAGAAAAAGAAAACCTAGAAAAAAAGAAAGATAAAAATCAAACCCGAAGTATAGTATGAAAGAGACAGAGCTTAACAGTGTATTACATTGAAATTTTTTTATATGTATGTGACAAAAGGAAAGAGATTGCTTCCTGTTACTTTAGACTGTCAGAAGGCTGCAGTCTCACAGTTATACGGTCTTGAAACTGATGATCTCAGGTGTCTGAGGTATAATGACATTGTAAGATAAATAAACTACTACAGTGTTTTTCTTATTGACAAGATTCTTGAAAAGGGGAGATATTTTACACATACTATATATATGAAAATAGGTTAGAGAAGTTAATATTTGTATTTCAGTGGAAAGACTGAAATTATGTTGTACATGAAAATGTTCTGAGATTCATTGTGATAGATTCACCTACACTTTAAGCATACATACAAGATGAGGATGCTACATATATATAGATATATACATATGTATCAAAGAATAATATTAATTTTTATCTAGTGGCTCAAGTCCATGGCTGTAACATAAATGAACAAAATTTATATAAGATAAATACCAGACTGTACTGTTATTCAGTTTCTGAGTCCAACTACATACTAATAACCTTTATCTTTCACCCAATATAATTAATATATTTTTCCTCATGTTTCTAGTTCTTTATCTTTGGTTACTTTAACGCTAGCTTCAAAATATTGTGGAGGAACTTTTAGTTCATCATGTGTATTCAGGAAATCTCAGTTATTCCTACTCACAGAGATACACACACAGTAAATGTAGTTTCCATCCATTTTCCTAAGCCAATGGTATTTAACCTCCGAGTGGGGCTCATTTTAATAGATTTATAAACTGAACCTTTATACTTGATGATGTTTTCTCACAAGTAGGTAAAACAATTTTCTTAGGACCAAAGGGTGACTCAGGCAGGAAGGGACATCAGGAGGCCTCTTGCCAAGCCTTCTGCTCAAAGTGAGGTCAGCTATGGGGGCAGACAATATTACTTGGGGTTTTGTCCACTGGATCTTAAAAATTTGGTAAGGGTGGAGACTGCGTGGTATGTATGGAAAACTACTTCCAATGCGTCATTGCCCATGGGTGAACAATTTTTTTCCCCTGTATCAACTCAAACCCATGTTTTTTCAACTCTTGTGTGTTAATTTTCATATTTCAGAATAGTAACATTTCTAAAGTGATCTTTTTTAAAGAACACACTCTAAATATGTTATGTTATTATTGCCAGCATTTGACTCAACAACATGTGCATATTTCTCAGACTAAACTTTTTTTTTCCAATTTCTTTTACAGCTTAATATGTTTATAATGAAAAGCTATGAAATTATAATGACATACTATGAAATTATTATTTTTTTAATGGAAAAGAGAAATAATTAAGTTGAATTTTTGATCACAAAATTCTAGTTTCCTCTCCAAATATGCTCACATTTCTGGTAAACACAGGAAAAAATCTGTATATAACAAAAAGCTTTAGGTTTTTTGAGGTTTTTAAGAAATAAACAATGAAAAACACTCTTGGGACCTTGATCATAGTAAAAAAGATGTTGTTTTGTTTGGAACAATTAACAAAATTTATAACAGATATTTTAAATTATTCATATATTTTTGGTGTAGTTCTGTGCAGAATGAAAAGTGTCAGACAACATAGCCGCTTTACACGGGAGGCTAATCTAAAGGTCACCACTTATAGAAAAGAACTTGTGAAGGTCAAATTCAGTATGAAAGAAGATTCCAAATAAAATGAACCTTAGGCAAATATAAATACTTCCTTGGACATTTATTACAGAATGTTAATAAAATGAGAAGCCAAACACTGAGTAACCTTTGGGGTTAGACTTTAACTGGTATAAGGTTTTCACTACTCTCAAAAATATTTTGAGAACCTCGTCTCGAAAATAATCAATTTTGCTATTTGATTTAAATTTATAAGGGAATCCAGAATTTACTGAAGTGTCATAACTGGTGATCTCAACCACGCTTCATCAGGTAGCACAGTTCATACTCACCAACTCTGTCTCAGGGGAGTCTCTAGTTCCATAGTTATTTGTGGTTAGAAATATGCCTACATTTGTACATTTGTATCACTTAGTCTTAGAAGGTGAGAGACATTAGGTATTGCCCAAAGAAAGAGTGGGGTCCTGAAAGACATGTTTAATCCCTCCTACTAAGCATAAATCACTCTCCATAAAGTAGGTTTTTTATGGTCACTTTCCCTAATGTAATCTCATTTACAGAGAAAATAGTCAATCATGATACTTGTGTAAATAATAAGTATTGTTCAGATTGCTAAATGACACTAAAGCTAGAAGCAATTGCTAATTAAGTGTGGGAACAAGCTGAGGTACTCTGCACCTGCATTAAGTTAATCAGAATCCAAAGGGAGGATCGACCTTGGCTAAGGGTTTTGAGAGAAAGAACATTATTCCTCAAAGTGGAAAACCACTTTTATCAGCCTGCATGATAAGCGTGTGTTTTTCTCTCATGGTTGAGCACAGCCACCACATGATGGGAGAGTGAATGTGTGGGATCGGGGCACTGATTTGGGACAATCCTGGGAATTCCGGTTGACTAAAAAAAACTGCCAGGTGCTGTTTAGAAGGGAATATGAATAAAAGGGGAACGCCGAAAAATATCAGTGGACAAGTCCCAAAATTGAACTCTGTGTGTGCAGCCTCATTTTCTCCTTCAGCACCCATAATGAAGTATCTTGTAAATACTGAAGTCTCTGGAATGATGCACTCAAGAGGTTGATATCACAAATTCCAGAACATCTAGTGTTTCCTATAAAACAAATGCAACTAACTGCCTAGAGGTAGTACATAAGCTTTATGGTGATCACCAAGAAGATACTTAAGGCAACATACATTTATTTCATAGCACTCTTGTTGACTTTCTTTACTGGAAAGCTCTCCAACCTAGTAACTCCCTCTGACTACTATCTGCTATTTGTTGCTCAAACTGGCAGTGACAAAATAACAAAGAGAAGTCCGAGGGCAATCAAAAGAGATTTCAGGGCCCTGGGGTGATTGCTGGGGGAATCAGGAGCACAGTTAGCGATTTCCTCAATTTGTCCGGTAAAGAGGAATTATATTGATAGGAATAGGCATATCTATCAAGTCAATGCATGCCTTCAACTTTGGTGTAATTGGGAAAAAATTGGGTTTTTTGGTCATCGGATGATCTACTCAACACCTGGTCTACTGACACCAGACAGGATGCACCTATCTCAAAGGGAATAAAGAGTTCTAGCACAGGAGCTAGTGGGGCTTGACAGAGCTTTGAACTGAGCTTTGAAGGAGGAAGGGCACAAAACCAGGCTCACCCGTGATGAGCGATGGGATGGTATGCCAAAACTTGAAGAAACAAACACTAATGGGATCTCTCCATCTGATTCATTAGATGTTGGCAACAATGCACCCATACCGGAAATGTTTCTGCAGCAATGCTTGCAGCATGAGGAAGAGACAAGAGGAGTTCAAAGCTTTGGCCCAGTCCCAGAGAGCCAACATCACTGGCAAAAATGAAAGCCGCTGGGTTGAGTACTGTGACTGGAATGTCCTGTTGGATGGTTACAGACTCTTCAGGAGGGGTAGGCAGGGCAGAAGAGGTGGAGAGGTGGCCCAGTATGTAACAGAAAGGCTAAAATATATGGAGCTCACAGTTGGCAATGGCACAGTTGAGAGCCTTTGGGAGAGAATCAAGAAACAAACAAAGAATATGGATGTCATCATGGGAGTCTGCTACAGACCCCCTGGCCAGGACAATGACAGCAACAAATTATTCTTTGAGGAACTAAGGGACCCTTCAAAGGCAACTGCCCTTGTCCATAAGGGGGAAATCAACTTGCCAGGAAGTAACTGGGAGCATCACACAGCTGGTAAAACCTGGGCTAGAAGATTCCTAAAAAATCTGGATGACAACTTTATGGAAAAGCTTCTAAGGGATGCAACTCGAAAAATGTCCTCCTTGATCTCCTGCTTGTCAATAGAGATCTCATGAGTGAGGTGGAGATTGGTGGCCGTCTCTGTCACAGGCAACCATGAAGAGATCGAGTTTAAAATATCTGTTGACAGGAGGAAAAGTGACAGCAAAATCTCAACTCTGACATGAGAAGAGCAGACTTCAAGTTGCTCAGGGAATTAGGAAGTAAGGTATCCTGGGAAAATGGTTTTGCAGGTGGTAGGGTCCATCAGTGCTGGTCACTTTTCAAACATCACCTCCTAAAGGTACAGGAGCAGGATATTCCCAAATGTCAGAAGTCAAGCAGGTGAGGCAGAAGGCTGGCTTGGCTGAGTGGGGATCTTTTGGAACCAAGGCAAAAAAAGGAAAGTATATGACCAGTGGAAGCAAAGTCAAGTGACATGGGAAGAATTCAAAGATGTTACTTGCTGCTGTAGGGAGAAAATTCATGCTGGCAAAGCTTAACTGGAGTTGCAGCTGACCAGAAATGTGGGGGGCAATATGACAAGCTTTTTGAAATAAATTAATGGCAACAGGCAGTGTAAAAATAACATTGGTCCATTACAGGATGAGGACGGTCACCTCACAAACAGGGACAGAGACATATTTAACACATTCTTTGCTTCTATCTTTAAGGATTACGGATCAAGGGGGTCTCAGTGCCCTGAGCTGGAGAACCATGGCTGTGAAAATGACTAACTTCCAGCTGACCCTGAACTTGTGTAGGATCTTCTTCTCCAGCTTAATCCTTACAAATCTAGGGGCCTGATGGGATTCATCCCAGAATCCTCAAAGAGCTGGTTTATGTCATCTCACAACCTCTCTTGACGATTTCTGAGCGGTCTTGGGAATCCGGGAAAGTCCCAGCTGACTGGAAGCTGGTGAACATTGTCCTCATTGTTAAGAAGGGCAAAATGAAGGATCCAGGAAACTTCAGTGTCACTTCTTTAGTCTCATTTCAGTGCTCGGTAAAGTTATGGAGAAGACTATTCTGGGATGTATTGAAAAACAGCTGAAAGACAACGCAGTCAGTGGTCACAGCCAGCATAGTTTTCTGAGAGGAAAGTCTTGCTTATTAAACCTGATTTCTTTTTATAATAGGGTAACCAACCTAGATGATCAAGGGAAGACACTTGATGTAATCTTTTTGGATTTCAGTAAAGCTTTCAATGCTGTCTCTCACGGGATCCTTCTGGACAAAATGTCCAGCACACAACTGGAAAAACACATCATGCTGTGGGTGAGCAATCGACTCACATGTCAAGCACAGAGGGTAACAGTGAATGGGGTAACATCAGACTGGTGACCTGTCATTAGTGGGGGCTCCATCTTAGGCCCTGTGCTCTTCAGAATCTTCATAAATGACTTGGATGCAGCACTGGAAAGGATACTAAGCAAGTTTGCAGGTGACACAAAACTGGGAGGAACTGTTGACTCCCTCCAAGGCAGGGAGACCCTGCAGAGACACATTGACAAATTAAAGGGCTGGGTAATGACTAACCACTTACGTTCAACAAGGGAAAATACTGGATTCTGCATCTGGGATGGGGCAACCCTGGATGTTTGTACAGACTGGGGAATGAGATGCTGGAAAGCCACGCCATGGAAAGGGACCTGGGGGTCCTGGTTGATGGTAAATTGAATATGAGTCAGCAGTGCCCTGGCAGCCAGGAGGGCCAACCATGTCCTGGGGGGCATCTGGCAAAGCATCACCAGCCTGTCAAGGAAGGTGTCCCACTCTGCTCTGCACTGGTGTGGCCTCACCTTGAATATTGTGGTAGTTTTGGGCACTACACTCTAAGAAAGATATTAAGCTATTAGAGAGCATCCAAAGGAGGGCAACAAAGATGGTGAAGAGCCTTGAGGGGAAGCTGTACGAAGAGTAGCTGAGGTCACTTGGTCTGAGAAGAGGAGGCTGAGGGGAGACCTCATTGCAGTTTACAACTTCCTCATGAGGGGAAGAGGAGGGGCAGGCACTGATCCCTTCTCTGTGGTGACTGGTGATGGAACCTGAAGGAGTGTCAGAAGGCCTAAAGTTGTGTCAGGGGAGGTTTAGCTGAGATATTAGAAAGAGATTTTTCACCCAGGGGGTGGTTGGGCACTGGAACAGGCTCTCCAGAGAAGTGGTCACAGCACCAAGCGTGATAAGAGTTCAAGAACTGTAGGATTCCAAAATCAAATACTTGCAGAAAGGAGTCTGAGTGATCTCAGCAAAAGGCCTTGGGCTACAAAAGCTGGGGAAAAAATATCAGTTTGAGGATCAGACAAGATATCACCGGTTTGGAATGTCCTGCCAAGATACAGAGACGCTGTGCTGTGATTTTATCAAGCCTCTGCATAAAATCCATTGTTGTTTTCCCCTCCCTGTGTATCCTGTGTGTTCTGTAAACATTGGATATCTCTCCCCCATGTAAATCTCCAAAAATATAATCCTAAAATAAGTGGTTTTTCCCCATGATGTAAGTGCTAAACTCAAAAGGTGTAACTTGGGTTTTTCCCTTACCTCATCCTTTTAAAACCCCCCATTTGTAATAGCTCGCCCCCCCTACAAATATGTAGACACCAGACCCTTAAAATATCAGCCTGTATGTCCAATAAATTATTTCAGATTCTGCCTCCAACTGGGATCATGTTAGCTTTATAGATTCCCATAAAGAACCCTTGGACAATACACTTAGGCACATAGTGTGAGCTCTTAGAGATGGTTCTGTGCAGGAGTTAGACTCAATGATCCTGTTGGATCCCTTCCAACTCAACATATTTTGTGATTCTGTGATTCTGTGATTCTATGAATGTCAGTTTTCAAAATGGTTGTCAGTTCTTCAGACTTTTGCATTAAATTTTAGTTCTAGTACATATGAGATTAATTTATTTTGTAAATATTTTTATATGCACACTGTGTTTTCACTGTGCATGGCTATTATTCTTTTAAAAAATAGGCTTTGCTTCCACAGAAAAAGCTAATTTTTCGTTATTGGCAATGACCCCTTATATGTTACCATACCTTCTTCTAGTTAATGCTTATTTCTTTGTGCTTGTTTTTAATAACTACTCTTGGTGAAGATCCCTGAAAGTTTAATCCAAGTTTCCTGAGAGTAACTTGATCATCGTTTTTAAAGTCTATCTTTGGGAGATTTCTTTTTCTTTGAAATGAACTCTTTTATAAAACTAATTTACAGTGATAAATAGAGATAATACCTACTTGTCACTATTTGGAAGTACATTTATCATAAAGACATCAAAATAATTGTTCCTGGGAATCAAATCTGTTTCTTGGTGAATGGTACAGTAGTACTGTAATAGCACAAAGTGCTTAAACTCCCTGCTTCAGCCTTTGTTGGGATTTCAGGGCACCTTGGAAACAAGTGTCAGTACATTCAAGGCACAGTGGTAGATTTACATAGGCATACAAGGAAGAATCTGCATTAGATGCAGCTGGGCAGAAGATTTCATTTTTACTAGAAAGAGACACCTACTAGAGGTAATGTCCTTTGTAGCAGTGTGAGACATAGGTAGACAGTGCTATATTACCTCTTGGCAAAAATAAAAGCTTAAGTGAATTAAAAATCAATATGGTCACCACTCAAAGAGATACAAGATGGCAAAACCAGATATGATATTGACAAGAAAAGAATTCATTTGAGACCACTGAATGCTACTAGAAGAATAAATACTGCCTAGTTAAATACTAGTCCAGGGACTGTTTAGTTATAGCTAACCATACAGACTCCTGTAGGTGAGGTTACAGGCTAGTGATGGCTCAAACTGATTACATTTCCCTGCTCTTGAAGCTCGTCTCCCCTAGCAGCAACCAGTCATTGAGTTTTAGGAATTATCAATCTTTGCCAAATCATGTCACTTTTTTTTTCACCTTCTTTGGTACAAGATATCAATCTTCAGTACTAGCTAGAGAACAAATCTTCTGAATTTGGAGCTAATCCAGGCCCAGTACTATCTGATAGCTGTTTGAAGTTTCCCTGTAAGACACAGTATGAATGTTTTCAGTTTCCATTTCCTCTATGCTTTTCTTGCCCATCGGCAACTGTGTTTGATGTCAAACTGTTCTGCACTACATCAGAAGAATAAATCTAACCTTACCATGACATGACTTTTACATAAATAGTCTTCTAGGACCATTCTGTCAGCAACAATATTTATAGGTTTAACAGATTGCATTAAACCCAGAGTTAGGACTGATAACTGAATGCTTTTAGTTTTGAAATCTACAACAAATAATGTTATTTGCCGGTGAAATAAAACAAGATCTCGAAAGAATACTCAAAAATTTGATCACCCCATTTTGAATTGTGGGACACCTAGATTTATTATGACATGGGAACTTTTCAACTCTAGCCTAAAACCAATCTTCATCCTCTTCCAATACTTACATGCACTGCAAGGGAAGCTGCCTAAAATTTTGAGCTCAGCCTTCTTATAGGACATAAATGAGTTTGTTCAAATTCTTTGTCTTGCATAAAGTTAAAAATCTAACAAACATACTTCCAGTTAGAGCAAAAGCTTGGACGGTCATAGTGTTAACTGACTTGCCTTGAGTTTACCTAACCACCCTAACTACCCTTTTGTTTGTCTTTTCTTCTTTTCTCTGCTTCATTGCCTTTTGTCACATTACCATTATTTTTTCTTTTATCCCATTTTTGTGCCCCTTTAAGCTAAGCTGTATTTGCATTATCCACTCTTCTTTTCTTCTGTCAGTTATATTCATCACTGATGTCTCCAGTGCTTTGTTTTGCTTTTCTTCATGTTAGAACTACCACCCTATTTTATGGTAATTTTTCTGCACATTTGCTTTTGGTTTTCTTTCATTTTAGAATATTATAATACTATACTGACCCCCTATATCCACTACAACCCACAGATGAAAAACCTTGTTCTTTCTTTTAAATACTTTTTCCTTCTAGTTTCTAACACAGAAAAAAGAGTCATGGCATTTTGTTTTCTTACTGCAGGACAGAAACATAAAGATTGGAGGTGGAGTTGAGGGTAGGTAATTTGTTAGTTCTTCTAACATCTCAGCAGTGTTAGGTGAAGAAAAGACCAGAAAATGGGTTGTACAAAGTAGAAAAATGAAATTAATAGCTCACAAGAAATTTCTAGGGAGCTGACAAGCAACCTTTCTGTATATGTTGTCTAGAAGAAGTAATTGCAAGTAATTTGGGCCATAAATTACTCCTTGACTTTCTTTTGAAGCTTCTTACAGCTACTGTTGATATTCATCTTACTGTTACAAACCTGCAACTCTTCTTTGAGGTCAGTAGAAGCAATTGGGGAAACTGATGCTTTTTTTACATGACTCGTGCTGTAGCTCTGGCAACTAATGTTGTTCACAGTAGGAAACAGTAGGAGCTATTTATTATTTTCTACACTTACCAGGAAGTAAAGATAAATCTGAACCTGAAAATGAGCTTTCCCATTGGATTAATTTGATGCAAAAATTTCCTTGAACACAACACTATGAACATATAGGGGAAAAAAAATATTGTTAACTATATTTTGCTCACATAAACCATATAACTAAATGGTTTTTCATGATGTAAAAATTTACTATAAGTTTGAAGTAAAAGATGGTGCCTTTGTTTATATGCCATCTAGAACAAAAAAAAAATAAATTAATACTATTGTCACATTGCCTGAAATAGCTCATGATTTGTTCATGTTGGCTGATTTTACCTAAAGTATTAATATATTTGCCAGTATGTAAAACCAATCTTACAGGGTACCTCTCTTAATAGTTACATACCTTGCCTTAAATGATTGATTGATTGATTGATTGATGATTACCCAGTCATTTGGACTTTACAGAGACCTGACACTTTCCTTCACATTAGGTGACAGGTAGTATACATTAAAGTCTATAAAAAGTAAGATTATTTATGTATTTGGACTGATTCAAGGGGGTTTTTTTTCTATGTATTTTTCAACAATTTTTGGTTTAAAATCCCACTTGAAACCCTTGGTTTTTAGATTATACACTGACAATCTGACACTTGTCAGCTTGTACATTATGTGGTGCAGAAAAATATTTTGTGTGTGTGCACTACATATCCAATCTGTTAGTAAATTTAAGAATACTTATATATGTAGCTCTAAAAATGTACTATAGGGATGATACTTTTTTTTTTTTCTTTTATATGTCTGGCTAATTCAAAATGGAATCTGAAATAATTTGGAAATAAAGTTTCATCACACCTTTAAAATCCATGTTGTGCCTGAATATATAGTCTTATCACTTTCATGCACATATATATAAAAATATAAGAAGTATACATTCTTCCTACATCCGCAGAAGTTGTTATACTATCACTGTATTGGTTTAATCCACCATACTGAACATAATGTTGATCATTTTCATTTGAACAATATTATGTTAAATTCTGATATAGATGTCTTATTTGGATATTAAGTTGCTTTGTTATTTTTTAAAAAGATATAAGCCAGCTATTAAACTGATTTATTTTTTGAGTACTGACATGTATTTTTGATGTAATCAAACCTCAATCATTGCAGATGCTGATTTCCAGAATGCAATGCTGTCTGTTGTAATTACTATAGGATGGTGTAGTTTTACTAACAATTTTAATAGAGCTAAACAAAATTGTTGACAACACGAGTTCCCTTCCCGAGATACTGAATTTGTAAGTAGAATAAGTATAGACCATTATTTCATATATTGGTCAGATAGTTAAGCTAAAAAGGTTACAGCAAAATCTTGAAAACTATAGGTCATTTAAGATTTATTGTATTTACTAAAATGGACAAGGGTTTTTTTAAAATTCTTCATAATACCTCAGCATACTGTTGGTAATTTGAGAAAAGAGTTAATATCTCTGCCTCTTCCATTGAAATGAACAATATATGACATATCTGATCTGTTCGATCTAATATCTGTTGAACATCTGTTTAAAAATCTGGTTGTAACTGAAATGTTAATTCCAAAGAGTAACCAGCTGAAGTCATTTGTGGAGGAAGCACAGGGAGAAGTTCAGATTACTGTGGTAAACTAATGATGCTTCTATGTTCAAGAGGCTGATTATTTTAATTTAATTGAGCCTTGACTATTCTTGCAGGCTATGGAGGATCATGTGATCATGGAAATGCCATGATTCTGCTATATATGAGACTTAAAAAGACTGACTTACCAAACTCGGGAATTCAGGAACATGACATAATTTGAAGTCTAATTTTTGGAGAAACCTTATCTATTCCACGTGTAAAGGAGGGCTGAAGAAGGACTTTTTTTTTTCTTTTTTTTTAATTCATATATATCTTCCCTGTCAAGAAATCCCACTAGACACTGCAATTTAGCTCACCCTACAATAACTAAAAGAACATAGCTTAAAAATAAAATAAATTTTCCCTACCAGTGTTTCTCGCTCAAGTTATAAAAACAATTAAAAAATCAGTTATAGAACATTTTTATGCTAACTGAGCTGTTAACTCATATACTTTTTTAATTAACACAGTTTGGATAAAGTTTGAAATTTGTTAAGTATTTCAAAAAATGTGGAATCCAGAATTCAAATGGTTCTAAAAATACAGCTTGGTTTGAAAAGTAATGTTGCAAAATATAAACATTTTATTAAGACTGTATTTTTTTGTGGGATGGAATAGTTATTTGCAAATTTGATTTTTCTCAGCTGTCCACCTTGTAATGCATTATTACTTAAAATGTAGTGATTTGGAGCTGAAAGTGCTATATTTATTTTCCAGATAAAAATATATAGTTTCTCTCCCTTGTAGGATTCTTTTATTACTCTTATACATACTTATATATACCAATAGGGATATATAAATATATAGATAGATAGATTAATACTTTATTTTAGATACTAAACCCAACGTTTTTAAGGTGTTTGTTTAAATATTGCCTAATTTGTTCTCCATCATAAGAAGTACTGTATCATGAGCTACATCCACTGCCATTTTCACCTAGTCAAAATTTTCTTCATGTGGAATTAGGTTCAGGCAGCGCTGAAATGAATTAACGTTCCTTACAAATATTCTCAAGACATTTCATAGAATCACAGAATTATAGAATCATAGAATGGTTTGGATTGGGAGGGTCATTAAAGATCATCTAGTTCCAAGTCCCCTGACATGGACAGGGACACCTTCCACTAGACCAGGTTTCTCATAAGTCCCATCCAGCCTTGCCTTGAACACTACTAAGAATGGGGCATCCACTTTGTGTCATTCTGAGCCACATGCAGTATTTTATTCTGATCCCTGTTGGTCATCATGAGGTTCCTGTTGTCCTTGTCCTGTCGTCCTGTTTCTTCCTCTTTTTGTTTTTATCATTCACTACCACACTGTTGGGAATTCTATTAGAATCATTGTTCGACAGCAAAAAAAAGTAATTTTACATTAATTTCCAACACGTGATCAAAGGTTTACTGTGAACCTGGAAAAAGTAATTTTGCTGTAAATTAAAGCTATGAATTCTAAGTATTTTCTATTTTTTTTCTCTTCCTTCAAGACATGAAGAATAATGTTCTGTTTTTAAAACAGTGTGTGTTTAGTTTAGAATAAGGCAGTGTTAACACTGTAACATTTTCTGATTTTCCTGCAGGCTTACAGTGTTTGTAATGTCAGTTAATTCTCATGGAGAAAAAATATAGGCCTCTGTGTTGATGCTAATCTAAAGCATAGATATGAATTTCAGATTATCATGTTATAATTCCACAAATCATCAATTCTGTGCCTGCTATTAATATCTAAACACATATGCTAAAAGTGAAGAGAAAGTTTCCCTATACAGTCTTGAGTGTAGTAGTGTTTTTTTTCATTATCCCTGAAATATTTCTTTTGAAAGGTTTTGAAGACATACAAGATGCATATTTCCAGATATGTCCCTTCTTACATGTCAGTCCAGTAAAGATTGTCTTTAACCCTCACTTTTGAAAACAAAGTCATGATTGGGAAACTTGAGAAATAACGACAAGATTACTAAAAATATTTTGAGAATTTTCAAGGACAATGGCAGTTAAAAGAATGCCCAGCTAAGATAGGAGGTGTTTTCCTAAATGTACACATTCAGCTTTGACTTTGGAAAATTTACCAGTATAAAAAGAAATTGTTTCATTTATAAACAATATTTTAGTATTGCTATAGAAATCAGAATGTAGGTCTAACAGGTTCTGAATGGAGACTCTTGAAATAGAAACAATGGGAAAAATAGTATGAGAAGAGACAGAACAGACCACTAGTTTACCCAAACTCTGAGAAAAAGGAATAAAAAGCCTGGGGATATATTAGTACATTCCTAATGTAATGTGGGATAGACATTTATTTAAGACACAGGTTTATTATCAACACAAATACTTTCTGTCATTTATATCTTTCTCTACTACAAGCATAAAGAGACCAGAGTCAACACTGATGCCTTAAGGTCCATCTGGTTTTTTGATTTTTCAAATTTTTATAAGCTTTATAAGTAGTTATATAGTAGAAATAGATTTAGAAGCAGCAGTACTTATTCCCTTACCCTTAACATTGAAGCTACACACATTCTCCAACCCTTTTACCCTGATTCCCCATATCAATATCCTTTGAATTCCAGTAGAAATGATTAGTCTCTCTTTAAGATAGGCCTCTTCTATTTGAGGACATCTAATCTGGCCTGAACCGCAAAAGTACAGTCAAGAATTGGGTGAATATATGCCCCCTGTACACCGAAGAAGATGAAGATTGATGAAGAGAGGGTCTCAAAGACCCCAGCCCCAATTCTCAGGGGGCATGACTGAGGGCGGTCCAGGGCAAAAGCCGTGGGGTGGAAACATCTGGGATTGGACAGACAATATTATAAATTGTAACATCTGTAATAGAGGAGGCCTGTGTCTTGTAACCTATGCCTAGGCACAAATTAAAATCCTTTCCTTATCTCACCTTCAAAACTAAATTGTCTCGAAGTTGTTTTTTTTCCCCTGAATTTTCTTTTAGGTATCAACACAGATACAGAAAACAAAAACCACCTTAAAGTTGGCTGCATTTTCAAGGTACTCTACCTATGATAGAGGTTATAGCAATTTTGAAGTTACTGTTTTGTAAAAAAACTGGTTTGTTTACAATGGGATTTTCTTTGGAACCCAAAACTGTGATTTCAAAATTCTGGTAAACTGGAGGAAATGCTATATTGTCTGAGAGGAGAATCTTCCATTCACTTTGCATCAAGTTGTTGATTTTAATCAAGGCTACTGTTTTTAAGTCACAATGCTCTAGCCCCTTTTTTCAATGTGAAATAAATAGCAGAATACATTTTGTACATTAATTATCTCCATTTTAAATCAATTGAAACAACAAAATAGTGTATAACTCACTGGGTTCCCCTGTACCTTTTCTTTAGTGTGAGGCAGGATATATTCCTTTCTTTAAGATGTGATTCAGAACACATCTTAAATCTTTATATATTATGTTCAACCTGCAAGTCCTGTTTTATGGATTTAGACAGTGTGATGTGCTTTTTGCTACAGGGCTCTTAGACACAGTTTACTGCTACACTGTGCACAATAAATATATAAATAATTTACTCACTTTAGTCTATATAAATGATTCTTTTGCTTAATGTGTTGGAAATAATTTGACGTATTATAGTTGCTGGTGTTGTTGCAACCACATTACTACAAATAAGCAAGATCTATATCTCATTTGGTCTTCTGGAAACAATTTTTAAGCTCTTTATTTTAATGCTATGTTTACAAGTTGTCTGCTAATAAATACACAGTTGTGTTATGCCTTGAGAAACAAAGACTTAAGAAGGAAGTATTTTTTGAATAATCAGTCTCATTCTCATTTAAACTGGTATTTTAGAGCAATATCGTGTACTCTCAGTAACATACAACATATAAAAAAAAGCAATCAATGAATAATGAGTAAAAATTATTGCAAAAAATCCCTATCTGACCTCAGAACAATATAACATAATTTTTACACAATCTCTCCAATGCCATGTTCATGCATCCAAGTCACACAATCTAAAATAAGTCAGAAGACTTATCTCACTTTCTATGAGAAATATGACAGAATTTTCTTTTTTTCTTGCTAAGAACACAGGACTCATTTTCACATTAAAATTATGGAGCCGTAGAGATTTCATTCATAATTATGGGTAGTCTATTGACCTCAGGAAGATCAGAGACCACTTTTTGTGTGCACAATAGGTATTTCAGAATAAAATAAATTTCAAGACTATTAGAAAGTGGACTCTATAAAGTCTCTAATTTACCTACTGCCTTCTTTACCCTCTTGCAAGAAGGCATTTAACTCTTTGTTTTCTCCCTTTCAGTATGTGCCTCCTGGCCTTACAATGCACTGTTTCAACCCTGCTCTAAGTTAGAATTATTAATTTCTGCATGGTTTTTCTGCGTAATCATAAACAGAAGAAAGCAATAAGAAATATGTTCATGTTTTCATACCTACATCATTGTGGTTTACCTCTCCTCTCTGTGGGAAGCTAAGAATCAGGGACATAAATGCCTTTCACAACCAGTGTGAACAGAACTTCTTACACCAATAACTAAGATGGGTTTAGAGGCCAATGTCTAAACTTTCCACCTCTATAATTTGTCAGAAAGTTTTGTCAAAACTGGCAAGTAGATTATTTTTACCCATATATTTTTTTCAAGAAAGCAACTTTTAGTGACATTCTGGAATATTTTTTGGACCTTATTCTGGTCTTGTAGTGAGGAACACCTATTTCACTGCAAAATCTCTGGTACAAATTTTTTCCTATTTTCAAAATCACAAAGTACACCAAAGAGACACTGTGTCCAAACTCCTGATTTTCCACAGTATTTGGAAACAAGCAGAAAAAAAAATGTTGCTGTGTTTCCTGAGGAATCAGAAAGCATTTCATTCATCTCTGATATGACTGATCTTCATTTTTAAAGAAATATATGAAAAAAGACTTATTCTGGTGTTATTGTTGAAGTATATTTTTTTAGAATTTATTTTCTCTCTGCTTGAATATCTTTTCCTACAAAGAGAAGAAATATTAACAATATTTAAGCTCACTAAGCTGTTTACTTGGTGGAAAAACTTAGCTTATGGATCATTACACTACACAAATTTACACAACTTATTAGATGAATGCAATTGATATATTTAAAGGGATCTCAGAAATTTTTAGAACTATACAGCTGTTCAGTTTTCAGTTCCCATGCAGCAAGTCCCACAATGAACTTTTATTATTTCTAGACTAGCTAAAGTATTAATGACAGACAAGTAAATGATTGTCTGTGGGGGTGTATATGAATTAATCTGTCAAGAAGAGGAAAAGTAAGAAAGGGACTATTGAAGCTCTGAAATTTTAAAAGAATTTTTTGACCAGTAGTAAAACCTCTGCTATTCTGCTTTTATAAGGCATGCTATAAAGGCTTTGCAGTGGGAAAAGATACAAAAAAGACTCAGAGCACCAAGACAAAAAGTTAATTCATGTAAACACTTCTGCTTAATTAAAATCCATTAGCAAAAAACAAAAGGGAGCAGCATCTTGCAAGTCCATTTTCTATTTGTTACAGTTTCCATGGCACACAATTTTGCATCAGAATTTGTTTTGTGGTCCTGAGTCACAAAGTTCAACATTGCAGAAACATGTGAATCTGCCTACATATTATTTAAATGTACATGCAGGTTTTTTTCACAGAGCAAATACTCTTTATTTTTCCCTGGTATTTTAGAGTAATATCATGCATACTCTCAGTAACATACAACATATAAAAAAAAGCAATCAATGAATAATGAGTAAAAAATTTTTGCAAAAAACCCCTGTCTGACCTCAGAACAATATAACATAATTTTTACACAATCTCTCCAATGCTTTATTTTTCCCTTCTTAACAGAAGCTTAAGCTAGACATTCCTTGCTACTTATTCTAGGAGAACATGTCTGACACTGGCCAGTAATAACTTATAATCAAACCTATAGCCTTACTATCTCATTGCTATATTATATGAGTTTTAGAACATCAATTTATCTTCTACCACAATCTCTTTCGTTTTGTCTGGATTTTTTTAACAGTAAATAGTTTGATTTTGCAATATGAAGCTAAGTGTATTTTGGAAAGCTTTTATCTAATCTTCAAATGTCAATGAATTCTGAGGACAGACTACATGAGTAGAGAGACAGGAAGTCTGCGCAAATTTCCTTCCACTTCACAACAGTGGACAGTTCTGTGTCTCAGTGAGTAAGTGCAGGTAAGAACATTGGATAAATAAATGCTAGATAAGTTCAATACAAGGGCAAATATGGTTGGGAGGCAGCGTGGCCAGAGGAATGAATCATCCCAAAGGGGAAGGGATGTGTGTTTCCAACTGCTGCATTTGGTGAGCACGCCTATTTTTTCTCCCTACCCACTCTTCTTTTTTCATGATTGATCCTTGAAATGTTTGTTCTCCTGCAGAGCTCAGTGATCAGCAGCAGAAAGGGGGAAAGTAAGAAAAGAGGAAGTAAGAAGTGATTGCTGAGCTAACAAGCAGAAGGACAGAGTACTGGTTATTAGTATCTCAGTGATCAGCTACGATTCTAAACACTCACCTGGATGATGCAGAGCTGCCTTCAGCCTTGCCTATCACCTTTCTCAAACTACTTCAAGGCAGAATGCATTTCAAGACAAATTAACTGTGTGTGGACTTTGAAGCATTTGGAACATTATACATCTTTAAACAAAATTATCTCAATCTTAAAAGAACTAGTGCTCTACTATGACAAACTAAACTAGCCATGTATAATTCATATAATTTTTGCATGATATCCTCCTACTTTGTATAACAGCATAAGAACAGCTATACAGGGATAGAAAAAAGATTTCTGTTACTCTATCTTGTTTAGTACTATCCTTTCAGTGGAGGTAAAAGTAGTGCCTGAGAAGGTATAAAAAAAAGAGTGATCATAAAAGGATAGTGACCCTACCCCCTCCTTAGTACTCCAAACTCTAGCTATTTGCAGCTCAGGGGATTTTCTGAGCAGAACATAGTTCTATGCATGTCATTACTTCTAGAGATTTCTCTTCCATTTACTTGACCTGTCTCTGCTTGAATTCTAATGGGTCATGAACTGTTGTCTGCTTGTGTGTTAAAAGTAGATTTTGGCCCATTATTTTCTTCTGGGTGCACACACTTCAGCAGCATTATATGTGTATTTTGTTTCTCTTAGCAAAACTCAAAGTGAAAATGCTCTTGTTTTCAAGTATGTAGCACTGGGAGTGTAACACTTATAAAATGATTAATTTTAGGACTCTGCACTGTTGAAATGCTGCTACATCTGCACCTGCTTGTAGACTTAGGTTAATATCTGCAAGAAACTGTTTCTGTGGACTTTCAAACAGAAGCATTAACAGTACAGACGATCACAAAAATACATCCTGATTGGGTATGTTTAGAAAATATCTACTTTTTCTATCTTATTCAGACAAAAATTCAGAAGTATAGAAGCTTTGTGTTGATTTAAAATTTATTCTACAGAAAGGACTCTTCATTAGAACTAAATTTAGAAATATTGTAAGGGACCTTATTTCTTAAGGTCCCTACTTAAAAATTAATGACTGGACAGAATACTGAAGCAAATGAACCTGAACTGTATTTGCAGACTTATTTGCAAATTTCTCTTGGTTTGTGAAAACATACTCAATATAGCACTCAACAACTATCTGTGATGCATACTGCAGTTATTTAGTGTCACTTTTACTTAAAATGTATATGTGGGGTTTTTACAGGATATTCTGTTGGTCCTTTAAAATGGTTGAGCATTTTAGAAAGTGTATAAATAACCAGAAAAAGTGCATGCTAGCAGGTAGGAAAGCATGTGCAGTACATATTTTTAGTATTGCAGACTTATAAGTATTTTGTGAATTCTATTACTTGTCCAAATATTATTTGTTGGAATGAAAGTGACCCAGCTCTGTTATGTGCCACTGCTCTCCAAGTTAAACCTTTTCTTCGAAGGATTATATGTAATTTAAATGATGCATAAACTTCAGGTTTACTGTTGATAAAGGTGTGAATTGCATGGGGAGCAAATACTCTTCTTAAGCACTGTTACCTCTTTCAATTACCAGTTGAATTAATTGTCTTGTTCTTCCTTTTCAGTTATTTTCTCACAACTTTTCTACCACTGCTTCTGAAAAAAAATGTGTTCTTATCTAATAAACACAGGTTTCGGGTCCTTGATGGAGATTTGTTTGTTTAAAACCCCTTCTTTGTCTCATAAAGGTTTTATCAGCTTTAGTTTACCTCAAAACCTCAACTTCATTTTGTAGAGTTAATTTATACAATTGATCAGGTTGCTACCATATATCTCCAGAGTCCTTTGATAGTTTTGCTGCTTCATTTATTTACTGCAGTGAACCTCACTGTCAGCCATAGGATTTTGGATTTTATTGTTACATGCGTAAAAAAACTATTTATGTAAATTTTCACAAAGATTTGTTGATTTTACTTGGTTGTCGTATGAATGAATATGGCTCTCTTCCCTTAGACCACTTTACTGTACATGTGTAAGTTAAAAAATCACTCAAGGAATTTTACATCGTGTTTACTTATGTTAACCTGAATGTAATAAATAAACAATATGTATTTTTATAGCATTAATCACAAATAAATATATTTAAAAAAATCACTGGAGGAAGTCTTGCATCTTATAGTAGTATGTAAGTTTATTTTCTCCTTCATATGTTTTGTCCATAATATCTGCCTGGAAAGGTGGACTGAATACTATGAAATTTTGTAAAAAGGGAAGAATAACCAACCACATTTTACAAAAAAGAAAAAAAAAAAGTAGTTCTGAGCATTTTTCAAAAAAATGTTTTTCACTTGCGAAAGACAATCAGTAATGTATCCTTCTGAAACCAGGAGTTGTGTAAACAAAGCACTTCCCCCTCCCCCCCCTTTTTTTTAGTTTAAGTGTTAAAGTAAATAATCTCTGCTTGTTCTATAATATTTACTTTGTAAGTTTCTGTCATTATGAGCCCAGTTTGCAATTCTCTTATTTAATTTGTACTATATTCATTCCAAGCAATGCTTTTTCCAATTACATTTGATAAGTTTTTATAAAGGGATTTCACATTACTTTTATTAGTTATTAGAACTCATGAAACAGTTTCTTCTACAGTGGCTGATCTGTAGCTTAAGTAGCAAGTTCTTGACATTTCTTATGTAACATTTTATGAAACTGAGTCAACCACACCTATCAGAGATGTCACCTACTGTCATATTTCACTTTCCAGATATCCTAGCACAAAAAAATGTAGTAAACTAAGTAAAAGCTACTACTGAATAAAGCTTAAAACCTAGATTCTTTTAAAATGAAATGTAATTTAATAACCTTTGATGTTCTGAAAGAACTAAGATAAGTTATGCATGTGCAATATAGGATTTCAAGAATATACTTAAAGCAAAATTTGGTCATAAAAGCTCATTACTTCTTACAGAAACTTTGAATGGTAAAGCTTAGAGATGATGTCAGCTTAGAGATTTTTAGCTGTAATTTGTTTTACACAGTACTTTCTGACTAAATGCAGTGTCACAGCACTGAGCGTACTGTAAGCTCTTCATGTGCTTGTCCTGTGCCTCTGTGGCTCCCTATATCTCTGCCCATGGCCTAAGGACCTATGTAGGCCACAAGGGCTGTCAGCCCCAGAGCCAGCTACACTACAGCAGGGCCAGTACCTGGCTCCCACTATTCTGCCCTGATGGACCATGCTGAACTGGGTCCACCTGAAGGTCCACATCCCAGCCTGGCATCAGCATATCCCCATTTGGCTTTTGGACTTTTTAAATTTCTTCCCATTAATCATAGCCCAAAGCTCCAATCTGTCTATATCCCTCTCCAAGGCCTCCTGTCCCTCAGGAGAGTCAACAGCACTCTCAGTTTGGGATGATCAGAAAACTTGTTAATGGTGCATTCAACCCCTGCATCCAGATCGTTGATAAATACGTCGAACAGGACTGGCCCTAGAAATGCACCCCGAGGAACATCACTGGTGACTGGTTACCAGCCAGATGTAACCCCATTCACTGTAGTCCTTTGAGCTCTGCATTTCAGCCAGTTCTTCACCCAGCACACCATAAACCCACACTTCGACAGCTTGTCCAGAAAGATACTGTGAGGGACAGTATCAAAAGCCTTATTAAAATTCAGGAAAATTGCGTCCACTGCTTTTCCATCATCATTAGGTGGGTGACCTTATCCTAGAAGGATATCAAATTAATGAAACAGGACTTTTTTTTTTGTGAGCCTGTGTTGACTGTGCCTGATGACTACCCTATTTTTTAAATGCCTTTCATTAGTCCCTGGTGTTATCTTCTCCATAATTTTTCCAGGAACTGGGGTTAGACTAGCAGATCTATAGTTTCTCGGGTCTTCCCACACACCCTTTTGTAGACTGGAATCACTTTGGTAAGTTTCCCATCAGCAGGAGCCATCTCAGACTCCCAAGATTTTGTTAGATGATTGAGAGGAATCCTGACATACAACCCACAAGCTACTTCAGAACTCTGGGATGAATCTCATCAGGCCACATGAACTTGTGAACTTTCAGTTGATTGAACTGGTCCCTTACAATTTCAGTGTTGACAAGTGGAGAGTCACTGTTCCCACAAATTCAACTCAGGGGACTGAGCAGCGCAAGCTCCTCCAGTATTTTTAAAGACTGAAGCAAAAAAAGCGTTGAATGCATCCACTTTTTCTTCATCCCTAATAGTCAGATGACCATCTCCAATAAGTATTTGTCCAATGTTAACATTCAACCTCCTCTTACTATAAACATACTTTGGAAAGCCCTTCTCGTTATCTGAAACAACTCTGTCCAGTTTCAACTCTAATCGAGTTTTAGTCTTTCCTGTCTTCTCCCTGCATATATGAACCACAGCTCTATGCTCTTTTATGAAAAGCAGTTCGCATACTCAGCTTCCTCCACAAAATACAGTCTGAGGGGGACTAAACAGAGGGTGGAGCAGATAGACCCTTACAGAGGAAGGAACTTAGTGGGACTTTTTAGCTGATGAACCGCACGGCAGCCAAAAAAACAAGCAAGATAAAGGATGTCCTGCTGTTGAATCAGCAACCACAGTGAAATCACTCTCCTTGTACCGACCCATGTTGCCATGCCAAAGTTATCTCAGGTGTTGTACTGAGATATCTGCCCTCAAGGTACGAACACCCCTCACTGGGTAAGGTGCTCGACTAAAGTCACTGAAGCTCCACCTTAACGTAAAGTAGTATAAAAGTGATTTATAACAGGGAGAAGGCAGGGAATGCTCCATCATAATATCTGGAATCAGTTGATGGGCTGAACCTGTCTTCTACCCCATAGGGATGCCTACAGGATAGGAACTCTATAGCTGCTGAACGATTATCTCAAGACAGCTTTTACTGAGGATTAGAGTTTGTCTGTATAGTGCTTTGAGTTAACATATTGCTTTGAATGCATTTTTGCTGTCAGATACTTTCACCAGCAGTCCCTGTCACAATTTTATTAATAAAGTGTTATTCTATAAACTGTTAATGTGAGACCTTCAAGGGTGTCAACAGTAGATAAAATCGCTGGCAGTAGGTAAAAGTGTGGAAACCCAGGAGGGAATATCTCTGTTTGTAGTGTGATCCTGAACAGATCAGTTGAACTGCCCTCCGATCTAGTGACTGCTTGGTGAAGGATCTCCATAACGGGATGCTGACAGACTGATTGGGCAGAAGGGTATTGACTTTCCTGGAGCTCTGACAGACTGATCAAACACTAAGGGTTTGAGTAAATTTCCTCTCTTCATATCATAAAACAGTCAAAATAAGCTCACTTAAGAACTCAAACAATTGTCTTTAGGCTCATAGGTGAAGCTTCACTGACTTGGAACAACTTGAAAGGAAAGACTATCTTCCTGCTTTCCTTAGTACTTCTAGCATTACACCAAAATCTCTAGACTATTAACATTTCAGTTTAAAAGTTTTATGTCATATTTCCATTGTCCTGACTGAAACCTAGTAGCCTCTGCTCATATTTTTCTTGCAGATACTGACCCAAAATTAAAGAGATTAATAAGAAGAACTCATACTATCATAGAAAAAGTCTTAATCCATGAATAATATCAAGTAACACCATAACCCCAAATATGTGAAGTTTTCATGTAAAAAATATCTATGAGAAAATATACTCTTCTACAGCTCAGTAAAAAATCCATTGCCAAATCCCTTTTTCCACTCAGAATGTGGATAACTTGTAAACCTCTGTAATACAGATATAATATCCTAATAAGGCTCATGAGGCAGCCATAACATATTCAAGAAGTTACCATATCTGCTTACTTGCTCCCTGTTTTATGTTATGAATAAGCATTTATCTTAAGAAACTCTTCTATTATAAATGAAACCTGACTATAGTAAAGCTAGCAAAGTTTCAGTTTATTTCTGACTAATTTTTCGCGAAGATTAACAGTGTTAATATCAAGACAGTGAACTCAATTTTTTCTGGTAAATATTTGTACAAGGGTCAACATCCACCACAAATATTAAATCCTTCACTACTGAATTATAAACATTTTAATAGAAAACTCACAATGTAAAAGGAAGACCTAGGATTCTAACCTTGAACACATACATAAAATACATTCATTGAACTCATTTGAACTCCAAATTGATTTTTGCTAAACATCACTCAAGGCTAAGTGAATTTTAGTTAAAGAGTTACTGTGGCATCATCTGTCCCTCTAACAAGGATGTCAAAAATAGCCTCTGGTCTGCTTCCAACCAAGCTCTTATCTTTTGCAGAAACCCATCTGCTGTAACATCAATGAAGATGATTTTTTTCCCCAAGTATTTTTTAAATACATTGACATTTATTTTAGGCACTGTAATATGCATGTGTATTAAATTTGCCTATTACTTTACATTTGTAAGCCAACCATAGACAACAAAAAGAATCTTTTTTTTTTTTGTTACAGTGTATGGAATTAATTTAAGGAATATTTGTAAACAAAGCAATTTTCAGTGTTTATTTCTGTTGATATCTGAATTTCTTAATGGAGTGACTAGTTTCCCTAGTGAAGATTATAAGGCAGGAAAGGGATTCTCCTGGAGATGCTGGATCAAATTTAGACCAGCAGTAAGAAAATACAACCTCATTGGGTATTATGTGCACTTTCATTGCAGCAGAAATTATCTAGATTCATGAGATTTACTCTGTGGGTTGTAAACACAGCCAGAAAACTATGCCCACTGTCACAACCAGAGGTAATGGACACAAACTGAAATATGTGTGAACATAGATGAAAATTTTCACCTGTGAGGGTGAATAAACATGGGTACAGGTTACCCTGAGAGGTTGTGGAGATATCTAAAAGCCCTCTAGACATGGTCCTGGGCAACTCTCTCTAGATGGCCTTACTGGATCAGAGGAGGGGGTTAAGCAAGATGACCTCCAGTGCTTTCTCAAACAATTCTGTGAATGAAGGGATGACTTAAGAGGTTCAGGTAAAGTCAGGTGGAGTAAAAATAGAAGGAGATTACAGCATATTCATCAGCAGCATTGTTGGATTGGAAGATCATCAATGTAGGGGTTAATTTGAATTTTTTCCTAAGTTTCATGAATATTTTTTAAGTGAAATCTGTTCCTCTGCTATTCAGAATTCTCATCTATAAAATATGAAGACTATTTGTCTGTCTTATTGGCATGTTGATTAATTCATACACCTAGAGGTATTTTACAGAAGCAGCTAGAAAATCACTAAATTTATTAATAATAAAATGAATGCAAAACAGTTGTAGTAAAACTGAAAGAGAAGTTAAAACAAGGGAGATGCAGTGGAAATAGGGATTGTTTTGAAGATTTAGTTGCACAGTTAAAGTTTTTTTCTGCACTACTAATCCAAAGTGTAACATAAGAATTCCTTATTTGCCATTTTACACACTTAATGAATCAAACTAGACCTGGTAGCAGAAGTTCAGTGTTATTTCAGAATGAAGTACATGTACATATATACTCAGTATGAAAAAACCAGTGAGTTGTGCGGTACTCTTAGAAAGATAGCAGTACCATTTCACCTTCAGGAAAGACCTGACTGCCTGTCATCACTCATCTTGGGCAATACGATATCTAACTAAACAAACCATTATTCTATTGACCAGCAGATCCCTAAATTAAATTCCTGATTCATCCTTACTATCCTGCTTTATGCAATTCAGACAAATTCAAAGATCCCACCTTGGGTATATTTATAATCCTTAGTGCATAATGGAGACACTCACTTTTAACTGTTTGTTGATCCTCTACCTTAATTTTTATTTTTTTTTAACAATATAAGTTTAGGCCCAAGTAATAGATATTTATTCAGAAAATTAAAGGAATATGAACTCCCCCCTCCCTCTCATTGTTAAATATCTTATCTCATATTCAGGGGAGAAAAAAACAATGTCTATATGACTTCTTCAACATAATTTTTATTCAGGTTTTTTCACCATCAGAAGTTCAATAAATAAAAGAGACATTTGAAATGATGAAGTGATCCATAGCAACTGTCCATTTGACACAGAAAGCATAATGTAATTCAAATTAGCTTAACCTACCTGTCACTAAGGGAACCTTGAACTAGCAGTTGAGGGAAATGGGACTGCATGGTCAAGAAAACAGACCAGAAATTAAAAACAAAGGGAAAGAATGCCATTTTAAAGGAACAACAGCATTACAGAAAAAAAAGAGAATAGTTTCTCAGTTTGAGACAAGAAGTATTTGGGGTGGAACACTTCATTGAGGTGAGGAATGGGTATGTAGGTGGGGCTGAATCCTAGGAAGCAAAGAGAATCTGTGATGGAGCAACTGGCACGGATTACTTAAGCCATCTGTATCAAGAAAAAGAATGGTCCTGGCAAGTCACTTAACCATACTTTTTGTAAAATGGGGTGATTACTTCATCATTTTTTGCTATCAAAATAGCAAGAGTTCATTTAAGAATAGTCTGTCTGCACTTACCTTTGGGACAGTCATCCTACTTCATCCCTTTACCAGCAACCTACCGTTGCATCTGGGAGAGACATGACTAAAAAGATTGTTAAAGGGAGGCGAATTTTCCTTCATAAATATAAACAAAAGTTGATAATTTCTCTGCATGTTTTACAAACATGCGATTATTATTTTGATTTCATGAATTATTTAAAAATACATAAAGTCCTGTCCTATTCTTCAAATGAAAAAACTGAGGAAGTATACCTAATAAAAAAAATAAGAAATAAGCCCAGTAGAAGCTTGGATCTCAATATTTTTTAATCACTATTGCATTAAAAAATGTAATCTTAATTTTATACTTAATATAATACAGCAGGGCCAGACTGCTTGGGACAAAGATGCAATATCTGAACAATTTGACCTTGCTTTCTACAGCTCTGCAAATATTCTAGGTATTTACCGCAGCCTATTCTATCCAGTTAAGCCTCACACTCTGAGGAAACACTTCTCTTCCAGTGGCCAGTTATCTGTTTTAAAAGCGAAAAAGGCAATCTTGAATAACGGATTACTCCAGCTGTCTAAGTTTTAATGAGTCGTGTTTACTTTATGTTCAGAATTTGGCTTTGTATCATTGAGTCTATCATCAGCAAATTTGCTGATGACACCAAATTGGGAGGGAGTGTCAACCTGCTGGAAGGCAGGAGGGCTCTGCAGAGGGATCTGGACAGACTTGGGAGATGGGCTGATTCCAATGGGATGAAGTTCAATAAAGCCAAGTACCGGGTCCTGCACTTTGGCCACAACAACCCCACGCAGCGCTACAGGCTGGGCACAGAGTGGTTGGAAAGCAGCCAGGCAGAAAGGGACCTGGGGGTACTAATTGACAGGAAGCTCAACATGAGCCAACAATGTGCCCAGGTGGTCAAGAAGGCCAATGGGATCTTGTCCTGTATCAAAAATAGCGTGGCCAGCAGGACCAGGGAAGTGATCCTTCCCCTGTACTCTGCGTTGGTGAGGCCACACCTTGAGTATTGTGTTCAGTTCTGGGCTCCTCAGTTCAGAAAGGATATTGAGGTGCTGGAGCGGGTCCAGAGAAGAGCAACAAGGCTGGTGAAGGGACTGGAGCATAAGTCCTATGGGGAGAGGCTGAGGGAGCTGGGGTTGTTTAGCCTGGAGAAGAGGAGGCTCAGAGGTGACCTCATCACCGTCTATAACTACCTGAAGGGAAGTTCTAGCCAGGTGGGGGTTGGTCTCTTCTCTCAGGTACTCAGCAATAGGACAAGGGGGCACGGGCTTAAGCTCCACCAGGGGAAATTTAAGTTGGATATCAGGAGAAAATTCTTTACAGAGAGAGTAATCAGGCATTGGAATGGGCTGCCCAGAGAGGTGGTGGATTCACCATCCCTGGAGATTTTTAAACGCAGATTGGACGTGGCGCTGAGTGCCACGATCTAGTAAATGGACTGGATTTGGACCAAGGGTTGGACTCGATGATCTCGGAGGTCTTTTCCAACCCAATCGATTCTATGATTCTATGATTCTATGATTATATTGAAATTGAACCATGTACAGGAATATAGTAAAACTCATGAAATAGGAATAGGGGAATCATAATGATGAGTTTGAATGTTTCCATGGTTGTAAACTCACAAACCTCACAAACTGTAGATACACAAAACCACTACAGAACACTCGTATCATACTTTTAATAACTCAGGAGATTGAATGATAAAAGGTTTTACTGCCCCAGTTTGTGGGAACTATGTAACACAGTAGAAGAAAATAGAAAATACATAAACCATATAAACGTATAGATGATGACATTTATATTATTTAAGGGAATATATAACTTGTTGGGGGCAGCTTTAGGATCTGCTGTTTTCAGTAACTACATCTGTAACTGACCCTCTTTCACTATTACGAGTGGAGGACAGCACAAAACTTCTGTGATGACAACAATAAAAGGGTCATAAAACATGGACTTTAAGGTACGCATCTAGTAAGATTGTGGAGAGATATTTTGCAAAGAGGATGAATGGTGCTTTTTCAGTAATACATTTTAGAGAATATCTATATTTTGGTAGATAGGAATAGTAAATAAACTGATAAAAGTAATGAAAGGCAAGAATTTTTGTCATAGTTGAAGTTGGATTTTATTTGCCCAGTGCAACAAAGCTTTTCAAACATCATTGTAGAAACTAGAATTGTGCTCTTATATCTTTTCTGCTCGAAGTTTAACAGTATCACTTGCACTTCTTTAATATAAATGCTATTAAGAATAATTCATTGATTGTATCACCCTTTTTCTCAGGTAATCATCAAATTTTCAGACTACAAAACTGTAAAGACCTGCTATAATGCAATTGCAAAAGGTAAGGAGATAGTATAGGCCTTTCATATTTAATATATTTTAGGTATAAAAAGAATATTTAAAAATATTTTTTAAGTACTCAGAAGTTTACACTTTTTTGCAAAAAAGTAATAATTTTTTTTTCATCTGTCAGTTTGACAGAAAGTACTTAAACAAGTAATTATGAAAATTCTTTAAAAAATCATGAGCAAACATCTATCATGTGCAACATTTTCTGACATTGGCACTAGAGGCTACTTAGTACTCTCAAGTGGAACATCTGTAACAGTTGGCATTATTAGGTGACTACTAAGAGAAAATGCACATACAGTGCTTCCTCTGACTTATTTTCAGTTAATAACATCTTATGTGTCAAAAAACCCTAAATTTTAAAAAGTCAGTGTTGATTTATTTTCACAAGATACTTCAAATAGTAATACCCTCATGACTTAGAACTATCTTAGTTTTCTTAAAATTGAGCTAGTCAATGTTTCTGTTACTGTGTCTTTAGCTTCTCTCTGTCCTAATAATCTGTCCTTTTGTCAACTCTTTAAATAGCTATTCACATATTCTGCAGTTGATGTTGAAGTTATCTAAATATTTTTCTACATAAAAATATTTTTGTTTGGAGTTAGGTTTTTGTTTTCTTTTATTTTAATATCAAGTTATAATCAAAGAATTCCTAAGCAGCAAATCTTTCTGCTTATTCAATTACCCCACCCCCACTCTGGTTTATTTAGAAAGTTTCCTGCTACATCTATCTCTTTAAAAAATTGCAATTGATTGGACAATAACAAACCATGAAATTTAATGAAGGAATAATAATATTTTTAATAGCTCTATTTATTGTCCCTATGGTTAGGTTTTCACAGGAAATGCACTCACTTCTCTATAAAAACTTACAAAAAACAAAATTAGGCTCCTTGCTGCATCCTAGTGACTTCTGAATTCAATTCAACTGGTTGTTAATTCTAAAAGCATAATTTTGCAAAGTTTTAATTGCAAATAGGGAATGTCAACATTTTTTCTTATATTACCAGAGGTATTAAGTTCTGTTTGTTCTGGTAGCACTGCAGCTTCAAGAGTCATCTACAATTAAGGTACAATTCCAACACTGTGGTTTGTATTTTATGTCTCTTGAGTTGTGTTTTGTGTGGAATGTTAATAAGAAACAAAATACCACTACATTAAGCGGCACTCCATACTAATAAATAATATGCCAATATAAATATTGGACACTAACTATTACTGTCAGAAGAATTACAAGGATTGTATGTAGGGCATAAACTTTTTTAAGACCTCTGTATTGTTTAGTTTTGTTTTAAAACAATTATCTTCATAATCTTCACAGTCTATATTCTCAAAGTAAGTCTTTGTTTAGATGCTCAGATGTAAAGATTTCAAGTATTTAATGATGCATGTAGATGTCAACTACTTAATATATTGAGGTGTCACATTTCTGAATGTGAATTTTATTGCTTGAATACAGTTATGTATAATGTATATTCTTTGCCATTTACAAAACAGATTCTAAATTAGTGAGTGTTTTCTCCTGTTTTGGTGTCTCCCCTTAAAAATTAAATTCAAAGTGGAACTGCCTTCTTATCTTTAAAAAGGGTAGTCTCATTCTCAAAACTATTTTGAAAAGAAGATTAATTTGTGGAATATAACCTGCTGCTTATACAATATGATCCATTTCCAGAAGTCTTCTTTTAATCACTAGATTGTGGTGTTACTGTGTAACAAAAGAAGGGCGCTCCTGAAAAAAAAAATGCCATGGATCAGAACTGGTATAGAGGCAACTCCAGGAAGACAGATGATCTTCCACGGGTGCACTTATGCAATTCCTGTAGACACTTATGCATTGATTGTAGACAACTGATCGAAAGGCTCATCATATTTCACAGATTCACGGAATCATCAAGGTTGGAAGAGACCTTCAAGATCATTTAGTCCATCATTTTCTCATCCCCTAAGCGTGTCCCTTTGCCGTAGGATGAGGTTGTGTTTGTCAAACAGGACCTACCTTTCATAAACCCAGGTTTGTTGGGCCTGATCTGCCAGTTGTCCTGCATGTGCTGTGTGACAGCTCTCAGGACGAATTGTTCCATGACCTTCCTTTGCACCGAGGTCAAGCTGCCAGGCTTGTAGTTACCCAGATCATCCTTCTGACCTTTTTTGTAGATAGCTGTTACATTTGCTAATTTCCAGTCAACTGGGACTTCTCTGGCTAACCAGGACTGCTGGGAAATGATTGAAAGTGGCTTGGCAAGCTTTTTTTCCACCTCCCTCACTACTCTTAGGTGAGTACTTTGATCTGCAGCAATGGACTTGTGGGTGTCTAACTGGCATAGCAAGTCACTAACCATTTCGTCCTGGATTATGGGGACTTCATTCAGCTCCCCATGACTAATTTCCAGCTCTGGGAGCTGGATATCCTGAGGACAGCTGGTCTTAGTATTAAAGACTGAGGTAAAGAAGGCACTAAGTACCTCTGCCTTTTCCTCATCCCCTGGCACTATGCTACCCTCTGCATCCAGCAAAGGATGGAGACACTTCCTCACTCTCCTTTAGCTGTATTTGTAGAAATTTATTTTTTTATGTCTTTAACAGCGGCAGCCAAACTAAGTTCTAGTTTGGCTTTGGCCCTTTTAATTTAGTCCCTAAATAACCTCACAATATCCTTCTAGTTCCCCCAAGTTACCTGTTCTTCCTTCCAGAGATAATGCAGTCTTTTCTGACCTGAGTTCCAACCTAAGTTCTCTGTTTAACCAGGGCAGTCTTCTTTATTGCTGGTTTGCCTTATAGTACATGGGGACAGCATATTCCTGTATATTTACGATTTCCTTCCTAAAGCATATCTATCCTTCCTGGACTCCTTTGACCTTCAAGACTGAATCCTATGGGATTCTATCAGTCAATCTCCTAAACAGGTCCAAGCCTGCCTGCTGGAAGTCCAAGATGGCAGGTCTGTTGGTGCCCCACCTAACTTTACCCACAATAGAAAACTTTATCATTTCATGATCACTGTACCCAAGACAGCCTCCAACCACCACATCACCCATGAGTCCTTCTCTGTTCACAAACAACAGATCTAGCAGGGTACCACCCCTGGTAGGCTCATTTACCAGCTCTATCAGGAAGTTATCTTCCACATGCTCCAGAAACCTCCTGGACTGCTTCTTCTCTGCTCTGTTGTTTTTCCAGCAAGCTATCTGTCGAGTTGAAGTTTCCCATGAATACAAAGGCTGGTCATTGTGAGACTCCTGTCAACCTTCTGTAAAATGTATCATATACCTATTCTTCCTGGTTAAGTGGTCTGCTACAGACAGGACATCCACCCTGCTGGCCTTCCCCCTGATCTTTATCTGCAACCACTCAACTTTTTCATCATCATCTTTCATTTCAATACAATCAAAACACTCCCTAGCACACAGAGTTATCCCATCACCTCTCCTGCTTTGCCTGTGTTGAGTGCTTATAGCCTTCCATTGCATCACTCCAGTTGTGAGTCATCCCACCACCTGCCTGTGCTGGCAACTACTATGTCATAGTTTCTTGTTGCACAGTGGCTTCCAGTTCCTCGTGTTTATTGCCCATGCTGTGTGCATTGGTGTTGAAGCACTTCAGCTGGGCTATCAGTTCCAGCTCCAACCCTGGCATGCTGCCCCTAGGCTCCTCTCCAGTGAGCCTAGTTGTATCCCTTTCCCTCTTCAAACCTAGTTTAAAGCCCTCTCAACCCTGCCATCTCATGGGTTATAACCTGTTTCCTGTCTGAGAAAGGCGGACCCCATCTGTTGTAAGCTGCTGGTGGTGCTGTGTAAACCATCCTACCAAAAAAAAAAAATTCCATCTATACCACCAACCTCTAAACCATGTATTAATCAGGCCAGTCTTCCTGTTCCTTTCAGTATTTGCCCCTTGTTCTGAAGGAATTGAGGGGAACACAACTTAGGCATGTACTCCTTTGAGCAAATCCCTTACTCCCTTGAAGTTTGCTGACATTCAATTAATTTCAGTTCATCAGTTCACAGATTATTTATTTTGTGCATACATTTCATTTTACCCTCTAAGCAATTTTAGTTAGTTAAATGCCCACTTACTATTATTATGCTGATATTTGCTTTTATGGAAGTGCCGAAGTGGCAAACTGAGGGTAAAATGACTTCCTAGGAATAGGGTACACAGCTTATAAAGAACAGGAGACCACACAGAAAGGTGGATATAGATGTTTGGTGGAGTCCAGCCAGCTGCTGGCTGAGAAAAAAGGAAGACTTGGGAGGAGTTAACAGACTTTTCAAAGACCTTTAAGTAGCCACTGACGCTTTTATCTCCAACTCCTTATAAACCTTCTTTCTTCAGTAGGGAACAAAAATTTAGGAAGAGGTCTCCACTGAGGTATAACATTGCCATTTTGCCAGTCAAATTACTGTTAAACAACTTTAGTTACTCAAAACAGTAACAGAAAGCCCTGCAATCAAGACATTCTGGCTGAGCTTTGGCTTTACAAACAAATCTTTTTGCATAACATAGTATTTGTGATTGTTGACAGTAACATATCTAGCTTTGAAAACAGGCTGCTTAGTCATCAGTAAATTAGACTTTAAAACCCCTTTTCATGTAGTCTTTGGATGCAACTTTCTAAGTGTTCTTGTCTAAATAGAGGGAATATTTTTGCAAGGACAAAATATATGTAAATTAAAGCATCTTGGATGATCCCCTGGATGTCACTGGGGCTGCATAATTTTTATGTGTCTTTTATTCCATTTCAAGTTAAATGTTATACATTTCTATGTAAAAATGCTTAGTTTTATTTTGAATCTATTATTTTCTATTTGGTCAGCACTATCTTCCTTTCTGGGATTTAACATAAAAGCACTTGAAAAAATAACAAAGCCTTTTCTTGAATCCCTGGAATTGTAACATTGCTGAGCTAAGTGGGACAGTGATAAAGATAGTGTTCTTTTACCTTACACAAGCAAGGTAAAGGACAGGGAGGTCTGAAAAAACAAAACAGCAAATGTAAGTATTGTTAATTAGAAAAGGTTATTGGTTGATAACATAAAGATATGTATTAAAATCTGTGCATACTGTAAGACACAAGATAAAATCTGTTTTAACAATCTTCCAACTACTCAGCACAAGATTCGGTATAAAACTGTAGGGAATGAAGCACCAATTTTAAATTAGAAAAAATCAAAAGATCATGAACTTAGAAGTTGCAAGGCTCCAAAGGCAAATTTTGAATGGGCAGTGCTATCCTATGTTAAAAAAATGAAATACTAGCAAACTGCCAAAAACTGTCATTTTCACCTCTTTAGAGGTTGAATGAAAACACTTTGTTCTATTACAAACACAATTTACTGTCAGAATAATTTTTATTAAAAAATTTTCAACCCATTTTACTTACAGCTTGTGTTTGTCTCACTGCTGAAGGTGCAGAAGTATTGACATTGCAATTTTAAACACTGAAAGGCAGATGTGAAGGAGGAAGGAATTTTCATGTTCAAAGGGGAGTACTGGGTGGTAGACTAGTAGTCTATTTTAGCCCTGTTTGCAAAATCACAGAATCATATAACCATAGAATATGTTGAGTTGGAAGGGAACCACAAAGACCACTGAAGTCCAGCTTGGCCCTTCACAGGATAAACCCCAAGAGTCACACCATGTGCCTGAGAGCATTGTCCAAAGGCTTCTTGAACCCTCTCAGGCTTGGTGCTGTGACCACTTCCCTAGGCAACCTATTCCAGTATCCAATCACTCTCTGAGTGAAGAACTTTTTTCTATTATACAACTTAAACCTCCCCTGGCACAACTTCAGGCCATTCCCTTTGTCCCTGGTCACCAGAGAGAAGAGATCAGTGCCTGCCCCTTCTCTTCCCCTCATGGGGGAGTTGAAGACTGCAATGAAATCTCCTCAAAGTCTCCTCTTATCCAGGATGAACAGACCTGAAGTGAACTCAGCTGCTCCTCATATGGTTTCCCCTCAAGGCCCTTCACCATCTTTGCTGCCCTCCTTCAGATGCTCTCTGATGGCTTAATACCTTTATTATCTTGCAGTGCCCAACACTGCACACAATATTCAAAGTGAGGGTGCACCACTGTAGAGAAGAGAGGGACAATCCCCTCTCTCAACTGGCTAGCAACGCTTTGCCTGTTGCCCCCCAGGACATGGCTGACCCTCCTGGCTGCCAGAGCACTGCTGACTCATATTCAACTTGCCATCAACCAGGAACCACCGTGGGGTTGCTCACTACTGTCTCATTCCCCAGTCTGTATGTACATCCAGGGTTAGATGTATATGCAAAAATGTACATACAAATTGTACAGAATGTACATACATAAAAAATTGCAATAGTTCAACTCTTCAGACTGTGATCATTTTCCTGTCTTTAAATTGTGTCATGTCAGAAATACTGCTGATATTTCTGAGCTTTGTAAGATACCATTGTCCTAAGTTTCATGAGAGAACAACCTATAACACAGTCTGAAAGGTAATTTCCTGCTTTATTATTAAATGTGACTTTACCTCTTATAGTTGTTCAATAGTAAAAAGACATTTAGTTAAGGGAAATTACTATTGCTACCAGCCTCTATTGCCTACCTTGCAATGCTCATTAAAACTTCCTTCTTTTTATTAATGGATTTTAAGTTTCAGTATTTAATTAAAATTGTCAACATTTGCATGAAAATAATAAAAGTAATTATGTGTATTAGGAATAAATAATATCATGGAAGATGAAAGAGAGCTGTACTTTTATTTGAGATGCATTTCATTAAAAAATTTCACACTGTGTTGTACGTTATGTTATGGTATAATACTTTATCTTCATTTCTCAGGTTTATTGCTGTCTTACAGATAAGTGTAAATTGTTGTCTAACAGGTTACCTACCTCAAAAATATTGAGACATTTAGCATTAACATTAGTGTGGGATAAATGTTTTTCATTTCTGATAATTTTGTGTTATATAGTTATTCTGATTTTAGTTGGATATAATTGTTAATAGTATTTACTGACAAGTATGGAAAACAACAGTAACATGGTATGGATAGTAATGACTGCAAGTTTTAGATCTCATGTTTGTATGTGTAATATTCTTAACGAATCCAGAGTACTGAATGGTACAGATCTGAATGACAGCACGTAGTCAATTCATAACAGAAACACACAAACGTTGAGACTGAAGAGCACTCAGACTAAGTAAATACCATCTGAAATATCACCCAGACCTCCTAAGAAACAGCTACAAACTCACAGATTTTCTGGTCCAGTATCCTACACAGGGTATAGAAGATCATACCTCGATGCCCATGGTAATTCTAATAAAATGTCTTAGATGTGATTTTTTTTTGCTATACTTGCTATACTTCTCTCATTGGTGAATATTATAGTACTGATTGGTTTAGCAATTCCTATACAAAGTCTATTAATAGATTTTATTTCCCTTTTTTTAAATTACCCTTTGGACTTTCTGCTTTTGGGCTCTGCATATTCCTTCATGTTGTTATGCTCTGAATAGCTTTGTGCCTACATCCACTTCAAAACATCTTTCTAGAAATGAGTATCCAGAATTACATTAAACACTGCAGATGGGATTTTGTTAGGCTTTTTTTTCCCTGATACTGCCTGTTTTAGCTGGAAATACTGACACTGATGTATTGCTTTTTTCACTACTGAATCAAATTTTTATTTTGTACTAATTTTACAGTGGTCAACTTATCCATCCAGGCTCTTTTCCAAGCATATAGCCTTTTGTTTGTTTGTTTAGTCCCCAAACACATGATCTTGATTTTTTTCTTGTTACACTGCTTCACCTTTCTATTGCTCTTTGGAACCTCTCTCTCCAGAATTTTCTGTTTTTAATAATCTTCATTGCTGTCTCATTACTTAGTATACAATTTATTGTTAGTCATCAATTTTCCTCCATTGAAGTAAGAACTTATTGAGCAATAGCATATAAAGAACTCTTCTGGTTTTGCTTTCTTAGAAAGTAAGCTATCCTGTTAAGTTCTTCTAACACAAATTCTGCCTTTAGTGATGAATTTTGTCCCATTTTCTATTGAATTCCATCACTTCTATATTATACTTTCCTCTAAAATCTCTTAATTGAGGTGAAATATGTGTCAACATATTGTTGAACAAATCTCTCCCTAGTCTTTTTTAAATGCATGTGCTGTATTAATTAATCATTTCTGTGGCCTGATGTTTGATTTGTTATATTTACGAATATTCTCAAGAAACCTGCAATTTCCTGTGTCAGTTCCTTCTGACACAGAGATAATATAATCATCAAAGTTTGAGTGCATGATGACATAGGCAGGCACATCCTCAAAGTGAATGAAAGTCCTTGAACACTTCTCCACCACATTCCTATCCTACAGATGCTTCCCTTGTTAGGTTACAAGATAAAGAGTGGCTTATTGCACTTAACCCTAGTTAAGGAGCAGTGCACAAACTGTAGGGCATAGTTGTACAGGGAATGAAACTGCATTTGAAGATGAAGCCTCCTAAATGTTTCATCCACTTCAAATGTGGAAATTCACATGTTCACGCTTTCTTTTCCTTTCTCCACTTTGCCTCTGCTCACACAGAAAGTTTCAGTCCTTTGCAAATACTTATAACATTTACATTGCTTTTGACACAAAAATAGATTCTTCTTATTTCCATTTCTACTAGCATAAGTCCCCCTTCCCTTCCCTTAATGTTTTGCAAATTTTAATTCATTATAACTTTGGCAATTCCTGCAGAAGAAACTTAAAAATTAAAAAAAACCTGAAGGTTTATTGTTAAGTGAGGAAAATCATATTATTTAAAAACAAAATTCAAAAAGTTCTATGACGAGTACCTACTTACAAAGTGAATTGTTATAAGAAAACTTAAAAAATCATTATTAAAGAAAAGCTAGACTATTACAAAAATGAAGCCATAAATACCTCCTTGTCCCCCTTACCCTCCCTTATACACACAAGTCAAGTGGACTTACCAGAAGTACTGCAAAAGATCTACCTGATCTTTTTTTATCATTCTCTACAGGGCTTTGATAAACATCAAAGCATAAAAACCTTTACCAGATGGCTGCAAGACTTAGCTGAAAACATAAGAGATTAGTAGCAATTATATCCATTGTATAAAAAATTTCAAGACACACAAACAAAACATCTACTTTTTTTACTCAAAGGTATTCTTTTTCCCCTCAAGCATTCTATTTCTTGCTGTTCACTAAAGAAACAAAATGATATGACAATGTGATGAAAGATGAGTAAATATTTATTCATATTATGAGAAAATTATAAGCAAATTTTAAACAGTTCTCTGAAAGAGATAACTCTATAAAGAAGTACCTAAATTTTGCATTATTCAAGTATGGAAGTGGGAGAAGATGGTCTGAAATAAAATTACCTACACGTGGTATTGCATAGCCTTTATCTTCATAAAGTTATTCAGTGTCTGAGTTTTTTTAACCACAAATTTTGGTATTATTTATTGCAATACTCAGCAGTTCAGATAATACAATATTTAGATGACATAGTTTGCCTTTTTAACAGGAAAGCTATATTCCTACACTTAGCTGTTTCTGCAAACTAGTTGCATAATTTTTTTCTGTTTGATTTCTTAGGGATCCATTTCATGTAACTCCTCTAATAAATTTTAATACATTTATTATCTTTCTGAAGAATTTTATTTTATATTTCTCACCTTTTTTATGACCAGTTAATACTCACTTCTTCTTGTGACAATATTGTCTTCTCTTCTACTTCACCGGTATCTATGCATTCCATGTAATGAGAGCCTTAAGAGAGTTTGATAACCTTTCTACCCCTCTCACAAACTTAAAGCAAGTTTACAATTCAAGCTAAAATCTCAGTTATGGTAACAATAGGAAACTCAGACAATGCAGGTAAGTGTTTGAAAGCTGACAGAATGGTCAGGTAAGAGGATAAAGGATATACTGGGCTTTGGGAGCAAAGGAAACAACATCCATGGATTGCTGTCATACTTCCTGACCTTTCCTTTCATTTCCCACTGACTTTTATGAAACCGTTCTCCCTGCTCTTTTTGCCATTATAATCTTTTCACTTTGTGTGATCTAAAAGGGAATTTATCAAGTTTAAGAGTATGAACTGACACTCCAAAAGACTCTGCAATAGAGCAAATTTGAATCAGATTTTCACCAAGAAATAACTAAAATACTTGTGCTGCCTGTTTATAATGTGAAACAAATTTTAGACATCAACCACTCATTGACAAGAAAGGCAGATGACACTGGTTCAACATCATACTTCATCCTTGCTTTCACTGGCACAGACATGACAACACAGGTATTTATGTACCAGCTTATTTTAGAAAGGCCTGCAGGCAACAGAGCAGAAGGTAGGAAGTGCTTTAATTCTAGCTCATCTGTAGAGAAAAGCTGTTTACTTCACTTGCATTTCTGTGAATTGAAGCTTAATATTAGCAGTATCTAAGGTTAATCATGGGTAATTACGTTGTACATCTGCCCCCATGGATGTTTCTGAACTGTCATTTTCAAAGTTTGCTTGTTCTGGTGCTAGAGGAGCTGTTTATAGAAAACCAGTCAGCATAATTTAAGTTAGATAGTGGTAAGTCTGGCATCTCCATTTTATAATTAGCAAATGATTCTTGATTTTCCTCTACACTGAAAGGGTAAAGTTTCCTCAAATGAGTATTTTACTTACGGACAACATGCCATGCCTTTAAAACAAAAGTGGCTTGTTTTTTTCACTTAAAAGTTACAAAAATAATGTTAAGATATTATAGGTTCAAGAGGAAATATTTGCACTTGTAGCCTTCATTGATTATAATGCATCTCTGACGTTCTTTAAAGTACGGTTTCAGTTTTAAAACTCCGTTATTGGATAATTTAATCGTCCTTTATGAGTTCTCACCAGTTTATTTTATATAGCTTTTCCTGATTCCAGCAGGTATACTCCCCTGAAGATAAATCTCTTAATCATTAAAAGAAATTGCCTAAAACTTTATGAGAAAAATACACACATAAATATAAAACCAAATATTAATTTCTTATGTGACAACAAAGATTTTTCAAATTTCTGAAGATTTGATGGCATGAAAAGTAAGGAAAAGGAAGGCCAACTTTCTAACCAGGTGACCCATGTCACCCCCTCTTCTGACAATAACAGAATTTGAGTTACGTATAGTGAAAAAACACCTGAAAGTCTAAAATGAGATTAAATATATTTGGGCTTAATTGGTGGTAAGGAAATTGTGTAAATTGTGGAAAATGATTGTGGAAAAAATAATATATTATTAAAGTTTTACATTTCGAAGATTTTTTCCCATGCAAATTTATGTATCAAAATATTGGAAGTCCATATACACACCTAATTATCTCTGTATAACATTGTCCTTCCCCATTTTTCTTATTGAAATGTAGCTTATACTGTTTTTCTCTAAAAATTATTTTGTAAGGTGAGGTTTCTGTGACGTGACTTGAATCTTTGTAGAACAATAGAATAAACCCAAACTTTAATACCAATTACAATAAAAAGTCTGTCTATTGTTATGCAGAATATATTCCCCTTTCTCCTTCTTTTCCCAAAAACCAGTACCACATACCAAAACCATACAAAGTGATGCAAAGCAATCAGAGTTACCACATTCATCCTTTTGACAGCGCATTTGTAGGATAAAATTGTTTTAATATTTCTGTTTTGAGGCTGTGTTTTTAAACGACCTGAAGAAGTGATTCATTGCATGAAAAGAGAAGTCAAGTTCAATAAAAAAATAACATGTTTTGAAAGGAAAAGACAAACAGCCAACTTACTAAAAAAAAAAAAATAGAGGCCAAGAGTGAGGGTAATTCGGATACATTTGTAATTGATAAATAAAAAAAGATTTTTTTCTTTTTTTTTTTGACAAGTTCTAATTGTGAATGAAGACATTCAGCTCCATGAGGATAAAGGAATTCCAGCAAACTGATGTCAACCGGAAAAATACCATCCTGACTCATTTAAAGAATGACAGTTCTTTCCAGCACGTGTACTTTTTTTTTTTTACTGATAAGCTTTAAAAGATACTTGGATTAAATAGCTACAGTAACTAAACAAAACCTGAACATTGCACTTATAGAAAAAATTGTGTGTACTGATGCTTATAATGTCCCATAAATGAGAGCTCCTTTAATTATAATCCTCTGTGAGCACACGATATTAAATCTAAAAATATCATGGTTAACATTTTATTAGTTTTAATAATTTCATTTCATTACAATTGTTTAATTAATTAGCCATTAATTTAATTAGTCATTATAAGTTTCTCAATATAAATGTGAAATTTTCCTTGATGTTCCTTATGTTGTTCCTACATAATATTTCAATAGGATTTTATTATTTAAATATCAATATCGGTTTACCTGAATAGTTGCTTTGTTAGGACACAACTCTATTAAAAATGTTAAAACCTGCTGGAATTAAAAAAAAAAAAAAAATTTTATTATCTTTACCTCCATAAATATATTTAAGTGAGAACACACTTAACCTTTTGTCATAGACAGAAATGTTCTTGTCAGTTGTTCAAATACTAGTAAAGGTTCATAAACACCAAATGAATAACAGTATTGAAAAAAAAAGAGGGTTAATTTTCTATGAGTTTGTCATTTTTAGGCTAATGATACAGAAATTAATGTTTCATGTCTAACTTGAGACAGAATTTAGGACAGTGTTTATTCAAATTTTTTTTCTATTTCATATAGATTTGTATTGTAATTCTCTATATATTACTGTTTTATTCACCAAACTGTTTATTTTATGTTGCTTCTTAGTTTCAGTTTCAGGTACATTACCTCAAATAGCCCTGTCACTCTCACAGGTTAGGAGTAACAACATGTATGTACCACAGTTTCTTCCCCCTTTTTTCATATTCTAATGACATTCACAATATTTCTTTTCTGCCACTGTTTTTTAAAAGTAAATTGGAAAAACTGATAATGATTTTATAAGGAAAACGGTATGTTTCTGTAGATAAAAATGTGTTGACTGCAAAAGGGAAATAAAGAGCAATTAAATTTATATCTAAAACTTTTTTATTAATAACAATAATAAATTCAATTTGGAAGAATAGAAAATATATTAAAGTGTGTGTTAATTCTTCAGTCCAAATATCCCTTCAAACTTGTCTTACTTAACTATATTTTACCGAAGTTTTTGGTAGAAAAAAACAATTTACACATATCTACATAGCAACTCACAAAATCTTTCCATAAACCTCCATAAAAAAAGAAAGGTAAATAAACCTTTCTTTTTACTCTCCAGGTAGAGAAATAAAGGGCTGAAGTTTGTGTTCCAAAAATTTGAAAGAAATAAGAAATAAATCCCTTCAAAATCCAAGAAAGTAAGAAGGATATCTGTGGCTAAAATAAGAAAGAAACCGCTCACACGATTCATAGTTCTCTTATGCAAAAGAGCCCCAAACAAAATAATTGATTCTTTTCTTCTTGTTCAAGACAATGACAGTAAACTGAAAATTCCCTTTCTCCATTTCATAAAACAAGTAGTAGCTTGTGGAGAAAAAAATAAAGGAAAACTACACCAAAAATCCCCCAAACAAACCAACAAAACCAAAACAGTCAAACTGACAGTAAAGGGCAGTTATCAACAGTTAACAGTGTGCCACTCTGTGGGAGCATGAAGCTTCAGGATAAAAAAACACAGTTAAAACCAAAAACATTGCATCAGTTTATCATGGCTGTAATACCAATATAATGGAAGATAGGAATATAATGCATACATGTATCCAATAGAACTTAATTGACAAAATTTAAACCTTATGTTGCCTGAGGGTCAGAAAAAAGTGTTAAGGGGTTTGTTCTTATTGAATTGAAACAGGAAATCATAAAATCACTTGCAGTACCTCTTCCGCTCTACCACCCATGCCCCACCACCCAGCACTTCAAGTTGGAAAGTTACTGCTTCTCTGAAGGCATAACATATCCTAACGCATCCTAACAACACATCTCAACAATCAGAGGTAAAAATATGACATATTTTAAAGGAGCTATGGAAATACTACAGGCAAAAAAGTTCTCTCCTTGTCGACACCAGACACAAATATAACAGTATTTGTGCACTATGATAATAGCTATTTCCCTGAATACATACCTATTGTCAGAAGGCATTGTTTGAACTAGCCCTATGTGTGTGGTTATATGAAATGACATATGTCTGAAGCCAGAAGGCTGTGCAGCAAGCAATGCCCTGTCATATGATATGACATATGTATGCACCCAGGCTATGGGGCCGCCACATAAATAAGGGCTTTTCTGACTTAACAGATGAGCTCCCTATTTATATGATACCTATAAAATAACATTTTCTGCTTCTTTAATCTTACTTGTAATAGGAAAGCAACAAAAAACCTGAAAGAGTAGAAAGCAAGCTCTTTCTTACTGCTGCCATCTTCCAAGATAGTGTATGTAATACTTAACATGTCTGAATTTATTTCAACCACTCTATAGTTATGGTTTCCTAAGAAAAGCCTTTTGTATGGTACTCTTGTCATTTTCTGAGGTGATGCAGTTAAAAAGACGTCTTGCAGAAACTTCTGATAACACAGGAGGTGTGTGAGCTAAACTGATGCAATTCTATCACTCTCATGGAAATATATAACCATGCTGTTAAAGTACTGCAGAGATTATTTATTCATTGAGCAATGACTCAAAAAAAGAGAAGTTACTGGATTTAAATATATGTACTTTCTTCCATCTCTTTGAAATAAACTAATCCAAACAAGTATAATTCTTAATAGAGACCAATGTAATTTAAAATTAACAAAATCATGGGGAAGCACTAGTAGTGCTAATTAAGAGCTGTAAACTCCAACAAGTATGTACAGTTTCCAGCTGTAAAGCACATAACGCCCATAAACCAATCTTCTTACAAAACTATTTAGTTTTCACTTTACTAATCAATAATTCTGAAAAGAGTAAAAAAGTATCTGTTGGTAGGCCAACTCCATACGATCATTTTACTACTTAATTTATCAATGACTCAAGGTATCTGCTGTGTTCTCTCACACTTGCTGATCATCTATGGCCTATGGGATCTTCTGTTCTGGACAGACACATTTTTGGATGCACAATGTGGAAGTGCTGCCTCTGATGTCAAGAAGCATCACAGATATATCTAGGTGATATCAAAGTCTATTATTGTTAAATATTCTTTTTTTTTTTTTTTTGAGAATACTGAAATACATTTCCCATGACAGTCTTATAAATATCAAATCAAATGCACCTCTTTGGAATGGGTTAAGTAGTATTAGTAGAACACATAGAAGATGAAGAAAATGAGAATGAAAATGAGTCAGAGGAGAATGGGAAGAGAAGAAATAAAGTGAGTGTGTAATTGCTATAATTTTTGTTATGTGTTTTTCATGGTCACACTCAGAGAGTGCAAGTGACCATATTTTGGAAAGTCAGGTTTCAAAAGCTATAGAAAATTTTACTTCAGCAAGGCATTAATTGTTAAACACGTTGAAATTAAGATATTCATTGTCCCATGTATCTTATGAGTAACCAAGTCCATTTCCAGGGCAAATTCATTGATTTAAAATAAATTATTCAACACTGCAAATTGCTCCAGTTGATTAGTTATTGTCACAGTTATAAGTGTTTGCTTCAGCTACACTTGAGCCTATCCAGTTCAAAGGAGTCAGCTCTGCATTTTCTTGTATCTTTGCACAGTAAAGGGCACAGATAACTGGGACTGTTCAGACTTGAAAAGCAAGGGCTTGTGAGGATCGTACTGATGTCTATAAATACATGATGGGAAGTGATGAGGATGAGAGAGATGGACTTTTGCAGTGATACCCAGTAACAGGACAAGAGGCAATGAGCATGAACTGAAGAACATGAGATTCCATCTACCTGCTTTTTTTTACTGTGAGGGTGGTCAAACTATGGAACAGGACACTAGAGAGGTTGAGGAGTCTCCATTGTTGGAGATATCCAAAACCCAGCTAAACACAGTCTCTGAAAATCTGCTGTAGCTGACTTTCCTCAGATAGATAAACGTTAGAGTAGATGATCTCAAGAGGTCCCTTTAAACCTAAACAATTCTGTGATTTTATGAAATAGTTTATGAGAAGTTAATAATAAAAATAATCATAACTACTCAGTTTATATGCCCCATGGCAGGATTTTCCTAATCTCTGCTATTTTATTCATATTGTGGTAGAAGAAGAGGAAAAGAAGGAATTGGAGAGAGAAAAAATTTTAAAAAAAGGGAAAAATATAAATTAGAAGGGAACTAGAAAAAAATATAGGAGAGGACAGAAACAGACAATAAGAAATTCTATAGAAACTCCTAGCAAAGAACCATTCAGTTGTACTGTCTGATGCTTAAACAAGAGAAGTGAGAATAAGAAGGAAAATCCGGCTGGGAAGGGAGTATTTTGGAAAAGAGACCAGAAAGTTTCCAACACTTAGTCCTCAAGTCCCACAGTAGACTGCTACAGACCATTATGCTTCTAGCTGTTGCAAAGAGATGTACCTCACTCTTCTTACTAACAGTGACTTGGTCTCTACATGAAGAAACACAGATGGCACCACCTCATGTCTTTAAAACTAAGGGCAGAATATACAGTTGACAGACATCCTCAGAGAAGAAAAACCCATCTTCTCTCTCTCCACTGATTCACATAGACAAGACAAATAAACAGGGAGAGAGAATAAGAGAAATAGAAGCAACTGTCATCACTGACATTATATACATTCATTTTCAGTACATTCTCATTTGTCAGCACCTTTAATTCACATAATTTGAGTGAAAATTTTAAAAAAAACAAAGAATAATAATTTCTGTGGCGTATCACTGACCGTATTCAGATTAAATCTGAGAGTAAATATATGTAACTACCAGCATAGGATAAAGGAAGTTATGAATCCTCATTAAGAAGGATAATTTGCCTGGTTTCTTCTGGATGTTGTGGAAGGAATACTGTATTTTTACCACCACATTTTTAAATTCTGAATTGGAAATGAAAAAGATTTATTGTTTATGTTATATTATGCTAAGTTCTTATTAAACCTTATTGCTGTTTTCATGCCAGTGAATAGCTGCACTGGCTCTTAATAGATATATTAAACTAACCATGAGTTTCAGGAAGCCATAATACTAGTCTCTTGCTACCAAAGGTCTACCATACACAATGGTAAGGAAACTATGAATACCTGAGTCATTAAATAACTTGCATCTTCATATTTTTGAGTATATTGTCCAAGAACAGTTTATTTATATATTAGTTAATTTTTAATAGTAGCATATCCAAGGTTAGCTACAGATACTTGTATGTCATGACCAAACAAGTCATGAGACATATCTTGAATATAAATCCACTGAATACTTTATTTGTAGTACCCTTGTAACTACAAGTTAAATGAAAATGTAAGATGCTGCATAATGATCAATTCACATTCATAAATTCACAGTAGCATTCTTTTCTTTGTTTTTGTCTGGTTGGACGATATCGTTAAATGAGAAACACAAGCTATCAGGTTGAAGACTGAGGTACATTCAATGAAGGACAAAGCTCCAGTGCACTGTTAAAAACATCTCAGTAAACAAAACTCTTAGTGAAAAAATTCTGTGAGGCACAGGCTAGAATATGAAAACACAGGTCCATAATAGAGAGGATAGTTCAACATAACTTGGATTTGAGTATCTTCTTTAAATAATGCATGCTTTTACTGTTTATGAGAATGTACTTAAACAAAAAATGATAAAAAGAGAACCAAAAAAAAAGCCAAACCAAAAAACAACCCTCCAAGTTATTTTTTAGGGATTTTTCTGATTTCTCAATGGCAAAATGAAGCCATATAATGTCTCAATTAAAAAAAAAAAACACAAGCCAAACCAACTTAATTTGTTGTTCATCAAACAACTTGACTCAGATATATTCACATAAGCCGTAGTTGAATACCAGAGGACTGCTTTATAGATATATTAATTAGAGGAAACTAGTCTCAATAGTCCAACAGATAAAATATTGAAAGTTATTACCTAACGAGAACTCAAGTAGAGATTTTTTAAATCATACCATATTCTATGTTACATTAGAGTCTTACTTTAAAGGTTACTTCCTAGCTAGAAAATATATAATTGCTCCATCTGCCAACCCTGCAGCATTGCAGCACTGTCAAAAGTGCCATATGTGGAAAAGTCACTGTTGGCCTGTTTATCTAATATATATATGTCCTGTAGAACCTGTGAAATCAAATGGTAACTCCTGTTTGCTAGTTATATCTCTTGCTTCTCATGTTAATTAGTCTGCATGCATGGTTCTTCCCTCCATTTGAGTCTGGGGTCCATTTTGAGTAGATGGTCAATGAGTTGGTGATTGTGATTGCTCACTGCTGGAATCAGTTTTCGCTTAGTTACTGCTCTGTTTTGCTGACTTCTCTCCTGGTGGCTCTCGTCCAGACTGCCCATTCATCTTGGAGTTGTCTTCACTTTTCCTTAAAACAGAAGATTAGCCAAGCATACAATGTTCATAGTGCTTAATCATAACTGTCCAGCTACAGTTACTGATTAACAACTAAAACAAAAAATTGCAAAGTTTGTTTCAGATCTTGAGGGGCTTAACATCAGTTTTAGTGTACAAGAGAATAGAACATTTCTTAGATTTTGCACCTAAATTTACTGAAAGCCACATTACTAGAAAAAAATGGCATTGACAAAACAGAGTTCTATTTTCAGTCATCAATCTGGGGGTGGAATAAAAAAAAAGAAAGAAAGATTTGATAAAGTTTCCAGAACTTCTACTCTAAGTAGCTGCTTTTCTGTGATTATGGCATCTCTCCTCAAATACAATCATTACAGAAACACGATGTCATTTATTGACAGCATGTAATACTGCATTATATGTTATAATTCAATAAAACTATTCACTCTACACAAATATTATCTTCCTTTAAAAGAAGGCTCATAACCTAAGGCAGCAAGTTAATACATATTTGCCCTGCTAATATATTTACAAGCCATTTGAACTACTTTGTTCATGCATGAGAGAGTCATCTGAATAATAACGTTGTTTGGAATGACATTATGAAAAATGCTTAGTTGGAATCAAAGCACTTTTAGAAGACATTGAAAATAGAATCAACTCTAAACTTGCACAAAACTGTCTCCAAAGCAGGTAAAAAAAAAAAAAAAAACAAAAACATGTGAATATTTAAAGCTCCCTTTCTTTCTTTCTTCTCTTGATTCATTCCCTTCTTTATGAGATGGTGTGGTTAGTTATGAATCAAAAGCTTGCATACCAGCGTGAATAAAGGCCCACCACTGCTCTGCATCCCAAAACGGCCATCTGCAGTCCATGCTAGTGGATAATCCCCTGAGTCCTCTGAGAAACCAGAGTAAGGACAGGTGATTTTGTGCTTGGTGTTCATTTTAGTGTGTGATTTTTCTGTGGACGTCTGTTGCATAGGTGTTGCACTTGCTAAAGGACTTCAAATAAAAATGCATGTATGACTATTATATGATGCTAAATCAAGAGATGCATGAAACAAAGGAGCAATACTTGCTTGATTTGTTTACCATTTTTTGCATCTGTTCTAATAACACTGTTGTTTACCTAGAGAAGAAATTCTCCATTTCAAAATGACTTAAGAAGTACCATGAAAATTCCATGGGTTTACATTTCATAATTTTACATAAAATTTCTCTATACAAATGCACACATACCTACACATATAGAAAGGAATAGTCTTAATTCTTTGACAGTATAGGGAAAATTTTTCCACTCTTAAATTCTCAGAGAGTATTTTCCTACTTCTGCTTTTTCATGCATCTGTCCATTTTCTCTGTACTATAGATCAACTTTTCAATAGGTTTTAGTGATGAGGGTGGTTTGTGCTCTATGTTTACTAAAAATAATCAAGCATTGTCAGGACATTCATAGTGTTATTGGTGTATTGTGGGTTTTTTTCTGTTCCAGACAGTATTTACTAAAGGACAGAAAGACTGGTTTTCTGACTTTTTCTTCCCCCAAGCCTATTGGAGGATCATGGTTTGTTGTCAGTATTGGACTAGAAACAATAAAACTGAAAGCTAAGGGAATCAGTTCCATCCCTTCACCTATTTTGTGATCATCTCCATAATTCCTTACCAGTGTAACCAACAGGAATATATCTTTCAATGCAAAACTAATATACCTCCCACAGAAAACACGCTTTTTAGTTCAGATTTTATTCTGAAGTCAGAGAAGACAAACAAGAACCTCCGAGTAATAGTTCTGAAGTGACACAGTGTCACTGTAGAAACAGAAAAAAATCATCAGCAATTCAAACATTTGGCTGTGTACAATTCAGATGAAAATAAACAGTGAGGTAAACAGAGATAGTTATATTTCTATGAAGACCATGATTTCCTCCAAATAATACAAAAATCTGTCACCTAAATAAAAAAACTTAAAAGATAATTTTGCATGACATCAAGACTATTTTTCATTGGTTTCTCTTCATTTTTACTGGGCCATACATTGCAAGCTTATTTTCTTTTTTTATTTCTCTCAAATAAAAACATCTGGTGCCTTTTCCCTCTCTAGCGACAGCATTTCCTTCCTTTGGGATGTGGCTTTTTATATTCTCATCTCCCCTAACACCTCGTCCTTCCAATTCAGATTTTGATAAAGTATAAACACAATTAAAACAATTTAAAACAATATAAAAGCAATTATATGAAGAAAAACTTGGGGAATACAATGAAGAGACAACTATTGTTGCTCACTCCCATATGATTAACGTAAGCATAATGTTAAAGACTCAAAAAATGCAGCTAAAATTAAACATTTCTCCCTCATGCTAAGAGGAGGCTTACCAAATCAGGATCTGAAACAGCACAGTGCCAGGAACTGGTACAAACTCGTCCCTCAGCTTGCACAGCTGGAATGATCCAGACTGCTAGCCAGAATTTACACATGGTTCATCTGCCTGGCTAAGTTCATATACTTCCTGACTGGTTATGTTTTTGTTTCTCCAGAACAAAGGTTTCGTACTGTCAAACCTCATAAGTGTCTCAGTAACTGAATTTTCTGTGAGTGTCAATTCCCTCTTTCTATTGTGTGCGCTTTCAGGCAAATTCTTTTAGGCAAGACAGAAGGAATCAGAGAACTTGACTAGTTTTGTCACTGATAGGTTTTTCTGTTGAAGTGAGTCCTTGAGGACAGAGTAGGGAGATTTTTTATTTGATTGGTTTACAAGAACAACATGCAAGGAGATACAGGCTGAACATATTGCTCTTTTCCCAATCTTCTTATCTTTTCCATGAGGAAAGGAGTAGAAACAAAACAATCAAGCTCATAGACACTGGACTGTTTCTAACTACAGAAGTTGTTTCCTTGTCTCTCTGAAAATGTATGCAAATCTTACCTGTTCTTTTGGTTGTCCCCTACATAAATTTCACACATATTCAGAAATAAGATCAATAATTCAGTCTCTCCTCTTTTTTCGCTGTTTAGAGGAAGAGAGGGAAGGAGCAGCTCTCAGCAGTAGAGCAGAGATCAGCTTTAGATTTCTGCTGAAAGATTACTGAGCAAAATAGATGCCTACTGTGAAGCAAGAGTATCACTACATGCCTCTAAGTATATCATAGATGTGATCCTGCACCAGGCACCAGGACCCCATCTCTCCTGAAACCAAAGCTCAGATACAGCCCTTCCTCTTCAGACCAATCCAGAAGAGGTCCATCATGGCAGAGTTAGAAACCATTTATTCTTTCAAATAGCTTGAGGAAGGATAATTCTCATACTTCCCCTGTCAGTCACATTAATTTTCTTACCATAGTAGCAGGATCATTCAAATGTATTTTAAGCCATTAAGACAAGACATCAGCATCCAGAACAGATCTATTACCTTGATTGTCTTGTGACCGCAGGATGAATTACTTTTTGAAAAAACAGTATTAGCTAAAGACTAAAGTAAGGCTAAAGAAGCTTATTGCTAACCAAGTAAAAGGGAGAACGAGATCATCAGTAGATAAATGTAAAATGGCTACGACCTTGCACTTGTTTCCCTAACTTCAATTTTAATGACTTTCTCTGTTTCTCTCTGAAAAAAAAATTCTGGCAATTGGGAACTTCTAATGAAGTCTTGATTATGGAAACATTCACTGATCTTTCCTAAGAAGGAGATATATTAAGGAGTTAGTTTAATATATGTGGTTTACCATATCATCTATTACTCCCTCCCACCAAGATTTTATTGTGCAATGTCAAGTCATCATGAAGTCAAAAACATTCACAAGCAAGGGAATGCTAGAATATGACTTGTCTGCAAAGAAATATTTTAATCCCCCTCTGTGTTTCATTATGATAATTTTTTAAATATCATAGTTACACTGTACTGTTTCCATATTATTGTATATCATTCTTGCAGAGGAAGGATTGTGCTTGGCTAAGCTAGTCAGTCACATTCAACTCCATTCTTATGTGCAGGATCAGTTAGCGCACAGTATTCAACCCCCGCTCTGAACACAGAACTGCTAGCTCTTTCATGAAATTTTCTACAAGGATTATCCATATAACAGAAGTACATTTAATAAATTAAATTTTTTAACATCATTGTTATTTGTGAGTATTAGGGACAGAGACCGTAAAATCAAAGAATTTACTATATGCACATAGAAAATGTAAGAGATACAGAATCTAACTTTCCAGATTGATTTTCTACCTTCATGTATCTAAAATGTATTAATTTCAGTTGCATTTATCAGTTCCTCCAAATGGAGCAATCAGCACACAGCTAAAAATTGCCTTTGTGTTACTGAATGTCATATTGATTCTTTGACAGTGGTGTAGACAGAAATGCAGATCTTTGGATCAGTAATGAACTACTTTAACTGTGTAGTCTTCATTTTCTATGCTTGCCTCTGTAAGAGGCTGAATTATGCATCTGAGGTCCCTCTGAATACTGAAATAGAGCAGGAGCTATTAGACTGTGCCACTCAGGATTACTTTGCTTTTAGCTGAGTCCTGGGAAAAATAGTTTTCCGGGTATCACTGGCTGGAAATGGGAGCTTGGGCTGACGGGCAGCTAAAATCTTCACATTCCAGGATACTTGTTGATAGGGGTGGCAAAATTACTCCTGAAGCAGTGGAGAATCTGAATTTATTTAAAACAAAATTTTCAGCTGCTTTTTCAGTTGTGTAGCTACCATGATCCAAATATTGTCTTTGAATAGTCCGTACCCAGTAAACTTGTCACAGTGACTTTTCAAATAAAGGAAATCCCAGAACAAACGATGTTAAAGTCCAAAAGGAAGTCTGTCCTTAGGTAAAAGACCAGTATAAAACCAAGCAGCAAGAAAGAGTGAAACGTCCTCTGGCTTGCAATAATGCTTTTATCAGTTTTATAATGCTTCTTTGAAGGTGGAGTAAAGACTAAGTTTGACACCAAATTCAGATTAATGTAATTCTCATAGAGAAAATGAAACATCAGAATCTCTGAATTGCAGTGATTGAATTAAAAGATAATTTATTTAAAATGGAAATTCAAATTTTGGAATACTTTCCTTTAAATTTCATTATAATAGAAAATTTTATTAAATTAAAAACTTGAACAATTGTTACTTTTAAACTGAAATAAAACAATTTTTCCTCAAATTGGAACTGAAGTGAAGAAATCACTTTGAAGTATATATTGAAACTTAGTAGTAAGGAAAAGATTATATTATTTCCTCATTACTCATTCAGAATACATGTTTAACTAAAATATTATTTGTTCTATCAGGGATCGTTTGCAGCTGATAAGGACTTTAGGACAGCAAGAAATAGAGGACTCTCCCCCTGTCTTTCTTTATTATCTTTATTTTGCAGCATGAATCAACACATGCAATGCACACTCATGCTTCGGCATCATGACTCAGTTGTTAACTGCTCTGCTGATTGGAGTGAGGACCAGTTTGGAACTTCAAATTCTGTATCCATCTGATACCAACACTTGCTAAATAGTTACACACCTCAGCAGATCCAAAAAGGTGGGTGCTGCCCATATCTTTCAGGTTTGTATCTCCACAGTAATCTCTCTGTTGCTACAGTGGTGATCTTCTTCCAGTGGCTTTACATCCCTGTGCATATGTATAGGTGCTGCTATATCTCTGCTATATTCAGAATTAATAGAAGGGGATTTGAGAATATTTCTCATTAGTCTCACAACTACAGCTGAACTGAGGACGTTCTCACTGCCAGGGAGGCACAGCACTGCAGTCTCTTCCCACCTTCTTATCTGCATATGACAGTGCTAGGGTATTTAGACAGAAATTGAAATGACATGCTAGAAATGCAAATGATGTGTAAGCTCTTACATGGCAACAAAAATGGGAGATTAAATCCTTTCACCAGCTGTCCCACACTGTCAGATGACCCATCCCATTATAAAACATGGTCTTTTGGAAATTTGTTGAAAGAAATGGTGCTGGCTGAATGAAATCAACTTCATCTGTAACAGAGCTAAAAATACGTTGGCATGGTTCTCTGATTTATAAAGATCATTATTCTGATAATTCCCTTTCCTGTAGGGACTATCAATGTAAAATTGCTAAAAAATCATTTCATTCTGTATTCATAACAAAATAGGGCACATTTTCTCCACTGAAAGGTAAAGAATAGCTGAACATTAAAAACAAACAAAAAGCAGTCTATTATCAACTTTTGAGAGAATGTTGTAATTGTACTTCAATGTATTTCAGTGACAAGGCCAATAATAAGTTTGCAACAAGAGAAAACAAAAAGGCTCCTGAACATTTACAGGTTTGACATTCCTGTGATTTTTTCCATTTTACTGCTTTAGTGATTGATACGGGAGAGTGCACTCACACTCTACAAAGTTTTATTCATATGTTGATATGAGAGGAAAAGGCAGACAATGACAGACAAATGACTTCCTATTACAGTTCCTGAAGTGCACATAGTGCAGTCTTAGTTCCTGATATGATGACATGAAGTGAAGTCTATCTAGTTGTTCCTACTCACCTTTTGCAATATACCTTTGAAGAAAAGTAATAATGCTTAGTGTTACTAAGACCTTTAATGTGCAGGATGTTTTCTCATCTAGATTGATTGTATCATTTAATGTACTAGTGACCCTCTCTAGCTATAGCACCTATGAATACACAGGATTCTGAAGAAAATAATTATTCTGAGAAAACAAAGGCAAAACTAGAAGTCAAGAAAATCATTTTGCACTGTAAAATGGAAAATACAAGTATTTCAGAATTTTAATCTGAAAGTAAAAGGGTTTTCCACAATCCCACAGACAAAAATATTCTCAATGCAACGCACAAGTGTCTAATACAAGGTAGCAGGAAAGGAACAGAGCACATTTCTGTATTTGTGCTGAACTATTTAGAAAAAAATACATGACATTACATTTCAGAAGAATATTTGTTTTCATAAGCAATAAACCATGATGGTTTGGGTGTTTGGATTTTTCTTTGCTTCAGTGTTTGAGTTTCTTTATCTTTTAATGAGTTTATAGGAAATTCTTGTTTAGGTCTTTGACATTATTCTGCATATTTGTAAAAACTATTTAATAGTTCACTTAGCAGGAGGAATTTTAAAATCCATTAAAATCCATTAAACTATATGAATGTCAGATGAAAACTTTAAAGTGCTTGAAAAGTCTCTTGATTTAGAGATGAGATTTTCAATATTGTAAGTGAATCAGAAGCACAAGCTTTCAATAATATATTTTTGGAGTAAAAACTCCACATAAGTCTCTGCTTCTTATGAAACGCTCTATTAAAGTTCTTCAGACCAGAACTCACTGGTCCAAAGTGGCTTGCACAAAGTGGCTTGGTCAAAGTTTCAAAATAAAAAATAGAAAAGATTGTACTTCAGAGGACACAATTTCTGAGACACGTTGTGGATACCAAAAATTAATAAGGGTTCCAAAAGTGATTAGCTCCATGATATAAATTCATGAAAATAAAAGCAAACTGCTTAGCCTTGAAATAAAAGGCACCATTTTGAAATCAGAAATTCAATGAGCTATAAATTAATGAAAGCCAGGATAACGTCTGTGCATTTGTACTCTGTGCTGCTGTTCTCTTACTCTTAACTAAGCATCTGTTGCAGACAGCATCTGTCAAAGACAAGGTGTTCAGTTTGGTAAAGCCATCTGACCCATATCTCTCTCTGTTCAATTTTACAATCAAGCATTTAAGATGTTCTGTAATAAAACTGCTATTATCATAATAAGCATCATAAAATAATTGGAAATACATTCAAAATGCAGTCCTTATATTATAACCACTTGTCATGGTTTGAGATAGCCCCAAAATCCAATCCCCTAGCTCCATTCCCCCTCCCACATCTCAACCTAATGTGAGATGGGTTTTTCCAGACAAAACACACCAGACTCAAAGTGGGGGAAAGGGAATATATTACAATGACTGTACAAATAAATACCATATCACATTATACACATGATCACAAACTATCTCTACCATGACATATAGTATTTACAGTGGATCAGATCTCTTCTCTCCTCCAAAAAAAGGCCAGGAGGGAAAGAAGGACAGATCCCTTCCAGTCCTTAAGCAGCAGCATCTTCTGAGGCAGCAGTCTGTCTGTCTTCTCCACATGCAGCAGCTGATAGCTGGCTTTCTGCCAGCACTCACGAGGGAGGTATTCAAGCCTCTCTCGGCCCCATCACCTCCAACCGAGGGGTCTTCCGTGGGCTTCGTAACCCCAGACAAGGTCGTATCACCACGTCATATCACGAAGACTCGGGGGGGTCTTCGTGAAGGTCTGGTATCTCCAGGAGACTCAGCTCCTTGCAGGGCCTCTGTACCCTGTCTCTCAGGCTGCCACCATGGCAGCAGTGCGAGGGGGGAGCCAAGGTCACCCCCTCTGCATTCCACTCGGAGCTCTCTAGCTCCTTTCTGCAGTGCATGTCGCACTTCAAGGTTCTTTCAAGTAAGAGTCCATCATCTTCCTCCTTCCAGGAGGTCTCAAAGGAGTTTTGGGGGGCTGGTACAGTCTTACCCCAAACTCTGTCTCTCAGCTGCTGGTTCTCTTTCTCCCAGCTCTCCTTCCAGGAGTCCTTTCTCTGGTGCTGCATGTTGCTTCTGCTGCTCCTCCAGTTCAGGTTCTTATCTCTGGCTCTCTGCCACCGTTTCTCTGGTCAGCGCTGGCTGCTGCTCTGCGCCCATGGAGAAAACATCTCCTGGCATAAGTACAGGCACCTAGCCCAGCTTTATGCTGTTCCAGGTCCCCGCAGCCCCCCAGCCAGGGGCTGGGAGGCCCCAGAGGGCCCAAGGGGCTCAGAGCCCCTTCATCGTGGCTCTACAACATGGCCACCTCTCCTACAACAACCAAACTACAACTCATCTCTTCCGGTGAGCTTGTGATATGTTTACATTTTTGCAGGAGCGCCCATTGGGTAGAACTTCAAAACTTCCAGGGGTTTCCACCCCTTGGGGTCTACCACTTTTCTAGCCTCTGCGGGAAAACAAAATCCAAACCACGACACCACTCTTCATGATCTTTGCCTTTGCATGTCTAGATTTATAGAACTCTCTAAAACATTCTTTTCCCAATATGTGAATGTCCAGGCTAATACAGTGATCAAGTAACTAATGAGACAAAACCATTGGGAGCAATATGATGTTTAACTACGTGGTCTATATAAGCTTAACAGAAGAATTCTGTGTAAAATTAATCACTCATCTTTCTTAACCCAGTTTTGCGCATTAAATTTCCATTGACTAATGGAGAAAAACAATCAAGTCCATGTACTTTAAATGTTCAGGACAACAAACAAAAACTTTGCTCAGTTTACACCACTCTAATCAATATTATCACTCTGCTGGGAAATCAGCACAAGTAGGATGAGAACTGGGAAAAATATTTTAATATTACTCCCATTCTCCAAAAGGGAATTTGTGTTAGATTAACTCTATTCCCATTACAGAATCTGTAGCCTGTGTGTATATTAATTGAACTATAATATTTCAGATTTATGAAGATTTCCACTTGTCCTGGACTTGCAAAGATAAAGACAAGATAAAAGGATTGAGGTTTAATTAGGTTTCAGTGTATTAATTCTTCTGAGAGCTGTCTGTCAATAACTCCTACACTGTAGGTCATGGTTCATTTTTGTTTCTATCTGGGCAAGAGGTTTGCATGAGTTTCCTTTGTTCACCTGCCCACCAGTCAAGTTATCTCTTCATATGAGGGCCTGTCATCATAAGGCACTTCCAGATAGCTGGTCTTTTACCTAACAGTCCAATGAGTTTTGTTGTTAGCAATTCCCCTAATAATATAGGCAAAAATATGTATTAACTTCCTAATAAAAAAGCACACCCATTAGTCCTGGGAAAATTCAAGTAACAGTTGTGCTATTTCAGCAGAAAGTGATTTTGCCTTTACCCTGAAATTCAAGCGCTTTTTGGGTTGTCAACGCCCTCCAAAAAATTAATTGCTTCCTGTCTTACCATCTGCTGCAGCATTTCAAAGCATCTAAATCTGAGAGATTATTATTGCCCTTAAGTCTCTTTGTCCTACAATGATCACAAACATGTTAAATGGTGTGCCCAAATCAGGGCATGCACAAAATGGATACATACTAGACAAAATACAATTGATATTCACTACCTTGTACCCAGATAGAAGTGTACAACTGGTGACAGTGTGTAAGCGTTTTGTAGCATTTTAACACCAAAAGTAGCCATAATTGCAAAGAGACCAACAGAGACTTGTGACACAGTTACACAAGTAGGGTGAAGGAAAAGATATGCAAGACATGAAATCTGCAGGCATTGGAAGACAGCTTGGAAAACTAACATAATTCTGCAGAACAAGCAGGAATGGTATATGGTAGAATATTAGAACAACCCTGCAAAAGAAGTAGGAAAACTCCAGAATCCTACAATCAGAAAAGTCAAGCTTAAGAAGGACCTCTGGAGACCATCTGATTCAACTTCCTGTTGAAAGCAGAGTCTTAGATTAGTTTATCCAAGGATCCACTAAGCTGTTTCCAACAAGAAAGATACCATTACATTTCTGGATAACCATTGTTTAACTCTTCCCACAGTGAACTTTTTTTTTTTTCCTGATATTCAGAGGTAATTTTCCCTGAAACAGCTTGTGATCATATACTCTTGTCCTGTGACCTCATCTTGTAAAGGGAACACGTCTATCTCTATACCTTTTAAGTACTGGAAGGATATGAGAACTCCCTCACCATATACACTTCTGTTTTCTAGGCTAAGCAAATCTAATTCCTTTAACCTTCCCTCATATTTAAAATTCTCCCACCCTCCTGCCTTCTTGATGGTGCCCTTGGTGGCTCCTGGACCCCTTCCAGATTTTTAATGCCTTTTGAACTGTGGGGACCACAACCACATTTCCCAACTGTGGGCAAAAACTGCTAAGCAGAATAATCACATCCCTTACTCTGCTGGCTATATTCTTGTTGATGTAGCCCAGGATATGGTTTGCCTTCACTGCTGTAAGGATGCTTTTATAGCATATATTCAACTTTTTGTCTACCGAGATCCACAGGTCTTTTTCTGCAGGTGCACCACAGCCAGTCAGACTCCTGCCTTTACTACAGCTTGGGAATTCCCCCATTTGAAGCTTCTTGCAGCTGTTTCTGATCTAATCTCCCAGCCTGCTTAGGTCTCTTGGTGTATCTCTTCTAGTGTATCTATATTATCTCCCATTTTGCTGTCATCCACATGGCTGACATAAATGGGATTCTTTCAAACCTGTCGTGCAGATCCTTTATAAAGAACACATAATCACAGAATCACAGAATATGCTGAGTTGGAAGGGATCCACAAGGATCACCAGAGTTCAACTCTTAACCCTGCACAGGATTGCCCTGAGAGACACACCATGGGCCTGAGAGCACTATCCAAATGATTCTTGAACTCTGTCAGGTTTGGTGCTGTGACCACGCCCCCGGGGAAGTTTCAGTACCTAACCACCCTCTGGGTGAAAAATCTTTTTCTAATATCTAACCTAAACCTTCCCTGACACAACTTGTCACTGGTAACCACAGATAATATTAAAATATTAATATTAATAGTAAAAATAAATATTAATTAATAACAACATCAATAATAAAAAAATTAGTATCCAACTTCTAAGGAACTTCACCCTTCGCTTGCTGCTAGTCCCTCAGAGATCTTATTGAACCAGAAACATATCACAAAATAAGGATACCTGAACGAGTCTGGACTACAAAATTAGAACGTCAAAGCCCCTTTGTTCCCCAGGGCTCAGTATTGGGGCTAGTTCTGCTTCACATTTTTAACAATGATCTGGATGATGGATCAGGGGCACACTCAATCAGTTTGCAGATGACACCAAATTGGGTAGGAGTGTTGACCTGCTGAAGTGTAGGAAGGGATCCGGACAGGTTTGATCCATGGGCTGAGGCTATTTGTATGTGGTTTAACAAGGCAAAGTACCGGGTCGTGTACTTGGGCCACAAAAAGTGAGTTGGGTGTTGGTCAAAAGCCGGCCAAGGTGACCAAGGAGGTCACAGTAACCAGGGCCAGCATTTTACTGGCCAATTACTGTGGCCAGCAGGACTAGGGTAGTGATCATCCACTTGTGCTCAGCACTGGTGAGGACTGACCTTGAATACTGGTGAAGGGTCTGGAAGTGTAACTCTTATGAGGAGCAGCTGAGGGAGCTGGGCTGTTTAGCCCAGAGAAAAGGATGCTCAAGGGAGACCTTATTACTCTCTTAGTCTACCTGAAAAGAGGCTGTAGCAAGGTGAGTGTTGGTAATAAGTGATGGGAGGAAATGGCCCCAAATTTCAGCAGAGGAGGTTTATATTGGATATTAGGCAAAAAATTCTTCATTGAGAGGGTTGTCAAGTATTGCAACAGGCTGCTCAGGGAAGTGGTTGTGTCACCATGCCTGGAGGTATTTCAAAGATGTGTAGACATGGGGCTTAGGGACATGGTTCAAGAGTGGACTTGACAATGCTGTGTTAAGTGTTGGACTCAGTGATCTTAGAGGTCTTTTCCAACCATCCAGTGTGTTATATTGGAGGGGAACTGAAAAATGCAGGTCTTTTTAGCAGAGTAATTTCCAAGCAGCTTGAACAGTGTCAATTTTCCATTTAATTGCAATAGGGATAGAAATGCTGTATTGTTCTTTGTAGGCAGTGTCCCACACTGTCCGCAGGACAATTTTTATGTTATTCACACACAATTCACAACCATTCAACAATATTTTTGTCACAGAGGTTTTCCTCCCAAATGAGAACCAAACTTAAAGCCTCTAAAGCTTGGTCTACCTGCCTGGGGACCCAACCTGTTGTTTACAGGAAAATTCTCTTTAGATTTCATCTGTTTGGCCTTGTAACACATTCTTTTAATTGGGCTTAGTCAGAAGTGTGTCACTATGAAAGTACGGGTAAAATGCGTAATATAGTGCCTGTACCTATGTTCAACCATTCCTGCAGTACTATCCATGTTCATGATCCTGAAGGAAAAGGCAGCCAAGCATATATATGAATTTTAATATATATAAAATATCTTTAAAAAAAGATGAGCAGAGATTTCCCTATATTTTATGAATCTGTATGCTAATATCCATAGATACTGCTGTTTAGAATTCTATTTTAGGGTATACTGAGGTTGTAATTAAACTGAGCCTGAACAAATTAGATCCCACTTAACCAAGACATCTCCAACAGTCCATGCTTGCTCTGACTGCAATTTCAGTTCTAATTTCATTTCCCTTCTCTGTTTAAAATAGTGACCTAGCAGTACCTGCAGTCTCAGCATATCACTAAGCAAATTGGTACTTGCTTGATCAGGCAAATAATAACTTCATCAGTTTCTCAGACTATCTTCCTTTTGCCATCTCTCATTGGTTTTAATATTTAAATATGAGTTCTCATCCAATTATCACAAATTCCTGCTTTCCAAGACAAATGTTTCTTCTCAGCGAAACTGAATTTTTAGTTAATTATGAAAATATATTGCAACATCTGTCTCAAAGTACTAAAGTAAACAGCAGCCTATCCATCAACTTCTTTGAGAAAGCTCAAAGAAGAGATGAGATAGATCATAATTATTCTGAGGTGCTATGGATGGGAACATGCATACATGGATGCATGCAGGATTTCTGGAGAAGCTAATGCACAGAAAGGTCATACTACAGTTAAATACCCTACGACATGTACTTTTAACTACTAACTTCTCACTGCAAAATGTAAATTCCAAGACCTTCTCTCCCAGCAGGTTGAAGAGGATTGAACATAGAATTGATATATATGAATTATCTTTTGCTATATATTTATTCAGCACAAATAGTTAATTCTCTTCTCAGTACTCTGATGTGCATGCATGAGAGCGCATGCATGTCCGTACAGTGGTTAACTCTCCAGGTATCACAGTCCAAATGCATCTATCATATAAACAGATATGCAACCACAGGTTTGTGTTTGAGCCTGTCTATAGTAGGGTAGATGGTTAACCAATATGCATTCCCAAGCTTTTAGTTAAGGTAAATGGAAAAGGCATTCAAGTTCTACCCCAAATAATGGAAGTACGACCTGGAAAGCTCAAGGCAAATCTCGTTCTCCGGGCTATATTTTCTTGAGCTGTTCATGCTGGCCACCTTTCTCTATCCTAGCAGACCTGCTCTTCCGTTTCAGAATCAGGATAGAGAGTTAATGTCATTGAAAAACCTCTTGCCATTTCTACAAATCTGACTGTGCCCTAGGGCTGTGTATATATGAGAAAACATCTCGCTTCTTTAGGATAACCTTCCCCAAAGGCGCAGTCAACAGTCTTTCTTACATATTTTAGACTAAATCAACCTGCAGTATCTAGGACTACCTTGTTGAAAAGCATCTTTATTCTAGTTTGTTCACTTGCCTTCAGGTTCTTCCAGGCTTAGATAGGAAAATCACTGCGTTTCCTAAAACACCTCTTTCCCTGTGTTCTTTTGTGGGCCACAAAAACATTTCTCTTTTTAAAAGAGAAGTTATTTGCTTAATTTCTATGGAAATTTTGAGCCTTCCGTGTTTCAATTTTCCTATTCCAACCCATGGAATTGTCTTTTTTTATGATTTTTTTTGCCACCATTCCTTAATTTTTCTTTGCCTTATTTAAGGCAAAAGTGCATTTTTACTCTGTCTCCAGACAATCACGAGAAAGTATTATGCTCTTCGCTCAAGACTTTTTAAGTTTGTGAGATACTGAATGGATCATTTTTTTCCTTCTTTTAAGAGATTCGGGTTCAAGTATGAGCACTGTGAGTTAGAAGTGTAATAAAGTTTCCCTGTTGAAAAAATTAAATTTTTTAAAGAGAAAAAAAAGAAATTGGAAAGTAGAATGGCCTTTTATTTTTTCTCCTGATAAGTCACAGATCCTTTGAGCTGTAAATTATCTGGCAGAAAGTATTAATGTTTACTGAAGGCTAACTTAATCAATATGAAATATGTGAAATTGACTTGAGTCTGAGAGCTTACTTATTAAAATAATCTGAAAATACATTTCCAAAAGTATGATTTCCTTTTCTTCTTGCTGTGAGTCTTCCTTTCAGTTTGGGCTCAATTTTTTTTTTTGTTTTGCTTTTGTTTTTTAGGGGGTTTTTTTGTTGGTTTTTGTTTGTTTGTTTTTATAAGAGGCACTCCAGAAAAAAATTATCTGCAAAAATATTCGTAATTTCTATATAATTAAAAAAAGAAAAAAAAAGAGAGAAAATACTGTTTTACAGTAAGGTTCTCAGGTTTTCTCTTTTTCTTCTTAAAATCTAACTTAAAGAAATCCAAACAAAGGGAAAAAAAAAGACGTCCACAGTGCTCTGCCAGTAGCTGTCGAATAATTGCTCTTTTGGGCAAGCAGGGATGGCTCTGCTAAAATTGTGTGGCAAAGAGTATTGCATATCAGTAAAGAAAAGAACTAAATTTAGTCCTGAAATCTGATCCTTTGATGCAAAATAATACTCCTAAAAATATTTTGTTTACATTCACTCACACTCTCCTGGTTGAATTTTATGGACAGAAATAACGCAAAAAGCAAAAGGGGCTTATGAATGAAACAGCCCACCACTCTTTTCTGCTGGTTATAAGCTCTTTAGTTATATGTACTCCAACGGAAGACTTTTTTTTTTTACTTTGGAAATGTATACAAAACATATTAATAGTTAAAGGAAGCCAGTGTTTATAAACATCTTCAGACAGAGCTTTCTCAGTTTTACTGCATATTAAGCGATAAGAAAGAAAAGCATCACAAAGAAGATAGAAGAAAAAATAGAAAAAAAAGTAACATTAACTATACCAAAAAAGCAGTGTTCTAATATAAGCGAAATCAAAATGGAGAGTGTTAATCTTGTAGTATACCAAAAAGGCAAGGAGATTGGAAAACAACAAGCCATTACCAACCATTTTTCCTAATGCACATTTAAGTAGCTTTTCAATTATTTGTAATCTTGCTTTTAATCAGAAATCCCAGCATTCACTGAGATACTGTAATTTGCAATTTTTGTGTTCTTGGATATAAACACATACTCTATATCCAATAAGGAACATAAGGATCCCTAGCATGAATTCACATATCTGCAGGCAAATGTAGCATGAAACACCAGATATGGGAGAAGGAGCATAAAACCTACTTTATGATTCTTTGCCAAAACTGCAATTTTAAGTTATGTGACAACATACACCAGACAGATTTAGATATGTGAAATTCTGTAATGCAGCAGCCGACCTAGACTTTCTGCTAGGGAATATAGTTTGACTTAAATGGGAAAGAAAACTTTCAAGATGACCCATTTTGCCGCTATTCAGGTTCTCCAAACTTAAACCTGCTGTGCAGTTTACATGCTTCCCTCCCTGTTAACCACTGACTGAGATATATGCTGCCATCTGCTTCTAATTCACTTGACATTCCAAATCAGCAAGATGCTTGAACTGACAATATAAATGCCTGTCATCCCATTGATTTTACCACTTATTCTCAAATGCAGGCTTGTTTTTAAGTACCTTGTTGAATGAGGACCTGAAACTACATTTAAGGAATTCATAAATATGGTTAGCAGTGAAAGCTATTATTAAATGCATCAATAAATTGTAGAAGATTACATTGTTCCTTAATATCACATTACAGAGCAAAATATTTCTGTAATCTTACTTGGCCTTCAGAAGGGATGGGTTGAAAGAAAATTATGTTAAATAGAAAAAATTAAATGCAATTGAATTCACACGAGGAAGCTGCCCTGTCAAACATGTATTCCTTGAGCAAAACGGGTGTATTTTTATTGACACTAAAAGTTAAAATATTGTCCACTAATGTGGTTTCATTGCTCATGCAGAATCCAATTTCTATTTATTCTGCATGGAGGTTACAAGAGATATATATTTACTGAAGGCAGTTCAATAACTGAATGCAGAAATCTATACTTACATTTACTCACAATAATCTATCATTTAGCTGCTTGTACTGCATACAGCCCTCTTATTGAAGTATATTGCTTTTTTTCTATATAATTTTCTCTGTCTTGCTTCGTGCAAACTTTCTATATATATTTCTTTACCAGACACCTTCACTTCTCTAACTGCTTCTCTTTCCAACAAACTCAGTGTAGAGTAGACTTATTTTCATCAAGATTGGCTGAAATATTCTGCTTTAGCTCTTCACTTTGTTAAATTTCCATAGACAAAAATACAGAGGCAGAGGGGGGAGGGAAGAGGTCAGGAAAAAAGATGTAGATAACACAAGAAATAAAATAATAAAAAGAAGCTCATGAAATGTTTAGAGCAATGTTTTGTATCAGTGGAACATTATTACATGAGCTCTTTGTTCTAATGGGTCAGGTTCCAGCAAGTATCAAATAAGAATCTCATCAGGCAGGTTTCAATCCTCCCTGGACTTCTTGACTTCCCACAGAAGGCAGGAGAAAATCAGAGTTATCAGGCTACAGTCATAGAAGAAATCACTTAAATCGTGGCCTGCATACACCTTGGTACCCAAGGGGACAAAGAGAAAGAAGGCTTTCCAGAAGAGTAGCCAAACACTCACTGTCTTAAGTGCTGGCTAAAGTGAAGAGTATTACTAGGTATAAACATACTAAACCCTTATAAATGCCTACTCCTTTTTTTTTAAATGTTACATCAGCTTTATCTTCAAGCCAGTATAAAACATTATAACCATGTATAAACAAAAGTTATACATTTAAGAAAAAATATAGTATTAACCATTTCAACTGGTTTTCTGATAGTTCTAAAACTTTTCCATACATATATATATATATAAATATTTTTCCCATATGTTGTTCTTTTTTAAAAAAAACTATTTCTAACATTTTAAGCACATAAAGGTAGGGTAAGTGTTGTTATTTTTTGTGGCTCATCACTTGGTAATGTGAAATGAAAAGCCAAAGAGACCCTAACAGGCAACAAACAGGATAAACAAACAAAATTTACTTCTGAAACCATAATATAAATTCCAAAAATTCTACAGCTGACTAAAAGCAAGAATTTTATATGTTTTATAATTTCCTTTACTGACTTCTATTATTCTGCTAAATTTTTACCATTTTTGTTGCCCCTAATTTCAAGGATGATCAGTGAAATAAAAAGAATTTATTAAAAGTTAAATTTCACACACAACGAGTGGCATTCAACTTGTACTTTTCGTGCATATTGGAACAAATATTGCTATATGTGGAGTCAGGTATGTTTACAAAATGAAAATCTAACTTTGCCTGGTAAGGGAACATATCTAGTTGCATAACCATAGTTCATACAGACTACTATAGAACCCAATTCATAAAGTTATGATGTGGTCAAAGCAAACCTGGAGGTTTTACCTTGCTGTCTGTGATAAGGGAAAGAACTCAGCGAAATGTTAAACTTTGTCACAGTTTTCTCTGACTTCTCATTGTTCATTGCCATCCAAAACAGGACTGACTTCATCCTATATCAAGCTGGTATAAAATAGGGAGATTTGTATTTAGTGGATCGAGCTGACACAGAATCGCTGAACGCCATGGCTCTTTCTGGCTAAAATGTCATTATTTCATATTTCTAAATTAATATGCACAAAAAAGGAGGAAACATGTTAATAAATATAAAGTGGAAATTTAGACTGCTGTTTCCTTAAAGTGTTTCTAGTTGGTGATTGACATTTTAAACTTTTCAACAATTTGATTTGGTTAAAATTATCATATAGGTTCCAAATAAATGTGTGGTTTACTGACACATAATGCTGGCATAATGCTGGCCTGACAAAAAAAGCTGTCAGGCTGCTCTTAACATATTCCCATTTGATTTCCCTTTCGCTATTACAATAACTAATTGTTTTCTTGTACTCTGAGTTTCTAGGTTTGAGTATGTGTTGATTAAAGATCAGCATGCATAGTAGTCGATCACCTGCTTTGTAATTACATCTCTCCGTCTTCCCAGTTGAACAAACAGAGCCTGATTCTAAGTATTGCGAGGGCTTTTTATTCTTCCTCATTTATATACAACTCTCAAGGATTGAACTGACATCCAGAGACAGATGTGGTTTGCTTCTAGCAACAAAGAGTGGAGGAGTTGTTTTGGCAAGAATCAAACTCTATGGACAGGCAAATTATGCTCAACAACACAGTAAATATAGGGATTTACATCTCCAAGGGCAGTGTTATAGCATGTCTTACACTCTTTGCAGAACTGCCTGATGAAAGCTACCAGCTCTGATGATGTCTTTTTTTTTTCTACCATCTGCATAATTTTGTGAATTTGCAAGTCCCCTTCTACACTGAATCTTCTTTTTTCCCCAATCATCAGTGCCTGAGTGTGCTTTTTTCTACTGTATCTACTGTCATAAGTAATTAAAAAAGCATAAACTTGTAAGATTTACTTATTTCTAAAATTTTTCTTTAATTATTCTTTAAGTGATTCCCAAGTGAATTCTACATATATTGAGACAAGAGGAGACTGAAATCTTTGTGAATAACGTTGTTCATCGCAGTCTAATCTGTGCACTGTACACCAGCTGGCACTCACTAGCCAAAGTTATAAAGGGAAGAAAAGACATAACTTGCAACTGCCTTTTAACATAACATTATTTATTCTGCTTAAAATCAACACCCCCGGATTTTCATCTTCTTAGTATGGGCTTTAACTTTGGGCTTTTTTTGTTGCCTAAAGAGAATTCTTAAGTTCATGTTCTTCATGATTTATTATTTGTAGGAATGCAAATAATGCAACTAATATCTGAAGTTGTCAGGCTGTAGTCAGTTCATCCAAAAGTGAATAGATCTACTGAAGTAACTTGGAATTCTATTGTTATTTCCAAAGAAAATGAAAGCAAAATCTACTCTTATAGCCACTCTTATAGTCACTGGAGGTACAAAATCCTAAAGGCATAAATCAGACAGGACCCATTCCTTAACAGTCTGAAACTAGCAGTCAACTCCAGGATCAATTTAAAACAAGAATCAAGAGAAGTGTCAGATTAACAGGATGGAGAGATTCTAAAATGTCCATGACAGATTGCCAGATTTTGCTGATTTTCCATGAACTGCTGGTTGAAATCAGCATAACTACCAGGCAGACAGTGGTGTTATGATTATTCAGGAAATCCTATAATTAAATTAGTAGAGATTGAAACTAAGAAATTTATTTTCAAATTTCTAGGTAAAAAAAAAGATATTTAGAGGTAAAAGTCAGCAAAATAGAAGAGTTTCAGTTCAGTCAGAAGTATAGTACTGCTTGTGTCATGGTGTGACAGGAGTTGAGCAAGGACCAGCTCCCCACTCCTCAGCCTCTCAGAGAGGGGGCCAGATGGTGCCAGAGGGTTTTTAAGGCTTCTGTGGGAGGGCTTAGGAAGCGGGATGCAATTGGGTAAAATCTCGGGGGGGAAGGAAGTGGCTTGGGTACTCGGCTAGCCAATAGGGGAAACGGGAGGATCAAAACCTAATAGGAATCCAGGGATTAGGGAGAGAAGGGTGAGACGACCAAGGGGGTTAGGACAGAGGCAGGGCTGGCTCAGTGGGCAAGACAACATGGTGCTGTCCAGGGAAACCACGTGGATACCGCGGGGGGGGGGGGGGAATAACAAAGCTTAAAGTGAAATTGTACAATAATAACGCAAGTCCTAAACTTAAACTTGTAAGTGTCTCTAATTTGTCTAACTCCAGAGGGTTGCTGCCATGGTGATCCCATTCCTAAAGGTGTTCTTTCCATGTTTCATAGCTAGGGCTTTCTCCCACAAGGGTGGAGTGAGGGCCAGCTGCTCCCTAAAGGAGGGTAAGCTTGTCTGACTGCCACTCTGTTCTATAACTACAGGGATTTCATAAGTTATAATTAAAAAAATGTCAGGATTTCATTTGATGTAGTTTCCCTCAAACAGGAAATCAACATGTAAGGACCCAGTAAATAGTACTCTTTCTCAGAATGAAAACATAAATATTTTTGTTGTTTCTACCTGTAACACTAAAAGATAAAGATACCTGAAAGTTAAACAGTACATCCACATTATAAAAAAAACAAAACAAAAAAAAAGACATAAAACCCACATAGTCATCTCTACAAGATATCAAAGGGTGAATTTTTTTAAATGCTTCCTCTCAACTTGTGTATGAATTGCTTGTGTTCAAAAACAAATATCCTTTCTTCTGGCACTGACATATTTGATTATAACCTAAGAATATGTAGGTGAACTTTGCACATACTTTGAGCCAGTTCCTGAAAATTACATACAATAATAAAAATTGCATAAAAAGGTAATTTATTTTTTAGTCATTTTCTTATCTTTGTTATGTCCTAAATATATAAAAATGAAATAAATATATCAAATGTCATCAGCTTCTGTTTACCAACAACTACTGAGGCACTGCATAGGCTTCAGGTGTACCTCCATTAAATTTATAGATGTAATTCAAATTTGCAATATTATTACTGTAGGCTACTTGTGAAAAATTAACAAAACAAATGTAATATAAAAGTTACTGAAAAGGCAGTTTTTTTCCCCAAATGATCATGTCTCCTATGCATTTGAGGCAACTCTTTTATCAACTAATGGGAAATAGTGAAATGATGCCCTAAAGACAGTGACTGTTTCCTGAAAATTTTAAAAATGTACTGTTCAAGTGTTTTCACAGCTAGTCAGCTTGTAGCGCCTCATGAGGCTTTCAGCTGAGAGAGATGTTTATAACAATGTAACAAAAAAGCTAGCATGTCCATTAGATGCAAAAATAAGACCGAAACAAATTGGCTAGTAAAGTGTTGAATGAGTCACTAGCTATCAACTCATGATAATCAGATAGCTTCCAAGGTGTAAAATTTGAAAAAAAATCCACATAATTTTATTCTTCAAAATGTAATTTTGTTGATTTGAATATATATTAGATTATATTCTATGAATCTGTGATCTTGTTTGGGGTACTTAAAATTTGAAGAAGCTTATTGACTTCCATGGAGTTCTATCAAATTTACTCTGTCCTGACACTGCCTTACTGATATGAATGAATATTACTTTTTTTTTTTTTACATTACGAGTCAAATCCTGGAGGTACGAGAGTTTGTCTGCTTGCTGATACATTTGACTGCATTACCAGACTTTACCAGAATTTTAAAAGAAAAGCTATAACGTTCTAAAATTAAAATACTTTAAAATCTGACATATGTAGGACACACTTTCAAATGCCAGAGGTGAGAAAACATATTAAATCCCTTACTTTCAAGAAGTGGGTTTTAGTCTAATAAAGTCAGCAATATACATACAGTCTAACTGCAAGAAATTAAAAGGATTAAAGTACAGAAACTAAAAGAAAATAACGTAGAGAAATGTTAGCCACTTTATCTAGATATAAAATTACATAGGGAAAAATAAAAAAAGAAGTAACACTGTTCTGCAACTATTACATGACCAAAAAGTCCCAAAAATTGTAAATATTTTGCTAATAGCAAGATTACCACACCATTTTTTAATTTTATTCTGATAATTTAATAAACCCTGAAAAAAGGCTCTAAGAGACTTCTTGAGTTCTTTAGAACACCATAAAATTTTTCCATATCTAGACTGACTTACAACATAAGTAATATAAATTATCTGAAATAACCCTTATTTTGGACCCAGTAGAAAAATGTCTAATATAGATTTCTAAATTTCCAGAGAAAATCAGTGTATTAGAATCCTTGCTAAAATGCGTAATGGGTTTAATGCTTTAATATTAAGAATCTGCATTTCATTAATAGTTAAAATTTTCCAAACTGTGTGCTATAATATCCCTATGTGTAGAGGTATTATTGTTAGTGTAGGTTTATTGACTTCAACTCCATTGCATGAGTGAAACTGGCTTTATTACAACATGGTGTGCTGTTTTTTATATTTTAGAAATTATTTCCTTTGTCCTTTAAATTAATTAATTGTGTTCTTTCTTTTCAGTTTACATTTCATCTGGATGCCATGCGCAAATTTTTAACAATTTCTACTATGATTTATATTCTATTCAGTATATATAAAATAGATTTAATTCTATAGAATCTCTAATTGCATTGCACAATTTTATTTAGAGATATTTATGGAATCTTAATTTAAAGCATATATTTAAATTACTGTTATTGGTAGAAAAGCTCTAAATATGTTAAAAGCAGCTTTACACATACAAGTCTTTAGTTTTGGGAACTTCCATGGTCATGACACATCAGCTGTTTCCTAACCAGTTTGCTACATCAACTTAAGTCCTGATACAGGTGATACTAGAGGCAGTCCTACCGTACTCGGTTTTTATAACAGACGAGGAAGGTACAGTAATCAGTGATTATTCTTAATTTAAAAATGGAATAAGGTGGATATCAATAACCAGAATTCAGTTGATTTAGTGATTCAAGATATTCTCTCCAGAATATTCTCTCATATGCTTTCATATTCTGCTATTGTTTGAGAAGTTCAAGAGATCCACTTTCATGATATCATGAGAAAGGAAACAGAAATCTTTTAATTAAAATTTAAAGCCCCATGAGTACTGCGGGAAAATCACATCAAACCATATACCAACAGGCAGGACAGAGTGCAATCTTCATGTGATCATTGGTGCTGGAGACAGCAAAGGCTAAAATCCTTCTCTCTAATTAGCTAAACTTTCTATTTTAATTGATTTGGACTGGTAGTGATTACCTAGCAACTATTAAAAAAAAAAACAATCACCAAAAAAAAAAAAAGTGACTTACATACCCTGCTATGATTGGCTAGTAGTTTCATTTATGAGTTTAAAAAGGGACACTCAATACTTTATAGCTGACTTTCCACCGGTATTGATAAGATGGACTTTCTTGACTGGGCTTGATGTGTATTAAATGCTTCTTTGTGTGACGGGCAAGGGAGGAGCTTGCTGCTTTTAACTCTGTTCCATTTAAACTTATTTTACCTTCTTCTGCTTTTCAAACATTTTAAGAACAGCTCAATCCTCAGATGCTTAGATAAGTACCCATGTTTGATAATCACTAAGAATGTCCACTGTACTAATGAAATCAGCAAGTTTCAGTAGTTTTTTGCTATATATGGGATGAAAACCCCCTCATTTAAAAGTAACATATGCAGAGTGTCCAATTATCTATTGGTAATGGTGGAGTACCTTTCAAAATTTCGTTTCACTGGCAGTGCTAGTGATTGTCACCCACTGCCTGACAGTCTGTGTGAGTTCTATCATGGAAGGTATTTCCATCTCGACCTGGTCATAAATTTTATTAAACAGAAAACACGCACTTCTCCACTGTATTAAATTGTCAATGCAAACAGTATTTTGGCATCAGGTTATCACATAGTTTCAAAATACTTTCTCTGCAACCCATGCTTAAATTTAAAGTGACTAGCAAGTAACGTTTCTTAGCTACATAGAAAAAAAAAAGCTACAGATTTGCTTACCATATGAGATACTGTGCACTTGTGGGCTCACAGATGGCCAATGAACAACTCTAAGTAAATTTAATATGCCATACCAAGAAAGTTTGAAACATGACCACCTGAAGTTAGGATTCTGTATTGATATTTACATTTACAAGACTCTAAATACATCCTCTCGTACCAAACTGCTGAGCATGTGAAATTTGAATTGAAGATAAATGAGTTCTAAGAGCTGAGCACTTTGAAAAAAAACAGACTTAAAAGACCTTTTTCAGTAAGTATGCACAACATATATTGAAGTACAATAAATGAGTCTAACTTTAAACATATACTTTTAAATCTTTGGTTGACATTTTCTAAAAAATATATATGACTTGTATATTTAACATTCTTTAGATTAAGGGGAAAATGAGGAGATAACATTTGCAGTAAACTGTTTCTCTAATATTATTATTTCTAATGGACTCATACATTATATTAGCTGGCAATTATACTTTAAAGCTTAGTACAAACATTGATAAACTGGTGTCTCACAATAGGTGCACAGGAAAGCAAATATTTGGGCTTAGATTCTTATGGAAATCATAGGATGAAACTGAAAAAATTCATGGGAAAAAAGGACAAGAAAATCACAGAAATAAAGTGTCTATACATTTGATTTCTGAGAACTATTCCTCTGATTCAGTATTAAATCCCTGACTAACGATGGTGATGCATAGTATTTGGATCAAGGATAGATGTGGATTAATTAAATTATTTTTACTGAGGACAAGTAATTTCTGCAAAACTTTATGTAAATACAAATATACTATCTCCAGAGTATCCTGTTTGTCTCTTCTCTACAGATACTCACACACATAATTTTTCCTAGACATGTATTCTTTTATGCCTATTTACATGAAGGTTAGTTTTTCATAAAAAACCAGATGTATCCAGCTATGTGAAATCTGGTTAGATGTGTGAGGTGGCACTCCTTTGCAGGTTTGGCCATTTAAGAGGTAAAGTTCAGCTAAGGGCATGAGTTCAGTTGGCTATGACAACTCATGATATGGTAGCACAGCATACTGACAACTAACACAGGGGCTAAGGGTATAGCGTGAAGAGAAGGCAGAAGTGAGAGTGACAGGACAAAGCCATAGCAGTTCTTGGAGGCTGTGCAATTAAGATGGAGAGGAAGTTCTGCCTAGGATTGCACTATTTGTGACAAAACAAGAGACTGAGAGAAGTCACTGACATTGTTTCTCACACTGTCATTTGCATCCCGCCTTGCAGATGTTTGCTTCCAGTGGCCCAAGACAAGCTGTTATGATCTGGTGAGCAGGTTGGTACCCCGTCAAACAAAAAAAAGTAAGAGTTCTGGCTGTCTGGCAGTTCTCTGCTGGGCTCATCTTTTTAGTCTGAGTCTTCCATCGCAATGTCCTTCAGAACGCGAGCTATATCTGAAAGATCAAAATCCATAGGAATTAATTTAGATAGGTTGTTCCCGGACGTCAGCCCTTCCTAGCGCTTGTCAGGAATTACACCTTCTCAGCATAGTCTCTGCTCTGCTGCTGCTCAAAACATTTGCCCTGGAGGAGAAAGGTGAGATGACTTGGAATATGAAAATAATGCAAGTAGACTATCAGGAAGTTTTTAATGACCTCCACAGAGAAGAAACATAAACAGGGAGTTCAGGAATAGAACAGTAAGAAGACAGGAATTTTGATGTGAGTGCCCAATTCTCTGCAGAAAGGTAATAGTACCCAAAATGGACTGGACTGAGAGAAGCTCTGCAGCAGGGTTATTGGGAAGTGGTGGTTTGGGAGTACTACGAACTCTGAATTGGAAACTTAGCTTATGTACCACCATTATAGACCTCTCTACTCAGATGCAGGGTTTGAAGAAGACACCTTCCAGTGACAGATTAGGATCAAGGGAGAGGTTATTTTCAAGAACTCAATTTATACAAGTTCATGGGGCCAAATGGGCTACATCCAAAGGTACTGAGAGAGCAGCTGGATGTCTGCTTTCTATCTTCTTTGAAAGGTCATGGAGTTATGAACAGCGCCCCTAATGTTTGGAGAAAGCAAATGTTCTAAAAATCCAGGGAACTACATGCCATTCAGCCACACTTTTACACCTGGGAAAATCATGGAACGAGTCTTCTGGCAGCATGTTTCTGAGCACAAGGAGGACAATAAGGACCTGGGAACAGTCAACATGGATTTACCAAGAGTAAATGATGACTGATAATGTGGTTGTCTTCTGTGATGATATCAGGGACCAGCAGTCCTAGTGCTGCTGAAATGGGCTCCATTTCCAGGTAGGAGCAGCAAGAGCTAAAAATGCCCTCAAGTCTGTGACACATTCTTTCCCTCACTCTACTCTGTGTACCAAGGTGAAATACTTTTCTGAATCTGCAATTTCTTTCTCTGATTTCATTAGAACATTCTAATTTCTGTTGTTCATTCACTTCATCTTTTGTCTTGTTTTTGATACATGACTAAACCTATAAAATCCTGTATGTGTCAGGATCTACAAATAATGAATCAAAATCAAAAGTCACTCACCAATTAAATTTTAGTCCAAGAAGTAATAGTAACTATGAAGTTCTATGTTGCTTCTCTGTTACTAATGAAGAAAAAACATCTGTATCATAGTCTATAAGGAGAGTTCTAGTAGGATCTTTTCATCAAGTAAGACTTGATGAACCTTTGAAGGACAGAGATCTTCATAAATAATTAATTTACATTTATGTTCACACCACTGCTAACTAGGTCCAATTGACTTTAAACGGGACAGGCTGTTACTTTTGGTTTGTATTGTATTTTAGCTACTCATCTGTACATATTGATTTTAGTTACTAATAATTTGTTCTGTTATGCTGAAATAAAGGTAGTATTGTATTTTAAGTGAAGGTAAAGAATGCAACACAGAACCTAAACATTGCTTAAAAAGTAATGGTGTCCTTTTGGTCAAGAGCAAAAAATCATGCTGGTACAGGGTCTATGTTGCGTGCATTAAAATACATTTTGCCAGCTGGAACACTGAAAATATTTACAGTATTTTCACAATACGATTTATTGGAGTTTACAGCTCTGGGATGGGTACGTTCTCTAAGGTACTAGATTGCCTGGAGCCTACACATTTCTCCATGTTCTTAAATCACTTTCAAACTACTTTTAAAGTATATTAGCTATACTTGCTAAGCCTTCTTGTTCTGTGACAGCCAGAACTACAAGCACAATCTGTGGAATCTATGTGAACAGATGGACGTTAAAAAAAAAAATCTGAAAAAAGAAAGCAAGCTTACCCATGTGAATTCACCCCAAATGAATGACCAATGAGTTGTAGATATGATTTCTACAATAAGTGGCAATGTGTTAACACTTTTGTACTACTGTCAGCAGTGCCTACTTGACAGACATTTTTTTAAATATGCACAATATGTTCAGAAATAGTATTCATTTTGGTGAAGAGCCAGTATTTAAAGGCTGATAAGTGATTATGAGGTTCCCATTGTGAAATACAGCCCAGATTCATCATAAATTAAAGTGCATTCATGACACAATCTACCTTCCTTAAACAACATGGATGGGGAGCGATTTAAAAAATCATTTTAAATAGTTTTCAGCATTTAAATTCTACAACTTTTTAAAACAATATTGTGAGGTCATGTCTACCCAAGAGGGGTTAAATAGACATGACTTTGAAACCATATTTATTAATTGGACAAAATAGTACACTAGTGTAAGCACAGATTTCTGAAAATAAGCCTTTATAATGGTTTTCTGATTAATGAAATGTCCCAGTACTCTCTAGTCCAATTTCCTCCTAGGTATGTTCATATATTGCAACTAAATTCTTCTTTAAATGTGTAAGAGACTGTATTCTGCTTCAATGAAAAGTTTCTTGACCTAAAGACTAATTTTCATGACTCTTTTATGCCTCACCTTTTTTAAACACTCTCTTAAAATAAGGATACTAGAAAAATATAATATTCATTCCAACAATGAATCTGTGGGGTTCATCAGTAGGTCAGTACTCCCCTATGCATAAATCTAATGTTTACTTTTTTTTTATATCACATAATCAGACAAAGTCTTTACCATGTCATATTCAAATTTGCCTGTTATGACCTCTACATTCTTTTCAGAATCACTGTCACTCCACACACAAAGATTTTAATATTAACTTTTATTTTATTCCCAGGATGCATTATACTATAGAAATTTGCTAATAGACAAAGGCCTTGCTAAAAAGCAGCTCATAAAAAAAATAATGACAACAAAATCTATCAGAAACAGGTCCTTTGTACAGACACTATAATTGTCCACAAGGTAAGTGTGCAAATTAAATGTAAACTTCCTTGTCACAGGTGACAAATGTCACATGAGATAAGACAAGGAAAGAAATGCATGGCCCCTAAGATGATTCCAAACAGAAGAAAAAGTATCATATAATTGTGATTTACATGTTCTAGTATACACTAAGCTTGTTCTAGTTCATCCTGCTGTATCAGTCCCTAAAAATTCATGATTTACTATTACATTAATGCAACATTTTACCTTGCAGATGGGCTACCAAGCATTAAACTGCATCAACCAGTTTTCCTAATCCTTCTAAGAAAACATATTCTCCATATAAGAGAATATGTCATTCACTGTGTAGGTATGCTTGCATTCCTTCTTTCTAGATTTATAACTGTAATATGGCTGTACAAAGTAAATGCTAAGTATATCACTTACCAAATAATCTAGATAGTGGTTTTTTGAGTGTGTTCTCTGCATTACAACTCATTCCACTAATTTTTATGGCATATATAAATCTTCCTAGTGATAGCTTTCATGTCTATTTCCAGATCACAGATTAAAAATATGAAATTGGACTAGTTCAGACCCCATGGAAAATGATTGAAATATGCTCATTTGGTTATTATTTTCTTCAGCTGACAGTTGTAGAGAATCACCCAGGTCTTAGTTAATTTAGAAATGAATGATACATTTTCTAGTCATTATCATTTACAAACGATATCCTGGATCCACATTAAGAAAATTTCACATTCTGCTTTTTGTTGTAACTGAAATGTGACCCACTCTTACATAAATCAGCATAAACCTTATTGTATCATTTATCATAGAAACATAGAAAGTTTTGGATTGCCCTGACCCAGGTGCAGGACCTCAGTTGAAGCAATCCCAACTATTTTACGTGTATTCACAATTTGAAGTAGTCTACGCTTAATAATATACAATGCCTGAAACAATCATAGAATCATAGAATCACAGAACCAAGTGGGTTGGAAAAGACCTCTGAGGTCATCAAGTCCAACCCTTGATCCAACACTGCTGTGGTTACTGGACTATGGCACTAAGTGCCACATCCAGTCTCATCTTAAAAACCTCCAGGGACAGTGAATCCACCACCTCCTTGGGCAGCCCATTCCAATGCCTGATTACTCTCTCTGTAAAAAATTTCTTCCTAATATTCAACCTAAACCTGCCCTGTCACAGCTTAAGACTGTGCCCTCTTGTGCTACTACTGGTTGCCTAGGAGAAGAGACCAATGCCCACCTGGCTACAACCTCCTTTTAGGTAGTTGTAGAGAGCAAATGAGTGGTTAAAAAAATACGTTTTACACACTGGTTTACATAATGTTCATTAATACATTATTTTTACATACTACTTTTTAAGTATCATATTCATTAGTATTTACACACTACTCATTATTATAATAACCACTTTGTAACAAAAACAGTCTTTACCTATGCAAGTAATCTGTGTCTAAGCTATCAAGGAGAGTGAATTAAAGAGCACCAGTATTTTTGTCTTCTCCTCTCCTTCTCTGTTGTCTGAGAAGCTGAGGTTATATCACTAGTTTGAAAAGCAATTATAAATAAAGATTTACAAAATGAAGTCATTCCTTATTTGTCATCATTTTTATATGCTTTGGAATAATTGATAATTGTGGGCTAAGTAGCTATGTTCTAAATACTGTAAGCCAACATACATGAGGAATTGAAAGATAAGGCATATTTCTAATGAATTAAAAAAATTTGTTTCACTTTTACTTCCCTTGTCTAATTTTATTTCTGAGAACTGTGTCATAATTATGCATCTATACAGACATTTTTTAGTTATGGTGAAAAGATCACGTTGAAAATATTGTGATAAACAATTCAGTATTTAGCATCTACGTGACACTAAGGATTTTTTATATTTAGTTCTTGATTTTAGAAAAGAAACATGCATTTTATATGACTATCATATATTAATTCTTATTTTTTAGTTATTTAGGCAAGTGAATGTAGTATGAATAATATTTAGGATTCTAGTAATTCCTATACATATTTACTATTCACCTCTGTCAGCTACAGTAAGTCAAATAGGCTAAAGTCTTTCTCAAGGAGAGATTTGATGTCAAATCCAACTTATGACTCTACAGGACACCAGGGTTGGCTAAATCTTGATATACTTCCCACATTCTGTTTTTCTCCAGGAGTAACTACCTTTTCTCTGAAAGCAGTGTCACGATGGGCTAGCATTATAGAGTAGAATGAGAGAGTTACATCAGGAAACATGGATAAAAGAGTGAGAGTACCTGTTTACACATTCGTTTTGTGTTCTGTATTGTCAGCACCAGGTGATACCTTTAAGCACAAAAATCAGATGGAACGCAAGGGATACTTGTCCACTTCCTACGCACTACATCTTAAAATCTTTCATTGAAGAGCAAGAGTCTGGATTAAATTTTAGAAAGAAGTAGCTAATAATTGATATAGTTAAAGTACACATTGCCATCTTAGAAACTTGATTTTCAAGTGTATATATAGAATGATAGTGCTCTATGGTGAACTTGCCACTGGCTGCCACAAGAGAGGAACCCCAAAGAGAAGATACAAGGACTCCCTGAAGCAACATCTCAGCCTTGGCCACATTGATCTTCATCGTTGATCTACTCTGACCTCCAATTGGGAAGTCTGGAGACACACTATCCCTAACACTGCTGCTTCCTTTGAGAGCACACGCAGGAAAAAAACAATGCAGAAAGAACCATGTCTTGCCAATACCATCCAAGGAGTCTTTTTGCTGTGCCTTTTGCAACCGGACTTGTCTATCTCACATTGGCCTCTTTAGCCACCAACGCGCTTGCAGCAAATGCGGATAGAGCCCTTCCCAAATCTTTATTCGTGAAGCCTAGCCATGATGATGAGAATGGTAGTATAATAGAATCATTAAGGTTGGAAAAGACCTTTAAGATCATCAAGTCCAACCATCAACCTAGCACCATGATCTTTGAAGATTCCTTTCAACCCATATCATTCTATGATTATATGATTCCATGATATATGTTGTTTTGATAGATAACATTTTGTTATTTAATAATGTTTAGCTCTCTTTATGGTTATTTTACTTTATCTTTGAGCTTAGAAAAGAAAAAAAAAATCTTTATTTGAGGAAAGAAAGATCCCTATTAAATACTATTCCAGAATGGCTTTAAAAAATCTTTACATTTTAATCTTTTTGACAGCCTCTTAAAATAATCTGGTTATTGGTAGGGTATAATTATATCAGTCTTCCATCAATTTTCACTTACACTGCTGCAGTTCACCAGAATTAAATGGATTATATGTGATCATTAAGAACTGCTAAATTTAATGCCATATCAGGAGGTAAATTACCTTAGTGATATTTTAAACCCTGATGAGAGCTTTAGAAACGGTGCAACTATAAAACTATTCAAAGAAAGCATTGGAGATAGCTCAGTGAGCTGAGTGGTTTTGCCTGTAAATATTACTGGTTCATTTTAATTCTGTTTGTACCTCAAAACTGCGTCTGAACATTTCTAGACTCTTGTTCTTCTGAGTTATATCTCACTTCCCTTTTTTTTCTCCCCTAGCTGCTTCTGGTATATTTTTGAACTTGATTCAATAAGAAAATTGAAAAGACGTATCATAGGGAAGATGTTGCAATTCTTTTCTTCAGTATTTTCAGGTTGAATGTACTAATCTCTGTCAGTAAGAATGTCATCCCAGGGTAGAAGATATTGTCATCTGACTTCAGAAAGAAATTGTGTTACTTTATGAAAAAGATGGTATTTTCTACTCCTGCTTCAGAAAACAGCACTTTCTGTGGATTTTTGTCTGGAAAAAAAATTAATCTCAACTTCTTTTGATTTTAATTTTTTTTTTATTAAGCCTATCCCAGCTATGCTGATGCTTTATGATTCTGCAAGTATAAATTATTATGAATATAAACTTTGTCTTTACACAGACATTCTGTTACAAAAATATAATTAATTAGATCTTCTGTGTGCATTTCAGTGCAAGTTCCATCAGCTTTGTAAAATCCTTTAACCTACCAATGAAATTCAATGAGTAGAAAGAGTGGAAAAATGCAAAATCAGAAATCTAAAAACAGGTTTAAATTTAAATTCAAACAAGATAGGTTCTTAATTGAAGGAAAAGGTATTTGGGAAACCTACCAGCATTTTTTAAGTTAGCATTTTAAAAGCCTGTCTATATTACCTGCATTTTCATCCTAGACTTGCATTCTTGTATTGCTAAGATTCAGAATCACAATTCAGTCCTATGAATTGGAAGGTAAAATTGTATCTCAATCGCTTGCTGATAGGAACTCTTTTCCTTTTACATTTGTCTTTATCCTTCTTTCTAATTTACTAATATAGAAATATTCTTTCATTAATTTCATTAAATTAATCAGCTATACTAATAGGCTACAAAATATTTGAAAAATGCTTGTTGATACATTATTCTAATAACCTGATGCTGGAAAAATTGAACAACTTTGGATTGGTTCTTAACTAGGTGAGTCTTCATGTTAGCAGAGCTTTTAGGCTGTTTTCCAATACTCTTCCATGCTCATACTGAAAAAACGCCTTTGATGAAGTGTAATGAATTCTCTACTGGATACTAAATAAGTTCAGTGACTTTAATTATTGATTTTAGAGAATATAATTCAATGTAATAGATTTAGTCAGCTAATTGATAGTAGCTGGAAATACTGAAATAAATGATGAAATACTATGTAGACATTAAGAAAAAGGTGTGGACTTAATGCTCTCTGGAAAAAAGTGAAGAATTATTTGCTAATTACAGGCTAAACAAGATGTAAAAAATGTTTCTGAAGTATTCCTAAATTTTACTATATATTTTATTACTTTTAATATAAATGTAACCTGTATTTATGTCTAAAAACTGAATCAAGAGTGTCTTGTCCCTTTATGATTTTGAATTGTATTGAAAAAAAGGAGAGGACATAGATGTACCAAGAGGAAAGTGAACAGAAAGTGGACAAACCTAGGAAGACTGTCTGGTAGTGACAGTTTGAATATGCTTCTCACACAGTTGTTTGGACAGAAGTTTAAATAAAATTTTCTAATTTAACTTACCACTCTGTATGAGATCACAGTCAATGCCATTTGAAGATCTTATTCCAAAGCTGCACAGAAACAGAAGATACCTTTTTTTAGATCAAGGGGGTAAAAATATACAGAAATGGAAGTACTCCTGGTTATATGGACTTTAGGTGTCACCACTGATAAACCACACCTGCTTTTTAGAACATGGTAAATACATGCATGGGAAAGCACATACAGAGTCACAGTGATATTATGTAACTTCAATTTGAGCTACATCAACTTGTGTGTCTCCGTGTAGTGACTTTTTTTTTAATATTTCCACTATTGATTAGAATGCATAAAATGTACTGTGGTTACTTCCAGTGGCTACTTGTACAATAGCTAAACCATTTGTTTACAATTAATAACCTTTATACTTCAGTCCGAGAGAGAATTTTTAGTTTGAAACAGTCTGTTTCCCATCAGCACTGTTTTAATCCTTAAACCGGACATGTGTGCTCCTTAACAGCAGTCCAAAATCCTTAATATTAGCAGTGGTACAGAGATCTGGAACAGATCTTTCTGCAGCAGGCTCAGCACCAGCATGAAAGCTGTAACTGTAGCCTAAGATTAAACCCTTTTAGAAGACCTTTCTCTCTGGACAAGCCCCTGCTTCTGAAAGTCTACCTTGTATTCTTTCATATTCACCTGGGATAAAAGGGATCTCTCAACCAATGTTTTTTCTTCCATTTTACAAGATGTTAAATTGCTTCTCAGGTTGAAAATTTCCTGTAATCGTTATTATATATAAGTTCTAGTGAATAACTGATAGTCTGATAGAAATTTACGGTAGTGTATCAGACAGCAGCTCACCAGAGGACTTTGATAAACAAACCTTCCCTGACTGCTAGGACACTTTAACAGTACTGAACAGGAAGGAGAAGTAGTACTCTGTAAAAGGTACCCAGTTATTATCTGTGAAAATTCCAGTGTACACAATGTAATCTGAAATCCATTTTCTCTCCTTTTTTGTCTACAAATTTACTAGCAATCACCCCCTCTTTCTGCACAGTCTCTGAACTTCAGAAATCATCAACAATCTGTTAGCATGGTAATTAGTGTAAGCCCGAGATCAGTGGGTGACAAACAGCTGTTGCTCGCAGGTGGAATTATCCTATAGTTTTTATTTCTAGCAAAATCTTTTACAAACTTTTAATGTATCTCCACGTGGGATTGCCTGTCATTTCAGAAAGCTGACTTGGAATATTAGGGGCCAGGGCTATGACCCATGATACCATCCCGTCATGAGTAGTCCAGAATCGAACTATTAATGATATTACTGTCCACTACAATATCAAAACTGAACATTGGAGTTCAACTTTGTACTTGATTTTTTTCTCTCTTGTTGAAGGCTTGCCGTATGAAATGTTCATACTTTCAATTTTTCTGCATGATTTGAGCTTCTGTATGTTCACAGAAACTTTAAGGGCCTGACACTTTTATTTATGCAATTACTTCAAGATTGTTTAATGATGCTGAGTGGAACTACTGGCAATAAGGACAGCTTGTTTATTTATTCATAACAGAATTACTCTCATGCTTTGAAATTGGGTATATTGCACTTTTCTGTAATAGCTTACTGTTTACTCTAACAAATTTTGGTTCTTTTCTCCTATTTTGGAAATGTTTTCTGAAACTGATGTCTCATTAGAACCTTGGCAGGTAAAAAAGCGAAGTGTTCCTAATGTTCTCTTCTAATAGCATAATGCAAAGTATTGCAATAGGTTAGAAAAAATTGGTCAGTTTAATCCACCAGTACTTGACAGATTTTGAAATGTTCTAATTATGTTGCCCATATGTTTAAATGTTTCTTGGCTTTAGGCCAGAACAAAATACATTGCAGTTGAAGTACTGCTAAATAAAATGAACTAAATACTCTTCATAAAAAACCTGAGCTACTGATAGTGAAAATTTAAATTCTATCTTCGTCAACTTATAGTCCTTCAAAATTACTTAGGAGTAGAATCTGTCTACATGTGGAACTGAAGCATATATACGAATAAACAAACAAACAAATAAATAAATAAATTAAAAGGACTGAATTTTCCTTACCACTTGAGAAATCAGTATTAAGACTAGATAGATCTGCTGTTCCTAGGATGAAGAATTCTATTATACTACTACTAGTACATAAATTTCTTCATAGCTACAGGTAAGTCCAAGTAATAGAAAAATGTAGGCAAACACCTGTTTGATTTCTGTTATATAAAGGAAGGAAACATGATGTATTCTCAATATGCAGAATCATAAAACTATATAAAGTAACATATGAATATTCAAGAACGTTTTAGAAACACAATGTTGCTTAACCAAATATATAAAGAAAGAATTACTACTCAGTTATGAAGTCTAAAGTACTATGTTTGTAAGAAACTTTTTTGCAACTCTTTCTTTCATGTTTATGTTTTTGTTAATACAATGTAAATCAATTTTATTGAAATGTAAATGTTTCTTAGGAAACAACATAAAGTGTAAGTCAAAAGCAGTCTTATTTCTTTTGTTTGAAATTGTACTAACTAGACCTCATGAGGATTGGAATTTTTTAGATTGTGTTACTTGTGCACTTTTTCCTCCAGCAATGCCCATTACTGAAAGAACGAGATTTTCAATTCAACAAACACTGTGTAAAAACCAAACAGCATAATGCTACTTTGACCTTTTTCGTGTTCTTTGTTTTAGTGGCTGCTCATATACTCTGCTACCATGGCTATTACAACCTCTGAGGATAAAATAAAAAAATGGCCAACCAATCAAAACACATTACATCTAAAAAGTTAGAGTGCATGTGAAGGTTTTATGGAGTATTCATCTTCTGGATGTGTATTTTAAAGAAAGTGGAAAATTGAACAAACTCTCACTAAAAAGGTTGTTCAGGTTTTTTGTTGGTTTCTTGCAAATAACCTGAAAATTAAAACATACTTTCTTACAAGAAACGTATTCTATATAATGAAAATATTAAAAAGATGCATTTGTTTTAAGAAGAAATGTGTACACACAAGAAGCAAAAAATAAACATTGGAGGTTACAAAACATAAAATGACAAGGTGAGTCTCAAATGCTTGATATCATGGTTGAAAATGGACTTTTTAAAACATGGTCTTTCTGTCAGCTTGACACACTATTAAATTACCTTGTATTCTTAACATTATTTTGTTACTACAGTGTAAGGAAGAACATTTCATTAGTATGTCTTGCATCTTTAAGGCCCTTGTTTGTCTTTTTTTAAATTAATTGATTAGTAATGGCACAAGCATGATTTTTGAGAATGAGTTTAATTTCATTCTAAAATAAAACAGCTTAAATATATTTTGAAAGTGCCTGGTTTTATTCATTAACTGGTAAAATATTTCAGATTATCAGCTTAGATACAGATGCCAACATCTGAGGTATTAAACTTGGACCTGAAACACTAGATAGGATAAATCCTAATTTTTTAATGTCAAAGTTAATATAATTAGAGCATAGTTACTCAAACTTAGCTGTATTTTCATTCATATACCTTACCATAAAAAAAATTACGTTAGTTCTCCCCATATCTTTGCCTATAGGTCTATTTGAGGACCTCACTGTTCTAATGGATATGAGACTTTCTTCTCATGTCCTACCTATATTTTTCCTTGACCAAATTTTCTCAATAAGTTCTTGTGTCAGTTCATTTTTTTCTTTCCCAAACTGAAATATCAACACATGAAAAGCCTTTGTTCAGGTCAGCAGTCTTTGCTCTTTCTGCTTCTAACAATTATACATACTCTGAAGAGTCTTTACACTGTACTTTAGGTGCAATTCAACAAAGCCTCTCAACAATGTTGATGTCTTAGAGTATTAACTATATAAATCAAACTGACCAAAGGGATGTTCCATACCATATGTCATCAGTTCAGATATAAAAGCTAAGGCAAGGAGCAGGAAGGGGGGCATTCGTTGTCTGCAATGACTGCCTGCTGAGGAACTGTCACGCGTGCTGAAGCCCTGCTTCTCCAGAGTGGCCAACCATCGCTGCTAACGGGAAGTAGAGAATAAACCATGTTATCTTTCCCTTTTGTGCGCACAAGCTTCTGCTTTACTTTTTGTTTTAAATAAACTGCCTTATCCGTACCCATGAGTTGTTTTTCCACCTTACTCTCTCCCCTCTCTGGCTGGGAAGGGGAGTGATAGAGCAGCTGGGTGGGCACTTAGTGTCCAGTCAAGGTCAACCCACCACACGCAACAACCTAGGCAGCTAGCACTTCTGAAAAATCACACCATCCAGAGATGACTGAAGAATTCTTTCTGAATGGAGCTCTCATAAATGTCTTAGTACCTGAAAATGGAATTTGACTGAAATAATTTTATTTAATGGAAATTCCATGATTAGATGCCTTTGATCATCATATCATTGCCAGATATCTCAGCTTTAATCCTGTCAACATATGATGCATCTCCAGCTTGGGGCAAAGACTCTAGTAACATGCCAGGTGGTTTAAAGATATTAAAGATTAATGGTTGAGTGTAGAAATTTCTTTTCTAGGAAGTTTACTACTGGTAGTTGTAAAGTTTCTCCTTTTGAACACTATGAAATGAACTGAAACTGTTAGACTTCCAGTAAAGAAAAAAGAAATCTGAGCCTATCTAGTTCTCTTGAAATGGCATTGTAATTTAGTTCTAATTGCCAATTTGAAACAACACTGGAGTCACATGGTCTTTAAACATCAAAGGCTCCTAAGGCCATGTGCAATATTTACTTTGTACTAAGAGACTGTTTCCTCATGGGAATTTGAACTTCTTTTTGTTAAATGCAATGACTTGCCTTTAGAACCACTGCTGAAATAATGCATGATTCCTCTTAAATGTTTCTGTCAGCATTATCTGCATCCCCTGATAACTGGAAAATAATCAAATCAAATCTTTACACATAAGACTCCCATAATTAAATAGATGCTATTAAATATAGACAGATGTATATTTTATGTGTTTGTTTACCATTGCTACATGACTCTGTGATGATTCTGTAACAACATCTATGTGGCACAGGACTAAAACATTCTGTGGTTGTCAAGAAACCACAATGGGAAAACTTACTAAGCAGACACCTCCTTAAGAATATTAAGTGAACAATCCTGTGATTATAGCAGAAGCCTTGAAAGTGTATGCTCAGGATGAAACCTGAGGTACTCAGAATAGAAACACCAGGTATGACCAACTGACCAACACAGATGCAAACTGGAGAGGAACAGGCTTTATAACTGGTAATTCTTATCCTGTAATGCTATATGTGCTTATTATGATAAACAGCCACTGTAATTTTAGCATTTGGATAAAATATTTCTGTCTGTGTTTGGTTAGTCTTTGTGGATGGGCAGTTAAATGCAGTTGTAATGGTTCATCTCTGGCAGTTCAAAACAGCCAGTTCAGTTATTTATGGTGCTATTTTCCTTCTCCTCAAAATTCAAAAGTGAGGGAAGACATTTGTATCCAACTTACGGTCAAGAAATTATTGTATTTCTTTAAATAAGATCCAGCTTTCGTTTGAATGTCCTCTCATTATGTCCTGTTGTCCCATGGGAATAGTGTTGCAGCTCAATAAATATAATTTGGCCATCACCAGCAGAAACCTCCTTGTTCTGCAGTGCCCCAGGGGTACAGGGCCAGGAGATGGGGACAGGGCCTGATCTGGTTGGTGCCAGTTGCCCTGGCCGCCTGGGAGTGGGTAACTCATCTCCCCAGGGTGAACTGAGGTTGTGCCATGTGCACCATCATGCTGTGGCCTGTGCTTAGTAAACACACAGAAATAAACTTAAGTAGGTTAAAGACCAAGGAGGAAGAAAACTCCTCCATAAACATCAGACTCCTCTCAGTGAAGCTCTAAGGGTGCTGAAAGCTTGTAATCCTCCTCTTCAGCTGAGGCAGAGTGAAACTGTCACCTGAGGACCCAGAAGGACATCCAAGAGATGTGGATAACACCTGGGGAATTGGATAGATGTTAGTGAAGTGTCTAGTTTAATAACTTTAGGGTACTTTTTATCATTTCTGTATTAGTTGGCATTACGATTATTCTTAGTGTTATTGCAATTCGACTGATGATAAGGACTCATATTTTTATTAGATTGATTAGATTTGCTAATAAATATTTGACTATAGAAGGTTTGTTATCGTTTTGCTCATGTCAAGCTAAGTGCAATACCTCTCATTCATATGTCGCACACACCTATCAAAATAAGAGAAGGTAGCCTTAACCAGCTATATTATTTCCAGGTAGTGTAGTTAATGTCTGTCCCACAATCTACCTCATGCCCTTTTTGAAGTCTTCAGCTACTATTGATTTTAATAATCAGAAAACCATAAAAAGATCGTACTTCTTCTCCTAAAAACTTCAGTTGGAACCAGGGGTAACACTGGAGAAATATTGTCTTCAGGGAAAATATTTCAAGGACTGAGATGAGTACACATGTATTATTGTATCTATACAAGAGCTACAAATACACCACAGTTAATAAAAATTATCTCATATTGAAGGGGCAAAATATAATAAAGAGTTTATTGTGGAAGAAGATCATGAAGTATTTAAAATAAAATAAAGTAAAATAAACAAATTTAAAATAAAATAGCATCACATGAAATATGATACAATACAACACAATACAATAGGGTTTTCAACTGCTGAAGTTGCATATGAATATGAATGTTACTTTCAGTTTTTATAATATGGTGACATTTCAAAAAAAATTTAACATCTTTATTAATATTCTGAAGACCTATAATTGCTTAATAACTGCAGGAGCCTCAAACAGACATGTTGTATGATATTAGAAAAGATGGAGAAGATAAAAAGAAAAAATTGTAATAAAAAATTAACCAGAAAACAAAGTTTAAGTTTGGCCTTCATTTAAAAGTAAGTGTGTAGGAAAGAAATATAATTAATATAGCAAAACTCAACGTTAAAAAGGTATTCTAAAACTATATTATAATGCATGAGCTGACTAGTCTAAAGCCAGACTGGGTGGCTACTCTTTTAATGGAATGTAAGGTCAACTAACTTTTTTATTCATTACCAACTAGAAATTTGGCTTCCTTGTTTCTCTTCTTTATCTTAATCTGAATGTAGCACAGATGAAAGTTTCTTGAAATGCAGTTTATAGAAAAGAGAAGTAAAAAGAACCATCTGCCCGTGTCTCTGTTTTCCTTCTTAAATTCACTGGCAATTTCTGATGTCATAGGTTACTGGAGTCAGGCTTCAGACTCGGGTTTGATTTTTGAAATTTACCTCACTACAATACTTTATGTCAAAGTTGCTCACAGAAGGTGTGGTAATACTTTTATAGTCCCACAGTGTAAGCTTAGGGCCAAAATTGGCCTTAAAGAAAAGTTGTGGACTTACATTTGAAACTTATTAGAAGCGAAATTCTTTGTCAGCTCCATTTAGTTCTTTAAATCAGGTCCACAATTAAAGTCAAAGTCATGTCTACATGTATTTTCAGGAACCGCCAATTATTTCTCCCACTGTGAGACAGTGGTTACAATAAAGATTTCTGCTGTTCAGAACTACTGCATTAGGCATGGTCATATATCTACTAATTTTATGTTTAAATGGAAGAACTGAAGGCTATTGTACATATTAAGGTGGAAGAAATAAAAGCAGTCAGACTAGCCTTTCACAGAACTTACACCAGTGCTATCTCATCATCATTTTCAAAGTATATCCTGAGAATGCAAAGTGTCTCTGGGCTTTATAGCTGTTATTGACAGCCTTCAAAAATTACATTCAAGAACTAAATAGAATGTCCTTTTATATGTTCTATATTTGGTTGATGGTTGTGCCTACTAACTCTAAAAGTTCAGTGAATGTGTTATAGCTAGTGGTGTAGTTGCCTAACACATATTACGATGACAGTGTGAATTTGCCTTGTTGAGATTACTCTGCATGGTTTTGTTCCTAGACTGAATATTAGCCATTTTTTGTCTTTTACAATTACAGAACGAGAAGCTTAGGTATGTCCATAAAAACAAGGGATTTATGCAGGTCTGAAAGGAAATAGTAGAAACTTGGTTTGTTTCTTGATATACGATATATTAAGAGACTAATTCATTTAGTATAGGGAAATTCATTTAGTATAGGGAATGCATTTCATTCATTATTTTTTGTTGGAATTGCATTGCAAAAACAAAGAAATTATACACAGTTTTTTATTCTACAGCAGGTAAGTGATTGTGTTTGGGGTTTTTTCTGCACAGTCAAGTGGAAAATGCATAAGCTGAATTCTGTCCAGGATATCTTTAATATGACTTTCTTTGATAATATTAATTTTCAAACAGCTTGTCATATGTTAATATATGTTTGCAACAGTAAACATAATTTCTATCTTTACCCACTCGTAGACTTGTTTACTACTTAATAGTTAACCTGATTGCGCTCTCACATAAATGGGGTTAAGTTAATGATACTACATCAAAATAAGCTATCAGAAGATGACTGATGATGTCTATCTCCTTTTCTGTGTAAAAAAAGGTATGGTGGACAAATAAATTGCAATAGTATCTCTAATACCTAATTTAGAAAGTATGCTTTTTATAGTCGATACAGCATAAATCTTGTGATAAACCCAGATGAAATGACTTTCAAAACTGTATTAATTCTACTATGCGGAAGGAAAAGAGAACTTGAAAAGGATACATGGAATCAAATTTAGACCTTAACATACTCGGAAACCTCTCCATAGTCGGAGACTGAAATGGTTAATGGTTTATGCATTCTAGGATTCCCAGGGGACTTTTGCAGGCTGGGAAGAGGCAGCTGGACCCATCCCTCCTGCCAGTGCTGCTAAAGGTGTCAAGTCCTGAAAAGGCAAGTAGAGCCATGTTTATCAGGCCTCTCACAGGAACTCTGCGCAGGTCCAGGAGACGTTGGAGGCTCGTGGCACGGCCTGTGACACTATCCATGGATATAATAACTCATAACTTCTTTGAGTGTGGGGGCTTCCCTCCCCCACCCTCAATGGATCAAGGCCACCACTTCAACTGACAGACATGGAAGCAGCAACCACCAAGTTCCATTGCTGGACCCTGTGGGCAGTGACTGTATACATTTTTCCATTCTCATCTTTTCTTTCCCTTACTCTCCCTTACCCTTATCCAGTCTTTCCTTTCTCTCCCTTATGCATTTTCCCTAAAGGTTGTCTTTATGCCATGTTGCTATAGATGAGAGATATAGATAACACCCAAAATGGCAAAATATCTGTTTACCTTTGAAATAAAATTGTTCTAAAATAAACTCTACATATATATATATATATATATATATATATATATATATATATTCAGTGTCGTTTCACTCTAATTCACCCCAGGGGATTTATTAATAAGAACCTGGGTTACCACCCCACCCCCCCTTTCTGGGACAGGTCGTAACACCCACGCCACTTCACAATGCTCCTGATTAGCACTCTTGATCACAAGGGACAGATTCAGGACAGAAATTATTATTTTGGAATATTAATTTTTTATTGACTTTTTAGCAAGGATGGAAGTATAACTGAGAGGGTATTAGTACCCAGTGTACTGGGTGAGTGACTCACTGTCATGGATGCTCATAATCAACCTAAACAAAAAAATTTAGAGATCCTTGTATTCCATGTTTTTAAGTGTCTTTATTGTCTCAGAATGGCTGAGGTTGGAAGGGATCTCTGGAGGCTAATTTGTCCAACCTTTACTATGTCAAAAGCAATAACATACAATATTTTTATATTAGTACAGGTTTAGGTTCATCATAAAATTTTGTGGGTTTCCACCTGAATTAAGATTATTTTATCTGTAAATCTATGCCCTCCAGTAGTTTAGATTTATGCCTAAATTACAGTAGTTTCAATTCTTCAAGCTTCCCACTGCACTGGTTAAAAAAAAAAGAATTATTTTATGCTTTTTATTAATTTCAACACCTAATTTACTAATCCATAATTAAAATGAATAAATTATCAGTAGAAACCAATGAAAAATAAGATATTATCTAGAGGATTTTAAAAAAAGCTCTGGAATTTAAATATTCTGTAACTCTATGTAATATTATAAAATTATTTTAAAAGGCTGTGCTGTTCTGTTAAACTGTGTGTATGTTTTTTGAAAGAAATTACTCACATTAGCAAATACATTTCCAGTAAAGGCCTCTTCAAGTCAAAGTTCAGAGGAGAAAGTATCTGAATCTCTAGAATAATTATAATCTATATGTATGTACTACACTAGTTGTTAGTGGCTAACTCAGGTCTCTGAAAGAAGTTTTCCAAAAATTCACCAGCCATTATTCTTTTGTTGCTGAATTAAGATTAACTGTTAAGAAAGCTGTGCTGAGAAATTACTTTAAAAGCCTTATTTCCATTATTAAGGGAGCTTCATCACAAAATAGCACATAGTCAATAGAAGGACAGGACGGTTACCTGATGTAGCGTTGATATGATCTAAGGTTCAACAAAGTTGCTGGGTGGATCAGAAAAATTGATCATGCACATTGTAAGAATTAAGATAGACTCAAGATGAAATAGCTGAAATTCTCACCTTGCTTTGAAAGGTAAGGTTGAAAGGACTGCATAGCTTGCTGTGATTAATTTGAAACCAAAAAGGAGCTATAAATAACATCCACAAAGGTTGTGTCATATACTGGGTAAATACTCTTGCAATGTTTCAATCATGTTGCTAGTTCAATACTCCTGGAAAAATAAGCTTTTTTTGGAATGTCCATTTTATATTTTCCTCAAATTGACCTCATAATATAGATATTTTTAAGAACCTAACATCTTTCTGTCAAACTGGGTATGAATTTGAGAGGATATGATGCTTTATTTGAAAACCTTTGGGAAAAAAAAATATCTCCAAACACTGCTTCCTTTAGAAAACATATAATAATATGAAAATATCAACATTATTATTATTATTATTATTATTATTAGTAGTAGTAGTAGTAGTAGTAGTAGTAGTATAAATTGGTTCCCATCCAAAAATAGTAATACACTGTAGGCCTCTTGGTTTAAATAGGATAAGCTTTGCAGAGCGTTAAAAACATTACTCATATTTAAAATGAGGAAATAGTTCTGTCCATCTTTCATTGCTTTTGTCCAATAGAATGTGATATAAACAAAAAGATAATTGATTTTCTCTTTCATGCTAATTGGAATAGCAAAGAGGGTTAGCAGCTAGGTTGCTGAAAGCTATCAAAACAATGCAAAAAATACCACTCACACTGTTTCACTTCCCAGCACTGCCATGACATGACTGCAAAAAATGAAAACTACAATCTCTTCATGAAAATGTGAAGACACTATCTGCCCAATAGAAGAGGGTTAATATAGTAGTAATTTTGGCATTAATTGCCTAAATCTTGTCACCAGCCTGTTAAATAAACCTTGGTTTTAAACGATCACTGTAGTTTAGTTGCTCTTGAAACTGGAAGTTGCTTATCAGTACTTCCCATCGGTAAGTAGCAATACAAGGGAAATAAATGTGAAACTTGAGCTGTCAGGAAAGAATAAGGCTTTTCATATGAGTATCAACATTTCTTTAGCCCAAATACAAGATACGATAAATGGTTTAGATGGAAGTTACACTTCTAAAGGTAGGTAATTATCAAAGCTTTATTATTAGCTAAAACATAACTGACAAATGTGAAGACAAATTATGTTATTAAACAAATCTGACATAAGATTTTGAACTGGCAGTCTTGTTTTAAGTAGTTTTAGTTTGCATGCAGAGACATTCATTTGTTTTTCGTCAAACATGTTTTATAGGTGTAATAAGTGAAAAAAATCTAATTAAATTCCTTGAGAAAAAAGTTCTATTGATTTGTTTAAAGTTTTTAATAGGAACATAGCAACTGCTGTGCCTGTGTCAGATCCAGAAATATTAAATTTGATGTATCCTATATTTCTTGTAGGACTGCAAACTGAGGAACATTATATCTTGATTTCTGATGCCAGTCTGAATTAGTTTATTGATCTGTACTTCAGCTCATTTTAGAACCCTATTTCTTTTTGTTCTCTGGAGAGTCAAGTGTTTCCATCCAGAATCTAAAAAGTATTAATTTTAAAGAGCATTACCATCTGTTTTACTACTCCAGTATGTATTCAGTATAAATCCTGTATCAGAAGCAGTCACATCTATGTAACAAATATTGGTATGATTGTGTAATAATAACATTGAATTACTTTCAGTTGAAAAATAATGTGATTCAATTACTGTTTTGAAATTCTTATGGAGTTACTTACTGTAATTTAATTTCAATACTATATAGAATATTATATGAAGTATCTACTTGATTAATGTTTCTTGGGGATATTATCTCTAAAGATGGTCAAAGTTTTAATGAATTAATTTGACCATCATTATGGGTAATGTGCTGAAGACACATTAATCTAAGTAATATCTTATAGTTTATGCAGAACTAATTCATCTGAATGAGAATTTGGCAAATTAATCCAGGTTCCAACATGGGAAAGCAATTGATGCCCAGTTTTGAATCAAATAATGAATATAGTCTGGTATACATTTTTCTGTTAAGAGTTTATTATTTTGGGGGGTATGTTTCTCACAGATAAATATAGTTATGTCCTGTAAGTGTACAATTGTAAGGAAATGTATGAGGTTATGAATTTTAATGTGTAATAAATTATTTTTTCATTATAAAAAAATCTGCAGATTACAAAAGATGATCATGTCTCTAATTGAGTAAGTGTTTCCAAATCATAAATAATGCCGCATGTGTCGTATTCAAAGCAGAAAGTAATAATCTGATTTAGAACTGTTTCCTGAATTAATGGTCTAACACAGAGTTCTGCTTCTGTTCTTTACAGCAGATTGAGATGTTTCACCTATTAGCTCACTAACTGTATGTTGGATTTCCCAAGCTCACAGTCATCAGGGGCTTTCAGCCTAGTAGTTTCCAATGAAGTTTGTGAGGGACAGAAAAATGATCTCTTACCAGATACTCCTACATTTTTTGTATTTCTTTTTCAATGTAACACGACACATTTTAGCATTCATGTGTGACCCTCCAAACCATGGAGAACTAATGTCAGAGATATGTAAGTAAGTTAGCCCGAGCTTCAGATTCCTTAGACTTGCATAAAATTACCTACAGAACATTATTAACTATGTACAACAGCTGATTTTGTTTAAAAACACTGCAAAAATTATGGTGGATTTACACTATAATCTAGTTTACTTTCATGTATGAAGCAAAGTACAACACACATCACCATTACAGAATGTAACTGTATAGCAGGATTATGTTAATATTATTGGTTTAGTGTATATAAGATAAAGATCTCAGAACACACACAATAGGATCAAGACACTATTAGGATTTTAAGACGTATTTTTGTATGGTTGTGAGCCTGGGCAATCTGTAACAGCCATTGGAGAAAACTAATCTTTCATTTTTCAACTTCTTGTTCTTTGTTATAGTCCATGAGTGGAGCACAAAATGGGAAGATAAAGTTCATTACACCAAAAGAGTGAAAATCTTCCTACCTCAAAAAATTTTCAACCACCAATAACTTTGTCGGGTCCATCACAATCAACTGCTAATTGTTTTTACTGGAGTTGTTCTCCTTTATGGAGAATTGGTAGAAATTGAAAACCCAGTTACATAGACGCTTGTTAAAAAGGCATGAATGAGAAACCAGGCAGGATGATCAAGACAAAATAAAATAGAGAAAAATTTGCCTTGCCAGATATCAAGAGCCTTCATGCTTCTATTTCATTTTCCAGTCCTGTGTTTTCTGTCTACTGTACAACCAGTGACAAGTGCTACTGCTCTAAAATTGGGACTTAGCAAGTTGTATGCCTGAGCCCTGAGGGCACCTCCAATCTGACTGCGCAGGCAAAGTCCCTGTGGATCCTCTCACCCCGTCCACAGACCAGGACTCCCTTTCAGCCCCCTGGAGCTCCACATCTCATCCAACCATGGACCAAGACCTCAAGTCAGCCCCCTCAGGACTTCAGTCCCAGTTTTGGTGATGCTGGAGCAGTATGGGTTTTCAGCTCCCCTAAGTTTTCTAGATAATACTTAGAATTTGTAACCCCTCTGCAAATTTGGCAGGGAACGCTCTTAGAACCTGTCCGTCTAGGCCAAAAGTTTTCCAGCAGAACATGAGACTTGTGCTACTAGATAAACAACTAAATAGTTACCATCACGGTCATCATGTTCTTTGGTGTATGACAGACCCTTTGTTGCATGATTGTGGATTAGAGTTCTTTTCTTTCAGGCTCACAAAAATGAAAATCTCTCCGTACAATTATATTGATTACTTTTACTAAGTACTTGGCATATGTGTCAGTCTCTTTAAAAATCTCTTTACTGTTTTATTGCACTTGTTTTTGAGTTAGCAAAAGATGATGCTACAAATGCTATGGTAGTCTATCAAAAAAGTCAAACAAAAATGAAAAATTCCTTATTTCTCATATTGGCACAGTAATATAATACTCTTCAATTAAAATTATATAATGTTCAAAAAATATTCATATCCAAAAAGTTTCTTTACACCAGAAGTTTTATAGCTAATCCAGAAGGTTTTTCCTAATCATTTGCCACAATAACACTGGTTTGAAGTTCACGAAAGTAAGAATGTTTACAAATAGAATGAAATAATAACAACAGAGAAGTAATGTTAAGAAATACTAAATTTCCCCAAAATTCCCAATTTTCCCAAAGGGAAAAATTTTGTCAAAAATTAATTATAATCAAGAGCAACAATGTACCTTTGTACATTGATAGTTGTAGATAGTACCTTTGTGTTTCAATAACAGCATCACAGCTTTCATCTTTTTGAGACATACACTCAAATATCAATGTCACCATCTGTAATATTACCTTTACTTCTATGTTATTTGTCATTCAGTTAATAACATTGGCAACAATATGAGGAGGACCCAAAAGGCATACATTATCTCATTAGAGAAAGTTGATTCCAAAAGGGGAGAGGTGAAAAAAATAGCTGATTCTTAAGAAATGATAGATATAGAATAAAGTACAATTATAGGCCAGTTTAAATGTTGGTATTTTCAAACATTCAGGTTCTTGTTCCTGCAATTATAATAACTGTAAGGGTAAATATCCTTTTTGCCAGAAGAATTCACTTTGAGGAGACAGGTGTTCTCTTAGGAAGTCTTTCCTACCTGGGAAGTGCCTTTCTCAAGGGTGGTTAAATGTTTTTTTTTTTTCCCTTTTCCTTGTGCATTCCGGAGAGGTCTGAGGGATCTCCCTCTCTCTCTCTCTCTCTCTCTCTCTCTCTCTCTCTCTCTCTCTCTCTCTCTCTCTCTCTCATTCTGGTATGAAGAAAGATAAACAGATGTTATAGGCCTTGCTAGCAGAGAGACCCTGGCAGGGGGATGACAGAGAAGATAAAAACCTTGAAGATGGACAGGGGGTATCTCTTGCTCAAGCCCAGTGCTTAAGTAGCACTGGTGCAGTTTTCTCTTGTAAGTCTAGTGTTCTTGATTGCTTGAATAAATTCTCCTGAACTTCCACTGCCTGGTATTTTTGGGGAAACCCATATATTATCTTATTTCACAATAACATTCTTCTAACATAGGATACTGAGGCTACAGAAACTTTCAAGAGCAAGACAGACACTGAGTGTCTCAGTAGCAAGGAGACTTTAATATAAGGCAACAGTAGGCTACTCTTCAAGGACAACTAAAGGAAAACGTTTTTCCCGACTGTCTAGAGAGGGCATGGTGGAGTTTGTCTTCAGAATAAAGCCACTGAAAATTGCTGGACATAGAAAATGAAACTTGAAGGACATAATGAGAAGGGATATTTTTTCATAAGCCTTTCTATTTCTAATGGTCTTATTCTGATATTTCACCATCAAAAATAGTGTAATTCTAGTTTCTGAGCAAATTAATACTTTTTTAAGGTGTAGATAGTTGTGCTCTGGGTGCTTACTTGAGGAAAAAGCTCCATGATAACGCATCTTATAACTCTGGCTGCCAGGATTCTATCACAGCATGAAGAGTTCCTTTTAATTCATCAAAAATATGTATTGACAGGAATACCACTAAACTTTTAGCACTATGACTTATTAAATATTATTTGTATTCTCGATTACAGAGGGCTTCTGCTTTAGGAGAGTATCTAACTTCAAAGTAGCATCTTCACATGATGAAAGAAGGTAAAATAAGTTATAAATTGTATGTCATCCATCAGCTTTTTGTAAAACAGATAGCAATCATTTCTAAAAATAAGCACTTTTAAAAATGTTATTTAATAGTTATACACACTTTTTATCAAAATTACTAATCTTCTTATAAAGTGAGAATATATATATTATTTTCACAAAAATGAAGAAAAAAACTAGTTCAAGAAAAAGCACTATGAGAAGAGTATGTAGACAGTTCTACAATGTATGTGTAATTCAATTATTAAGAACATATGAGAAAGTAAACAGATAAGGTTAAGTAATACTCTTTATACATTAAAATAACTAATTTTCTACTTGGGTGGGACTAAATTAGCTCTTTTGGAATGCACCTTATCAGTTGTTCATACTCTGGAGCACATACCATCACAAATAAACCATAGAGGAATATTTTATGTTATAACCTCCAGCAGCTGGATATTATTGTGATTGGAAGAGCATATAAAAATCTGTGTAATACGCAGAAGAGATGGAGAAAAGAACATGAGCAGGAATCCAATTAAGCCACCTTACAACAACCAAAAAATGCAAGGTTTTTATAAACTGTAGATGCAGGAAGAATTCTAAAAAAAGGTGCAGGTTGTAAACTGATACAATGTGGATTTTGGAATTTAGAATGAAGCATTCTTTCAGCCCATTCAAATTAGACTTCCAAACATAACAAATTTGCACGTGAACATTGTAAGATTCTTAAAAGACTGGGAAGTCTCCCAGAGAGAGTAGAGGGCATATTACCAAATCCTCTTATCTAATCCTTGGTTTAACACCATTAGAAAGCAGAGCATGAGATAATACCCAGTTTATTTCTCCTCAAATCTCTGACCAATGAATTTTAATTAAAATTTTTAGCAATTAAAAGGAAACAATAAGTTAAGAAGCATATTTTTTTCTTTTTGTTAGGAATGAAAGTAAACAAATTTTAAAAAGTAACTTAGAATTTCATCAATTAAGTTCTTTGTCAAAAAATGTTAGATAACGAACTGCAACCTCTTAAGCAGAATCACATATAAAAAGGGATTCTCCTTTTTGTTTGAAGCCTAACTCTTAATTTTGTTCTGTCAGATTGTGATGTCAACCTTCCCTAAGCCTATAAGTTTGTATGATTATACAGATTTAATATAAGTGTTAATAACCACTGAAATTTTCAGATCATAAACTGCATTCTTTGTTCTCTATGCAAGTTAATTCATAATTCATCAGTTTATAAGTGGTATTACCTTCCTAAAATCATGTGAGAGTCCTCATTTTTGCTCTGATGACCTTCTCCTAAAGCAAAACTTTTCAGAATGTACATATGTAAAGAGGTATTTAAAATTCAGTCATATGTGATGCATTTTATTATTTGTTTCTATATGTTCTATTTATATGTTTCTATATTTCTATGCAGACGTACAAAGACTCATTTTAGATACTAGTTGTTTCTTGCTCTGGTGTTTACCTGATAAAAATGTCAAGCTTTCCATCCCATATTACTGCTAAATATATTTTCTTCTAGGAGGCTAAACAACTGATATTGTATAATCTAACTGATTGTAAACGCATTCTTTCACTTCAGAGTTCCCCTTCTACAAATCCTTCCAAACCTTGGAAGTATTTTCTGTCATGAACACAATAAAAGTGAATGACTTGTACATAAATTGCTTCTTCCAGTCCTTCTAGCAATAAATCATCAAAATGAAATTTACATTCATAGGTTCAAGAGATCTACTGTTTAGAATAAAGTGTCCGTTTAAGCAGCTTTCAAGGTCTTATTTCTCAGAGGTGAGAAAGAAATATTCAGGTAGAGTGTACTGCCCAATAATCAAACTCCTATCCCATGCTTGTAAACAAGTAGCAATTGTGGCCTGACCTACTTGCCTATAATCAGATAAGAGTCCTGCCTCTCCCGTGGCTATACAGTTCTCCAGTTCTCAGCAGAGACAAAAATCTGAGACTGCAGATGATAAGGGAAAAAAGAGGAGTGAGTCTGTGTCTCCCCAGTTAAGAAATTTTTTTTTAATTTATTTTGGGGTTTTTTGGGGTGTATTATTGTTGTTGGATTTTTTTTTTTTCCTTGCAGACAACAGTCAGATTGCAGCATCATAAGGGTTCCCTTAGGTATCTTTGATGAAGTTAAACTGGGTAGGGAAAATAATCTACTACAGAAACTGCATAAAATTCATTGACACTTATCTACATTGCTTGTCAATAAGATTGCACAGTCTGCAACATAGGTTTTCCCCTCAGAGCTTGGGGCAGAGGAGAAGAGTTGCAAAACAGCTGAAGAGCTCATTCTGTGGACTAGTATGGGGCACTAAGGAAAAAGAGAAAAATTCCAAATACTTTTTTAAGGAATTGATACCTTGTTATAAAGAAAAGAATTGATGCTCTTATATATACACATGTAAACTATGCTTACGCAAACTTGACTTTGTCATTGTCTTGGTTTGGAGGGTCAGTGCTGGAGCGAGGCTGCAGTGCTGGCACAGGTAGTTGGAGCAGTGCTGCAACTGGAAGGACCCACAAGACACCTGCTGGATCCAGAGGTGAGACCTGGTCACTGCAACTCCAATGCTGGCTGTAGTCCTGATCTGCTGAGATGATGGTAGAGGCCTGGGTGGTAACAGTCCCATGCAGTGAGGGAAAGAGACCCTCACCCTACCAACTGAAGACCAAGTGTGGTCTTTTCTTGGGCTCAGGGTAGGTGGGAATACCTCTGGTACCGCCCCTGGGGTGGGGAGTTCCTTCACTGGATAATTAATACTGGACATTTCAAGAGACTTTGACACCTTCTAAGCACAGGTGAATCCATTATGGCCACCAGCAGAGATGAATATCTTCAGGCCATGTGAATTAATTGTCCTAGTGTCTCCCTGAGGGGAGTTATCACAGATGAGTAATTTGTGTAAGGACAAAGAAACAATACCCAGCTCCTAAGCCTGAGGTGATGGGTGTGCACACCCTCTGAGTCATCAGCCTTCTAGTCTTTTCACACTGGTGGATACATTCTTCTCCTAGGAGAGTACCACCCTTATCTAAGTCCCTCCCCACAGTCGAAATTAGTAGGCATATCTGGAGAAAAATTGAAAAGGTGGATACCAGAGTTTTTGTATAACCCAGGACAGTCATACTGCAGTATGTCTTGCTCGCTTAGATTCAAACAAAAATCAGACTTCCTAGTAGCGCTTTTGAGTAGCATGATCAAACAGATGACAGCACACCTTTGCTTAGTCAATTAATGACAACTAAATAATACATTTGTATCTCCTTACAGCCTTTTATAGAAGGCTTTATTCTCTTTTTTTATAGCTTGGTATTTACTCCTTCCAATCAGATACCTGATATAAGACTAGTTTATGGAGAATCAGTATTTTCACCATAATACATTGAAATTATCTTTATGAACATGCAGAAGCTTAAAATCTGGGAATAGTGATTTGTTTTCATTTGACATTCTGCTCTGACATACATTTTTGTGATTTCATCTCCTATTTTCATATTTAGAAATAAAAAGGAATAATTTTTAGACGCTTATTTTCCTTCTACTGAAAACTCATGAAAATTAATCATAATATCTTTACCTTCTTGACTAGCCTCTATATTACTTGGTGATATGTGGAATTTGAAATGCTGCAGTAGTTCAGAGAAACTTCTCTGTTTATGACTCTTTCTTTAAGTTTGCTTTTACCGTTTCTAATTGACAACAATTCTCTTCTATGTTTCACTTTATGGTCTTGTTCTAATAATTTTGCTTAGCCTATACGCTAATTTTAAAAAGGGAATAGGCTCAGACTCATACAATAGTTTGTCATCTTCTATGTTGCATTTTACATCATTTTTTATGTTGCCTTTTTACTCCTTATATTTAGAGAGCTACTAAATAAGAAGGTCTCATAGAGTGTAAATTTTTAGGTTTCTGACAATTGTTGTACAAGTTCACTGCTAATATCTTTGGTCTTAGAATAAATTAAAGGGGAATTGGAACAATATTGAAAACTTCGTGGTATAATTGCTAATGGTGTAATTGCTAATATTTCCTTATGTGTTTAGGAACTAAATTTTATCTAAAAACTGAAGCACACATATGTACTTTTATATGCATGTGTATATATATATATAATAATCTCTGAGACAGCTTGTTCGGTGCATTTAAAGCTGTCTAGAAATTATACAATGAAATATGTTTTACAATATAAAGAAAAATATTCCAAGTAAATTGGCTGCCATGAAGATTACAAATACATAAATAGGTCTGATGTTCTTTTCTGTGGCAAATCATTAAAATTTAAAACAAATATTCTATTAAACCTTTTGATTTGTTTGTTTATAACTTTCATATTTATATGTTTATATTGTTGGACTATTTTAAGTGACGTAATAAGTATTAACTTGCTTCCACAGAGGAAGAAATTTGTTTCTGTAGGTAAGTCTTTACTGTACATGAAATATTACGGTACTGGAGAGGTAAGCGATGGAGTATGTGTTCAATAGAGAAAAGCTTATCTTAGTTTGCAAAAATTTGGAAGGTATAGGCATACTACCCACTGCTAGAGTAGTTTCTAATTGTAAATATCTAACCTGGTTATATATAATGAAATATAGAATGTGCTTTCAGATGCATAAGTATCATTTTCACCATGTAGACATATAATTATTTCACATATTGTTAAAACATAGAGAAAATTGACGATGATAGCCATTTTTACCTATCTCTAATTCCATCCATAAATAAGGAATTTTGGTTACTTATTACTAATTCAGGAGCTTCTAACCATCCTCACTGTGTTAAGAGCAGGGATCTAATCTTCTGTCATCCTTAATACAGTAGAGAAAGTGCATTTTAAAATTGCTTACATCAGCTATTGGATTGTATGAAATTAATCTAATTACATGCTCTTCATTAATGGCACTTTCCACACCTTTCCCACAGACTATTTTTTTAATTTTATTTTTATGTGACAATGTTATATCACAAAGATTGAGTAGATTCAATCTCTCTTCCAAATGAAAGATATGGTCTCATAGGTTTTAACTTCACTGTCCATTTCTCAGAATATAGCATATTAGCAGACCAAGAAGAATAAGAAGATTAAAAAAAAAAAAAAAAAAGTCCAGAAATTTCTTTGCCCAGACACCCAGGAAAAAGTTATAGAGCTAGATATTTTTTTTTCTTTTTGGCTATAACAAATTCCATCCTCATACTAGGGAGAAAATTGTATTAAACTCTTCAAATAAATTAATGTACAGGTGAGTAACAGTGAACTGTCTTAAATTTGGTGTATGGCTTACCTGTTATTAGTATTATAATGCTAACTTGTGTCTAGCTGTGTTAAGGTCTTCAGTTGCTACCATTAGACTATTTGTGAGATTGTCACATTTTCATCTGCAGTTGCTCTGTAGTTGAAATTATATGGAAAAGGAAAAAGGAATTCATATAATACCAAACATATTTTTCAGTAAAATATTTCCATTAGCCAAAATCAACATGCTTTGGATAAATATCAGTCAAAGAAAAAATGGTGAGCATTACACAGAAGTTAGAATATCTAGGAAAGACATGAAAGGTGCTTTATCCTTCATGTAACCACACACTATGAATTGCAGTTTCATGAAACACAACACACTTCAAGAAAGAAAATACTTCTGTATTTGTTTAATACATGATCATATTTTTGTGGCATTTGGTCAGAAGATGATATATTTCTGAGAATAGAACAGTCAGAGTTAAAGAGACTAAGGATACCACATCAACAGTTTGGATTTCTTTGTGTGACAGGTTTTAAGTTTTACCTTTCCAAATTTTTTATTTGCAAAAAAAGATAGAATGTCTTACTTTAGAAAAAACCTCACAACGTATGCTTGTGTAAAAAACAGAATTAAAATTTTTCAGAAAAAAATTACAGAGCTACTTCATGTTTTCTGCCAGTGTCTCCAAAGGCATATTACATACTTCTGAATCTTTTGCATAAATCCCAGCCATTTGGAGTCATCAGCATTGAAAGGTGTCACTGTATTGAAATAAACCTTCTATCTCCTTTTTTCAGCAGAAGATCTTGTGAATAGTATGAATCCAAGGATGCATCTTGAATTATGTAATGTTTTGGCACAATCTGTGACATTTTTGTAAAATATGGAAATATGGCTGAAGAAAATATGTAAGATATACATATGACTCTAAATCTGAGGTTGAAGACTACATTAAAGAGCTGAAGCAGAACATTTCTGAGGATGATATAAGGCTGAAGTCAAGTACATTAGCCAATGACACTATTTCAAATTATTTTAGAAATATTGTGGGGAATCAAAATGAAATTCAGTGAAAACAAATGGGAAATACTATACTTCAAAGGAGAAATCAATATAAAATGGAGACTTTTGAAATAGCAGTGTTGCAGGAAAGATATAGAGCAATATAGACTAAAAATACGTCACATTTCACAGTAATGAGGTCATAGCCGGAGCATGGTATTCTAATACTTTTCAGAAAAAAGTTTGATTTACCTTTTTTTTTTTCCTGTAGAGGTACATTGAATCAGTTGAGAATTATAACTCATCCTTTAGGGGCCTTGTTTAGATACAACATTAAGAGTGGAAGTGGAAATGGAAAAGGAAAAGAAAAAAGAAAAGAAAAATACCTGCTCTTCTAGTGATGATGAAAAGCTGCCTAACACAGCTAATGTAGAGAAAAGTTAAGGAATCTCTCTGTAATTCAGAAATAAAAGAACACCTTTTTCACGGCTTTCTTTTTTTCTTCAGAGTTTGGAAGAGACAAAAGTTCAAATATACTTTCTTAATGGAGAAAAAAGTATTATTTCTGCCCAGTGTTAACTTTGTTTTCCAGCCTAAAGAAAAGATATGAGAGAAGCTAGGCATTACAACATCTGGGCGGGGGAGGGAGATGGTGGAAGGAATTAAAAGCCATGAAAGCAAACAAATAAAATCAAAAAACAACATAAACAAACAAAAAACCAACAAAGCAAAAAAAAAAACAAACCACAAAATATTGAACAGAAAATACATATTTTCTCAGGACAACAGTTTGCAAATCAGCTAATGAAAATAATCACTATATAGGCCCAGACGATGAGGAAGCAAATACCGTTACACTTTTTTCATTGATTGAAACTTCTTTAATAAAACTCAAACCTTTAACACTGTATAACATTACAGTTATTTATCTTAGCCTAAAATACCAGTAATATTTTTTCCAACCATAAAATTCAGTACGCTCTAAGATTTGATCCTACAAATTCAGAAGTGATATTGTAAGTTGTATATATCCTTGATGAATATCAGTAAATTCTGCTATTTCCATTTTTATACTTTAATGGATTAAACTTGTCAAGAAAAACAAGCAATAATATAAAATAATTGTATGGGCCAGCCTTATTTAATGTTTAGACATATATATAGTAATAGTTCTTGAGGTATTGGAGAAGCCTAGGATGTGATGATGGGCAGGCTTCATGTCATGTATAAGATTAACCAGACCAAATTCAATTTACAGATGCTCCACAGGCACCACACAGTTTCACAGCCAAGAAGTCTCTTTAGGTAGAGTATCATTTTTTAATTTGGCAAAGCAAGCACACAGTTATATTGAGATTTTCTGATAGGCAAATTGAGTCTAACTTAGGAAAATGTATTGTACCAAATTAGCCAGGATACTGCTATCATTATTCTTGGAGAAGCTCTTTGTCCCAGTAAATTTTTTTTATGTTGCTGTAGCACTAGCAAAGAAGTAATTTTAGTCTGCAAGACTCCCCTCAGTATAGAAAACTACTAACAAAATACACCACTGTTTCTTATATCTCCGTAGTACTCTGCACAGGGAGACCATCGGGAACCAATTTTAGGTGAGTGTATTAAAACTTGGGCTCAGGGTAATGTCAGCTTCAGTTCACCTGGGGAGATGCCAGTCAGCTGGGGAGACACCAGCCAGCTAACACAAATTAATGCATCTCCCAGAGTTTGAACTGCTACAGTATATAACTAATGAGCTGTAAAAGGAGGAATGGAGATAAGGGAAGGTAGCCGGGATTCTTAATTGCAAGCAATTTAAGTCTACCTTTGGAAAGCAGAATGATATCAGCTTTTTGTTTGATAGACTTCCACATGAACAGCTCATAACTGAAAAGAAAAATGATGTTTCAAACTGATTTTTTTCTGACTTCATTCTCATTCTCTGATTTTTAATGTTGATCTAGAGGGCTGGAATTCAATGGCCGTTCTAAAGTTTTAAGTAAACTGGGAACTTCTTGGTATCCCAAGTAGTTTGGGCACCTAATGAATTTCAGAAGTAGACTTGGTTGACTTTATTGTTTGACAAGGGAATCATAGCTGCTTCAGTATGACTAGAGGAGGGACTAGCTATCTACTTTTGTACAGAGGTGTTTTTCATCAATAGTTTTTCAGTATTGATAGGACATTTCTAAGACCATTTTGCAATATCTAAATTTTACACAGTAATATTTTCCAGAGTATTTTGCAATTCTATGATACAGAAGTCTGAAAGTCTTGCAGTAGACATCCTCATACTACTAAAATGATTTATTATATTAATGCAGTTATTATTCTTATGTGTTTTATACCAATAACAAAGCTGTTAATGTCACCAGAAATTATTTGTTTATATGGATATAAATGAGATTAGAATTAGTTGTTGTATATACAAAGTATAATTATGAAATTAGTCCATATTAGCTTAATAAATATCTAAGAAATGTAAGTATGTGAAAGACACAGTAATATTGAAATACCAAGTAAATTTAACATCATTCTATGATCCCTTGTGTCAACTATACAGAAATATGGAACATGCGACCTCACAGGAATTCAAACACATTAATTACTAAATAAATACAACAGAAAATAGGTCTCAATAGCTTTACTTTTCTTAAAAATCACACATTCTTTTTTATATGCAGTTAGAAGTGCTGTTCTTTTCTTATTACAATTCCTTTCCATGTGCTATATATTATACATAATTCTGGGTTATTAAATTCCTGAAGCACGCAATACAATGAACTTAATAGATTTTATGAAAATCATTATATAACAAAATAAGAGCAGATGGTCCTCAACACATCAGAATCTTTCCATAGCAGCTTCATATTTTGTTTAAATTAAACAAAACATAAAGGTACCTCTGTGACACCTAACTTATTTTAATTTATTCTGCCCCACTGTTTCTCTTACAGTTTTTCTGTTTCTTTTTACAGCATTAAAGTAAAATATTTGTGCTAATTTTCCTTAGATATTGAGTTGTTTGCCATTTCTGAATTGTACTGTGAACTTCTAGAGATATTTGTTTATTCCTATTTTTCCATAAGATGGAAATCTATTGCTATCCATTGCACATAGTTCATCTCACAGAATTGCCTAAAGGAAAGAAGGCAAGCTTTACACTGGGAATCTTAAACTAGTATCTTTTAAGTTCTATTGCTATAAAAATCTAAGACATCTTTCCCATAAAACTCATTCATTTTGCATTCTCCCTGACACCAGCCATGTCAGAAGATGAATAGTAGAGCAAATAAATCTAAAAGAAGTTATGAAAAAAACCCAAAAACATACAAAAAAGAGTTATCAGAAATAAGGAAGTAAAAAAATAAGAGCCAAATAAATTTATTCTGTCCTGAGAGATTTTAACAGCATACCTGAGGATGGTCCCTCTCTGTTGCCATGTAGAATACATATCTCATGATCTTTTCCATCTATTGAAGCAAATGTTCCAAAAATATGTCTAATGCATGTCCGTGACTTTGAACTTATTCCACAAACAATTCGCTTTGTAATAAACAATGCAGGAAAGATGAAAGGAGTATGAAAACTATTTTAAAAAAAAATAAAATTTCTCAGTCCTGTTTTGAACAAAAATTCTTAATATTATAGATCAAACTTTTAATGATCTTTTTTTGGAGCTTATATCTCTATCTTTTCAGTTTTTCTGAAAAGCAATAATATAATTCAGGGAAATAAAATACTGGAGAGTATACTCTGCTGGAAGTGGTTCAACAGGTGCAAGAGCTATAACAAACACAGTTAAAATTCAGTAACTTTCACTTCTTTCCCTCTTTCCTTCTTTGTCTCCTGTCTTTTTTTCATTTAATTTTCTGAAAGCCTTATCTAAGGATTATACTATTCCAATATATATGATCGTGTAATAACTGTGGAGAGGAGAAAGCCATATTCCCATTTTTGATTCCAGACAGAGGACAACCCTGTTACTGGTCTTGCCACCCAAACAAAAAATGTTTCATTTTCCAGCACAACTTTGACACAAGTAGTTGAGTGAGCTTTCAGGTTTTGTTTGGATTTTTTTACTGAAATGATACTATGTATTCTGCAATAAAGGTTATATTTTTATCCATTTCAGCATAATTCAAGAATACTTTTGCAAAAGCTGTATCTCAGCATTTCAGATTTTCTGGATAGAATGTGGGAAAAGTCATCACCAACAGAGTTAACCAGCACAAGCTACAGAACTTAATTTTCTTTCCTTTCAGGGAAAATAATAATTCTCTGATTTTCTTAATATAAGTGAATAATTTTTAACAAGTTCAATGAAATGAATAAAACTAAGGACTAATTATACTGTAATTTCTTATAAGATTGCACCCTGTTTAATCTGCCTTTGTCTCAGTAGGGACACTGCAGTCCTATTCCAAGAGTATGTTCACAGTTAATAGCAAAGTAGATTACTAGTCAACACAAAACTAACAGTTTTAGTTTTAATAGAATATATAAGTGTCTGAAATGGAGAAAACACGTTAACAAATAGTTTTGATCTTCAATATCAGGTTAATTATGCCCCTCAAATTAGGAAGAAGATAAAAAAACCAAAAACATGGCCTATCTGGATGCTAAAAGTCCTTATGACTTTCCTACTCCTAAACTCCAGAAAGCTATCAAATCTGCCCCAGATTTGGGTGCCAGAAGTTGTCCTCTAAGTTGGTAGTAATAATGTTTTTCCATCTGTCTGTCCTGCCCTCTATTACAAGTGCCAAATTTTCCAGCTTTCCCTTAGAATTGTGTGAGTTTAATTGATGGTACCCTACTGTAAAACAAATCAAAATTTCTGATGTGATATAAAATACTTTAGGAAAGTATCCAAACCAATATTTATTATGTAGGAGTTCAATGGATACTTTTATCTTTTGGGAATAGGTGATACTTTTAATTAATTAGAATCCCACAAACTTTACACACTATGAAGAATAAACAATTATATACGACTATGCTATTTCTTTTCCTGTCAAGATCAGAGTCTTCTAGACCTTAAAACATTTATAGTTACAGGTAACTTGAAAAAGTAAATATTTTTGCAATGGATACAGTACACACTGTATCCATTAAGGTTAATTTTCTCCAGTGGAGAAGGAGTGTTCATACTCAGAAGCTAGCATTTGTCTTCACTACTGAAGATGAAACAAAGCATTTCCCTTTACCTTTCAGACATGTTAATAAACTCTCCTCAACTTCAGTGTAAGTAGAGAAAGACTAATGTAGTATTTCTGAAGATTACTCATCAGTTCTTTTTATTCTACACTAATGATTTTACCTTTTGTCTTGAGTATCTGAAATACTCTCCTCAAACTTTAGTCATTAGGTAGATATTATTGCATTTCCTCACAGGTTCCATATTTATTTTTCTTTCTTTTTGCTACTGATTAGCACCTATTCTTCCTATGCTTTAATACTTAAATATATGTACTTAAGAAAGAAAGAACTGCTTGACCATGGGAAGCAGTGAATGAATTCCTTATTTTGCTTTGTTTGTGTGACTTTTGCTTTATTTTATTTTGCTATGAAACTGTCTTTATCTCAACCCATGAGTTTTTTTCACTTTTACTTTTCTGATTCTCTTCCCAATCCTGACCAGGGTGTGAGTGAGCAAGCAACTATGTGATGCTTAGTTGCCAGCTGAGGTTAAACCACAACACAACTTTATGTAATGTGTTTTGAAAATTTTTGGGAAAACATATATTTCTTAAAGGACAGTCTGGGTTTCCTTTAAATTCTTTAAATCGTTTTGATAGAATTTTATGCAGTCTTTAAGTCGTTCAACCAATAATAATCCTATTAAGCAAAGGAAATTCTTTTTAATTTATTCCTTGCAGACAAGTGATCCTGAGAAAGAATCTGGTAAATGCTGAGTATGCTTATGACTATTAAAGTATTTTTCTGTTTCCCAAACTCAAAAAGTTTTGCACAAACTCATAGAAGTTTGTTTTCCTTCTACTTACCATTTTAATATGCATATCCACCTAGGTTTTCAAACACACAAAGAATGCCGAGAGCTTAAGGTGATGGTAAGGACAAAGAGAGGAAATAGACAAATTATTTGTCACTGGTCTGAAAACAATAAAACGAACTTCTTTCAGTGCTTAGACTGTCCAATGCAGTCACAAGAGCTCAGGATAAAAATTTGAGTTTAATTAGTTCTGCATTTCCTTGCCTCAATTTGGCCAAACTACATTAAATGAATTCCTTACCAGCCTGCTATTGGGATTAATCATGCATTCTCTGTAATTGTTTTTCACTCTTAGCTTGCATATGTCCTCTGCTTTGATTTCATTTTAATGTTTTTAAATAATATACAGTAGTTTGCATTTGCATGTGTTTGTGTTTGTAGATATGTGCGCAAGATATAGGTAAAAATGAAACCCAAATATTTTGTTTTGAACAATGTACATAGTGGTCACTATGTTTTACAGTCCCAAACCTTTGAAAGTAATCAAATATATCACAGCAAGTGCCATGATAGAACAAACTCTTCATTGCTTTGCATGGTCATGCCAATTGTGTTCAGCGCCCTCATGGTTCTTTCCACATTGTGTTCACAAGCTAAAATTTTTGCAACAGTTTAGCTTATTAATTCTCTAAGAACACTAACTTTGAACGTTTGAAGGTTACTGGTTAAAAAAAAAACCCAAAAAAATCCAACATAACCACTAAGAAAACACACAACACACTAATACTTCTTATGAAAAACATCAGACCACCTTAAATTCTGATGATATTATCTAATTAAATTCATCTCTAATGATGAAATGGTAGGTGTTTGTATGACAAATAGAAAAGAAAGAGATAATCAAAACTAAAAAGAAGAGTCAGAAAACAAAAGAGTAGATTTACAATGCAGTTTGAGAAAGCCAGAACAGATTATCCTAAACAAAGGATAACTAGATTGAACTAAAACCAGGAAGAAGTGAAAATTAATAAAATAGAATGGCAAAGAAAACCAAATAACAAAGGGACTACTGAAAGAACTCAGTATTAAACAAGATGCAATGTAAAAATGAAATGACAGACAATAGGTAGCAAATCCCATCCCACTGGACACATTATGAGAGAATATGAAAGACGAAAAGATTTCCTCTTGATACTGTTTAAGTTGGTTTTTTTGGTTGATTTTGTTTTAGTTTTGGTTTTCTTCCTGGTCAAAACAGAAATGTTCCCATGACTCCTCCTTTCTGCACCAATTTTTCATTTAGAAAAAAAAACAGACCCAATCTTTTGATTCAGAAAAAAAACCAGACCCAATCTTTTGATTCAGAAAAAAACCAGACCCAATCTTTTGATTCTTAGGTTTTTTATCATTCTAAACTATGGCTTTTGCTCTGGTACTTGTTGACTGCAACTTCCCTGTTCATCTCAGGAATCTCAGCTGAAACACATAACATAGGATTAGGGTACACTGAAATAAATCCAGTTGTACTCAGAGAAGGAGCATGCCCTTTACCCCTTCTTCCAGAAGACTGCCTCCGCTTTGTAATGCAGTTGCAAAGAAAAGGTGAACAGTCACATGTTTTTAAACAGATCAGTCACATAGAAAACACATGATAAACTGTGAACAAGTCAGTCTCCTGTCATACGTTTCTACAAGCTATGGGAGCTAGAGCACAACAAAATCATAATAACAGCTTCAGCTTGTCAGGGAAGGACCCACTGTGTTTTAAATAAACTCTATTAAAGGAGAAGAAATGCATACAGATAAACATGAGCTCTTTGCTGCCTAGAATTGATAATAAATAGAACTGCTTAACTACTTCTTGGAGTGGTTATATCTCACAACCTACCTAGTCTGGTTTTGTGTTTTGGGATGCACTTCTCTGCTCTAATAATATAGGAGTAGGCCAATAAATGTCAATATATGGACTCTATTAATAAAACTATTAATGAATTTGGTCTTCATGCAATTTCTTGTAAGGTATGTGCTTTATAAGCAGAAGTCTTTTGTCACAGCATTTTTTTTTGTGGTCTACCAAAAGATTCATATTGTTTTAATCATGCATGTAGCATTGCTACCTTAGAGTTTGCCCTGACATGTTCTCATCCTCACTTTTAACTTCATTGAGTATAGTGCAATGGTCACTATAAGGAGCCAAAATTCTTTGAAGTGTTTCAAGAAAGAAGGGAAGCAACTGACAGTCAAACAACAAAAGCAAAAAGGATGGTTCAATAGAAACAGAAACAGAAGTGTAGACAAGACCCAACCTTAATAGCTTATGGGAAGGAATTGTATTTCCTTTCAGTTGCTGACACCCTTCAGAACTTTTGAAGTCTTAGAAGATATTTTACTCAGTGAAAACTGTTAAATTTCTGTGTAAATATTATACAACATTATTTTTTTTTTCAAAGCTGTAGTTAGAAGCAAAATTTTTCTTATTTTTGTCATAATCAGATTTATGGATTATTAAGCCTGGTGAAGTTTAACTCTGAATACAAGGTTTTTCCCTACTCATTGTAACCATATAACCCTCTAGGACAGTATTGTAATTGCTAATAGCTGGTCTTGGGCTTTGTATGGAATTTGCAAGGCCTAAAGATCAAGGTGCTTTCTTCACCTTACTACAGCTCTGTTTTACTTGCCTCAGCTGTGACTAATTTTTCTAATTCACCAGATATCTAAGGGCAATTTGTTTTGCTTTTGTTTATCTTTATGGGATACAGTCAGTGTTTTATACAGATAACTGTAACAAGCAGGTAGTCTATGAAGAATGCCATGGTTGTGACTCTAGAATAATGAGGAAGTGTAGAGAAATACAGGCCTGTTATAAGAAAAAAGGCTTTGAGAATAGACACAGAATCAGGTGCAGAGGAGAATATCCATGGAATGAGAGAGGACATAGGATCAATAAACAACAATGAACATCTTCAATGAGCAATAAACTCTTCAATTGTCAGTTAAAGAAATTCAGACCTGGATATAGACAACACTGGTGTTAAGGGTAACAAAAATAATTAGGAAATCATATATAATATACATAAAAGATACTTGGAAGTAAGATGGAGCTGCAAACCAAGGAAGAAAGAGGAAGGTGTAAAAGCAAGTTAGGAAAAATATAAAAATTATCCCAAGTAGATCCTGCAATGAGGAACAAAAAAATCATCAATATGAACATCATATTCCTAGAGAAGTATTCCCAAATTTTGACAACTCACTCAACAGCTCCAGGCCATCACCACCACTACTAGAGTGAGACCCCTAAACATTCAGAACAATAGGGTAATTGGAGCATAACACCAGGAAAAACTAAGGTGTAATCATGTTATAATTTTAACTGCACTACTTTTCTTTCTTTTTTTTTCCAACAATATTTAAGTTAACAATAATTTCTTTTTTTTACTTGTATATGACATCTGCTTCCTTTTTGCCTGTGAACAGTATTTGCAATTCTTTGAATGCAACATTTTCAAGTATGCACTCTAAAGAAGGGTACTATATGTATGCTATCTGTAATGTTGCAAAAGGCCTGATATAAATATATAATCAATGTATAAATCACCAACATTTGATGCCACTTCAGAAGTGTTATGACTGGCTGGGTCAATCATATAGCAGTTGAATAAGTAAGTCATGGTGTAAATTACAGTGGACATAAAGGTTTTCAGATCTTTACCTGGATATCTTTTGAAGAGATTCCTGAGATTCCATGAATGTTAAAACTCATGACCTCAGATGTCAAACTTTTTGAAACCAGAATATCTGTTCCAGTAAAGAGACAATCTAGAATTATCAAAGAATTTAGAGACATTCTGGAATGAAAAATGGGTTTTAATTTTTTTTTCCTGCAAAAGAGAAATCAGCAAAAGTAAAAGAGATGGTTTAAAAATAAAAAGGAGGTGGAAAATACACACTCTGAATTCACAGATCAGACATAAGCCTCAGGGTTTCTACTCCTGTGGCACAGCAATATGGAGGCAAATTAGAAACAAGCTGGAAGCCCAGAAATGTGATGCTTAGGAGCCAAGGCTCTAATGTAGGCTGGCAGGAACTAAACTGTCTCTGTCTTATCAGAAGTTCAGCATGAATAATGCATTTTCAGTCTTCTCTCACATCTCCAAAATCATAGGTTTCTAAATACAACCTGTGACACTCAAAAGCTTCCAGCCCCAACCCTATCATATCGAAAACTGAAATGGTACTGAAGTAATATCATGGCTGCCTTATAGTAATGTGGTGAGTTGAACCTGAGTGGATACCAGGTGCCCACCAAAGCCACTCTATCACTCCACCATCTCAAATGATAAGGACAGGGAATGATCACTCACCAATTACCATCATGGGCAATACAGAATAGACTTGGGAAATTAGTTTAATTTATTATCAACCAAATTAATCTACTATCAACCAAATCCAAGTAGGATAATGAGAAATAAAATCTTAAAATTCCTTCTCTCCACCCCTCCTTTCTTCCCTAACTTCATTTCAAATTCTCTACCTCCTCCCCCTGCCATCAGCACAGGGGATGGAGAATGGGGCTTGTGGTCAGTTTATCAGATGCCATCTCTGCTTCTACTTCCTCTTCAGAGGGAGGACTCCTCACACTCTTCTCCTGCTCCAGCATGGGGTCTCTCCCACAGGATGCAGTTCTCCATGAACTTCCGCAACATGAGTCCTTTCCACAGGTTGCAGTTCTTCACAAACTGCTCCAGTGTGGGTGTCTTCCTTGGAGTGCAGTCCTTCAGGAACAGGCTGCTCCAGCATGGGTCCACCACAGGGTCGTAAGTCCTGCCAGTAAACCTGCTCCAGCATGGGCTCCTCTCTCCACAGGTTCTACCAGAAGGTTGCTCCAGCAAAGACTTCCCACAGTTTCACAGCCTCCTTCAGACATCCACCTGCTATAGCATGGGGTCCCTCCAGCGTCTGCAGATGGATCTCTGCTCCTGGGCTGCAGGAGTACAGCTACCTCCCCATGGTTTTCACCACAGGCATCTTTGTCAGCACCTGGAGCACCTCCTCTGTCTCCTTCTTCACTGACCTTGGTGTCTGAGGGCTGTTTCTCTCAGTCTCTCAGTCTCACTCTTCTCTGACTTCTCCTATACAATAACTTTTTGCCTTCTTTAATATGTTACCTCAGAGGTGCTACCACTGTTGCTGATGGGCTCAGCCTTATCCAGCGGTGGGTCCATTGTGAAGCTGGCTGTCATTGGCTCCACTAGGAAGCTTCCAGCTTCTCACAGAAGTCACCTTTGTAGCCCCCTGCTACAAAAACCTTGTCATGCAAGCCCAATACAAAAACTACTGTTGCTTTTCACAAATGAAAGCTTTCCCTTGGCTATTAAGGAAGTTTTATTGCTGTCAAATTATCTATTACAAGATGTATAAAATAACAGTTTGCTGTTATCAGAATGATAATACTGAATTAGTAATTTCTAGATGAACTTGAAGGTGTATATACGGAATATGCATAGTCTTAAACTTAGTATCGAAGTTAAACATCCCTGTTCTCTAGGAAAATCTTGTGATTGAGAGTATTTGTTAAAGATTTATCTAAGGATGGATTGTGACTGGTTTGGAAGGATGATATGGGCTTTGATGTACTATAGGATCAAAGGCAATAATAACAATGAAATAATCTGTTTTGTGGACTGTGTTCTGCTAACAATAACACACAAATAGCAGTCTTCTGTGTTTTGCCCTCAATTAAGTATTTTGGCTACTATATATCTACATTTTTCTTCACATTTTACAGTATACTTATTACCAAACTGACTCAAAAGGTTATGAATAGATTTGCTCACAGAGAAAACAACATTATACCAGTTACACATGTCATATTAGATTGTTTGCACTAGTTTCAAAATCAAGTCCTTGGAATAGCTGAGGCCGAATGTTACACATAAGAAAACATTAACAACATTTCTTTTAGAATAAGATTTTTTTATGGTCCAAATGGAGACAGAGTAGGAATTGCCAATGTATAACACAGGAATTTGTATCTTTAACGTCGAAGCCACAACTTTAAATCAGAAGTAGAACAAGTGGAGAGAAAATAATTTGTTAAATTAACACAATATGGGATTTGGGATTACACCTTGAGCCTCAAATGAGCCAGAACTGGAAAGTTCTAAACAGAAATATAGGCATTTTCACTACATAGCACATGCCTCTGAAAATTCCTAGAAATTACATGTGGTAGGTAACATCACAAGAAGTAATATACTCCTTTTCCTGCCACACTGGACCCCCGAAAAATGGGGGCAGATGCCTTCTTTTGTTGTGCAGTGGGGCCCTGCACCTCTTCTCTGCCAGACCCCGGCAATACTGTGGAGGGAGCAGAGCAGGGACCCAACAGGATGTAGGTCAGCACTTCCCCCCTGATTTCCCCCAGATCCAAACGGTGATTCCACTTGTGCCTTGTCTGCTTCTTATGGAAGACATAGGATCAGCCGCAATCAAGCATGAATCTGACATGGCAAGTGGAACAGAAACAGCATATCTTAATAGGCATATAAAAAGTGAGTAAATTACATACTGGAGAGTTGGAAATGTATTTATATCAAAGAGGAGTGTAGGGAGAGTGGCACCAAAACACACACACCCCTAACAGGGCTGTACAGCGAGTGTTGTCATTATTGAACTGCACCAGGGTGTGATGCCTGAATGAGGTTCATAAACCCTTTCCCAGGAACTCACCCCTGTGGCACTGTGTGAAAAGCTCAGTGAGGGACACTGCAGTAGGACTGATTCTGCTGCAGTCCGTCCAGCTGTTTTCCAGATGTAACATTTTAAACCTGTTTTGTCATTATGCACACAATATAAGGAGATAAAAACATTGCAGACAGAGTGAATATTTGCATACAATACTAAACAAGCAATAGCTACCTCATGTGCTAGGACTTGCCTGACGTCATGACAGATGCTAGCAGATTGAAAATTCAAAGCTTAGAGGAAGCACTGTGTTCCCCTGTAAAATTACCATGAGAAAGAGTTGATATTAACACATCCTCCAGTTGAGGTTTTTAAAAAGAAATTAGGTGGTTGCATGGTTTGATTTTCAGCAATCTACAAATACCTCACAGTAGACTATATTTCCAAAAAGATCTGAGCGCTGCCCTTTGAAATAATGTGACTCAAATAGACTACAGAATACATTTTATAGGGAGACTATCTTTTCTCACACCAATATACTTGCAATGTATTTATATATGTAAAATTGCCTATTACTTTAACTGGAGTGCCACCATGTTAAAGAGAGATGTGGTGAAGTAAATAAATGATCCTGTGGATTTTTCCCTCTAACATTCACTTCATTGCACACTAATTTGATCCAATTTGACAATGTAATAGGCCTTCTAATGTGGAAATCAAATTCTAAGTTGATGTTTCTAGCTAAAATAAGATATATTTCTCAATTATGTTATATATCTGTATTATTTTGGGGAATGTTACAGAATGGTTCCTCCCAGAGGTATTTGACAAATAAAGACTCGATGTCCAAAAACTTTACTTCTGATTACTTTTACTATAGTAATAAATAATATAATAATTATTTATATATTAATTATAATAATATAACAATTATTTATATATTAATTATAATAATGACATATATTGTCACACTGTAGAGGAATATCTCACTATGTTAATTCCAGGGTCATCTCCAAACAAATACTCCAGTTGTATATGATACCTTTAAACCTCTGCTAAACAGACAGTGAAGCAGCTGCAAAGTTTTTACCTGACATGTTTCTTACTTCTTAAAAAAAAAAAAGTTTCAATGATGTAATAATAATTCAATATATAATATAGTTGACTGTGGTTTACATTTAGAGGGCATAAAAAACATGCTGGCTGGAGAAAAAGTAAATTACAATCGTAGTTAACAGCCAAAGGTTCATGCTGAGTGCATTATGGGGCACTGGAAATTAAAGATTTAACCTGGGATGCCCTGTTTGTTTTAATAAAACAAGACCTCCAGTCTTTGCAGAGTTTATTATTGTGTTGTTGGGGTTTTTTTGTTGGTTTTTTTTTTTTTACAGTAGACAATGGGGATGTAATTTCTGATGTAATTTCTGTTAACAGTTGTTTTTATCTTGGATTATTGTAAATAAACTGTCTTTATTTTATAGAGTCTCCCACAGCTGCCTTTTTTTTTTTTCAATTGAAAACTCAGTGGGACTTTGATTAAAATGAAAAAGAACCAGAATGAAATTTTATTTGGTAAAGCTGTTTATACTTACCATGATGATTCTTTGAGTCATTCTTTCATACTCGAAGGTTAAGACAAATTTGTTAAAGTGTTGTTGACAAACCAAAAAATACACTCTACTTCACTAATTTATGGTGTATATATATGTTTCAACTGCAGCAATATATTTATATCAATTTTTTTGTTTATATTGCATTGTAATTGATTTTATTTGAGACTTCTTTTTCAGTGGTAGGGCAGGGGGGGTTGTTGGATTTTGTTTGTGTGTTTGGTTTTATTTGTTTGTTTTGGTAACACTAGCTATAAAGCAGACACACATTTGAAATAAATATATGTTCCATGTTTCTCTCTAAGAGTTATTATTCCTGTTATATACCTTTATACTAAAAGTTATAATACTTTTTATTTCGCAAGGAAAACGTGTTAAGCTCTCTGGATTTTGTAATGTGTGTACATGTGATGATGACCACTGCATAAAAATACTACAAAAATCAGTAAATGATAATGGTAGTGCCTCCTTAGCTGATTTAATAATTTGTATGGTAATTTTAAGGAGCCTGTAGTGCTGACTCAAAAGATTCTTGAGGATGTAATACTAAGAATTTGCTTACAAAAGCAGGATGTCTGAAACTTAGGTACTTCAACGTCCAACAAAGAGGACCTTTTTAGGATCTGGGCCTGTTTTTCTAAGAAAAAAGCATGTTCTGACAATGTGACTTATCCAGCTGCAGACGTCTATTAATGATATGCACTTTGTCCTCATTTTTTTGTCATTCAGAATAGTACAGAATACTGTGTTCAGAGGTGACACTGAATAAATATCAGATAGCTGGGAAACAAGATCTGTGAAACAATATTGAGAAATTATGCTAAATATTAAACATGAAGTATCAGAATGGGATATGTTCTCTTTCCTTCAGATAATGTCATGGTTTTGATTTTACAAAAGACCCTGTTTACTTTGATCCTTAAATGATAAAGTCCATCTGTAATTAATCTACAGTAAGCAATTATTCGGTTACTTTAGAGTAAATGCTATTATACTTTTCATATATACTACCTGTCAAAACCTTTAATTTTATAGAAATAATGTTTATGCTCATATGTCTGTAAACAGACAGACTCTTCTTTCCTCTCTTATGCTTTTTCCTTCTTTTACTGCCTCTGAGACCTTTCTCTCACATAGATGGCATGTGTGTGTGATGATTTTGCACTTTTATTCAAATAACATTTTAGAAGTTTTGATTATCTTAAACAGCTTGTAAATATGAAAATCAAGTATCTTTGCCATTTGCACTTGATTAAACTGCAGAACAGAACAGTGAAATTATCTTATTCAGTATCCTGACTTAAATGTGTAGAAGAACCAGGAATCATAGAATCATAGAAACATAGGATGATAGAATAGAAGAATCATAGACTCATAGAATCACAGAACAGTTTGGGCTGGAAGGGACTTTTAAAGATGATATAGCCCAAATCCCTTGCAATGAGCATGGACATCTTCTACTGGACCAGGTTGCTCCAACATCCAACCTGACCTCAAACACTTCCAGGGATGTGGCATCTACAGTCTCTCTGGGAAACCTACGATTTACCAACCTTATTGTAAAAAATTTCTTCCTTATGTCTAGTCTGAATTGACCCTCTTTTTGTTTGAAACCATTACTCTTTCTCCTATCCCAACAGACCCTACTAAAAAATCTGTCCCCATCTTTCTTATAAGCCCCTGTAATTATTGAAAGGCTGCAATAGTATCTCCCTGGACCTTTCTTTTCTTCAGGCTGAACAACCCCAACTATCTCAACCTGTCCTCGTAGGAGGACTATTCCATCCCTTTGATCATTTGTGGCCTTCCTTCAGGACCCACTCCCCTGTGCTGACCACTCCAGAGCTGAGTAGAGGGGCAGAATCATCACCCTTGTCCTGCTGACCATGCTGCTTTTGATGCAGTACAGGATATGGTTGGCTTCCTGGGAGGCAAGTGCACATTGTTGGTTCATCCACCTCATCCAGCCTCTCACCCACCAGCACCCCCCAAGGCCTGCTTTCAAGCCCTTCATCTCCCAGCCTGTACTGACACTGAGCCTTGCCCTGACTCAGGTGTGACACCTTGCATTTAGCTTACTGAACCCCATGAGGTTCCCATGGGCCCAATCCTCAATATTGTCCAGATGGTATTCGATCCCTCACCTGTGTCAACAGCACTGCTTCAGCTTGATGTCTGAAAATTTGCTGAGGGTGCACTCAATCCCACTGTCTAAGTCATTAATGAAGACATTAAACAGTACTCACCCCAGTGATGACCCCTGAGGGACACAACTTGTCTCTGATCTCCATCTGGACATTGTGTTATTGACTACTATCTTCTGGATATGACCATCCAACCAGTTCCTTATCTACTGAGCAGTCTACCCATCAAATGTCTCCAACTCAGAGAGAAAGATGTTGTGGGGGACCAGGCCAAAGCCCTTGCAGAAATCCAGCTAAATGATGTCTGTAGTTCTTCTCTTGTCTACTGATGTAGTCACTCCACCATAGAAGTCCACTGGTTTGCCATTTGAGAAGCTATGCTGGCTCTCTTAAATCACCTCCCTGTCTTTCATGTGCCTTAGCATAGCTTCTGGGAGGATCTGTTCCTTGATCTTCCCAGTCACAGAGGTCGGGCAGACAGCTCAGTAGCTCCCAAGGTCCTCCTTTCTAATATTTTTAAAAAATGGATGTAAAGTTTCCCTTTCTCCAGTCAGCTGGGAGTTCACCTGGCTGCCATGACTTTTCAACTATCAATGAGAGTGGCTTGACAATTACATAAGCCAATTCTCTCAGGACTCTAGGATACATCTCATCAGGTCCCATACACTTATGCATGTTAAGGTTCCTCAGGTGGTCATGAACCTGATCTTCTCTTACAATGGCAGTAGAGCATAGAATTCCTGCCATTGTTTTCTTATTGATATCTACTCTTTGTGGGTTATTCTTTTCAGAAACCTTGATTTGATTGTCTCTTAGATGCTACAAATTGTTAGAATCTTAGTCCAGAAAGTAAACTAGTGGAATACTAAACAACCTATATGTGCTAAAAATGATTTATACTCACATTCAGAAGAAAATAATAACGTATCGCTAAGTAGCTGTCTCTCTAGTTATGACAAAATTGAAAGAATGACCTGTGAATGTGACAAAGAAAGTCAATCTGACTTCATAGAAAAATAGGTATGACTAAGATGCATTCCTTGACATGCTTAGGTTACATGACACATATATTTTACTCATGGAAAAAAATTCATTCTTCTTGACAGCTATCTACTTCATGTATTTTATTTTTTTCTTTTACTGTGCCACACCTCACGTGTAATCAGAAATATCCTGTTTGGCATTTTACTTACAGTAATTTTTGTTGTCACATTAATTGCAATACTTTCTTTATCTTGACATACTAAGTAAAAATATTTTGAGTTATATGCTTGTTAGTTGTTTCACCACCTGATGTTGTAGGAAAACAGTAAAATCATTCAAATATATTACTGTACTTAATTTTAGCATCACTACTATCCCTCAGGTCAATTGCTCTTCTAGTATGATTTAATCAAATTGTAAGGAAAACCTGTAGAGTCCAGGGATTATTTTTGTTGAATGAACATGTTCAGATACAGTTCTGAAATCAATGAACTGGAAAGATGTCAGCTCATGCTGGGAACACAACTTAGCTGTATGGTAATAAACATAGCAGGAAGGTGTCATACAAACAAAGTCATAGCCTGCAGCAGCAAATGCCAGTTCTGAATTAGTATCCTTGTCCTTGAGCTTAAATTTGGATATGCTTCAAATCTTTCTGATAAAATGCTCAATACTGCACTGCGAAGTTAGCGGATTAATGCCTCTCTGGTTTTGCTGGATAAAATGATACAAAGTGCTATAAAACAAAAACTGGGGAGAAAAAAGTTCACTCTATTTTTTTTTTCCCTTCAGAAATAAAAATTATGCAAAAGTTGTGGTATTCCATAGAAATGTCAGTACTGCAATCTGTCTGCAGAAGTCTGCATAATTGGGAGGACCTTCACTAAATACAATGTAGATGCAGAACCAAGTAAAAGGTCATGCGTTATTATTCACTGTGTAGTGCAAGAGGTAAAAACAATTAAATAAGCCAGAGGGAAAGGCAAAAGCATCAGCAGTGCTCCTAAAAATCTTAGCTAAATTTTATGAGTGGTGGAGTGGGAGGATATCTTATGTATTGGTTCCTTTGGCTAGCAGTTCTAATTTCTGGATAAGAGTAAAATCAAGAGTCATAATCTAAGCTATCCGCAAATGAAACAAGGAATAATTAGGAAAAAAGTATTATTAAATAAAAATAAAGCAGGAAAATAAGAATAAGATACAATAAATTATTCAACCCCCCCCTCCCAACAAACCACCAACACCACATACAAATCCTGATACATATGGATAGGAGAAAGCTTTTTTTTTTGCAAAATGAGAGTGTATCTGGCCAGATTCATGAGTATTTATGTGTTTTGTGAATTCCTGGATTAGAGTTATTTTCCATTTTAAAATGCAACTTAAGATGCTGAGGTATGCAGATTACCAGGTTTTGCTTATCCCTATGCTCACTTGCTTCATTCGCAGTAGTTAATTTTTCATCCTGGGTTAGAGTAATTTGTTACTAAAACCTGTTGTGAATAGTGACATGACTGACTATGTAAACTCATTTTCTTGTTAATCGTTTTTAGCCAGTAGGACAAAGATGGGAACACCTGAAATGAATTTTTTTTATGATTGTTGAGAGGTGGAGCTACCAGTTAAATATAACTTAGAAGACATACTCATTGGAAAGATCAGTTCAGCTTTCTGAGGTTCACTTAGTCCAGAGTTTCAGCAATGTGCCATAACTATTTCAAAGGTGCAGGGTTATTACGTGCAAAATCTTGTTTTAGGCAAAAAAGAAACATACTTGTTGTTTTCTTACCCTAAGACTGGTTAGTTTCAGCTTTAGATCTTCTTTTCTTTAGTTGACATTTGTTGGGTTCTTATAGCCTGGGATCTCTAATGCCTACCTTTACCCCTCTCTAGTTAAACCCTATGCCTACATTTTTACATGGTATCCTCTGTTCCAACTTTTGAGGCCCCCACTATCATGTCAGGGCTGTATTCATCTATACTATACCACTGTATTAGAGTTGTATATATTTCATTCTGCACAGAAAAAGTAATTGGGACTACTATTTGTACAAAAGTATGTTTCTATCATTTGAATATAAATAAAAATAAAAGAAATCATAAAACAAAGCAGATGTAGCCACCTTGCCATTAGGGGAAAAAAGCCTCAGAGCTAAGCAAAGTAAAAATAAAGGGTAAAGAAGGATAAACACAAGTTGAGACAAAATAACTACGACAAGCCTCAGTTTTGCAAACTCAGTGCAAAGGCTGTGTGCTGTTGCTAACAGTGTTAATATCATATGTATCAGTTAACTTTACATTTCAGATATTCTGAATGGTTTATAGGGAGTGCATAGCAATAATTATGTCAACTCATCATGTGTACCTTATGTTTTAGAGTCAATTCTATAGCAAGAGAGCACATTTTAAAATAGACGACGCCTGGCTTTTAAACAGGCTACGCAAGGATGAAAAGTTTATATACTCTTCTAGTCTACCAGATTGGTCAGGGATCAGGCATATGTTATGACCAGATGCAGAAAATGAAATCATCAGTTTTCAATTCTAATGAAAGAAATTAAAAGAATGACAAGCATATCTCAGTAGGTTTAGACTTCTAATGTATACATATAAATATATAGGCTAATATATGCAAAAATTTGCTGTGCTGTAGTTAGTCTAAAAAATATAATTTAAGACTACATAGCTTTAATGGAAAAATCCACAGTACCTGGATTATTTTTTCATTAGCTTGAATGTTATCCCATTATCTGTGATTAGAGAATTTTTGCTTTAATTGTTCATTTATATATATGTTATACCACAGTTAAATTATGCAAACAGAAATAATGAATTCTTACAAAATCCTTATAGACCCTTATCCTTAATTGGAACTTAAAAAAAACCCCAAACTATTCCTTTTCATTAATAGTATATGGATTGTGAAATAGTTTAAGTTACAATGTTAAGTAAGTGGGTTTTGTTGATTGGGGTTTTTTTTACTCGGTTGGTTAGTGGTTTTGTGGATTTTGTTGTTTGGTTGGTTTTGGTTTGTTTTTTTTTTAACTATATTAAAATATCCTGTTAAAATATTTAATTGGATAATAAACACCAAATTAACTTCTTGGGTAAGTATACAGCCACAATGTTGCATATAGTTTTCTTTGTTCCTTTTGCTTCAGAAAATCTTAATGAAATATTACTACAAAAAAATAATAATTCCAAAATTAATTGCAATAAACAGGACAGTTTATTCAGAAAATTGAGGTATATTGATTAATATTCCTTACTACTCCTTGTAGCAAATTATTTATGCTGTGGAGAGATCAACTACATGCTACAGTGATTCCTTTGTGTTTTATTCTTAACATTTTTCAGTGCAATTTATTGCCTGAGTTTTTTGTTTGTTTGTTTTTTTAACACAATTGTAAGGTGGGTGTATGCTTTTTGGTTATCTAATTTTTAATGTATAAAACACTTTCCAAAGAAGTAATATCCTATATTTAAGCTCTACAGAAGGTAAATGTAAAGCTTAAACAATCAGGACCAAAGCATGTGTCTCATGAATAATAAACTACAGTGTAACTAAATCAATTATTATACTAGCATTTTAATTGACAGTGGATTTAGAATTCAATAAAATAGGAGACCAAATGCTACTGCATAGAAATTCCATATATATGTGTACTTCAACAAGACTATATCAAGTGGTAGGCATTACAATTTTTTTTTTTTATCAAGTTTTAATCATAAATATATCTTTAGAAAAAGACAGGCTGGCACAAAATATGGTGAAACAACTACTAAAACTCCAACACAACTTCATGAAAAAAACCCCAAAACACAGACCAAACAAAAAAAATGCAAGAATACCATAATCTGGATAAAATGCCTATCTGCATTTTACTTTCTGAAAGACAAAATCTTTCAATGATCTGAGGTAATGTTTTTTGCCTACACTAAATCATCCCCAGTAGAGAAATATTTTCATCCAGAAGGCAAGATAATGATGAATTCATTGTAAAATAGGAAAAAAAAATATATATGTAATCTACTGGTATCTCAGTAGGTTAATTGGAGAAGCTCAGAAAATAGATTACGGCAACACAGACAAGAAATGCAAAAGAAAAGAGTTGCAATATATTTGTGGTTCGAAGTAAGGAACGAGTATATCAGGAGCAGTATTATGATAGTGAGTAATGACAGTAGACAGATGATCATATGGTTGAGTTGCACAGATGACTAGGTATCATATATACTGATTTAATTATACTTCCATAATTTACTTGTATAAGAAGATATTTGAATGCCTACCAGCAACAAATTGAATATCTACATGTTGTGCCCTTCACTACTCACACTGAGACTTCAACAATCTGCTGAAGTGTGTCTGCTTCTCAAGGAGTTTAATGTAAGTTCCTGTGCAGCACTGATCATAAACAACAGACAACTTTTTGTTCATGTACATAAATAGGTCCTTGGGGATTTATAATAATTTTACCTTTCCCTTGAATATCAGAAGTGCTTGTATTGAACTGATCCTGGTTTATAATGCTATATACCAACAGCGCTCTACTAGCTGTGATTGTAAATCCGTTATGAATTCATGCCATGCTAGATATGCATTGCACAAACACTACCAATGAGTAGAGATTTATAACTTCATCTCCCTGATTCTGCTGAAATTAAATTGCCTGTGGGTCTGGTTTATTAAAACAATACAAAAAACCAGCTTAAAGTAGCCCAGATCTATAAAAAAATAAAGGTACATATTTCTAATACCCAATAGAACATTCTGAAAACCTGGTTAATTTATGTAAGGTTATGTTTTGTGTTCCAAACCTACTTGAGGACCACAAATTTTAAGCACTGTATTTTTTCTTCCTTTAGTTCAATCAGGATTTAGATTAAGTTTATTCCCTAATTTTGTTTTCTTTAAAAATGTACCTTTAAAAATAAAAAGAGCCAACCAAATAGAAATGGATCTTTAAAATTATTGGAATACTGTAAAAAAGAGACTTTTATAAACTCTTTCCATTTGTAATGATTGCTACTTTATCAAAAATACATTTACTCTATATCAGTATGTAAATCAAATAGAGGAACTTAATTCTTACCGTTCTCTTCAGAGGAAACCAAGAGCTGCAGATTGTCAGGATCATTAAGTATGAAATGAATTCTCCAAACACAAAAGGAGTGAGTCAGATTATTTTAATACACTAGTTATTGATAACTTCATATTAGCAATTGGTGGAAACTACCTCTTTTAAATTTATATAAAAGAAGAAAGGTTTATGTGTTACATTACATTCATGCACACTACTTCCCTTACATAATGGTATCCATAAGAAAAATAACAGACCTAAACAATAAACTGCATTGTAGATATAAAATGTCAATTATAAGTATGCATTGTGTAGCACATAAAGTGTTTGGTACCTGTGTACTCTGATCAGTGATTTACTCCAACATATCAGTCACTGTCAAAATTTCTGCCAAATTTTTATGTTTCTATTAGAATTTCCCCCCACCTCTCTTCTACTTGATCCTTATACTATGTCACTAATCCAAAATTCAGTAGAAGGCAAAACAGATATTTAGAATCAAATTTGGGATGTTTGTGTTTCTCACAGCTTTGCAAAACCAGAAGCAGGATCTTTCTATCACTAGAACACTTTCCAACAGGACAGGCAGCATTTGCTCTTATAGTTCTCATGTTATTATAAAATCTTTCTCTGAATCCTGTTCAGTTATAATCACAATATAGAACAAAGCTAGACATCTGTTTCATACATGACGTTAGTGCTGTATAAGCCTCTTCGCAGCAGTAAGCAATCTGTCTCATCTGGGTCATTTAGTGAAAAAAAAATTAAAATGACAACAAAACACTAACATTTCTATATTTTTTTTTCTATTACATAGGGAGTAGGGCTTTTTTATAGGTACGTCTCTACACTTTATTTGAAATTCTTATTTTATCATCCAGGGATAATATTACTAGAGAACTTTGTAAGTTTTTTTGTTTGTTTACTTTCTTATTTTGTTCCTCTAAAATGAACAAAATAAGGATGAAGAATTAATCAAGTGGACTGAAGGAAGACGGTATGCTCTGAGAACTTTATGAGCATTTGTTTGGAAATGCCACTTTACAGTGCATTGAATATTGTATTTATCTATATGAATCCTAATGAAAAATTCACATACTGTCATGTGGTTTAGTTGATTTTGAAATTGGAGCATATATATTGTTTACAGGAAATATTTTTTTCTTCTTTTGAAGTCAGATAACATGAAAGAAAAAGGAGAGACGATATTCAGATTAAGACTAAAGTTTTATTTTAGAAAATAGTTTTTCTTTTATTGAAAAATGCTATCATATAAAACCGCAAAAGTTCACTTTGTCTCATTGAATACTGAGGATATCTCAGATGACTCAGTGTTATACAATGTTTCTTTCTTTTTCTCCTTTTTTGAGTTACTCAGTTCAATATTGCTCTTTCTCATATTATGAATATTATTTGAGACCAATTTAATTAAATTACATTAAGAATTTTAATTTGACACAGAATGCATGTTGTCAAGTCATTCCTATAGTCTTGTATTTAAAAACTGTAATTTTACAGTTGCTGTAAATTTTATCTGAACAGTTGCACATTTTCTGTGGCAAATTTTGGACTTGGGTAACTTTTTTGGGGGGGCAGGGAACTTCTTAAAAGTTGCTTACAGTTAACAGTAGCAAAAGTACTGCTGTTAAAAACAGCCTATGTTGACTTATGAGCATCCTCAGTAGATAAAATTTTGATTCCAAAACAAGAAAAGCAATGTTATTATCACACACTAGCAGTTCACTGCACCAGGTTTCCCCTTGTTTTCATATCTAAAGGCCAGTACAGACAATATTCTCAATTCTAAAAAAACGTCATAGTCATTCGTGGCACAGATAATAAGTGACTGCTTTCACATAAAGTAGAAAAGCACAGGATATTTGTGGCAGAGTTGAGAATCCTGTCAAATGCTTCTGTCTAAAATGTGAAAATGTGCATATTATTACTTCATTTGTGTTGTAAAATATCTTATTATAGGAAACATGTAAGTATAATGAATCATAAACCTTTAAAATTATGATACTTGAAGGATTGCTTGAGGCAAAGAAACAAGTCTTGCTACTGATACATCATTACCAGCCTGTTTCTGATTAATGACTATCAGTTCCTGTAAAATGATGCAAAGAAAAAATAATGATTCCAAGCAGCAAAAGGAAAAAAACTCTTGTGTGAAGAATGCTTGAAGTACAGTGCTATGGAAAAGACTCAGGGGTATTATTCATATAGTTGATATTGTATTACAGTCTAATCCTTTCACTGATGTTGTTTTGGGAGCTATCTGCCAATCATAATAGTTTAAAGATTAAATTGTTGTGTGCTGTAGCCAAGAGGCTTAATGTGCATTAATTTCAAATGGTTGTATCACTTTCTTATTGCACAGAATTAAGATTATCCCAAGCAATAGCTAGAAGAAGTTTAAATTACAATTCACAGTTTATTTTGTGCAAACCACATAAAATTAGAATTACTTGAGATTAGCTCAGTTAGTTAGAGCATATTGCTAATAATGCCAAGGTTCATGGGTTTTATCCCTATACAGGCCATTCACTTAAGGGTTAGACTTTATAATACTTATGGATCCCTTCCAACTCAAAATATTCTGTGATCTGTAGAGGGAAGCTAGTTTACTAAGTTTTACAGTGATGTGTTCTTTTATCAGGATTACGTTCTTGTACACTTCAGCAATACAAATCTTGTCAGCTCCAAGCCATTTAAACTATAAATTGTTCAAAAAGTAACAAACATTCTTAAGAATAAAGGAAGGTTACTTAGATAGCAGACAACACCATGGTGTATGTTCTTCTGAAGAGCAGATTATCCCCTGGTTTTTCATTTAATTTCAAATTTTTTTGAAAGACATTTATGGGCTAAACATATGCAGATAAAAATAATACAGAAATTAGTAGAATAAGAAAAACTTCAGAAAATTTTAATGATTTTGCCCACGGTGGTAACCCTAGTTATCTAAGGAACACAGTTCACTCCTACACATTAAGAAGATTTTTTAAATGTACTGTAAGGTAAAATATTAGTTTCGTGTCAAAGTAAAAAAAAAAAAAAAGGAGGGATATTACGGAGTTGCTAAACGTATCAACAGAGGAAAGGAGACACATATATGTTCTTTTCCTTTTCAATATTAGATTTTAAATACTTAGAACTGTTTGAGGAAAGCAGATTGCATGAGTATTTATGGAGAAAAAGATATGAAAGCAAGCATATTTTTAATATTCCTAGCACAGAGAAGAAATAAGAATAAAACCCATCTTGAAAAGCAAATAATTTTTGTATTTAAAATGAAATTGCCATTCAAGAATTGTCTGGCAGCACTCATTTCAGATGCTCTGACTGGAAGACACTTTTGCTGTATAATGAAGACTCAGAAGATCATGAAGAAAAACTGGACTTTTGAACACTTGATATTTACTAAGCAGAATAAAAGTCTAAGGTAGAGTGGAGGCCCTGGAGTACATAAATACAATTACCCAATCCCTGTCAGAATTGTCTTTGATCTCACTATGGAATGTTATAATTTATTTTCAAGCTCTCAAGAAACAAGTTTCTTTGAGTACAACCAAAGACTGGACATCTCTTTTTTCTGATTTGTGACTAACTCAAAATTCAGGAACTAGACATTTTTCATATAAATCTTTAGAGACTTTTGATCTAACAGACAAGAATAAGGCTTAGTTTGGCAGTGAGTTGCAGATATACTTTTTTTTTAGCAGAACTAAATGAGGAACTAAAATGGATGCTTCTTTTTTATTACTTTTGTTTGTTGGTTTTTGTTTGTTTGTTTGTTTAGTTTGGGTTTTTTTTAGCTCACAATTAGTTTAATAATTAAAAAAGTAAATTTTAGATTTGTTTTTGTCTGGAAAAAAAATCCACTTTTTTGAGTGGATGTTAACCCCTGAGATAAGGTGCTACATGCACTTATGTATCTACATACACCTATATTAATTGATTCTTTCTCTTGCTCAAGGATATTTTTTCCTATACCACTTCATAAACAAAGATGGAAAATAATTTCATTTTGGACAAGCTAAATTACCTACTAAGTAAGATGATTTTGGGGAATAGAGATTTGAATTTTTTATTTTAAGAGAGAAATGAGAAGATGTCTACTTGAGTATCTTAACTACTAAGCACAGAAATATCAACTGCTTCTTCTTCCTGCAATTTTGTTTTGCTAGAAAACAGCCTTCTGCAGTTCTTTCAAGGAGCTGTTACTGGAGAGGCTTCCAAATCCTTGATAGAGTTTCTTGAGACTCAGAGAAAATCTCCATCCGACAAGTTGATACAGCTTTATACCTACAGTTTTCCTTTTACCTACTTGAAGTGGCTCACTGTTCAACTTAAGGATTTCTAGAGCTGCCATTTTAAAGCACCTAACTTGCTCCAGAGACTGTGCAGAACTCAAGGAAGTTCACTCACATAAAACTTTTACTATTAAATATAACACACTAACTTATCAACATTTTCTGTGTTTATTCATCTTAAATGTAGGCATACATGGAAACTGTTTAACTTAATAGGATTTAAAATAGAAGATGCTTGTCTTCCACTGCATGACTCTCCTGTTATATAGCTGCACTTATTATTATATCTGTGATTACTGAATTATTGCAGTTAGCTGTGATGCTGCGGTAGGTGTAGGTATAGACAACTGTTGGACAGTAGCTCATAAGCCCATTTCTTGTTTTAAGATAATAGTTCTTATTTTGATTGAATAATTTTTCCTCATCATTTGGTAAAGGTAATATGGTGCTATTTGATTTGGGACCACTATTTTTATTGCTATATTAAACATTTTCTTTTCATTTAAGTTAATTACAGAAGTAGTAAACAATTTGATTGACTTGGTTACTACTGAGATAAAGAAAGAATATATGATTTCCTGCATACTTTCTTATATATGTATATATATAGGTAGATAGATATAATTCTTCCTATATAAATATATTTATATATATATAAAGGAAGATATTGTTTTTGTCCTCACATGCCAGTTTTGGTGTCAAATGATTAAAATCATAGTAACATCAAGGATTTATGTCAACTTCTATTCCCATTGAAGTTGACATAACAGTTTCCTGTGGAAGTTAAAACATAAAGAATTAAGTTATTTTAAGGGAAAAGAAAATAAAAAAGACCACTGTGTCTATTTCCACCATTTTTGAAATCTAAATCATTACTTAAAACTGTAAGAGGGAGCATTAATAAATCCTAGACTATATTGTTCCCTTAGGGCCTTACTCAAGATATTAGATAATAAACAACAAAAGGAAAGTAGGCAGGCAAGCTCCTCTGTCACAATTCATAAAAGGCTGGTTCCTACCTGCTTGTCTGGTTTTTTTATATTTTTTCTGAGAACCTGATTTTGCTGAAATAGCCTATGAAACTTTTTAACTGTGCACAGATATGTCTAACAGGTGAAAAATGAAGGACAGTTAAGATGTAATTTCCTTTTTCCTCTTCTTCTCCAATTGCTTCTTATTTCTGTTGATTCATGTATCTGAGTTGTCCTCACTAAATATGTTATGTTGAACTATTTTTTCTGTAAGTTTTATATATTTGTGTGTGTGTGTGTGTAACATTTAAAAAGGTTGTCACAGAATGAGTGAGATTGGGGAGATTACTGTGACATATAAGGGAACTAACACCTAACCTCTTATGGTAGGCTAGGTGTTATTTGTTCATTCTTTTTGAATATAATGCCACAGCAATTTGTTGCAGTCTTACTGGGGAGGGGGTAAAGATTGTGAAAATTGAGTTGTACTCTTGACTAGTTCTGTTAATTGTGCCTTCCCTTAGTTAGCTCACAGTTCATTTGTGGTGTTATCTTTACTTTTTTTGTGCTATATGAGGACTACTAGTTGTAACTGTGCCTGTAAAGCTTCCCAGCGGTTTCATTTCTTTTTAAGGAAATCACTTGAGGGAATACTTTGAGGAATTTGGAAGCTATCTTTATCTCCCTCCTTCAAACAGAAGATTCAGGAAAAATATGATAAAGCAGAATTAGTACCAGATTTTAAAGAGGACTGAGAAAAAAAGTGGATATGGTGTCAAGGAAAGTTAAAAATTACACTGTGATTTCTTCTCAGCTATTTTGGGGTTTATTTTTGAGTTATGAATTCTGTTAACTCTGTATGGAAAGAAAGGAAATGTCTGAGTACAGAGAAGTGTGACTTTTTTTTAAATGCATTCCAGGAATATAAAACTTTAGTTTCAAACAAGTCACAGAGATAGTCTTGCAGAATTAAATTTTTAAGCCTCTGTTCAGCTAACCATCATTTTCTGATGAAGAATTATATCTTTAAAAATTCTATCTCCTAATGTGAATGGGCAGTATGATTATGATTTTGAAATTATTATTATTATTTCAATAAAAATAATGTTACATAATCTAAATATTAGTAATTACAACTCCAGGAAGAAAATTCTTAAAAATTGTTTGGTTATTGTTTATTTGTTTGTTTGTTTTGTGTTGTTTGTTTACACTGAGCTGAAGGGCTGTGTTTCATCTTCTAAATCATCTGCCATTTGCCAGTGTCAAAGTCTGAGGCTTATTATCAATAATATACAGAGAAGTCAGTGTTCAGTTTGAAAGAAGGGGGAAAAACAAATCTGTTTATACTTGCTTTTAAAGTTTTAAGATCTAGTTCTAAACAAATTTTATTTGTCGCATTTTTCATTTGTGCAACCAATGGATTTAACTAGCATAAACCTCAAATTGGAGTTTGGCTAGGGTACTGAAACAAGCATTCTATAACTTCTCGTAATTAGCATTTCCACTACAATCTCTTTATATGTTTGGGTGTTCAGTGTTGTTTTCTTGCACATTTGTTATCTTTAATATGCTTCTCCAGGGTTTTCATCAAAGAAAATGTTTTGATTAATTTTGTCTGGGTGAAATACTCTGTCTTTTGTGGTTGCTTGCATGAGAGTTTGTGATACTTCACCCTCATAATTGATCTGGTGTTTGCAAACCATAGAGAGTGCCTCAAAGGAAAATATTATAGAGAAACAGTCCTGAACACTGTCTTAATTTGTTTGTTTATGATGAGGTTTTGAACATCTGTTTTCCTTTCAGCTGGTCTTTACAAATATTTTGAAGTTTCAGAACAACCCTATTGCCCAGAGTAAGCTGGGGCCAACAAACAGGAAATGAGCAGGAAAGAGAGAGAGAGAGCATATAAATTACATGAAAGGTGATTGTAGAAGAAAAATGAGAGGGAAATAAGAGTGTAAAGATCCTCAATATACTTTTCACATAATAAGAATATAAAATGGAGAAATACCAAGTGTTTCCTATATGTCTAGTACAGAATGACTTGCCTCACAGACAGATCATCCAGATGTCATGAAAAATAAGAGAAGTCTAATGGAAATGGGATGTTATATTTCTCTGCGTGATGTCTTGAAGTTTTCTGATACATCTCTTCTTCCAGTGATTTTTCATTCTAAGTATTCACATGGGTTAAAGACCAGAAGTTCCTGTGTGTATTGCAACAACAATAAATCCCACAAAATAATTTTTATTTTAACTGATTGCAAGTAGGAAAAAAAAAAGGATAATAGCTAAAACTTCATAACATCCTTCCAACATAATAAAGATGAGTATTTAACACATATGACAGCATAAATTAGTAACACAACACAACTTGGTAGGTAAGGAGAAGAAAGCATTTGATTTTTTTGCTTTAAATAATGTTAAACGTGCTGAATTTATACTTACAATAAAGAAATGCCTGTCTGTGCTGAGGTGTCCTTGACATAACATTAAAATGTCACAGGTACCGTATCTCCTCACACAACAGCTACTACACCTGACTTGATGACAATCAGTAGAAAACTGTTATGATAGATACTTACTATGAGTGTGATCTCACTTTTGAGGGAAAAATCTCAGTCTGATAATTGGAAATACACACAGTAAGCAAATAGATTAGTCATATATAAGTATAACTGTAAAACAGAGGAAAATATGTTTGAGTATGCAATTAAATACAAAAGTTAAGTTTGCTCATTTAGATTTAACTTGTCTGGTTGTTTACAGAGCCATTGTGCTGTCTATTCTTTTATATGGTTCCGAATCATGGGTCATCTACCGCCACCACCTGCGTCTCTTAGAACGCTTCCATCAACGCTGCCTCCGTACAATCCTAAACATCCACTGGTCAGATTATGTGACCAATACATCTGTTCTAGAACAAGCAGCAGTCACAAGTACTGAGGCCATGTTGATGAGAACACAGCTGCGCTGGGCAGGGCACGTCTCAAAGATACAGGACCACCGCCTCCCTAAGATCTTGTTTTATGGTGAACTTGCCACTGGCTGCTGCAAGAGAGGAGCCTCAAAGAGGAGACACAAGGACTCCCTGAAACAACATTGCAGCCTTGGCCATATTGATCACCATAACTGGTCTACTTTGGCCTCCAATTGGGAGGTCTGGAGACACACCATCTATAACGCTGCTGCTTCTTTTGAGAAAGCATGCAGGATCACTCTCGAGGAGAAAAGACAATGCAGAAAGAATCTTGTCTTGCGGAATATACCACCTAAGGAGTCCTTCTGCTGTGCCTTTTGCAACCGGATGTGCCTATCCCGTATTGGCCTTTTTAGCCACCAGCGTGCTTGTAACAAACATGGCTAGAGCCTTCCCAAATCTTTGTTCACGAAGCCTAGTCATGATGATGTATGGTTGTATGGTCGTTTTCTGGTGGCGCTTTCAGTTCTTTGTCAACTTTGTAGCTAAACAAGCCATACCTTCTGCTGAGCAATGCTGTGTGGAATCAGTAGCTAAGAAACAGTTGCATGTACAGACTTTTACAATATATGCCTATGTTCACAGATAAGTATATATAGTTCGTCTGTGATTCAACTTAAAAGGCCAAGTAGGACATAATAGAAAACTGTATAATGCCTCTGGAAGTGAGTTATTGATAAACCTGAGTAATCAGTGTATAAATGGCATGGAAAATCTTGGAAATATATCAATATCTGATTTGGTCCGGATCACAGACTATGCTAGGCTGCTGCTTTTTGAATTTATAAATTCTAAAGACTACTTTATAAGAAGGAAATGACGTTTCTTCCTGATTGAGGAAGAAGATAAATCAGGCAGTCTTAGCAGGTCAAACACGATCTGAAATTCTTAGTAAAAATCTTGACAATTATATTGAATGTACTTCCTGATATATAAAATAACTATTTCTTCCCTTTAACTAAGTTTGTATATTTAAATATTAGCTCAACTGTATTACATACTTGATATTCTTTTTCCCCTGTTTTGTCATTTTTCATGTGCAAAATCCATGAATAGACTTTGGTAACAGAAGTTCCATTCAAAGCATAAATTCTTGCAGAGGAAAAAAGTGAAATGATGGTGTAGTGAGATTTACATCATCGTTTGATGTAAGTAGCAAACTGTTAATTCATGTTTATTTTCACTACCACACACAACTGCTGCCTTTCCAAAGTGTTTATCATTAATAGAAGGAAAATTGCTATTTTTTTTGCATACAGTCCAAACTGGAGAGAAAACACAAGGCTCTTTTGATGTAAACCTGCACTGAAAATATTTAGTTAAAGTATAGAATTAATGTGGACAAACACTCTATTAATTTGGACAAATACTCTACTGTTTTAAATAATATCTGTGAAGAAACTTTTGATAAATAATGTTAAGTGGTACTATGTCTACAATGGGCTTTAGAGTCTTGGAAATGTAATATCATCTAATATAAGAAAAGATTAAATGGGAAGAGCAAAATTAGCTATAAAATAAAGATTTGTAAGTGATCAGGCAACTGACTTACAAAAAAAGAAAAATTCGTTCTTTTAATAGGCACTAGAATAGACTTTATATTGCAACAACTTATTTAGTTCACTGAGCTTGTATGTCAATCACATATGTAATATTCTAAGACAGTGATAATACTTTCTCTCTAGTTTATAAGTGATCCTTTCTCACAAAAGCAAAATCTGAATTCTTCCTTAAATGAGAATTGTTGAGACAAGTCAAAATCCTAATGAATCTTGAAAGCATAAACACCTTACTGCATTATCATGTTTGGTGATTATTGTGTAATAATGTTTTATCAGGTTAGGGAGTTTTATTCCCAAGAATAGAGGCATTTGAAGGAAGATGCTCTAATGGCAAACAGTGTAGCATATGGATGTCCTCTTGCCAGAATAATGGGAAGATAATTTTAAAATGTGGATTGGGGTGGGGGAAGGAAAACCAAGTCTCTTTCATAATACAAGTTATTTATTAATAGTTATCTATTTCTAAAGAACAGAGACAATAAATTTCCTCAGAAAGACAGTAGGCTTGATAAAAAACAGACTGCCTCAATATGTATATCAATGCTTCGTTCTCCAGAGGTCTCTGTGCTCCTCCAGAAGCCAACACTTACCACTGCTACTCCTATTATAATCTATCTCATGTGAGATGCACACAGTTTCACAAACACTGTTCTTATATTCTGGATTCAGAAAACCTTTCAGACAAAGTAGGTTGGCTATGCTTAGATTGTATTTATGATTTGATAAAATGCTACCCTACACTGTAAGAACATCTTCAAGGTGAGCAGGTTTCTTGTGGAAGAGTATTGCTGACCCTACAAGAGTGAACAGAAGAAAGCCAGATGTCACACTCTCTGTTGACCAAATCCTTTTAACAAGACGGGATATAAAACTATGAGCAAAGAAAGCACATACTTTCCATCAAAAATATAAATCTTGAATGACAATCATGAACTCCCCTAATTAAGAGTATATTTGTGCAATTAGGTAACAACATATTTAGAAAGATAATCAAATCTCCAACATCTTCTGTGTATAATGTAAACTGAGACTGTATGCAGTCTTCCTAGACAAAAGAACATATTTAGATTGCCCCAATACTTCCAGCAGCATCATGTAGGCACGCGATAACATATTTTCCAAATGCAGATTTCCTGTGAGTGCTCCATAATTAATTCCAGGCAAAATCAACCAGATCAGTTTGAATAGTTGAAACAGATATTTTGAGCACTTGGATGAACTGCCTTGTCAGCAGGATAGCAGGGATGTTAGTTTCCATGTCATGTTGGTGACGTACAGTGCAGAAAAACAACAAAAGGAAACCAAGATGACAACTGCAGATATTACTAAACTGTCCCCTGCTGATGTCAGGCCTAACTAAAAGCCTAACAAATACCAAATCTTGGAGTATATGAAATAAAGTTTCTGCAACACTGTGGCCCATAGGTAAACCTTGTCATTTGTCTGATCGCATTAAAAAACTCTTAGGTTACAGAAAGAAATAAGACTTGTTGCTAATAGTAATGAGTGGCTGATAATAATGTTTTGTCATAAAAACAAATCAGAAAACTTGAGTTCTATTGTTTAGGATGTTCTACTCTATTACTCTTTTAACAATAAACCATTTAATGCCTCATTCCTCATCTAGAAAATGAGGGTTACATCAATGTTCTTTGAACTTGTGAAGTATCTGTATGAAGAAAGTCCTTAAATCACAGAATCGAGGAATCATTTAGGTTGGAAAAAAACTTTAAGATCATCAAATCCAGCTGTTAACGCAACACTGCCAAGTCCACTACTAAACCTTGTTTCTAAGTATCATGTCTACACATCTGTTAAATATCTCCAGGAATGGTGACTCCACCACTTCCCTGGACAACCTGCTCCAATGCCTGACTACCCATGCAGTGAAGAAATTTTTCCCAATATTCAATCTAAACCTTCTCTGGTACAACTTAAGGTCATTTCCTCTTGTCCTATTGCTTATTACTTGGGAGAAAAAATCAACTCCCACAGGGTTGGCTACAACCTTCTTTCAGATACTTGTAGACAGCGATAAGGTCGCCTCTGAGTTTCCTTTTCTCCCGGCTAAAAAAAACCAGTTCCCTCAGCTGTTCCTCATCAGACTTGTGCTCCAGAGCCTTCACCAACTCCATTGCTCTTCTCTGGTCATGCTCCAACACCTCAATGTCTTTCTTGTAGTGAGGGGCCCAGAACTGAACACAGGATTCGAGGTGAGGCCTCACCAGTGCCAAGTATAGGGAGATGATGACTGCCCTGGTCCTGCTGGTTATGCTGTTGCTGATACAGGTCATGCTGTTGGCCTTCTTGGCCACATGGACACACTGCTGGCTCATGTTTATCTGGCTGTCAACAAGCACCTCCAGGTCCCTTTCCATCAGACAGTTTTCCAACCTTTCTTTCCCAAGCCTGTAGCATTACATGGTGGTGTTGTGCACTTAGTGCAGAATTATTATGCATAGAGAAGAAAAGATACGTGTTTCTTTTAGGATCAAAGGCAAAGTAAGACTCTGAAGGTAATTTTTTTGAATCTTTGTTTTGTTTTCATAACCTGTTATTGAACTTCTCTCACCTCTATGTACATGCACCCCAGGGGACATGTAAGAAAATCTGGAATATTTGATAATGATCTGTATGTCCTTGGAAAGACTGTGTGTGCATTACAATTCTGGTGCCTCCCTTGAACACACTGTCTATGTTGTTTCTCTTTGTAGCAGTGCATGGGCAACTGCCTATACTAGCTTTCTGTGAGAAACCATATCCCTCTCCTCTGCCTTATCCAGGCTGAACATTCTTATCCTTCACAATGTAAAGGATAAAATGTGAGAACAGAATGTGAACGACATATACTCTGCTTCTGGGAAGGGCTTTTTGCTAGCATGGCTAAGGCATGATGTGATTCCTCAAGCAATAATTTGAGTGTGGATTGGATTAGGAATGATTTCTTAAGTGATAAATTGAACTGAGTAAATGGCTATCTCCATGAAAGCCCTCTTCATTGTTCTGAATAGAGTAGAATATTGTTAAATGCTTTGATTAAATTGAAAATTTGTTCTCTTAAATAGCAGCTCCTATGGAAATCTCAAGGTTTTTCTTACCTATTCTACCATACTTAAGAGTTCATATCTATTATTTAGATCATATTTGTCACCATAATTTTTTTCTTGATGATAAGATATAGTGGAATGAAACATTTGGACAAATTATTGAGATATCAAAGGAGAAGATTTAGAAATATGCTGTATTGGGTCTGACTGAGATGGCGTTCATTTCCCTATGGGAAAGCACAGTGTGGTGCTTTACATTGGTAGCTAGAAGTGTGTTGATAACACACCAGTGTTTTGGCTACTGCTGAGCACAGCATCAGCACTGTAACATTCCTTCCTCAATCAAGGGCAAGATCTTGGGATGGGACACAAGTAGGCCAGCTGACCCAAACTGACCAAAGGGATATTCTGTACCATATGATGTCAGCTCAGATATAAAAGCTAAGGCAAGGAGCAGGAAGGAAGGTATTCAATGTCTGCAATGGCTGCCAGATGAGGAACCATTATGTGTGCGGGAGCGGCCAACCATCACTGCTCATGGGAAGTAGAGAATAAACCCTGCTATCTTTCGTTTCACTTTTGCACACACAAGCTTTCTCCTGGCTTCTGCTTTAATAAACTGCCTTATCCATACGCACAAGTTTTTTTTCCATCTTACTCCCTCCTCTGTCTGGTTGGGAAGTGGAATGATAGGCACCAGGCATCCAGCCAAGGTTAACCCAAAACACATGATAATTTGAATTTTTTTTTTTTTTCCAAAGGAAACAAAATGCTCTTCTCTCTTACTCCTTGTAAAATCCCAGGAGCCCAGCAAGTTTCATGTAGAAGCCTTAAGTTCTTGTAGAGGTCACTGGCTAAGTGTAAAGTTTAAATTTTACTTGGCTAGTCCTGTTTAGATAATTTTAATTTGGACCAAAGGAAATCTTGAATGTGAAAATATTATTAAAGTAAATTATTTTTTATATGTGAGCATCAAATAATGGGCAATATTTTAATAGTATTTGCCAATTTACTTTCTTTTCTTTGTAATTCTATTTCCACTCAATTTCTCACATAAAAAATATTTTTTTTCCTTCAGAGCAAAACAGCCTTAGATATCAGTATAATCATTAATTCTTCCAATTAATTAATCTGTTTAAGTACCTATTTTTTAAAAAAAAAAGAGAGAAATATAAAAAATCAAAGCATTAACAATCAAAACCAGAAAACATACTGACATTTTCACTGATCTTTTTTCAACATTTTCGGTAGGAATGGGCTTTGGAGAAAGAAATTGAAGGAGTTTGTTATCACGTGTTGTATTATACACATTCATAAAGTACTGAAGTGAATTGCAGAGTCATCTGATCTGACATAGATGGTAGCGATATTCTTTCCTGTGTTTTAGAGCTACTATGATATATTTCAAGTCAAATTTAGACAAATTTAGAAACTTTGTATTACTAACAATGAAGAATATATACTTGTTAAAAATATTTTGATTTTTTGTTTAGAATTATTTTCTCTCTTTCTCCTCTTGTATTTCAGTGCATATATTACATATACAGTACATATATTGCATACTTATTTGAAAGAGAGAAAGTCAAAATCTAAAAGAAATGGATGGGGACAATAATAGTGATTGCCCCTCCCCTGAAATATATCTTAGATTCCTTCACAGAATTATATTCAATCTGATACAGATTAACATGATGATCTCTAGTTCTTTACATCTGTTTCCCTTATACCAGATCAATTGTTTCCACAGGCCTAGATTATTCCACCTGTATATTTTTGCTCTAGATATTGTCCTCAGTAAATTTGCGTAACGGAAACCTTCATATCACATAAAAACAAGTTTAGAAAGCAGTTAATTTTCTATTGTCAGTTTCAGAAATAAAACATAGGTATAGGAGAATGAAGCTTATTTTATTTGCCAAAGCCATTTACTGCTGACTATTAGTTACATGTGTTTAAACAAAGAAACAAACAAAACAAAACAAAACAAAAAACCAAAATATGCAGTGAAGTACAGTTTGCACAAATCAGTCATGGTTCCAAAGTAGTGTCTGTGCACTTTCATTCAGAGTGACCTGTATTTTCTTTGTACATTACTCTGATATTAATCTTACAGCTCTCATACGGTAAACAGGTAAGTAAGATAATATACAGCACTGAACTACAACATATACAGAAATATCTACAACAGAATTAATTCATATGTACTGTAACACAGCAAGGAAAAGGATTTTAGCTTCATTCTTAACATTAGGAAGCTTTAAATGTAGGAATGTTTTAAATGTAAAAATATTTTTAATACTTTTTACTTAAATTATCTCCAACTTCTGTGAAAAAAATAAACTACCAATTCTTGAAAAATCAATATTTTATGTCAACTTTGATTATATATTGTCAGAAAGGGTTTTTTTTTACTAATCCAATTATACTATTCGCAAATAATTTTTTCTCCCCAACCCTCTAAAAATGGAATAATTTAAATTGACACATATTCCTTTTAGGATAATCAAGGTATACCTTATTTATACAGTATAGAGTATATTTTTGTTGAGCTACATGGCACATAACTGTTGGTGTTCGTAATTGCATAGATATTATCTAATTTAGTATAACTACTAACACTATGGTGTGTCAAGAAGACATTTTATTTCTGACGATTGTCTGACTAGCATCAATAATGTGAAAAGGCTTTTGCATGTCCTGGGAAATGGTGACTAATCACTAAATCTTTGCATCACTGAAGATCTCATGTTTTGGTCAGAGTTGGGAGACTACAATGTATGTTTTTCTCTTTGTTAAGCATGGATCCCCTGGGAAATACAGTGGTGTCTTACCTTTTCTTTATATCTCCAAGTATTCTTCTGGGCTGCAGTAATCAATGGATCTGTATCAACGGCTGATGAGGACCACTGTGTCCAAAACTGGAAAAATCTCCAGTGGTATCACTCTTCTCTCTGGTGACCAGCGACAGAAACTGAGGGAATGGCATGAAGCTGTGTCAGGGGGGGTTTAGGCTGGATATTAGAAAAAGGTTCTTTACCTGGAGGGTGGTTGGACACTGGAACAGGCTCCCCAGGGAAGTGATCACAGCTCAAAACCTGACAGAGTTCAAGAAGCATTTGGACAATGCTCTTGGGCACCCAGTGTGACTTTGGGGTAGTTCTGTGCAGGGCCAGATTTGGATTTCAGTGATCTTTGTGGGTCCCTTCCAACCCAGTACATTCTATGAGTTTCTTGCATTTGCTATCAGTGTCTTAATATTTTATTTTCAAGAGAATGTAATCAAGATCTGAGTTTCTTTTTTCTTCTTTCCTTTTTTTTTTTTTTTTAAGAAGACCGGGACATTTTGGTGAAAGAAATGTAGTTTTTAACTCTAAAACTGAACTTTTTACATATTTGTGTTATTATATTCTAATTTAAATTTCTTAAAGCCTGTAACACCACTTTGCATTCAACAGCACACAGCACTTCTGCAGACTCAGTTGCAAAATATATCTGCAGTGTGAATTGGTAATGGGACATTCAATCAGCCTAAACCAAATTCTTTCTACACAGAATATATTATAAGGTAGAAAAGAATTCTGAAGTCTAATTTCAACTGTAGCTTTTTGCTTCAAAGGTGTTTTGAACTATGCTTACTATAACAGTTTATGTACTGGGTTGCGTAGTTTGTAAAGATAACTGGGACTGCCTAACACTTTTACACAATTTACTAATACAGAGGGGAAAACCAAACCAAATTCAGCTTCTTAATTTGAGAGGTCATTTGAGGCTAATCATGCCAATGTTTGAGGTCTATTTATTTAGTACTAATGATACTTAGTAGATTAGCAATTATTGTAAGACATATTTAGCAGGTTACTGAGCATGACTTTTTTATATAAAAGAAACCATATGTAGATGCATTATTTACTAGAGAATATTCTGTAAAATTCTGGAATATAACTGTCTCTTATCCAAGGCAAGATACTATTTAATCATTCTCATTTCTCTTAAACACAGAGGAAAACTTTACCTATACCCCATATTTAGTGTAACATTTATGCACTGATATTTCAGCTGAAAAATCAGGCACATAATTCCTAGTTAAATTTTTAATCTAAGATTTCTAACTGTATTCAACTATTTCACTGAGAAGTTATTTTCACTATGAGCAACCAAATAATGATGGTATGTGAACATCATAATATACTTTTGAAGTGGAGGTTTTTTGTCGATTCACTGTATGTTACAGTGTCCTTCATTTCCTCCCACCTCCAAATCTTTATAAATTTAGGACTATTAGCATCCTTCAAGCTGAAAATATATGGTAAGGCAGTTTGGTTGTTAAATTCATATCAGCTAGTTCAGTGGTCATTCCCTTTCTCTGAATATGAAAGGTCTGTTTCATTTTCTGACTGAGGACACCTGATCCTGTGACTATGTCTACACTGAACAGACCATAATACAAGTTATCACCATTCTATCACAATTGTCTTTCCTATTATTGCAAATATATGAACCTCTTACCTGCCTCTGTAGGGGATTGCATGAAATATATGTTGAATGTCAGACCTAATGACTTGCTTACCCTCATAAATATTTTTCATAGTTTTCATTAAAAAAGTGAAAATAAAAACAGATCAATATTAATATATAGTCATTCTTGATATTTAAAAAACTTTTCTAAGAAAAAAATGTTCTTCTGTGAATTCTCAAACCATAGATAAGATAAAATGATGAAAATATAAATGTCTGCTCGGGAATGTAATTAATTTCTTTTCAAGTTATATACAGTTGAAGATGTGATGCATAGTAAAGGAACAGAGGATCCTACAAAATACATTAATGAACTATTAGACAAGCTATTTACACTGGAAAATGAGCTAGAAATAAAGGAATTACATATAAAAAAAAGAGGATTTGAAATGTATGAATGACATGATTCTTTATACTTTCCTTTAAATTTGCAGAGTTTTGCAATATCTAAGGCAGGAGGAAGTACTTAAATCTCCAAATTTGATGTATTTATTTAATAATAAATTGTACTCTAAGTCAAAAAGCAAAATTAAGCTACTTTAAGAAACTTTTTGTACTGTTGTACTAATTTTTCTTTTTGTTTGTTTATTTGTGTCAGCTTAGACTCCATTACTTTAAACATAAGGGTCACATCTCTTTCTTCAGACACTATGATAATGATTCTTGTTTCTATGTTTTGTTACTGTGTGCTAAAATCTCTCAGGCATATAAGATCTCCACAACCATGCACTGGTGCAGTGTAAAACTGGCAATTGCAGGGGCTAGAATTCTGTTCCCATTTCTTTTTCCTTTATTTTTTTCATCCACCCATATGGTGGAAGCACTTACCATTTTCCTTTTCCTTGGCATTAGGAGCAACCTGCATGTCTTTCCTGTGTGCAATAGGGAAAGAGGTGCAAGGGGAGGAACTGTCAGGACACCATATAAGTTCAGTTGTACGGCCGGTGTCCAGAAGGATGGTAGTAGCTACTCTCAGCAGTAGCAACATATTGTCTTTCCCAAGCTATGAACAGATAGTAAACAGGTATTCCTCATCTTTCAGAGAAAAAGACAGCAGGCCAGATGGTAATAGATCTCCAGGGTGTCATTTGAGTGGTGCGAGACTAAACTGTGTCTTATTAATCAGTTTGATTCTTCCTCATTATCCAACTGCATTTGTCTAATGCAGACCACTTTAACAACTAGATAGCCTAATTCATGTGTTATTTGGCATGTTAATGCAATGTGTTATTTGGCATGTTAATGCAAGAGACTGTTTAAGCTGCACTGTTCAAAACTTAGAATTCAAAGCAACTTCAATTGCACCCTCTATTCAGTTAAGCACAAGTGCCTTTATTTATCAAAGAAGCTGTAGAATGCAGAGAGACTAAGACAAGAAGATGACACATGAATGCTGTCTTTAAGAAATGGCTCATTTTTGTTTCTACTGCAGAGGAAGTACTGCAGACACTCAATTAAAAAAAAAAAAATACCATTTATGAAGGCACTGAATGACCAGTGTTGAAGAAGGACGTTATTCAAACTTAACTTCTTGCTTCTTTGCAGTATATTATCTATCAAGGGAAAGAAGTAGATTTTATGTAGACAATTTGATTGTGTCACTTAGAAACAGTTTACCAGTTTGTAAGAAACTTAACTGAATATAGATGGTGTTGACACGAATATTTCTAGCTTTTGAAGGTTTTGTTTTGCAAGCTACAATAGTCTCTCGGTGTGAAAAACAAATTAAAAATTTCTATTTCATTTTTAACTGATCTTTCCACTTTAAACTTTTTAAGTGACTGCCCTGCAATGCAAAAGGATTTTATGAGGATAGGGACAATTTTCTTGTAAATATTTTAAGTCCATAGAGTATAGAGGAAAGAAAGTTGGAGCAAATTTTTTATTCGTAATTCAAATTATTACTGTTAGTTTCTTGTTATCATGTATCAGACATGATTTATGCTGTCATATGAAATCTATGCTGTCCTATGAAATATAGGCATTAATGTGCATGTTAGATAAATACTTCTATATATACATGTTTGCATGCACTGGAAATTATAATCAAAAATCTTATAAGTCAACAATTTTGAGGTTTTACTTCTGTTTGTAGTCAGGGACAGATATTAACTTTTACTTGAGATTTAATAATTTTGTAAGGCTTGATATAGAAGACTGACTTAGCTTTATATTTTCCTTTTTCTTAGCAGTGTAGGGTACTTCATAGAATAAAAAACTTCACAGCATCAAGTCTGGTATTTCTGTAAGAAAACACTTGATTCTAAATCCTTCTGTTCATAAAGTGTATGAATAAGACATATTTTTAATCACAGCTATTATTAAAAATTTTATTTACAAATAATTTTGTCAGCACTGGTTAAACCCTTCCTGTACTTCCTGCTTTACATAATTTTTTTTATAAAAACCATCAGCATAAGAAAGTTATGATAGACTGGAGTTCACTGAAGTTACCTTATTATCAAGGGATATACCTTGAAAATATCAGGGAGAGACCTGTGGGGTTTTTTTATAATCTGTAAGAGCAAGCAATGGTAAAACATTTTTCAGAACACTTTTTATCTCTTCTTTCCTATTCTTGGGAGAAGACATTAGACATTTACTTATAGATGTAAGGAATTCTTGATCTTGCACACAAACTCTTGACTTGTTACTCATAGTCTTCAAAGATTGTTTTCCTATGCTGTAATTCCCTATGGAAACAGTGTCAGGTAACCAGTGTACTTGAGCATGTTCCATCCCCAGCTCACTGGGTACAACTACTTTGAGGCAAGACAGATATGAACTTTCTACAGTATGTCTTACATGGAATAAATGTGCCCTAACAGATGGAATAAGGAATTTAGAAATTTTTGCAGAAAACTGGGCAAGCAAAACGTAAAGTTGGTGATGCTGGAAGAGCATGTGATATGGATCAGTGTGATGGAGCAGCATGTAGACATGGGCTGAGTGAAAAAGTTTGACAGTGTGGCCAAACTGAACATCATTGCTCAAGGACGCTATATCAGAGTCTTATTTTATCTTATTATCAAGAAATCATGGAGAAGAATGGAGATGGATAAGAATCCCTGTTTCTGATACTGCTGGTAGGATGGACAAGCAAAGTACTGATGTTAGAAATTATCACCTCTGCTTATGACTGGCCATGACCAAAAAACTTATACTTTAGTGGAGATGAGTTGCAAGCATTATAGGTTTCTGGGGATATAGACTGGACAAAGTAACCATCAGTGTAAAGTTATTTTGTTGCCCCAGGTGACTATGTTAAGGTCCATCTCATGTCTTAATGTATCCATTCTTCAAAAATACCCACATTAGCTCATTACCTAAATCTGTGGATATGTCTTCATGGGTCACAATTCAGAAATAATATTTTGATCATCATATCATGGAATTATAGTCGTAACATGCTTTCAAAGTACCATGCACCAATTCCAAGTATTCTTAGTTTGTGCAGAATTACCATATATCCAGGATTTATTTTGAGAAAATATACAGAAGCATATATAGTAAACTAGATTATGGAAATATTTTGTTAATTTATGGCATCTTATAAAACTGTTATTGCTTTTTCTTTTAACTGAATTGCATTTTATATTGATTTATGATGGAAAGGAAAAGAATTAGGCCTAATTTCTGATTAAAGACAGCCACAGTAAAACCCAGCAAAATAGCCTTGGTTTGTTTTGTTTCTTGTAATTTTCTGGTCTGTGACTTAGGTCTATTGTAAAAAAACCAAACAAACAAACAAACAAAAAAAAAAAAAAAAAAACAAAAAACTAAAGTTGTTTGTGTAAGTACATGAGGAGTATCTTTTTTAATTTCTTCAAAAAAGTTCTAAGTACCATTTAAAAACTTTGTCATAATATTAGATGAACATACTAATCTATTGGGTTCTTTAAGAGTTCTAAAATATATTGTCAAGAGAAGTTGTTTATATATTTAGAAACCATTACTAACTCAGTGGGTTGCTACCATACTGTTTTCTGTTAAATATGTACTATAAACTTAATTACAAAACACTTGATTATTAATTGCAATTGTGAACCATCTCCTCCACACCAGTTTACAAAGATTCACGCAGTACTGGTCTCTTGCACTGTGTCATTAGTAAAAGAACCCACTGTTTTACATTTCCTGCTGCCTAACAGTCTTCTCTTTGTCACCTTAGATTAATTTTAAAACTCAGCTGAAAAGTTTTTTTTTTCCTAGCCAGATCCTCTGAATACAAGGGGACTAAAAAGTAAATGAATTTTTTTTTAAATTTAATTATGTAGATTCATCTTATCTGTCTCAAAAGAAGAAAACAACTAAGAGTATTTCAGCAAAGATGGTGTCCAAGCTTTAATGTTGGCAGAACTGCAAGAAGGTCTATAGATCATTTTGGAGAAAAATATTTGAGGTATGTGCATTGTACATCGACAGTCAGCACTGAATAAGTATGTAAGATCCTAACCAAAATAGGTAGAAACATGCAAATTGTCTGAATATATACTGCCTATTACATGAAAGATCTAACAGTTTCACAAATTTCATTATAAAAATGTCATTAATTTAATTATAGGACCTTAAAGTGAGAAAAATATCTGAAATGTTTTGACTGGAAAATCATCACTATAAAACTAGGAAAAACAATGGTAGTTTGAAACTCTGTTTAACTTCAGCTCTCTAAGTGTGGGGAAAGGAGCCAGACTACTGAGAATTGAACTTTCAGGGTTGTTACGGGGGAAACATGGCCTGAAACCAAGAGTAGCCTAATCAGATGGAAGAGAAATGGAACAACAGAGAACTGAAAGCATCTATGAGGTGAGCCAAAAGGAAGTTAGGTTTTTTTCAAAACTGTGGAAACTTAAATGTGAGGTACAAAAAGAATGCAAAAAGAGTGAAAAGATTTTACTGTTTTCACTGGATGAGATGAGGAAGGGTTGTGATCTAAAAGAAATGGGAAGGAAAAAACCATAATAAGAAGGAAATCTTGAGGGAAATATTGAGATGGATACAGTATTTTAGAGGGAGAGAAGCATTTAAAAAGGGAGAAGTAGCTAATATCTTCATTCTTACAGCAGAAAAACTAACTTACCAATAAAGATAATTAATATCTTTGTGAGGGGAATGAGGACTTATAACACTTGGGAAGATAGAAATTAGACTTTGCAATTCTCTAAAACTAAAATATCACTAGAATACTTAATAATTATTGGAACCTGACATACACAAGTTCAGTCAATTTCCTCTCTTAACATTTTCAACTGGTCTGATCCTTTAACTTTTCTTCTTTAAAACTAACATTCCATAAGGTAGTTGGGCAACAAGATCAATACTACCAATGTCACTGTGACATTTCATTAAGTAAAGTCTTGCCTGGCTTATCATGAGAAAATTCTGGATTCTCATTGCCAGAACTTAATTAAGATGCAAGTTGAATTTGCAAAGGTACTCAAATTAGAAAGATGGGAATTAATTGTGAGCAGTGTTCAGAAGTTTAATACTGCCTAGATTGTCAGAACCATTGAGATTTGTTTAGTTTAGTCTTCTTATTTCCAAAATGTCTTTATGGACTAGGTACTTTTTTCTTTTTCTTTTCACATGTGAAACACATGTAAAATCTGATTTATATTTGGGCTTTAAGGATGATCAGATTAGATTGTGACTGCACTTTTAGTTTCTTATTTTTCTACTATAACTTTGAGAAACTTAGCTTAATTGTAAGGTTTCCTTTCCATGGCACAATCACAATTGCCGTGTTATCATGTCTAGCTACCTTCTGTAACCATTTAACCACTTAAACTGTGCTTTTTGATATTTCAATTTAACCTTTAATGTGGAGTGCTTGTGGATTGTCATTGGGTCTTTTGGCAAGGGTTTTTTTGTGTTGTGGGTTTTTTTGGAGTTTTGTGTGTTTGTTTGTTTTCATTTTTTTTTTTTTGCAAGCTACAAAAAACCCCATGAAGTATAAAACTTCTTAATTATAAAGGGTTTTCTTTTTCCCATGAACAGAGAAAGGTATTGTACTTAGTCTCTGCATAGTTTTTCCAGAAAACAACACAATAGCTCTTAGTTTAGAAAGAAGTGTCTAAGTGAAACATTCATATGAAAAATGTGTATCAGCAGGGCGGCTATGTTTGAGGCCATAGGACAAATTAATGGCCATTACCCTCAAGCTGCTGGGAAAAAAAAAGGAAAAGTTGTGCTGAAGCAGTTTGAGTCAAAAGTTCACAAGGAATCTCAAATATATCTGGACTAGGAAGAAGCTAAAGCTCTCTCCTACAGGCCTGCTAATCTTTTGAGTTTCTTGAAATGTCACAGATCTTGAAACAAGTAATGCATTTATTATTATTTTATTATATTCCCTTTTAGACAAAAATAGATATTGATGTAAAATCTATCATATATGTTTCCTACTGATTCTTCAACTTAAGTTTTACGTATACAAACGAGAATAATTTTGGGCTCTCTAAAAACCTTAGAGACACTTTACATTATTCCCAGACTCTGAGTTTGCCAGAGGTCAGAAATGTACTGACCATCCAGTGATTCATTTCATATAATAATTTCTAGCATTATTAAGAGGCCCAAGCAGGTATTTCAAAATTGGTCTGTACAACTTGTAAATAAATATATTGACCCGAAACTTTCTTGTTTGCAAGTCATCTAGGGGTCTATCAGTCCAATCTGTGCTCACAGCAAGTCCAACAACATCATGTTGTGCAGCACCTAAGGGACAGGGCTTTAAGGGATGGAGAATTTGGAGATGGGTTTACTCACAAGGTGTTTACAGTGGGGAGTAAACCCTGTGTGGTGTGGCTGCAGCTGCCCAGTATGGACACATAGTACTCAAATCTCTTTTATTTAGAAATTATTTAGTTTTCTTTTTCCCCTTTGATGGTAATTGGTAAGAGATGTCCCTGTCTTTATTTCAACTCATGAGCCTTTTCATCCTTTTTTCTCCTGGATCTGTTGTAAAAGGGGAGTGAGAGAGTGGCTGGATGGGCATCTGACCATTAGTTATGGTAAACCCACCATGTCTCCCTTCAAGGTAGATGTATATAGCAATTAAATCACCCTTACGCTTTCTCTTCTTAAAGGCAAACTTTTCCTCACCCTTGTGGCCCTTTTCTGGAATCACTCCAGTGCATTATCTTCCTTGTACAGGGGTCCAAACCTGGACACAGATTCCACATGTGGTCTTGTAAGTGCCTGTCACTGAACTGAGATATCCATTTCTGTGAATGTTATCTCTCTACTAAGGTTAAAAGCTAACATCAACATTTATTTGAAAGACTTTTGCATCTGGTAGTCCTCTTTCTGTTCTCTCTCCCCTGGCTATTTGCTGTACATTTCTAGTTTCCAGTTTATTGCATCATAATAATGAACAAATATCACATTAATTTTGCTACTTAAAAGGTTTTAATTCTATCCTTTGCCTCAGACACTTTGAAATATCCGAAATGCTTTTTTTTTTTTTGACATAACTTTAGATTAGGTTTATTTAAAGCTAACATTTGGTTGGCTAATAAAATATCACAGTTTCAGTTACAAACCAAATCTAAATTATCTTTATTGAATGGTTTGAGATAAGTATAGGTACTTAATTTTGGAGATTTGTTATTGGGCAAAAAAAAAATCACAGGATTTCTCCTACTTATTAATGTTCCTTGCTTTACTTTCCAGTAATTACTTTTCAGTTTCAGCAGTTTTTAGTTCTCCTAGGTGTGAGAGACTGAAATGTTAATGGTTAATGACTCAAAAAATTGACCATGTGTGTAGATCATGAAGATATAAAATGCATGGTATGATTTTCTTGTAAACAGTTGCTCTGAAAGGGACAAAATATGATATAATTGCAATGTTTCTTGAAATAATTTTCTCCAAAGTAATACATACAATTTTTATGTAATGCACTATATATAAAAGTGTATAAAAGTGTACTCGTTAAACAGCATTATTTAATGTGTCTTCCAAATGCACAAGGTTAACAAGACAATTAAACACTTTTACAACACCTTTCCAAGATAAATTAGGCAAGGAATTAACTACTCTGTGTAGCCTCCTAACTTAAGTCAGAAGCAAGTTAATTAATTCATTTTTTTATGATACCTAATACTGAAATCCATTGTAACTTTTGTTAATGAAGAAATTGCTCATTTCTAAAAAGAATGAGAGAAGAAAAGGTGTCAGTAACAGTGTAAATATTTTCCCCTTTGGTTACAGACCAAGAGATTCTACATTATTAAATATATTAATAACTTCTTGGCATCAGTTTTATTTCCATCCTGTATTGTTTTTCTCTAAATTCTAGAATATGTATCTCACGGGACTTTAAATATCCTAGAGTGTAATGCCGGTTTGAAAAAGAAGCTGAACACTGACAGCAGCCTTTCCGGGCAGCTTCAAATACAGAAGCCAATGACTTGTCCAAGTAGAGTTAAGCAACCGTGTACCTCAGATGCAGAAGATAGTCAATAGATATTCGATATATATATTTGAGATATATATATGTATATCAATATATAAGCATCAATATGCTTTGATAGTCAATAGATATTGACTATCAAAACAATAGATAACTGTGAGTATTCTTATTCCATATAAGTAGAATACTATATTCCATATAAGTAGAATACTTCTTAGAGAGTAAAAGTAATCAGACGGTTATTAATATGTACAGTATTGGACTTTTAGGGACCACACCTCTAAGTAACAAAAAAATAAATGAAGACATCATGCTGAAATTGCATATATTGATATTTTAAATGGAATAATTTTAACATTCAAAACCAAATAAAAACTCCAAAACAACAAACAAACAAACAAACATAATCACAGATTCATAGAATGCATAAGGTTGGAAGGGATCACAGTGGGTCATCTAGTTCAACCTCCCTGCTCAAGTAGGGTCAACCTAGAGCACATGGCACAGAATTGCATCTGGACAATTTTTTAATATCTTCCACAGCCTCTCTGGGTAATCTGTTTTAGTGCTCTGTCACCCACACAGTAAAGAAGTTTACCCTCATGTTCAGGTGGAAGTTCAACATAACAGAAAGAAAAAGTGCTTGCTGTCCTAGTGAAGAAGTTTCTGCTTCCACAGATAGGGACTTGACGATTTTTGATAAATTATGTCACAATCAAAGATTTTGCCTTCAACTTAATTAAACCAAGTTTTGCCTGGGGGAGAGGTGAAATATCCTTATGGTAATTTTTAATAATGTAACCAAGGTTCAAATATTATGTTTCATTACACATGATCCTTAATACCACTTTAAAATCAACCTGTCCACTCTGGATGGTAACCTAAGAGTATGTAGACAAATCCAGGCAATGGTTAGTGCCAAGTAATGGCTTGTGATGTGTACCAGTGTCCTAACCTCTCTAGCTGTTATTTAACTATTATATTACTATTATATATTTACCAAAAATTGATAATTTTTTATGCTAGTATTATCAGTTTGCAGATGTCTCCTGGGCTGCCAAATAACTGATTTTTTTTTTTTTCAGTCATTACTGAATGGATAATAATAATGCCTCCTGCCAGCTGTGTTTTGTAGATTTTTTTTTTTCCGAGACAAAGTGATGTGTTTATTTCTGGAATAAGTTTTCTTTAAATTATGGAAGTGAACTGACAAATTTACTTCCCTACTTCATCTCAGTTGTAATAGCAGGAAAGGTTTTTGTAACTAATGGCTCAGTCTACTAAAGTAGACTGAGATAAATACTCCAGATCTCTTAACTTGTTAATTAACTTTACTTAACTCTGTAAGCAAAGTTATGCATCTGTCAAGGGAAAGAATATAGTTCATTCTTTTAGTCATTAATTCCCTTTGGTACCTAACCTCAGAACTCAAACAAAATAAGGTGTTTACGGGACAACAACAATATATTAGTGGTAGAACTTGTTTTCAGAAAGCCACTGAACTGGAGACCTTCTAGATATTACACTGACATAAACAATAGAAATAAGAAAATATATTTTTGAGGATCAAATAAATAAAAACAGGTGGGTTTTTTTGCAATACTTCTCTGAGTTATTGGAAGACTTGTAGGAGGCTAATTTCCGGTCCGTTTGTTCCTTCTTGTTGGCTGACTCTTTAAGCTAAATTGTGCTAAAGATTTAGTGTGCACTCACCCTTCCTTAGATACCAGAAAATGCTCGTTCAGGAGAAATGATACAAATGTCATATTTTGGTCATCATGTCTTGTGACGCAATCAGAGGTACACACTCCCACTGTCAATGTCTGCTAGGTTTCTCACTGTTTCCTTTGTTTTTGATGCATAGGCTAATGTTTTTTCATGGTATAAAAATGTTTAGTATTAATCACTTTTTTTTGGTATCTCTAATTCCTTTAGGAATTTATATGTTTATTTTAATTTAATGTTCAAATCATGCAGCTTCCTACTCCTCCATCCCAAAATATGCTGACATTCAGAGGGATGTTTTATTATATATGTAGTAATATTTTTATATGAAATTTCATAGGTTGTGTATGTATGTCATATATACAACTGTCTTACTATACGCACATAATTTTTTTATTATCTTATTAAACAAAATCTGTGTAGGAGCTTGTGCATTACTGTGATTTCTTCTGTAAACTGCCAAAAATATATACAGCACAAAATTTAGTGTGTTCATATGTATCTAAATGACACAAAAAGGGAAGAGAAATACCTTCAAAAATGATGGAATATCACCTCTGAGCAGTTTAAGGTAATTGTATATGCAGCTAGCTGTGTTTTCTTAGATTAAAAAGTGTGGTTTATTTGGAAACTATTTTACCTTATACATACTATTTTACTGTTTGACCGTCTTGTGATTCACTCACAAGATTTACTTTAATCAAAGCTGTATTTTTTGTTGTTTAAAAGCTGTGAGTCTTTACATCTCAAGATGATGGGACATCTGAGGATGCAGTACAGTGTGTACTTCAGTTCTATACTGCATCCTGATTTGGCTCAGTTTTTTACACTAGAAATTAGTTACTGCTGCATAATCATCTTGAGCTAATATTTCTTTAATCCTCTCTTTATCAATTAAATGGTAAGAGAATTATACGAAAAAAACTTATTAAGTGTTAAAAAAAATCAGGGTCGCTCTTACATACAACTACTTCCTTTTCCGTTCTTGACAGAAGAAAACCCACATTATACATCCTCCTAACCCCAAAATAAAGATTTGTTGTCTGTATTGGTTTTCTGCAGAACACCCTTCCATATGAACAGACTTTTTTCTGAAATGGAGGAAAAGGCTTTGGGGTATACATAACCTAGACTTAACCTATTGTACGTACCTGGAGGTATTGTATATGGCTACCTAGTAACTTAGGGCTCTGGGAATAATAATTAGAGAATTATTGTTACAGAAAATGACACAACAGTAACAGTTTAGCCCAAATAATTTTTAAAGTTTAAAAGTTCTTTTTCAATGCAGAAACTCTCTCAGTTCTGATTCACATGAAAAAGTAACAGCAAATAAATTAGAAACACCATACTGTTTTCCTGAATGACATACAAGAATTAAGTTTGTATTCCCTGGTTACTAATTGATTTGCTTATACGTTGCTCAAGAGAAACAGAATGATTTTTGTAAAGCTGGTTAGATTAGAAGTGCTCTATTTTTTTTTAAATTCAATGTATGACTTAGATGAAGGTTTTCTCTAAATTTGTTTGACACTCCCATCTTTTAACAGCTACTTCTATTGTAATGCAGTTTCCCTCTTTATCCCTCTTTATTATTCTTTTTCATAGGAAAATAGAAATCCAACAGCAGTTATGAAGCAGAAACTGGGTGCTGGTTCTTCAGAAATGAACTAATGCATACTCAAGGTAAGTAGATAACGAAATAGTCTTTTTTTAAGGATTAACTTGTCTTATTTCAAAAACAAAGAATTGTAAAGGATGATTTATAGCTTGAAAATAAAGCTAAATGCAATTTTCAGAGTTTACAAATAAGTCTGAGATGAATATATTTTGAAATTAAGGGTACATATATTACTGTTTAAATGAAGTGCTTTTTAAATTGGCTTTCCGTCACAGTATGTTCAAGTTTTTTCTGAATGCTTCCATTCAAAGTAAAGGAGTTTTTTTTTAAAAATATTCCACATTAAAGATGCACAGAAAGCTAAACAATGAAACAAAGCACATCTTGATATGGCTATTCACTTACTTGTATGTTCGCAGCATATCTGAAGGAAAGTCAGTAGGTACATGACCTAAATGTAGTATCTCTGTCATATGACAGAGGCTAACTCTGTAGCAATACCTGTCATCTTGTAATAAAGCACAATGTTCTTGCTTCTCAGTTGTTATTTTGTCAGAATCTGAAGGGACATTTCTAATTTATACCTTGAAAACAAAAAAAAATACTTATTCTAAAAGGATTGAAAGTTCAGAATATGACTGTTATATAAGAGTGCTGCTTTCAATATTCTGGTTATCTTAATAAGATTAATTTCTCTCTCTTATTCCTGCACTTAAAGTGAGAAATAAGGATTTAAATCCAAAATAACTTTTAAATATTGCATGCTTTTATAAAATAAGAAAATTGTATCTTGCCTGTATGATGTGAAGGTTACACCAACAAAGCATATTGCGTTCACCACAAAACCTGACTTTCTGTAAGCTTGACCCAGAAAGAATGTCATTTTGAGAAAAGCAGTATATCTTTAATGAACACAACAGCTGTCTTACTCTGGATTTTTTTGCTTTTCTGGTGATCCATAGAAGGTTTTTCTAATCCATTTGCAGTGACCTCAACTCTGTAGGTTAGAATGTTTCGGGTTGATTTTTTTTTCCTTTTGGCCAGTATTTTCTATTTAAATATTACTTGACACAGTGAAAATGTAACTGTTACTCTCTGCAAGCGCTATTTCCATCTCTCTCTGTCTTGGTTCTCACTGTGGAGTAAAAGATTGTTCTGGGGAAAATCTTTTGACGTTTCAATGGGAGTGGCCATCTTTCAAGTTTGCCATATTTACTGAAAACCTTGGAATTGTTCTTCCAGACCCAAATAAAGTAGAAACAGCAAAATAATCTTATAGAAATATAATGTTTTTAATACCTTTTGTAGAAAGCATATAGTCACTGTAAATAAATTCTTTTTATAGCTCTCATGGTTAACATCCAGTTGCTTTCTAATAGAATGGTGTGAACATTAGTATGATACTTTTTACAGGTCTTGGGAAAACCAATGAATAAAAATTAAATAAATACAATTATTATTTGGTAGTTCTTACTGAAATTATTTCATGTTCTTTAATGTCAACTGAGATATTATTTCCCATTATATTTCTGCCAACATTTTTTGGCTGGTAACAGAATTTCAGTTGTTTAAAATCTAGACTTACACAATCAGAAAAAAAACCCCACATATTATCATACATTTTTCAAGAAAAATTAGCTGACGTTGCCTGAGTTTCAGTGGAAAACAAAATTGTTAGCTGAGAATTAAATGATTAATTATGTTGGAGAAATGCAAGGAAACTGTAAGCTTTGCATGAGTAATTTATAAATTGAAGGTGAAATGTATTCATTCTGTAATTAATCTCTCCATCATAGTGATGAACACAGATAAGTGATTGGCCAAAACTCCAAAGAAGCATTTATGATGGAGATGGAATAGAGGTTATTATCTCTAGAACTTGCTATGTGTAATTGCTGTTAGACTAGACAGCTTTTATAGCTTTTAAGCTACTGTATAATACCTATAGAAGAGATTTTCTGCAGTTATCTGCTTCTTCCAAGTACCTATTAATAGTGAGTTATGTCCCATGCATCATCCTATAGTCTTCACAGTTTAGCATTAAATATTACATTTTTTTGACTCATTTAAGTTATGCCAATTTTTCAAAAATTCAGGAGTGTTCTTTTCTTCACAATGAAACCTAGGAGGCTTTCATGGTATTCTCTCTGAGTGTACTGTGCATTTTTATTTTCCATACAATTTAACTGTCCTGAGACCTAGTAGACCTGAGATATTTTAAAGAAATTTTGGTTGGTTTTTTTCTTTTTTTGTACTTAAAATAAAAAACTAATTAAGGGCAATATTATATTAAAAATGTTAAATTATGATACTCTGTTTTTCAGGGTTGTATTCTTTCTTCTGTGTCTCTTAATTACTAATTCTGCATATGGCATTTATGACAAAATGAATATTAAAAATTATTTGCTAGGTCCTAAAAAAACTATGCTAATAGTCTCCCGTAGGCCTTCATTATACCTTATAACTTCATGTTATACTGCACAGAAGCATAATTAAAAAATGCCAGAAGTTGGAACTCTTGAATATTTGCTTTTTGGGGATCAGAACATAGCACAATAAATGATCTGACAAGACAATATACTCAAGTTTCTTGTCTCATGTGCAGTTTAAAGATAAGCTATACAAGAGTTTTGGCTCTTTTGAGTCTTCCTTGATTTTTTTGTTTGTTTGTTTGTTTGTTTTGGTGGGTTTTGGTTTGGTTTGGTTTGTGCTTTTTTTTTCCTTTTGTAATCTTATTTTCCTGACGCTACAATATTATGATCTTTTAGCAAGCTGTATGAAGAATTCATTTTATGCTATGTTGTGACATTTTTGAACAAAAAAAGAGAAAGTATTAAATGATTGAACTGTGAATCATTGCTTAGAAGTTTATGATACTATTATATTATTATGTTAATAAAGGCCATATTGTGCTGAAATGATGAAGGGTCAGGGTTTGAAGGTAAATTCTTTTCCTACAACTTTTAGGTCACTTCCTGACTCCTGCATAAAAACATCTTGTTAAAGAGGAATATGTTCCTAGAAAGGTATCTATTTAATTTTATTCAGTATATGTATCAGTATATTTTTCAAAATATGTGTTGCAACATATATGTTGCTAGTAGCATTGTGGTAACAATATGTGTATAAACCTCAGAAAAGTTTTACAGCTAGATTTGGAATAATATCAATTTAACAATTTCTAAGTTGCAAGTAGTGATGCAAATAATTTACATCTGTTGCTATCAAAATATCTAACAATACACAAAACTAGCACTTTCATTTTTGTTAATGCCAGAAATATGCAATTTTATACAAAGAAGCATAAAGCTATACACATGGTGACTTTAAAGTATTGGTTTAACTGTGGCTTGTTATACTATCAGCAAGAAATTTCGTTTGTCTTATTTTGACTAAACCATGAAAACCAGCAAGGAAGCAACACACTACATGCATTAGCTTTCATTTGATTTTGGGACAATCAAATGTAACTGATTGATTGATTTTAAACTCATGTGACTTCCTAGGTGCTTTTCCGTGCTAATGTTTGTCTTTTCATTTTTATTTTGGCATCAGAGGTTATGCTGTCACCTAAGCAATTCTCCTTTCCTTTTCTGTTGAGTCTGTTGACAAGGTTGCTACCCTAATGAGTACTGATTTTATGTGTTCATATTTATGATGTGGGTACTTATTTGTTGGGCAGTTGTCCAAGTAACAAAGTGATTTTATTTAAACCACTAACTGGACATTAAATGGTGAAGACTTCTTATATTAAGTACAGACTTAATTTTAGTATAAGGTACCTGTATAGGCATTTCCTCAGTTATGTATATATTTCCCTACTCCGGAAACATTAATTTCTAAAAGGAGACTTGCCTGCAACTATCACATGATTTGGAGTTGCAATTAAGTATGTTGTTATTTGGCTAAAACTTGTCTGATGATTAACACATCTTTTTCAGAGCTTAATGATAATAGTTCTGCACACAACATAAGTGTTGATCTTTTAGCTGGAATCACTAAAGGACAGATGGACTTGAAAATGATTGTTTCTTTTGGTGACACTTCAGTGTTATTCTTTTCACCATACAGAAAGATCAGATTTCAAGGTTCCAGGAAGAGCAACTGTGCCATCCAAACATAGAAACATTTGTTGACTTCAAGTGACTTGCCCTTGGGGTTAGAGTAGAGTACATACCTGCACTCTGAATTCTTTCCTGCCAGGTGAGGAGAGTCGTTCTTCTGCAGCCTGAAGTTCTGTGTGTCTTTTGTATCCCACTGAAGTATAAAAGCATGAACTCTAATCTAGGGTGCTATTTAAAACCTAAATCCCTACAAGTCTCCTGACTGATCTGTCTCTGGTATTGGATTTAGAATAGAGGAGATGATGATTTCACTAAATTTTCCAAAAAAACCACCCAAAATTTAAAACATGAATACAGAGGTTAGAAAACAAACAGATCTGCTCGCAGATATTGATGATGGTTTTGCAAACTTCTATGAGTGATTTGACCTTGTCTTTTTAGCCTCTCCTCAGAGAAAGATATTGCTATTCCTGTAGTAAAGTTGAGGAAGTTCAAGACATGCTAATATATGGGGGGAAAAAAAGAAAGTGCTATGTGCACCAGCTGCATTGTTTTAGCACGTATACAGAGTTTCAGTGAATTATCTGCTAGGTTTCTTTTTGTTTGTTTATTTGTTTTGTTTTGTTTTGTTGGGTTTTTTGTTTGTTTGTTTGTTTGTTTGTTTGTTTGTTTGTTTTAAAGTATAATCCTTCTATTTTATGGGAACCTGTTGTTGGGCATTTTCACCTTAATTCAACATAAATCATACAGAGAAGAGATTCAACTTTGTGATCGGGAACTCGGATGCTAACGTTATTTATTTCAGTGCCTTATTCTTTTACTACAAAAATACTAAAACTTCCTTCTGCAGCTTGTTACATGTCTTTAACATCCATCTATAAAAGTTATAATTTTATTTGTTTTACAGTGGCACTTTAATTTTTCCTCACCTTTTATTTTCTTTTACATCTAGTCTAAAATGTGTTAGTTAAGCTATATATTACTCTTCTCTTTACAGTGTTCACTACCTTCCCAAGTTTTCTGCCCTTATACTTATTTTTTATTGATACTTTTATTTATTTCTATTTATTCTGACATATTATCTTCAAATCTTGAGTTAGAAACACTTTTAATTAGTCTCTATTGCAAGTACAACTTTTCTAGGATTATTTATCCTATTAGTGCACAAGAAAACAAAGAGAGGCATTTGTAGAGGACAGTTCCGTCAGTCTAATGGGACCAATAAGACTCTTCCTCACACTACCATGGTCTAACATAAGTGTCAGGGAGCAGAGCATTTAACATCTCTTGATGTTTCAGTTTCTTGAAAACTATCGCGGCAGTAATGGCCTTATGGATATCCTTCTGAGGAGAAATTTGTCATTACATGTGAAAAAGCCAGATCACATGACAGTCCAAGCAGAAAGGAAGAACACTACAGCCTTTTAGGTAAGGATGAAGCCACTATGTTGCCAAATTGGATCAGCCTAGGCAACAGAAATTTTTAATTTCAGTCCCAGTTGAAATTGTGAACCAATTTTACATTATTTCTTTTTCACCCATTGTCTGCCTTGTTTCTTTGCAGACTATCTGATTGCATTTGGAGTCTCACCCTGTTGTGTACTAACTTCTTGAGGTCTCTGTCAAAATATAAGCAACTCAAAAACTTCTGATGATGAAGTCAGTAAATACTGAAGATACTATCCTGGGCTGAAAATGCAGAATAGGTCACGGTGGGAACATTTGGTGGGATGTAGATGGAAGGTCTGGTCCAAGAATTCCAATGAGGGACAGCTAAAATATCAGACCAAGAAATAGTTTTCAATATGACAGAATACTGGAGTTTAATGAATTCAAATGTATAAAACCTGTATTTGACTTCTAGTAGAAGAGGAACAAATTTCTATGGAATATTAGCTGATTTGGTTTTGATATACTTATAATTAAAACATAAGAAATCAATTATTACTGATACTTTCTACCTCCTAGATGTATGCTTTAAGCATAGATAAAAATTTCTAGTAATAATTATACATTCCATTGAAAACAGCACTTACTGAGCATCTTGATTGCCTCCACATTATGAACATCACATTTCTCAGAATAAGATTTCACACTGAAAAAATTAAAAATTAGTTTCAATATGTAGCAGTCCTCCTCTTTAACCCTTTTGTTAATCATTGGGCCAGATCCTGTGAGGTCTAGGAGAACTCTGACACTGTCAATAAGACAATCACTACTGTCATATTGTGTCCTAAGAGATGTGCATGCCATTTTCAGGTACTAGAATCAAATGATTTTTAAAAAAAAATTGTTGAAGTTCTACAACGTCCTAATTTCATTTTTTTTTGATTCATCTGCAAATTGCTGTTGCATGAATTTTTGCCAAATTTTTTTGGCTTTAATCATGACAGTTCTGGAATTCATTCTAATACCACTGATCACATACAATATGTGAGTCTGAAATATAAAATTGAACTTTCAACAGTGACAGCAATAATTGAAAGGATTCAACCTTTTCTTCCCAAAATTAAGAGAGAATCATTTGCTGTTCACATCATATTCTAATTAAGGATAAGTTTTTATCTATTTCTACTTTTAGCTATCTAGACTTCATCAGGAGGTGAAGCTATGTCAATTTACTACCAATGTCTCAGTTCTTACATCTGGATGTTGGACTACATATGATATTGGACTTGTATGTAATAGCTATAAGCAGAATCTGGAAGTATTTGATTTGCATTTTGTCAATCTGATTTACTTTTTGTTAAAGACCCTAGGTTCTGTCTTATCACTTCTGTAGTGTTTAAATGCATGTATTTTAAGTGTATGAACGGAAACATCTGGTTTTCTCTTTGAGTTTTGGTAGTAAGAAATTATACAGTGAAGTCCCCCTCTGCCTATTCTCAAAAGTAAACTAGATTATTGTCCAGACTGTCTAGAATGGATAGAAATATTTTTTTTAATTATTTGGAAAAGCCCAGGTTGATCTTCCACAGGGGACTTATCATTACTGTTATTTTTAGTAGGATATAAAACATTCAATGCCACATCACTTTTCTGTTGTTAGACAGCTTCCCTCTCTCTAACTATGAAGTTTTTCCTTGTGCAACTATAGATATCAAAGAAGAGACTAAATATGCTTAGGCTTGCAAATCAAGAATTATAAAATCATAGAGTGGTTCAGCTTGGGAAGGGACCTTAAAAATCATCTAGTTCCAAACCCCGTGCCATGGGCTAGGTCACTCCATGTGACCAGGTTGCAAAGAGCTCCATCCAACCTGGTCCTGTACGCTTCAAGGGATGGGGCATCCACAGCCTTTCTGGACAACCTGTTCCAGCACCTCACCATCCTCACAGTTAAGAATTTTTTCCTAATATCTAATCTAAACCTAGTCTCAGTTTGAAGTCATTCCCCCCTACATGTTCTTGTAAATAGAATATGTAAAAGAACAGATATCTGAACCAGTTCTAACAAAAAAAGGAAAAAAAATTACCTCTGCTGTTACATAGTTTTGTATTGTCAGTCAGAATTCTCATCCAGTCCCTAGTATAAGCTCTACTAAGGAGGTGTTTCAAAGTAAAGGTGGAGTACAAGCACATGGCTGATTCCTGTTGGCAGAATCTGTAGGTGCAAACAGAAGAATCAGGAAAGGCTACAAATTGAACTTCCAGACCTGCTGGTTGCAGCTGGACTTGGTAACTGCAAACCACTTAAGACCTGTTAAGAAAGATTTGGAGCTGGGAGGATTGTTTTTGTTGTATTTTTTCTTTGTCTAACTTGTGGCCTCTATTTGTCATTCTCTTTGAGATAGGTTCTTTGGAAATAAAAGAAAAATTCTCAAGAGTACTGCTTTGTACATTGGAATCTTGACTTATATCAGGGAGAGCATAAGAACAGATCCTTTCTTTATTTCGCTTCTTATATGCTAGCCTAACTAGAAGGTGTATCTCTTGGCAAGTAGAGGATAGCACTAGAGTAGCACTTTTCATAATCTGTTAAAGCTGAAAAAAGTCGAAGTGGATCCTGCTAATTGTATATGAACAACTCAATGAATAAGGAGCTTAAAATATCCCTAAGTCTCTGAATTCAAATGTTATGAAGCTACATGTTATACACATGTTGAAAGGGAGCATTTCTTTGTATTTTTGTCTTTTTTTCTGAACAGGGTTATGGTTTACTGTTTGTTTTTGTCTATGAATGTAATTCCTGGTATTATTTAGACTGAAAATGTATGCTTAACTTGATTTTGTTCTCTGTGGAAATATAGCTTCTTTCAAGTGTAAGCAATTGATCTAAAGCTGTTTAGCGGTTTAGCTGTTCTTAACATACAACCATCACACTTGCCAAATGCAAAATTGATACATTTAATCTGTGTTCTTTCAGATATGTTATCAAGGGAGGAAGGATTTCTTGTGTATTTGTTCATTTATTTGCCATTGCGTACACATCACATTCTTATTTAAGTGTAGTGGAATGACTCTAAAACTTCTTATAAACTTGAAGAGACAGATAGATGTATAAAACATTGGTATATGATAGCTAAATCAAAACCATGCAACTAAGGCAAATATCTGAATAAGCCCAAATATAAAAATATCATCTACTTATGAATGCAGAGAGACATATTAATGCTAGGTGGGAATCAAACAACAAGCTTTTGGAATTGTTTTTAACATTTCTGGTGTGGTTGCCACTGAATGGAAACTAAGAAATAGAAAGATCAAGGAAAAGAGGGATCTGGTAACCCTCACATAACTATTACTAAGGACATCTTGCATTGCAGTGTTGTGTTTACACCATGTAACATCTTATATTTGCAAGTTAACCTCAACAATGCACAAACCAGTACTAACAGAAAAATAACAAACAACCAGCTGACTTGAAAAGGGGAAATCCACAGAACAATTTTAGTGAAGTCAAGTAAAGATATCTTTTGTCATATGTATTTTCATATAATTATACAGAAATAATTTTTGTCTAAATCAGAGGGTATCTGTTCTATCAAAAGACATCTGCTTGCTTGTATTAATACAGCATTATTTCATAAAAGTAGTCTGTCTGTTCTAAATTCTAAAGAAGTGATGGGTGATTTGAAGACTTCTACCAATCCATAAAGATTTGTCTCTATGGTTGTTATAAATTTTTTTCCATAATCATTAAGTAAACCATAGACAAACTTTTTATACAATATAGATGTTTTATTGACATTCTTCGTAGTAATTTAATCTTTTCCGCATGTAGTCTTCTGTATGAATTATATTCTCTTTTTAAATGGAACATAAACCCATGTTTATGGATGTTTTCTAGGTAACTATAAATTTTTTTTGTTTATTGTACTAAAATTCACTTGTATCAACAGAAAATATTCACTCTAAGATAGAAGAGTAGGAGGGCAGGTGATTTATAAAAATAGAAGAGTTTTAGCAGATGCCAGGATGTGTGCACTATGGAATAACTGCGACAAATGAAAGAATGGCTATTTGATTCTTTGGAGGCAGCTACTTATGGCTTTAAATAACTGCAATAAAGGGTATGTTTTGGTTAAAATGAGATGCCAGAAACTCAAAGAAGTCAAATAACTATCTTGGGTTTTTTAACTATCACAGTAGATAAAAGGGGATTTATAACAGAAGTTGGGGTATTGTAAGACATTGCTGAGACTACTTGGAGAATTAAAGGGAATGGTGGTATTTTTAGAGCAGTAGCTGGTACAAACACTACTGAACTGAATGGAGAGGTGATTTACTTTTAGAAGAGTAACATTTTGGACCGGGTACTGTTCTGTCGGATTTTTTTTATTTCTTAATGCATGTACTGTGAAATATTTTGCTCCTCCTTCCTTTATGAGCAACCTTGTATTCCTAGTACTGTCTATGTATTCCTTAACTTTACTTAGATTGTTTGACATGGGAACCTCTGCTCCTTTGTTACCACCACTTCTCTCTACTATTTAATGTCATTCTTTTCCCATATTTTTGTCTGTGTGTTCTCACAGAATCACTGAATGGTTGTGGTTGTAGAGACCTCTGGAGGTTGTCTTGTCCAACTCAGTTCAGCTCAGGAAAAACCATCTAGACTCAGTTTCCCAGGACTGTGTTTAGACAGCTTTGAATATCTTCAAGGATGGAGACTCACAACCATCTACACAACCTGTGCCAGTGCTCAATCACCCTCACACTAAAAAAGTGTTTCTAGCTGTTCAGAGAACCTCTTGCATTTTGTTTTGTACCCATTGTCTCTGGTTCTGTTACTGGGCAACTCAGAAAAGAGCCTGGCTCTGTCCTCTTTGCACCCTCCCTTCAGGTATTTGTGTGCACTGACAAGATCCACCTGCACCTTCTCTCCTCTAGTGTGAAGAACTTCAGCTCTCTCAGCCTTTCCTCATATGCGAGGTGCTCCGGTCCCTTAATCATCCTTTGCTGGACTCTCTCCAGTATGTCCATGTCTCTTTTGTACTGGAAAACTGGACACAGGACTCCAGGCGTGGCCTCATCAGTGTTGAGTAGAGAGGAAGAATCTCCTCCCTTGACCTACTGGCAGTATTTTGCCTAATGCAGCCATTAACCTGTTTGGAGAAAGGGCACGTTGCTGGCTCATGTTCAGCCTGGTGTCCCGCTGAACCACCAGGTCCTTTTCTGCCAAGCTGCTTTCCGGCTGGTCAGCCCTCAGCATATATTGGTACCTGGGGCTGTTCCTCCCCAGATGCATGACTTTGCACTTCACATTGTTGAACTTCATGAGGTTCCTGTCAGCCATTTCTTCAGCCTGTTGAGGTCTCTCTGGATGGTAGCATGACCTTCTGGTACATCAGCCACTCCTCCCAGTTTGGTGTCAGCAGCAGACTGGCTGAGGGTACACTCAGACCATTAATGAAAATGTTCAACAGCATTGTACCCAATATTGATCCCTGACATATACCACTAACTAGTGGCCTCCAACTATATTTCATACCTAAGTACCTAGTACATTCTTGGTCATTTCAAGAATAAATAGTAAACATTTCATATGCTGATGTGTATGCAATCATTGTAATGCTACTAAGACTTCAGATTCAAACATGCAGAACTTAGGGAAATGTTAAAATTATTTGCTTATCCTGCAGCTAACATGAGGTGCACAAGAACAATGATATTTTGGTATATTATTGTATTAAAGGCACATATTTTCTTTAATAAAAATTCTGCTTCAATATCATTATTCAGTGTAGTTTATGGTAATTTTTCTGGCTTCAACACTACAAAAGACAATATTTTCTAGACAACTATTTCCATGTTGTGATTTACCTGTAGACCAGTTCTTCCAGTACATTAAGGAAGGGTACTTTTGAAGTTTATGAATGGAGATGGAAAGTGATTAGGAGATGTGTGCAATAAATTGACTTATTTTCATATATGCATTATAATATTTTTAATTTTTTTTAACTTTATTTACCATTAACAAGCAATTTTGGCCTTTGCTAATTTTGGAGTACTTGAGTTTTATTCCTAGGTTTCTATGTACAGTTTTGCAGAGGTTAAAAATATATCAAATACGCAATAAAACTATGGAGAAATAGCATCATCAGGTTACATACAACTCATTGCTAGGTTTGAAGTCTTTACAAGCACCACATTGATCACTATTTCATGAGCTCATGAAGCTACTAATGTGCTCTCATACTCCATGTGAGCCAACATTGAGTGGAGAGAATTGCAGTAGTTTGACAAAGATTTGCCAATAACAATGCTTAGGAAAATACTGGGTCTAATTCCACATATTTTCTTTCTCATCTTTCATATACCTTTTCATCTTCCTAAAAATGCAACTGTTGGCTTATTGGATCTCTGCCAGTATTGCAACCAGAAATGAAAAGCAAGAAAAGCGTCTCCGCTGCAGTCTGAGTAGGTGTTATACAAGATATATCACTTCAGAGGATAAAACTACCTACCTTGAAGACAGAGATGGAAAAAAGCAATGTTACAGTCCCTGGTAAGGTCTTTATCTCTCTTTCTGAAATTTTATCTTGCGTGCTTCTTTTTTTGCCCTTCCATCCCTCCCCACTGTAAGTTTCCTTGTTCAGTCTCCTTCCCCCTGTTCCACCACTGTTTCTTCCTTCTTGCTTCTTTATCAGAAATATGTTGTTGCTTTTTTTTCTCTTTGCTGGTCAAGAAGAATGCATCCTCCAGCCTCTGCTCCTACCACTCTTTCTTTATTTTAATGCTCCTTGACCTAATCTGTCACCATTGGTAAGCTTCTCTGATTCAAAGGCCAGCTGTACCCCGTGGAGTTTCACATTCTGCCTTCAAAGCATGAATGTTGTTTTATTGCTGTGAGAAAATTTCAGCTTTATAATTTTTCTTGATTCTCTGAAATTTCAGTATCATTTTCGCTGAAATGTTTTTAAATTATTTCTGCCTAAGGCAGACCATCAGTGTAGAAAATTTAATCCTAAATAATTTGTTTGGTAAATTTATAAGCAACTCTAAAAGGATTCTTCTAATGGGAATTATTAAGCAGTGTTAAAAAATAGGTTATGATGCCACCTTGTTTTAAAGTTACTGTCATGTGTATGAATAAGTATATGGTTGAATAACTGTTTTGCCTTAGATGCCCATGTGCATCTATACTATTCAGTATACATAGATACTGGATTTTAAGCAACTGACCATATCAACAGAAACAAGAGTTCATGACAAAGTATGGCTTTTCTAGAGTTAAACCTTAACTCCCAAAGTCAGTCCAGTTTAAGGGTGAAAGTGTGACTTGCAGTAACTATGCCAGAATAAATTAATATACATCTAAGATAAGATAGGTTCACTCTAGCTGAATAAAACCCTAAAAGAAATATACCAAAATGCTTTGCAGAAAAGGGAGCAAGTACACATTCATGGTCTCTGACTTTCTTGTTCCAGAATAATTCCACTAGACCATTTATTTTCTTTGACTTCAGAATGTGGCATAGTTATGTCTCCCTCTCCCTCTGTGTGTGTGTGTGTGTGTGTGTGCGCGCGTGTGCTTGTGTAGGATAGACTTCTGTGTATATACAAAAATTGTCATTTATTACCTACTTCCTGGTTGCAACTTAAATGACAGAAGAGAAAACGTTAAAAGGAACTGAATTTTTTAACTTGATATTTAACACTTAATATTCTGTTCATTGTCCAAAGCAGTCCAGCTTTAAAAAGCTATTTCCAAGCCATGTTTCACGTTTCCATATATTTCCACATATTTATGTCTCCCTTCATCATAATTTAATTTGTTGGTAATACCAAAATGAAAGTGAACATTTTATTCTAAGGCAATCGTCAGCTTTCCACTATGGATTCAAAGCCTAGTTCTAATATTTTAGGAGACAAAAGCACAGTTGGTACTTTCAGAAAAGAAAGTACCGTGAACTTTACTTTCAGACCAATGTGATAGGGTTTGTTCAAAATAAAAAAATCTTACATTTCCAGTTTTGCACAAATAAATGGGTAAACTTGGAAGAGAGCATAGATGTCTCAATATTGTCAGTTCTAAATTGATTACTGGGAACTGTGAATGTATCTTTACCTAGCGCAATATCAAATTCTGTCAGAGACTAGGAAGCTCCAGAGTTAGATTCTGCAGCCTTCTCCTTTCCTCTGAAAGGACTGAGAATGAAAGTCTTTGGAAACCAGGAGCAGATGGACATACGGCAGTTCTGATTTTTATATTGATGCAACAATGAGAAAGGGAGAAGGAAAGAATTCTTTTTTACAGAAGTTTTATACATGGCACTGTGTATTTATGTACCAAGTACAGTGAAAACCAATGAATTTAATTGCTTTCCTTGAAAGATTAAAAAGCTGTGACAGTAGATAATTTTTTCAGAAACAAATCTTTTCATATATGGCAGTAAAACGATACTCCCCCTACCCTTCCTCTTGGGATTTCGCTGCTTTACATGTTTCTATCTCCAGATGATGTCTTCATATGCTAGTATAGCATGTTACTTAAATGCTGACTTGCTCATCTGCCAAAAGGTTGTGTTTAGGTGATGGGTCATTTCTGTTCCTCCTAATTATTACAAATAAGAGAAAGCAACAGCAGCTGGTTACATTAGGAAGTGATACCAGTCATGATAAGGATCTTGCCTTTCTTTTTTTGTTGTCTTTTCTCCTGACAGAAGCTGAGAACAAGCAGAATAGGTAACACTGAGCAACCTAACAACAGTCAGTAGTCTATTTCTGTATTAGATTTTCTAACAATGAAATAGTTTTCACTGTAACTTTCTTCCTCACTCCCAAATACATTTTTCAGCTTCTATTTTAAGAGAATTTGGTTATGTTTTTTTCTTTTTTTGGAAGACTTTTCTACAACCAAAGAAAGTCCCTTATGACACTTCTTAGATAGAGCAATACTGACATCCATTGGTTTAATCTTATGTGACTATTTGTTAAATCTCTTCTAACTAATGTACACATAACCCTCTACAGTATCACAATGAAAGGATTGAACTTGATATGATCCAAGGAGGATTGTGCTAAGTCCAATTTGCTGTATTAGAAACATGAAACCCACTCAGATTAACTTGATGAAAAGAAACACATTGCAAAATGTGAATTCCAAATACAGTGACTGAAATAAAAAGAGGTATCACAAGTATCAAAAGGTGCAAATATTATGGGGAATTAATAGTGATGCTGAATTTTTTTTATAACCTCTGGAAATGTGAAAATACCTAATTTTATATGAACCTGTCTTGTTTTGTATTAATCATAATGCAAAATAGTGAAGTATGAGGAAAAATCTCAGAATCACAAAATGTTTCTGATCTAATAGGAAAAGCAGTTTAATAAACAAAATTACTCTCTGGTTTCTTCTGAGCCCTCCAAGTATTTCATTTAACTTAGCAGCATGCTATTTTTTAAAATATGTACATATATATATTTAATAAACATTGCTGTAAGATCACTGGTGATACAGTAAAGTGGTTATATTTAATCAAGAAAAACACATCACAAAAAGCGGAGGTGTTTTCAGTATTCATTAGTACTACAAGCTAAGCAGATGAGGCTTAGACTTCAAAACCAGAGAACCATTCTGGCAGTGAAGAGAGGGCGACAGGCTTTAACAAAAAAAGCTTTCCGTTTGCTGTACCCTCCCACCGCATTCACTTGCAAATCACTGTGTGCTCGGAAAAGCCTGCACTTCCCCGATCTCCAACCTTCCCAGGGTAAGTGCTGCGGCTCTGTCAGCAGCGCCTCTCTCTCCCGCTCCCCTCCTCGGAGAGAGAGTGACAGCGTGTGTGTGTGTGTGTGTGTGTGTGTGTGTGTGTGTGTGTGTGTATCTGGGCACGCTGTGTGTGTGTGTGGTGGTGTTCCTTCCCCCCCCCCCAATCTGGAGCTCTGAATGAAAGCCAGTCGGAGGGAGAGCTCCCCCTTAGCTTTGGTTCCCGACTGTCCAGAGTTAAGTGATGCTGGGAGAAAAAGCCTGAGTTAGATCCAAGTAGGATCAGTCTTAAAAAATAACAGGAGAAAACAGACCCAAAAAAAAGGACTCTAATAGCTCGTTTTTCATTTGGTTGGGGTGGACTTTCTCAGAAGCAGAATAAAAGGTAGGAACCTTTCTTATTTTCTTTCTATTGATATTACTATAATTATTATAGCACAAGCTACAGCATGGTGTTTAATGCAATTCATATATCTGTTCTACTATATAGAACTTTTTACATTTTATAAATATGTGTCAGAAGTAATGACACAAGGGATAGGAAATAACTATTGTGCATTCGCTCCTCAAATTAAACCAATATCATATGTATTCAAGATTGAAACACTAAGCATTTTATGTTTTTTTTTTCTCCTAGTAAGCAGGCTCTCTTTTAAGTAGCAGTTTCCATCTGTATTCAGTTCTTGCAAATTCAGTGTGGGGGGAACAATAGTGATTGAATTGAAAAAAGCACAGTTTTTTGTAGTGTAACAGTTATGAACATAGCATGAGACATACACATATGTGCCCTCACTGTATACCTGTGCAAGTCTGTTGCAGCTTTCACTGTTATTCGTTCTGCCCTGAACTGAATTTCAGAAAAATTATCCACACTCACACTCGCAGTAAATGCTTCTTATGAAGGAAATCCCTGTGGAGAGGGATAGCAGAGTGAATACAGGCAATATTTCAAATATCTGTACAGAGCTATATGCACGCAAATGGGGAAAATATCGCCTGGTTTGACATTTCAGTAAAGAGGGAGTGGAGGGAGAAGAGAAAAGGAGGGGGAAGAAAGGAAAAGGTGGAGGGAGGAAAAATTTAGTCTACACCTGTGTGAGCATTTATTGTCACTGCTGCAATAAAATCCATATTTGATGTGGTGTTAAATTAATGCAGCACAATACAAGTCTAAATCCATGCTTCCAACTACTAACTATTGATGGCATTGTCAGCTGTGTTAGGAATTTTCAATAGGCTAATACTGTACATGAGTCTACTTGCAGCTGTAGAACTCTAGCAGTCCTTCGGCTTAGGAGAATGCATCTGCACGTGCAGTCAGTGACAAGTAGCAACCAGCATTTTAAAACTGACCTATCATCGCTGTTGCCTATAATCTTCATCTTTCATTTGAGTAAAAGCATCTGTATTATCCCAACTGCGTTCCCATTGCTTTTAAGGTATTTTTTGAGTTATACAACTTGTTGTGCATGTTTGTGTATATGCATATATGGGTGTGTATGTGCACAGGGTGAGGAAGCAGGTTTGTAGAAAATTGTGGGTTTTTGTTGGTTTTTTTTTTTAAAGCTAGTAGGCTTTAAATATACATGGTGACATTACTGGAGGGGAAAAGCAGAGAGTGGGAGACTGGAACATACTTCTGAATCTCTAAATCCTTTTTAAATATGCTGTTTATTGGGGATATTATGAGTCTGGTACAAGCATTTATTGAGATTTTTCCAGTTACTCAAACTTTTATGTTAATTGTTTACTTTTTGAATTTAATAGTAATCTGTGCTGTTTCAGAGGAGGAAAAGAAAGAAGGAACTTAGGGAACTAAGAAAAGCAAGAAGGAAACATAAGCTGTCTTCCTCAGGAGTTGAAAAACAGTTTTGTGGAGTCAATATGGGTTTATGTCAAGAGAGGAATACTTCTTGGATTATAAACTGTTAATCTAATTTGTGCCTGAGAGAGTCTTCTCATATTTTTATATACTTTGTTACATAAAAGTTTGAATGAAGAGGTGAGATCATTTCTTTAGTAGCTTCTGTTAATTTTAGGTTAGATTTCTCTCTGGTTTTTTATGTGTGGTGTCAAGACAATTTTGTACACTCAAGTAGGAACTTTGAAATGTCTGAAGAGTACTGACTATAGGGCATATATTTAAGCTTGAAACTGGTTCTGATTATTTGATTTTTTGTTACTTTGGATAGCATTGGAAAATATGTGTTGGCTGCTTGCCTTGCCAACCCTTCTATATTCATAACGCTTTGTAACAGTTCACGGAAAAGAAAATAGCAAAATACATCTTAAAGAGTATACATGTAGGACCTTATATATTCTTAAACAGTTTTGTTGGTTTTGCTTTAGAGTAAATTAGTGTAGATAGACTAAAACTTCGTACTTGCATGTTTTCAGTAGACAAAGGATCTGTGAAGAAACTGATGAAATACTGAAATGTGCTCACAGTAGACACTGTAGTTACTGTTCTTTTCTGTGCCTAGTTGCAGTTGAAAAACACACGAAAATAATGTTATATGTGGCAGCAAATGAACACATAATTAAATGTAGAGAGATATTCATAAAATACACATTTATACATGCAAAGCAGTATACAAATTTCAGCTGACTAATATAAGGTTTTTTTCTTGTTAAATAATTAAATGGAAAAGTAAGAAAATGTAATTTGAAAATAATATCTGCCTCTGATTCTGAGAGAATAATTTCCTGATCTCAACGTGATTTCCCAAGGAAACATGTGAATGAAATAGAGCCTGTCTCATCTGGATAATTCTATGCAGGTGACTTAGTTGCTAGGTCTGTTAACCATATTTACAGGCAGATTGCAGGTCAAAGAAGAATAATGTTGTACCCTATCACACCACTGGGTTGCAGCACTAGTACAGGGGGGTCAAATGAAGATTGAAATACTGTTGAACAGTAGTAATAGGATGAATGTAGGGTTATGATAACATTATTTTAATTGATTAATTATTATCACTTGAAATCAAGTTCGTAAACACCAAGGTACTTTAAGCTCACATTATGTCCATCATAAATCGAAAAAAATCTACTGTATAGTTAATTCTTCAATATTATGTGGCAGACAGAAATGGAAGCAAAACACTGATTATTTGGGTAGAAAATAAGGGTTTAAGAAACATTCTGCTATGAGCTTTTTAATAACATACTATTTGATGTATCATTTATTGTAAAGGAGGAAAATTGAAATTAAAAGAATATAAGCTGTTTTCTTATGAGCAGTTTAAAATATGCCTGAGTAGAACATTATGAAGAGAGACTTCACTGCACCTAAGGATGCCCCATCATAACATGCTTTCAATTTCTCCAGATAGTTTGGAACTATCAATAAAAGACTGTAGAAACTAGAGGTACAGTTCACTGAAATATTGATTGACTAAACAACACTCACACTGCACATCCTGTACCTTCAGATCTACTAATATGAACATGTGCTTTTTGATAAAAAACCCATACTTCCTCTATTGTCCAATTTCTGGAAAAACTTGAAAGCCAAAAAAAAAGAAAAAAAAGAAGAAACAGTGGTAATGTGAGCTCTAAATGTTCCCCAAATCTCTCTTCAGGCCAAGAGGTACTCCTATGTTAAAAGTTGCTTGTTTTTAGCTCCCTGGATTTACAGCTCTTCAGCTTTGAATCCTTGGCGTGGTGAATTCTCTAACATGTCTGTTTCTGTGGGTTAACAACTTTACAGCAGAGCAATAGGAAAAATCATCATCTCTAGGGAGCTAAATGTGTTAACAGGCTGCATTACTGCACACAGAAGAAAAAAATCAACTGGACCTGCGCACTGCTCTTTTCCTTGCTCTGTTTTCATCTGGTGGGAAGCCAGAACACCACCCAACCAAAGGCTACTGAGCTTGTATGTTCTCTTTATTGGTTTATCAGTCTTTTTTAATATGTGGAGGATCTGCCAAAAATCTGCCAGGTGAAGCTTTATACACATTTCTTTTTACATGCAATCTTCCTGATTATTAAATGTCAGAGACAATTGCCTCAAATATGTGTGTGTGTGTGTGTGTACAGTAGAGGTAAAACAGGGACAACCTTTAGCTGGTATAGGGATTGCATTCTAGTAATCAGAATACTGTAAAAGTTTTTTTCTTAATTTATCTCAGCATTTTATTACTTGACTTTTTCTGTAAGCTCCCACTACTGTTTCTTGCTTTTATGAACGTATATGAAATAGATAATGTTTATCACTTGTTTGTTAAAGAAGTGTGTCCAGCAGGAGACATAAAGTTCTAGCAACACCTCAGAGGTTCTCCCCAGCTTGTATTGTCACAGGACATCTGCTCTGGGATGCAAACTCAAGTCTGCTAATATCTGTACCAACAGGCTGCATCAGGGGAATACAGAGATTTAGGAAGTTAACTGGGTACAATGAAAAGCAACATGGCAGGTGTCCTTTTTAATATTATTCCCACGTGTACATCATTCTTTACATAATGCTTTTATTTATAAATTCATTACAACATCTCTCAATCGTAAATCAAAGTGAATAATGAATCATATTCAAAGAGTAAGGAATCATGTAGGGAAGAGGGCATGTGTGTGTGTTTATGAAAAGGTAATGATTCAAAACATTATTTGTAAATAGCTATTTCCAGAGTTCTGTTGCTCAAAAGCTGTAACTGTGTTCTTCTGTGTTTTACAAAAATAAAAACCCTCTCCAAATATTTTCTCATGAAGAACCGTGTATGATATGAGATACCTGTATGAAAGATGTATGTTTTGTGATTTTATTGTTTATATTCTATCACTTATCACATTAGAGATTGGTTTTATTGTATCATCCTATTGCAGTGCTTTACATTACAACATAAAGAACATGAACATACCATCACTTAGCTAGATCAGATCACAATCCTCAAAGATGAGTGCAATCCTCATGAACTCTACAGTCCTATAATATCCAAATTTTTAGGACACAAAGAATGGATACCAATGTAATTTGAAGCACTATGAGCAAGGCTCAAAATGCAATGTTGAAGAGGACTATTATTTTTTCTACTCTAAACTACCATAAAATATATATATAATTGAAGTCTTATTGGGTACTTGTGTCTACCACACTTCAGTAGTTCAAATGATATTTACACTTATTTAGTGAATGCTACCCCAAGAGCAAACACAAATAAAACAGATAAACCTGTGTCTAGGAAACTTAGATGCTGTGCATTCTGTCACTGGTTCCTCTAAGTATCACAGCCAAGTCTTACTTCTGCTGGAATCAAAGAGAGTTTTGACCATGTTTCATATCTTACACATAAGGTAAAATACATGGAGAAAATTTTTGAGTTTTTAAATGAGGGTGAGAAAAGATGTAAGAACCCAAGGTATGTGTAACTGTTTGGAAGTAATATTCAGGATATAGGGAGAATGATCAAGTTTATTGTGCTTCTAAGGATTCTAAGAAAAATTATCCCGTAAATGTTTAAAACTTCTTTCTCTTACAAATAGGGACCTGCCATTTTCCTGATGTCTTTTTCACGGAGAGTGGAACTGGGAAACATAAATGCACATTGATTCTATTTGTGTGTTACTTGAAAATTAGTTAAAAGTAGACATTTAGATTAGATGTTAAGAAGAAATTCTTTATTCAAAAGCTTGTGAGGCATAGGAACAAGTTACCCAGAGAAGTTATGGATGCCCTATCCCTTGAAGTGTTCAAGGCCAGGTTGGATGGGCCTTTGAGCCACCTGCCTAGTGGATGGTATCACTGCTTATGGCAAGTGAGGGTTGGAACTGGAGGTCTTTCAGGTCCCTTCCAATCCAATGTTTCCTATGACTCTAAAAAAATGTCATTGATTCTCTCCATTATGAAAATTATAAGTAATACATTTACTAGAAGTTTGCATATGCTAATCAGATTGATAAGATTTAATTCTTAAGTTACTGTTAGTTGTTTTTTTTAATGTAAGGGTTATTTAGAAGATGATCTGGATTGTCAGATTATAAAAATAATTGAAAAAGAAAATCCAAGAAAAATAGAAAGAATATAAAGAAATAGGCAAAATGTGTTTAAAACAAAAAAAAATCCCCAAACATGATGAATTGAAGCAAGAGAATGACAGTACTTCAGTTCTTATTTCCTCTCCACCTGTACATAAATTTTAATAGCAAATTATGCAAATAACCCTTCACCAAAAGTTTATATCATGTTATAGATCATATGTTCATTATGAGTACAGATATCTTCTAATTTTTTTATTTCATTTAGTACAGAAAAGTTGTTTACATGTCAATACTGTTGTCTGCTATTATTATTTTTTCTTGCATCATAATTTTGATCCTGTGACATAAGCTATCCAGAGCTACTAGCCTGCTGTCATAACTTTCTGCTAAAAAAAACAAAGCAAAAGCAACGTTTAATTAAAATAGTATTGTATTAAATGGTAAATAATACTGTAGACCTCGATTTTTGAATTAATTACTGGCATACACCTAATTATTTTGCACCCAAAAGAAACAATTTCCTTTTAAGGTTAGAGAAGTAAAACATTTCATTATAACATGAAATATAGTTTAAGATCTGCTTAAGCATATTACATCCAAGTTCCCTAAATACGCTACTGCTCCCCACTTCCTATGGCCAAGTTTTAAATAGCATTTTTGTCTTCTAATACTATTTCCCTTTGGGATAGTTTCCATAGGCTTTTGGCAGAAATCTGTAGTGTCTATAAAAGAGCAGGATGTAGAACACTATTGTGAGAACCATTTTGGGAAGTGTGATTTTTTTGTTCCTTTGTTGGACAAAGTTTTTTCTGTCATTAGTGTGCTGAGATGTGCCCTTTCCCTTGAGTAAGAGCATGGTGCTCGTGGTGAAGATATCACTGAAGCTGACATCTTGATTAAAATGGGTGAACAGAGCCCCAGGTATATTAGATACAATTGCTTCTCTCCATGACTTAATACTTAGGGGCATTTTATTAAGCTTCTGATTCAGAAGTTAAGGCAAAAGTGTTATGTGTGACTTGATCTACTTTTTTTCTTCTAGTTGCGACTGAATGGCACGTGTACAGATACATACTCAAATGGATTTTCCTCTGTAATAGTACTCTTATAAAATACATTCTTTTTTTCTAGCTTATACAATTACTTCAAATTTCCCTTCTTAAGTGTTTTCAAATGAAGTAGTACCCTGATTTGCCTAATTAATTTGAGAAAATCTTTCTTCAGGTGAAAATTATTTGTTTATATTATTTAGACAGTTTTTAATCATTCTGATGGTCAGAAGAAACTGACATCCTCTCTAAAATTTATGTATATGTGTGGAATATATGTACAGGATGGAAAAATAAGACAAAATCATACATTTCTTCTTTCTATCCTTGGTTAGTAAGGCATCTGAACCACTCTGAAATACTTGTGCTATTTGTGAATATACCTTTATTGTGTCTTGGTTTCCTCTAGCTTTCTTTTGAGGTCAGAATAATGAGAATTAGAAACAAAAGAAGACCTAAGGTATAGTGCATTATAGTAATAATCCCTTTAAAGTTTTGATGGGCATAAATCTTCAAGAAAATTTAGGAATCTACAATGTGACTAAGAAAGGTCACTAGGCTTGAGATATTCCAAACTGCATACCTAAAATTTTGTGACAAAGAAGGAGAAATAATTTAAGTTCTGAAATGAGAAGTTTGGGTTTAAAAAAAAAAAGTAACAGCATAATTGCATTTCACCACATTCAGAAGTTTAAATGATGTTTGTTGTATTGTGTTTTAGAACTGAATTTACAAACAGTCATGTACCAGTGAGCTTTTAAGTTTTCATTTCTAACAACAATCACTTAGCTGAAGTTAAACACAAATGGCAAAGCTCAAAGTAGTTCAGCCTTCTAAATTACAGGATCAAAAGCCCTGTGTTAACGCAGCAGTAAGTTCTTGTTAAATTTTGGGTTATGCACATTCAGGAGAGAAAATACCTGCTCGTTCCTTTCTCCATGGCTGCAGCCATCGAGATCCAACCAGTAAATGCTTATGTATGTATGGCCTAAGGTTGTTTTGCCCCTTGAACAGACTGTGAAAGTCAGGTCTAATGGCGTAAAAGCAGCCTAGGTGGACCCACAGCTGCCAGTTAAATGGTTCAAGCTCAATCTCTGGAAAAGCACCCAGACAGTCTTATCTTAGAGGTATCTGTGACTATTGGGTCATTTTAGATTTTAGTGATGTGACTGGTTCCTTGTTATTCTGGGTATGCTGGTTGGAGTCCATTTCTAACTCTAGTATATTAAAATCCTGCTTGAAACTGGGCTATTAGTTATCAGGAAAATAGCATTAAAAAATTGTAGTGTAATAATGGTATGATGATTGAAAAAAAAGAATAAAGAATTAAAGTCAATTCTAAGTAAACAAAATTCATCTAAATGATTCTAATGTTTAATCAGGCCCTGACTTCCAAGTAATCTATTAGTGCTTTAAAATACATGAGCTAAAATGAAGTGATGTGAATAAAAAAATGTTTGAGGGTAGTTTAATATTTTTCTGTACAATGAAAAATACTGGCAATGAAGATCAGGACAATTCTGACACTGTTTTTAATAGTTGCTTTGCTGGATATTTAATAGATAAATTAAATGTGTGACATTAAGCAATTTCCAGGGAAGTGATTGTGTTTTGAATTTTTTTTTGTCCCACATGAAGCTTTGGGTTTTTGTTTCAGTTTGGCTTTATGCAGTTAGTCCACTCTGAGCTGTTTGTGTCATGTAGTAGTACTCTTTGTGAAGGATGAGGTTTTGCTGTGGGAATAGAAAAGCATTCACTTGACCAGCTGATATCCTATAAACTAGAAATATAGTTTCTTCAATATTCTTCACATTATATACCATACAGTTTTTTAAAGAGTTCACTAAATTTGAGATCAGCTTCTCTTTTTTTTTTTTTAATTGCAGTTGGGATGGAAGATTGAGTGGAGTAAAGACGTAATTCCTAATACATAGATTGTTGAACTTTGATAAATTTTCCTTAGGGAAGACTATAACTTTTTGATGTTTTTTTCTTATGTCTGTTTAGTTTTTTATTAATATATCTACTGATTATGTTCTTACTTCCCTGTCCTAAAAAGGAAATATGTCATTCTGAATGTCCACTGCTTGTTCTTTGCAATTTGCAGGACACTTAAGCTTTAGTAAAACAATTTTTCTCTCCATATTCATCAACTCTGTGGTAAGTCTCTGCATCACAGTGCTTGGTCAAAGTAAGTAGAATGGTATTCATAACTTGCTAACCAAATGGAAAGTCAAATACTGAAGACATTTCTTGTGCAATTCCCTGAAAAGTTTGTTCATTTTTTCAGATGGGAGCCCTAGGAATGCAGATATTTTTAATCTTTTAGTGCCATCTCGTGGCAAGAGGATAATTGTATGAAACAAGGAGATAGTCTTTTCTAGCACACAGTTTCTACGCTTACCAGCAAAATTCCTTGCTTTGGCGATAGATATGTACGTATGAATTTTAATAGTGAATGTAAAATGGCAAACCAAATCACTCACAGGACAAAACTCTCTTTGTTTTTTTTTTTTTTTGCAAGGGTCTATAAATATCTATTTGAGAAATCTCACAAAAATTGACTGTCATTACCACATAGAAATAGATTTTTAGTCTGTCGCATTAGATCCCTGTAGAACTCTTAAATCCTTAAGTGATTCAAGGCAATTGTCAATAGATTTTTATTGTATTAGTGCATTATATCTCTGTAGAATACTTTAATACTTAGCTAACTCAAGGCAATATCCACTTCAGCATCCTGTAATGTTTAACAGAAATCTAAGATCTGTGGTAGCATTCTTGTTTTTCATTTTACTTTCTGGTTTTAGCTCAGGAAAATTCATACCAGCCTGCATTCAAAAAAGCAGTAACAGCACAAGAATGCTATATATTTTCCTGATATTTTCACTGGGATTCAGCAAAATGAGTGATTTTGGTTTTGTGCTAAGTGAATACTAATTTAATACCTTGGGTTTTTTTAAGATAATGCCTGTAGGTGTCTGTAATCAGTACAGATCATATTCTTGCTCAATTTCTGAAGGAGTTTTCTATGTCATAGTCCATATTTGATTCCTTAGCCATAACTTCCATTCTAATTAAAATTCCTAGATTCAAAAATACTACTCCCTGTAAAGTGCTGGAAAAAAAGTAAAGATGTCACTCCTGCTTGTACTTAAATTTTTAAGTCAGGGGTTCTCATTCCTTCAAAAGAAAGGTTGATTTTTTTTCCTTTTTGAAAGACATATATTATAGTCTGCTTCAGATAACATGAAAATATGCTCATCATTGAAAATCTATTGCAAATTATTACTTTGTGAGTTATTATTCCTCCCAGCTGAGGGAGGAAATGCTATCAATGAAAATTAGTAAAACACTGTTTAAGATCTCACCTTTGAAATAGAAGTAGTGTTCCAATTGGATATTTTTGTAATGTCAGATGCTTTCACTACTTTCTGTACACATGACCAATACTGCCTTGTTCTGTATTACACGCTTTTTAAATTTGTTCAGAAAATAAAAATATTATAGGAATAGCAATACAAGATATGTTTTCTCTCGATTATATGGTATATATTAAAATCTTAGTCACTAGAATGTGATTTTTAATAAACAATCACTAACTGAGGTACAGTTGTATGCTGTGCCAGCTCATCACTGTGATGAATCAGTCAACAGCTGAAGCATTCCTTTTGGTTAGAGATAGTGTGATTTCTTTGCTTAAGGTTAACTGGGTTAGATAGAGATAAAACTCTGTTGCCTATCAGCAAGAATGGAGAGAAGAATCATAACATTAATGTAAGAAGATACAGAATTTCAACAGTTTTGTACATGTATGTGATAATGCCACGATTTCCTCCTCATCTCAGTAAAATTCTACTAACAAGTAACACACTCAAACAGTTTTCTCTCCTTCTATATCTGCCTCTTATAGTACACTTTGCCTACAATATTAAAGTAAGTGAATTAACAAAAGAAAGAGTTGCAATTGCTCATTCAAGTGAATTGACATGGTGTGAAGTTCCTCACAAGGAAAACAAATCTAAATGCATGTCACAGTTTCGATAGAAACATGGACAGAAAGGTGTGAAGCTTAATGCTTTGAAAATGAAATCTTAAAAAGTTTTCCAGAAAGTTATTTCCCCAAATTCCAACTTAACATCTTGTTCTGGATTAATACACGTTTGTAAGCATGTCAGTAAAATTTTCATGTGGTTACATTTAATGCAGATTGAGCACAGAATTTTTTAAAGAATATTCAAGAGAGGAGATGTAGAATGCTTTGGAGGGTGTTTTGTACATTTAGTTTAAGGGTTTCTTAAAACGTATTCACTTATAAAAGCTTCAGGTAGGCAGGCAGCATGCTTCACATGAAAAACACGGAAGTAGACAGGCAAAAAATCAAGCACAGATACAGAAAGATGATTCAGAATGTCATAAATTACCAAAAAGAAAGTCTCCAGTGAGATGTGATTGTGTTCATGCAGTGCAAAAAAGCAGAAATATAACTGATGTCAGTTGACGTTGTGGAGGAACAATGGATTGATTGATATGCATCCCTGAAGCACTTCAAATAAGCATTCACTTAATTTCCTGAACAGAAGAGTTTTGAAATTTAGAAAGTGTTGTAAAGGTTGCATCTCTTAATTCACATGAAAATGCACTGCACCATCCTTCAATAAATGAAGGATAAAACCATATGTAAAAGAAGCATGATATTCAGATAGAAGAAATAATAGTTTGGCCAAGGATTTGAGTAGAAATAAATTTGACATGAGATTAAGTGAATTTGCAGACAGTGCTATGTGGAAAAGATGGACATAAAGAAGATGAAGGGAAAAAGAGTATGTAGATAGTTAGGAAACTGTTTTGAAAAGATGAAATAATTCAATCAATCAAAGTCTTCATTGAAGTTAGAGAGGGAAGAGGAAACATGGTCAATTAAAGTGATTGTTCCTATTTGTGGAGCATCTAGAGGTGAAAACAAAACAGAAATTAATTATTTTGTGATTATATTCAGGAAAGTCTGGAAATATGTAGAGGTCCATTTCAGAATATGTTTTTGAAAGAAGTAGAATTGTTAGAATCTCCTCATCTCTATTGTAAAATCCCTTGTATGGCCTCTCTGCAAATTACACCTGTTGAATAGTAGATTTTTCTCTTTCAATCCCAGAGTGTATAATTTAGTTAGAATTTTAGGCAGGTAAGTAAATACATTATTTATGCTGGAAACCGTTAGATCCTGTATATAAAGGAGAGACTGAAAAGTGTCTGTCACCTAACTTGTCTAGATGATCAAAAGGAAAAAAATGCTTTTAAAACTTATTCTGGGGTTAGACTGTCAGATAAGGTTGATCGCTGATCTGTGGAACTTGTGTATTTAGTGTGTACTCCTGACTGTCAAAATTACTTATATCTAGTGTGACAACCACCTAGTCTAAACAACATGTACCTTGACTGTGGTAGTGAAAGAAAAAAAGCCATCCTGCTGTACAACTGCAGTAGTATATAACTGACGTGTTTCAGGGCCTGTATACCTAGAGAAATTCTAAACAAGACATAAAGGTCACAAAAGCACAGTTTCCCAACAATCACAGCCACTGTTCTTACATCCTAAAAGTAGGTATACCGTCTTTTCAGACACCTGCAGAAACAGACTGAATGAGTTTGCTGCTATGACTTTAGCCTTTGGAGATTACAATACTCAGGGCAAACTGAGAAGGGCTGTTTAAGTTGAAAAGAGAAGTGCTAAAATAGGAGTTGTGACACTGACATGTACTTTTTGACATTAGGTTAAAAAATCTTTCCTTTACCAAAGTGAACTTGGTTCTTTTCTCGTGAGGATGAACAGAGAAGACTAGGTATACATTAGCTGCAAATGAAGCAATTTTTTCCTTCCCTAAGTTTTACAGTGTAGAAATAATTTAAACACTCTTATAAGCTTGAATACAGAAATAAGACAAAAACTAAAATTATTTCTTATTGGACTGATGTAATGAAGTCAATGTGCTTCAGAAATAAATCTATGTTTTCCTGCAATGGATTTATATCCATCTTCTCTAATGTAAAGCACTATTAAACACTGTCATGGAGATAACTGTCCCTTTTTAGTAAGCAAATAGTCAGTGGAATTCACAGAATATTCTGAGCTGGAAGGGACCTGCAAAGATCATTGAGTCTAATCTTAAGTGAATGGCCCATATGGGGATTGAACCCACGACCTTGGCAACTAACCAACTGAGGCAACAAAAACCAAAAGAAATTGCAGTTTCTTAAAAATGGGAGCAAAATTCCCTGCCTTAACACGTTTAAAAAGAATTTAACAATTTTTTAATAGCCTCAAGATGTCTTATGCAGGACAGAAACATTTTCAGAGAAAATAAACCCTTATGTCTCTAGAACTGCCTCTCCAAGAGCAATCAATCAAGTTCTTCTCAGCCAAAGAAAAAAATACATCTCCAGATATTCCACTGGCCTTATGCTAGTCTTAGACCAGGCTATAGCTCTTTTCTAGCTCCTCTGAGTTTCTGACAACTGATTTACATGAGAAAGAAATGGTGACAGTGATCAGCTTTCCTGCTTTCTCTTTGTTAGTCTACATTGCTATCCACAAGGACTCCACAGTTTTTGAAAAGACCATATTAGAGTCTTTCTTCCTACTAATTTAAAAAAAAAAAATCCCGAAGGAGAGTAAATAAGAACTAATCTGCACTGCCTCTTTCTGTGTGTTTTGGTACTTTCTCTGAAAGGCATTTTAGTTAACAGCAGCAGTCAGGTGCTCTTGTCAATTAGGCCATGCTTGAAGTACTGTGTGCTTGTTCAGGTGGAAGAGTCATGCATGTGAAGAACAGGAAATTCAGGGCTGGACAGCACTGGGGAAGCTCCTCAATGTCAGTGGATTTCTCATGTCCTCTTCATAATTAGAGGGAAAGAGTTTGCCTCCAGGAAGGATTAAAAGCCACCTCCTACTCTGCGTCGCAAACTTGGAGCTTGTATGAAGAAAACTGCAGAAGTTTGAGGGCCAGAGCATGTTGATAAACTCACATGCTTCTGTGCAGGGGAGACTCAAGCATTTCAAAAATTATTTAAGCTTGTATTTAATTTCCATAAGTGTTGGCAGGATTTGATCAGATTTATAAATTTTAGCACATTTTATTTTTTTCTTTTAATACTTTGCAGATGTGTACACACTTGTGCTTTGGCCAACTCAGTCCTTAATCAAAGCTGTGCCTTGTTTTGAGACTAATTTTCTAGCAGAAAATAAGAATAAAACAACTCTGTATTTCTGAGGTTAACTATTTTTAACTTCCACTTAGCCATCAATCTTACATATTTGTCTCAGTTGATGCCTAGTAGTACTGTGTTTAGGATGCATCATTTTTTCAGACAATTCACTGGTTTCCACCTTGATTTTAATAAAAGGGTAATTTTAATTTCTCAAGAAATTTTTAGAAGGCAGTGTCTTTTTGCATAACCTTTCAATGATGTCCAGTAAGTATTTGTCAGGTAGTTGATTTAATTGATTTAAGAACCGCAGTGCACATTCTGCTTAAGTAATGAAACGAAGAGGACATTGGAATGAATGAATCTTACATAGAATACACGTGATCAGAGCTTGTCCTGGCAGAGAAATGCAAAAGGAGAACGTAGCTGATCATTCTTATTACCTAGGAAGCACTTAATTGTGCTTTTGCTTCAGGGTGCATTGAGTAGAAATTTTCACATCTAAAGCAATATATAAAATTATATATTTAATAAAACAGTAACAAGTTATCTCACTTAAATACTACAGTGTTGTAAGTCTCACACTGCCAAATATTTTAGGATTATTAAGTCTTCCACATAAGACTATAATATCAAATGATAAGGGAAATCAAATTACAAACTTTCATTTATGTGCTTTTTTATGCACATATTTTACTCCTAAAATTTCAATATTATATATTTCTCTTCACAAAGTTATAACCAAAATTTTTGTAATGTTTTTATGTTGCCCAACTATTATCCAGAACTTGATCACCTACTTTCTTTCTGTGCTGTGTGGGTGCTCGTATTATGATGTTCCTTTTATGTGTTATGTTCTTTGCTTAGGACATATTTATGTTCATTACTTCTCACTTCATATTTCCTGCCAACCACAGATGCTTGACTTTCATCTGTATGATGTAATATAACAAATTAAAAATTGAATGCTTTGAAATCCTAGTTCTTGTGAAAGACTGGTTTACTGTGACAGGCTAAAAAGAGCCTGAAGTCCTTTGTGAGAAATATTATTATGTAGCTGAAACATAGAATTATTTTTTATATCAAGATATATGAATTCTGGCTCGGCATACAAAATTTCTGGTTTAGTGTGTCACTAAGTACTGTCATATCTCTTCCAGGTATAATCTTCATGGGCTACATAACCAGGATCCACAAAAATTGGTTAAATTTGAATAGACCTAATTTTGGTAACAATGCCCTGAAACCACATAAAAGACGATGTGGCACAGTAGCAAGGAGAAACAGTAAAAAATTTTTCAGACATCAATAATCATGGGATAAGTCCTTTTACATCTACCTGGAAGAACAAACTATCTCCAAGGATCAGTACACACATCCAGATAATTCTGGAGATGCTATGATACTTTGCATATGCTTACAAATATATTTTTCTAGTGTTCACTCTTTTACTCATTTTTAAACATTGATTTTATAGTGCTTTTAAGAATATTCAATGCTCAACAGTGTTCATGATGTACAGCTACAGTTTCTGGATAATTTTCAGTATATATAGGCTATTATTTATGAAGATTTAATTAAAGATAAGTAAGTTTTTATCATATATCACTTATTAGGTACTGATAGGTATGCAAAGCAATGGGGGTTATTGAGTTGCAGCAGTGTTTGTGCATAAGCACTGATCTCTTATCTATATGTGCATTGCCTTGTTTGCATAACAGCAAAGATTTCAGAATTACTGAAAGCTGCTTTTTGTCCATTTATTATATAATAATTAAGGAACACAACCACCACTAACCCCCTCCCCCCCAAACTATATCCGCTCTGCTCAGTCTGTGGTCTTATTACCTGACAGAAATTTGAGTTATACAGGTGGTTGGGCAGCACATGAAGGTTATTGAGTGAAATATAAAATAAATCATAATATCATAACTGATTTTTTTTTTTGTTTTGAACTTAAACTGAACTAACAATCAGTATTCAGCCTAGAAAGGGAGCACTGCTATTACCACTAAATACCAAACAAAACTTAAAATCAAGTCTTCTGTTTATTTGAGATTATACAGTTATGAGTTTATAGGTTTTGAGAACAGCACTCTATCTCAGTTTCATCCTGGGAACTTGTCCTACTAGTTGAGCTGGTTTACATATAATCTCTGTGGCTCTTTCCTTGTAAACACCGTGGGGGAATTTGGTTATCCTCTTCAAAAACCTTCCATCTGCCTTGAGGTCTTGTGCCATAATTGAGAAAAATTGGTTTATGGGGGAGAGAAGAACCAGGATGTCTTAGCTGTTTAATGGGAGATGAAACACATAACCCAGGGTACACATAACACTGAAGATATGCAACTTTACCCATTTAACACTACACAGGAGTGAAAAGCAAAAAATTACATCTTTCTATAGTGTGTTGGGGCTTCCAGCATTAAGACCTGTGTAAACTGTCTAGTCTAGGTGCTTGAATTTTCTTATACTTCTGGTAAGTCTTTGCATTGAGTTCTTTGACTAGCAATGTTGTGGCCTGTTAGAGACAGTCAAAGATATAAGGCATTTATAAACTAAGTAGACAAGGCTGGGGAATTGCTCACAGAGTTTTGAAATAACCTGCCCTAACTCAGGTTCATCCATGTCCACTGGCTAGGTATCATATTTTTATGCGTAAGTAAAAGCATGTAATATATAATAAAATAAATCTTGAAACTTTGAAGTCTGATTAGGAAGTAGTTTGCCAATTTAATAAAATGTTGATTATTTTTCTTTTATTTTCTTTTTTTTTAAGAATTTTTCTGTAAATTAAGCTATATTGATTTGTTTCCTCTGCTTCTTTCCACCACAATCTCTTTGGAAACATAATATTTTAAGTTTGATGATAAAGGACATATCACATTAGAGCTAAGTGTGATTTGAAATGGTTGAAATATCTAAAAGAATCAAATATTATATTGGAGGCAGGTCATCCTTAATAGCAGTGTGATTACAGTTTTCGTACTATCTTTCCTCTTTCAGACAGCATTTCTTCTGCATGCTTGGAATCATTCCATCTTCCTTTCCTTGAAGACACAGTGGGTATATAAGCATTAACCATTTTGTGTTCAGGCCCTCAGGCTGTTTTCTGTTTCCAGTGATGTTATAAGGTACTTCCGAAAATCCAGTAGTCTAAAGTGACAACTCTAAAAAAGCAAATGGATGGTGAGCTACTACTAAACAAAATATGAGTAGGCATTTAGTTTTTCAAATTATGTTTATATCCCTAGAGGGCTGTAGAAGCCAGCCTGCAAATACTACTTGAGTTGAATCTAGGTTAACGGAACATTTTATTATTTTCGATTTCACAAAACTGTATGATTAAGATTGGCTCAAAAAACTTGGTTCTTCTACTTTGTTCAGTTATTGTGCAGAAGCAAAAGATATCTTAAAGTATACATTACATAATAGCCTTTTATTTCTTTTTTTTTCACTCTAAATAAAATGAAGTTCAGAGTTGGTCTTCTGGGTATAGCACTTACAAGATTAAGGATGGATAGAGGTGGAAAAGGAAGTTAATCTCCAAGACAGTCTTAAGAGATGAATTGTACTATGTTAATGTGTGCTAGTTCTGTCTGTAGAAGTAATTATCATAAAAATTACCAAAAAAAATTAATTCACTGGGCTGGTTTTGTGTTTTGCTTTTTTTGTTGTTTTTTTTTTTTTTTCTCAGCTACAAATTATCTCAACCATTACTTCTTGCCTGTTCAGTAGACATGGATAACAGATAATCCTCTGTCCTGTTTACTGAAGTCTTTAATATTTCTAAGTTATAATTTATTATCCTGTCTCATATGCCTTTGTTTTTTAATAACCTAAGGACACCAGTTTTTTCACTTGTGCCAGTATAGTCAGGACAGTTTCTCTTTTACTCTGATTTCTCTACACCTCTCTTAAGGTGTGGTATTCAAATGGATCTATTATTTTAGCTGAGCCCTTCCCATGTTTGTCTGAGACATATATATATATATATATATATGAAGGTACACTTTATTTTCCTCATAGGTAGTAATCCTCCTTATATATTGGTTTCTTTTTTTAAATCCAGACAATGCTGTTAAATTATATTCAGTGATCTGTTTGCCTCATGAACATTTAGAGGGTTGACATTTAGTAGTTTTTCTCTGTCCACAAGGCATGATAATTATTCAATCATAGGAAGAATTTAGAGAGGAATTGGAGTGGAAAATATATATTTTTAATCAGAGAATGACTATTCTGAAACTGTTTCAACCAATTCATGTTCTATAGTAATGGCAAATTCATTAGGCCCAGGGCTTTAAAAACCTGTAAATTGCAGTGAACAGTGTGTGGTCTTTAAGTATTGTTGATTCCTATGCTGAGGTGGTTTTATTTTATCAACATAAGGATGCACTGCTACTGGGTTGCTGGATTTTCTGAATGTCTTCTTACCGAACGAGTCACTCCATAACTTAATAGTTACCTTGCTTACAGCTGCACCCATTGTCCAATATTGTTCTATCCACTTCAGGGGGAGTTCACATCACTTTCCACCTAGGAATTGTTTATGGATTTCTCCAGTGTCTCATGGCTATTGATTGTAAACTCATATTGCTACACAGCTCACAGGATTGCAAAGCATGGTCATTCACACCTAGGTTCTTCAGTTAATCCTTCCCATTCAATGCAGAGATCATAACATGTTGTGTTGCTGCCAATAACAGTTGTATTACTACCTGTCCTATATCTACTTTCAGAAGCAATGCTGCTGTGAGGACGCACTGTATTCTCTGACTTCATTCATTCTGTCTGGAAAATATTATTCCTCCACTGAGTATTGAATCAAAATTTTCAATCTTGATTCTGTTTCTAATCCTCTTACAGAGTTATTTCATCCTAGATGTCTCTGAATTTTCTTTCTGTGCCTTGACTTTGTCCATTTTACCTCTTTCTTTTTCTGTTATTCCTTTACACTGATATTTAGCAATAGTGTATTTTATATTTTTGAGGTGCTTGCTTCCCTATGTTTTGAATGAAATGATAGTGGCTTAGCCAAAGTCTAATTATTTCCTGCATTTCCTATGCCATTTTTGCACTACAAAAGCTTTTGTTTGTACCATACAGTTTCTTTCAAAAACTACTTCCTCCTTTAGTCTTCTTGGCTTTCCTGCACATAATATTATCATATTCTTCCAGTCCTATGCGATACTGCACCAGCTGTCTATTATGCTTATCATATGATTGATTCTCAACTTTTACAACAGAACACTGTACAATTTTCTCTGTTCACTCAGTGTGTTTTTGTATTAATACACAGATGTCAAAGATATTTGATAGATGACTAATTCAGTACCTTCTTCATCCTTTCTGACTAGCTGTCACTTGTTCTTTTTATCCTCCTCTCCCTTAGACTGGTTTCCTATTTCCTGTTTATACCTAAGTTACATGTCTGTTTTAGCATATCCATGTTTCATCTTACTATATAATCCTTTTTACTTAGTACCTAATTCTTCCTTCCTTATTCCCCTCCAGGTCCCATAAGAAAGAATTCATCTTTATTTAATACCTCAGTGAAAAATGGCCCCTAAGTGAGGAAGGCTAAGCAGTCGAGGTCATGAATTTATTTCCAGAATATTGTTCTATAGAACTGATGTTTTGTTCCTTATGAGAAGGTTCTCTATAAGATAAGGAATAAAAGGAGCTTTTAATGAAAAGAGTACAATGATGTTACAGATCTTGATACTGTGGGAAAAGCTTGCATACTTTGGTATAGATGAGCATTTGTAGCAGACCTCAGCAATTTGCATAAATAAAGCTCCTGGAGGGGAAATTAAACTGGAGAAGGTTATCAAACAGGATTTGGAAAAACACTGAGTCACAGAGGTATTGAAGAGGCTGGTGCCCTATTGAAGAGAAGAAGGGACGCATAAAGCACCTGTCAGGGCGAAGGATAGAAATGACAGCAGCTGTGCTGCTGCTGTGATCTGGTTACTCTGTGACATGACTTCTTGCTGACCTCATTGTCTGTCAGGTAGCGTTTGATGTCTTACCTCACAAGTTGCCAGAAAAATGCAAAACTTTCAAAACTGGTTTTGGTATTTATGCTTTTCGTGGTTTTGATATTTATTTTCTTCACTATCATAAAGCTGTCTGTCTTAGAGTTGCACTGAGTAATAAGAAAAAGAGATTGTAGTTGGAAGGTTTGTTCATAGGCACAGGAAGAAATTACACTTGAGTTCTTAAATCTTCACTCATATAATAGTAATTACAAATGAAATATCTCTTTTACTTTGAAATAATATTTACAGAAGAGGGAGGAAATAATTTCTTGACTTTTCCTCTAAGTTTTGATGTTTATATATATATTTCATAACATTGTAGTTCTGTGCTTCTCATCACTGAGGAAAAAATCTGATACTTTCTTTCGATACCATAATATACATTTTAAATATATATCACATTTTGCTCTGAGTGGCATCAGTGAATATCTTCAGCAAGTATACTTCAGTCACTTAAGTAGTTGGCTTTTTGTTGATGAAACTGAGAACAAATCCTTGACATTCTTGTAGTAACATAAAGATAACACTGTCATTAGATTCTTATGCCAGTCTACCTTTCTCAGACAAGTGTTTGGAAGAGGAGTAAAAGAAACACCAGGGATAAAAAGAAAACATTGAGAAAAGAAAGGATAACTCTCAACATGCCAATGAAAATTGATGTTCAAAATATAGGCTAGAACAAGTAACTCAAGAGTGACACTGGATGGAAATTGGAAAAGTGAACACAATGAGTCATAAGAATAAAAACACTCAGTGGGATGTATTACCATTTAATTTATGTGACCTTTACAGCCTGTTAAGAATCACTTTCTGTTTAGAACCATTGATCCATTGGACCTTAATAAATTGATGTAGGACCTCAAGTAACCTTCCTCCTGTGTTCGTCTAAAGTCCTAACCTTCTTATAATTGCTTGCTTTACTGTAAATGAGAATAGGAAGTTTTAAATGCTCAGCATTGCTTCTTCCCATGCTGACATTAGCATTAGTTTGATGCATTTTTCTTGGCAGGTGCAATAATGTTTGTAGCAGTATGACAGAGATTCTGTCTGATAAACCTACCAGAAGTGAGAAGCTGGATGCCATCCTGTAAAAATATCAAAGCAGATTGGGTAAAACAGTAATGCTTTAGCTCCTAGTTAAGTCATGGTATGCTCTGGATGGAAATAGATTTACTTCCCCTGGAGTGATTTTGATAACAGATGGTCAACATTTCCTGTATTGACACTTCCTATAATATTTTTTGCAGAAGGTGTCAGAATATATTGTAGTATGTGTACTCTTCTAGCTGTATCTTTATGGACTTATTTTGTAGCCAGCTTTTGGACAATAGTGTTACTAGAAGATGTAAGATTTAGGTTTTCCTGATGACTTTGTAACCTGAGAAGTGTCCATCACATATACTTTTGTGATCTTCTATATTGTTTCCCTCCATGCAAGAGATTTGAAGAAATCTACTGGTAAAAACATACAGATCATCTGGTTCCTGCTATCCCCAAGAAGTACCTTTATTTAAGATAACTTTCTGTAAGAAAAGAAAAAAAAATGGATGACCTAACCCTGTAAGAAGCAAAGCACCACACAGCTGCTCTCTCACTCCCCCTGCTGTGGGATGGGGAAAAGAAAGAGAAGGGTAAAAGTGATATAAAAGTGACATAAAGAAGGTTTAATAGGGAAAGCAAAAAATGAATTGAGGGATTCTGGTATGTTATGCCTCTAGTGGGATTAAGTGTGAGATTTCTTTGCTTTTTCTGTAGCTGATCAAAAAAATTTAAAGTATTAATTGTTTTAGAGAAGTATTTTGTGTTTGTCCAAGCTCTTAATTGCTAGTGTCAAAACCTCAGTTATTTGCTGCATGCATCTCTATATATTTCACATATGGAGATTTGAAAGGCTTTGCCTTTAAATACGCAGAATATCAAACTCCTGTTGTCCTAAGAAGACCTTTTTTCAGGGCAGCTTTTACAGGGATCTGGGTGGTATATAGATCATTATCTTTTCATTTATGAGGATGGAAGTCTGTTTATAACTGAGCTGACAGTTTGTGGACATTATTGACTCAAAAAATTCGAATTAGAGAATTATTTTTTGCAGTCTCCTCGTGGTTACCCATTTGTGATCTTTACAAGGGAGATTTCAGTTGCTGTTCTAGACATCTGATAAGTTTACAGAAGAATATTCTGTAGAGAAAAATGTGTATATGTTGCCTAGGACAGTATTTATCCTTCAGAAATTATATAAAAATATTGCATATAATATAGCACAAGGAAGGATTAAGGCCCTGTAAAAACACTCTATAACACTTCTAGTAGTTTTTAAACTTCAAAGATCAATACATCATTAACCACTGGTAATTCCTTTCAGTTTGAAAAAATTACTGTTGTTTAAAAAATCCCTTAAGTTAAATTATAAGCTGTTTGTATTGTAATGAAACAGTCCCTTGTTCTAAAAAAAACCCCACAAATAACTCCAAAAAACAGAGACTAGATGGTAATAGACAGGCATAAATTATTCTAGTATTCTAAATGGCTTGTATTTCTCTTGTACAATTCTTATTCAGTCACATTAATTACAAATAAACAGGGTTTTTTTCACACAGAAATATGTTTTGACTCCTAACTAACTTTTGATCACAACTGAACTATAAGCATTGTTTCCAATTACAATAGTAATTTATTCATCTTAGATTAAAAATAGAAAAAAAAGAGACAAAAAATGTTGTAAATATTGCATGCATCATGAAATAATTACTTATATAAAACCACAGAATTCACTCTACAACAGGTATATTGTTATAAATCATTGAGTTTTACTGGGATAAATATAATCCTACACCAGTATTGATTTTATAGCTGACAGTATTTGTGGAAATACATAATTTTAATTAAAACTATTTGTTGCTTAACAATGGAAGGAATTGGATAAACCTATGAAATATGAATTCATTTTCACTTTGACCATGGCAGTTACCTTGCAGTAATACAGTATTCTTAAGCTGTGAGGTAGCCTGTTTTAGTTGTTTGCTTGCTAGCTAAATGTGACAACATATACACTGTTTGCATTTTGTTTTCTGACTGCTGTGGGTGTAGTTGGAGAATCATTGGAGCAAAATAGCAAGACTCATTGTCACTTTGCATAGAGGTAAAGACCCTGCTTAGTAGAGCCCCTTGCAGCTTTGCATTTTCAGCTTGGACTAAAGAGCTGTTAGGCAAAAGATTGTCTTGCTTGATGGGACAAGGGACATGCAGGGCTGGTTAATATTGGTTGAATAGCTAATATTGGTTGCTACTTTATGAAGGTCCAGCAGACATGTAAAAGGAATCTGGGACTGTAGTCATAGAGCAAAAACAATGGAAGGGAGGAAGGGAAGGAAGGAAGGAGAGGGAGAGGAAGGAAGGAAGGCAGAACAAATTAAGCACACTTGATTGGAGGGGACTTATCAGAGAAACAGAATACAAATGGGTTTCCTTGAAATACAAAATTGAACTGAATGAAAAATAAAATATAAATCAAAAAGTAAAACAAAGCCTTGATTATTTTTTCCAGTTTTCTCTTGGTTTCCGTTCAGAAGAGATTTTTTTCTATCTTCATATAATATTCCAACTACTATATACTTTGCTGAATAAGTATCCCTATAGCTGCAAACTTTATATATGCAGACATACTTATATGCATAGAAAGAAAACAAACAAGCAACTGTACCCAGAACCGGATAACTTTAAATTTTATCAGCCATTCAACCACCTCTCAGATAGCACTTACAATAAAGCCTTAACTGTCTGAAGAGCTCCAGTTTTATAATCTCAGTTCCAAAGCCTTTCATGAAATTGTCTCAGAGAATTCAGATGAAGAAGAAACCAGCTAACACAAAAAATCTATCAAAAATTCCAATTCTATCTATACACTTTAAAACTTTTTTTTCTCCTTTATGTTATTCTTAGTTCCTGATAATTTTAGCAAATAATTATAGGCCCTTATTTTACTTGTATGACTATTTTCTTCATTTCCTCCAATATTCATTTTTATCCAGGAAGAGAATTTCTTCTTTCTCTTGACTGAAATGGATGAAAACTTTCCAACAGGTGCTCGTTTTAGATAATACATTTAGATAATAATATAGGTGCTGTCGGGGCTCTGTGTTACCCGCCAATTGCCAATTCACTATATTACAGTGTTCCAACTTAGAAGTCAGGTTGGCCAAAAACTGTTGTGTTTCAAAAAGGTAACATGTCACCAAAGTGAACCTTACCTAAGTTCTCACCTCCAAATCATTTTATAAATACCAAAAGCCAAAAAAAGTTTAAGAATTCCTTTTATTGTCTGAATTAATTGTCCGTAGTAAAGAAATCGTGTACAAAATTTCTTGAATTTTCTGCAAATGATGCTGAAACCTCATTCTTTTTATTACAGAGTATTACAAAATAAAGCTAATTTACTCTGCATGTGTTACTCTACGGCATTCTCTCACCAAAAAAACCCAAACAAACCACAAAACAAAAACCAGAATATTTTCAGTTTAATACAGTCTGTTGGATGATTGCTTCAGACTGTTTTAGAGCAATACTAGTGGTCACTGGGGATGGGGAAATGAAGAAGGACAATGGTTTCTGTCAGAAGGAAACTTGTTCAGGTGTCCAGAAGTTTAGAACATTTCAGTTTTCAAGTACCTGAATAAAACAAAGTGGTTAGCTGGAAATTTATGGGTAACCGGACCTTTTTGTGTTACATAAACTAGGTCGCGCAAGTCTCAAAATATGTGCCTTGGAAATTATTGAGGAAAACTTGTTCTATTCCATTTTTTGGTTTGGTTCCTAGAGATACTAATTGGTGTTGCAAGCAGAAAGCAAGAGCAGGGAGAGATTACCAGAATGTAACATTGCCAGAATATAGTAAAGACTGTAATATAACATTCTACCTGACTTTGATTTTTCTTCTTCTGAGGTCTTTTTGAACTACATGTTTACTGGGCAGCTGTCATACCATCTTACCTCTTTTTCTGTGTTTCATCATCTATGAAAAAAGTCTACAGTGTGGAACAATTTCAGTGAGAGGGTGATGAGAGATCCTAAGACTTGGTGATCAGAACAGTCTTCTGGAGAGGAATGGCCTCAGTTAACATCTCTGACTGATTAGCTGCCATCTGTACTGATTTTGAGAATGATTTTGGACTTAATGAAGTTACATTTTGGAGAGAAAACATTCTGAGGGGAAAAACAAAATAAAAGTCCTACCTTTTAAATAATCCTACTTTCTTTTATTAGCAGTTTTCAAAGTTTGTATTTTACAATATTTAACCATGTCTTAATGCTGTGACATAAGACAAATTGGAGGAAAAGAAATTGCAATACCACAACTATAGGTGAGATGCTTGTTCGTTTGTTTGTTTTTTTTTTTTTTTTAATGAACTCATGGCCATGCTGATAAATTCAAAACTTAAATTCAACACCTCAGATCTTTTCTCTTGGATCTGTCATCTTTCCTCCTTCAAGCAGTCTTTGCAGACCACAAGAAAACATCTCCGATGAATTCCAAGGCCTGGGTAATTTCCCAGACATTCTCTAGTTTTCTTTCCTTTACAGCCCTTTTAAGAACAAGTTTATCTATGATCTTATGGGATTATTCCAGGCTTTCTTAAGTCAAATCACTACATTAATTCACTTTGAGTTATGCTGGAAGATCTTTACTTTCCAAGGTGAAACAAGTAAATATGCACATATACCACTAAGGGACAATAATTCCTTTTAATTTTTACCACGAGTCAGGCTTTATTCTTTGCTACTTGGCCCCCCTCCTTGAAAATGTTATTACTCTTGAATATCTTCATGCCTTACACCATAGATGTTGCTACTTGCTGCTAAGGAAGGTTTGGGCCTGGGAAAGGAGATACAGGTTGTTGATTTTCTACAGTCTTTTTTCTTGCTTCTCACTCTCCACTTTGTCCTATTTATCAATATATGCCTTATTTAACTATTGATTCTCCAGACACCTGGATCATGCTTAGACCTTCAGGATGCAACTGCTCATGCACTAATTACAAATGTCCTGAATTTACCTTATATCTCACATCTCTTGAAGACAAAGGCTGCTCATGCTTATCCACATAGCTTGACTCAACATTTCATCTGAGACACAGGTTTCTTCACTTAGGACAGCAAAGCAGACAGTGTTCCTATGGATTAGGAAGATTCTGTTTGTTGTTATATTTTGTAGTTGCTCATCAGTCCACACTCAATTATATCAATACTCTATTACTTGAGTTATGCAGCTATAACAACTTCAGTGTATTTATAGCTCTTCAGAGCATAGCTTTATCCTATGTAGGATAAAGCTAGGGAGGAGTTTACTATTGTTTTCTTGTCTACCACACTCTCTTCTTACTGAGCAGCCAAATGATTTAACTTGACTAATACTAAATCTATTACTATTCATGTATTAATGACCTCATGAAACAGGCTTGAAATGGGGTACATAACTACAGGATACAAAATAGAAGCCTCGCAGAAGAGGATAAATGAAGGACCACTCAGTATTGTATCCTGAGACTTCAAAAGATGCAATTTGACTTCTTGCCTGTCACATGCTTGCTATACACTCTCAGATGATCTAGAATAATAGCATAATATTTTATTATGTGTTCTGTAGAGTAATAGAAAAGCTTATATTCCTTCTCTGCATCATAGATGAAGCACTAATGAATGTCATAAAGATTGCTAGTGTTGCTGTAACTGTAATTATTCAAGAAGTTACAGTAGAGGTATAGCATTTTTAATAAAGTCAAAATATTTTACTAGCCTCTCTTGCTGTATTTGGAAAAAAAGGAAACCACAAAACAAAACATTCTTTCAGGCATACAGGATGTTTTTTGGTTCTGAAATAGAAAAAGTGGATTTTATACAGAAGTTGAAGAAGTTTTTTAATTTCAATTAGAAAGCTACATTACATTAACTCTGTAAATAAAGAATGCATATATGCATATATAGTTGTCCCCAATGAAATAGATTGTTATGAAAATAATATTTTAGAGAATAACAAGAGAGATTTAGCTCTCAAAGAAATGAGAGGTTTAGTTAGTTTGTAATCTGCAGACATGGAAGTTAAAAAGGAAGGGAGAGAGAATATAATGCTCCATAAAACCAAAAATTCAGTTGAGTTAATTGTTTTTGGCTTCCAGATGAGTTTTGAAGTTCTGTTACAGGTTTGTCTTTGAAGGTGTTTTGTTGGTTTCCCTTGAAAATCAGGAGAGAAAGGTGAAATTATCGTTCTGAAAAAAATGTCACTTGTGGCACCTGGACGCAAATTGTGGCACCTCGACCAATTAGCCATGCAAGTTTGTTTCCAGTGCAAAGTGGTTGCTGATTTCCACCCATGTATTTCACAGAAAAGCATACATCACAGTGTGTGAAATGTGTTACATTACGGGAAGGAAAAAAAACCAAACCAACCAAACTAAAAAAAGGAGAATTCAGTTATCTAGTTCTCCAGAGGAGTGTTCTTGTTGAAAAGAGTCCCTCTTCCCATTATTGAGGTGGGTATTACAAATGTTTTTCTGCACATTGATTTTTTTTCCTGAAATAACTTTTAAGTATGTATTTTGTCAAGAAGTGTTCTACATAGATCATATTTGGACAGGAAAAGTAAGCATGTCTTTATTTGACTTTCATCACAAATTCAGTGATGGTCTTCAGGCTATCTCTGCAATAGTCCTATATTATTACTGCTTTCTCAGATGCTATGGTCAACATCAAAAAATTATAATATACAGAAAATCAGCAAACCAACATATATATATATATCTGTATAGCTGTCAACCATGAAAGATATATCAAAAGAAGTTGTACTATACAAACATGTTCTTAAATGTCAACAGGTTTGCCCAGTGAATATTTCTGAAATCCACAAATTTAACAGACTTTTCCAACTTAGCTTGCTATTATGTTGGCCTAACCTCTCTTGCCTTGAAAGCTGAGATGCTAACAGAGATTATATAAAGCATAGAACTCTACAGATATTGCAGAAGGCATTCAAAACACTCTTGATCCAAGTGTGGACTGCAGGGTCAGACCATGCGTAATTTAATTTATCTGATCAATGTCTACCTCTATTTTTTTATACAGCAATGTTGGTATATGTATAAATAATGTTTTCTAAGCATAAAAAGCACTCCTGAGTGTAAGTGTAATTATAGTACAGGTGGAGTTTTATAGTACACAGAAAGATTCTCAAGTGAAAATTTCCTTGCCTCCAAAGTTTCTAATTGTTTCGTGCCCATCAGCAGTTTATAATGTCCATATGCTACTTAAGAGCAGATATCCTTTTGCAATACTAGGCAACACACATCATTTTCATTACTTAAATATGCAAAAAGATGAATTTCTATTATATGAATCACAGGTCTTTACAGTTAATTCTGCTGTAAACCTAATTTTGAAAAGATGTTGCTTGCAGCCTGATGTGTACGATTTTAAAGCAAGAATCACTTGGGAAAATGCAGGATATGATCTTCTAATTAGCTCTTCATGCATACCTCATACAACAAACAGATAGTTTCACATGGAAGAGGTAATAGCAAATATTATATTACCTAAATTGAAAATACGATGTACAGTACTTCATCTTGTTCCAATGCACTGTAGTTGGTACAATGTAGGGCACAAAAGGCTACAGATTATTATACACTATAAATATATATGGTATATTCTTAGGAGGTTTGTTATCATGGTTTGACATTTATAACAGCTTACGGCCAAGTTATAAAGCAGAATCTAAAATTCTGACTCACTAAGGGTGAAGAAATTATGATCATTTGATCCAGACACACTAGACAAGTATAATAAATGATGTTAACATTCCCTACATTTTTTTTTTTTTTGTAATGTCAGGTCATCCTGGTCCAAGAAACTGCAGTCACCTCATAAAAGGACTTCTTTCCTGTATAAATTGAGAACAATACAAAAAGCCATACCAGGACTTCTTAGTGTTATAAAATTATTATAGAGTAATTGAACACAAGATGAAATTCTATGCACTTTAAGAAATATTTGCAGGAAAAAAATCAAATGCATTGCAAATGTACCTTTATATCCTTCAATATTTTTCTTAAATACCAAATATAACATTCATGAAATTTGTGAATAACATAGTGCATTTTTTAGTGTTTATAGCTTTATTCTAATAAATGTGGAAGTTAAAATCGTATGCTTCAACAAAATTTCTTAAAATATGATCCTCCCATTAGTTTCAACTGTGAGTTTTCATGAGAAATGGTTGCTTCCATTTCTTCCTGATTGCTAAGAAAGAGTGTAATCCTTCTGCTATCATCTAATTAGCAGGAATGTGACTATCCATGCTGCAGGCACAGGCACTAACACAAGTTTGAGGAGCCACTGTGTAGACATCAATGAACACTTTATTAAATTACACAGTTTTCTAAGCAGGCACAGTCTCTCAATGCCCCAATTCTTTATGCTTTAGTGAACTGGCTCTGCTCTCTGAAGCTGTAAGGTTTCAGCCTGAGCTGAAGATATAAACTCCTGATGAGATTAGAGTGAGTTTTTAGATATTTGGCATGCTTCTGTGCTTATTCTTTTCTCTAATAAGGCTTAGAGTTTGCTGGCAGGTGAAAGCATTGGATAGCAAAGGCTAGGAGATTTAAAAATCCACCTGCCCTGAAGGAAAAGAATGTCTTTTTGGTAACTGTTCAGCATTATTCTTCATAATTCATCCCGGTCAGGAAAACAGTTCAGCACAAGTAGAAGGACTATTAAGTCACCAGTTCTAGATACTCAGTGATCTCTCTGGTTTTGTTCTTGGCAAAATTCAGACAGAATTTTCTGCTATTTTTATTTCCAGAAAAATCGTGGTCTGTCAAAGATGGAATGTAACAAACAAGCAAAAGAAAATGGGGTGTTAACAAAATCTTTTCAGCATATTCTTTTGTCTAAATTACAACAAGATAGTGATGGAATTAGATTTAATTTCGATGATAAGTTACCGTTTTCTTCTTCAGAGGAAGAAAACAACATTCTGGAGCTTGTTCACTGCTTCACTTCAGAACAGGTCATTGTCCTTCTCTCCACCATCACTCTCTTCTACCCTTCACCTAGTACGCATGCTAAATGTCCCAACAGGTTTTTTTAATTGTGAGAGGTATTTTATGTTTGTTTTGGTTGGTTGGTTTTGGTTTGGTTTGCTTTTTTGTTTGTTTTTGAAAAGGAAGGAAGGAATCAAAAGTGAGAAGCTAGCAAGCATAATCAAATACTAAAATATATGAAGTAGAGGACTATTTTTTGTAAAAGAAAAAAGTCTGCTAATGGAATTTGGATGTTTTAGAAAGCAGCATGGTCATGGGCTAAACACAAAGGGAATAATCATTTAGGTAGAAATACATGGGATGAATTCATGGTGGAGGAGGTAAGAGCTAAATTTACTATCTGGGAGAGCATAGCAGGCAATTTAAAGGATAAATACAACTACAAAATCTTATGGAAGGAAACTCAGAGGACTGGTGGCACCTTATCTAAATGGGGGGGAACCATGTGTCTAGGACTGTATCATTTGATGTGGAAAAGCATGTTCTACTGGCTGGCAAGCAAGAGAATTTAAGTCACTTTCAAGCCACACAAGTAAATCTACAGCTGCTTTTGAGATGAAGTCAGATAAATGGAAAAGGTGCAGTTGATCTGGAAAGAATGATACTCACATATAGGAGAATAGGGTGGCCACTGGTAGCAAGGGTACCAGATGTAGAAAGACATAATGAAAAGAAATAATGACATGGAAAAAGAAGGGATAGATTTCTATGGGATGGAGCTTGAAAAGAACTTGAGGAATACTCTGGTTATACTGTCTGCAGGCAGCCCATTTCTGAAAACAGTTTTCTCAGACTGTTCTTCCAATCCTTCAGCCACACCTCATTTCAGCTGCCAAATAATCCTGCAAATATATAGGAAGATTTTCTTGCTTAGCCTAAATCACCATGGTTGTGAGTGAAGTCAATTGCTTATACTATCTGTAGTGTGCATTGAGAATAATTTCTTATTCTCAATAGTATTTCTGAAAACTACAGTCCTACCACCTTTGTCTATTATTCTTTCTGTAGACTGAGTAAATAGGTGTAGTTCTTGCCTCAAAAATAACATTTTTGTTCCTAAACATTTTACTGCTAGCCTGATTTCTAATAATTTACATGTTATAAATAATTAGATGTGTGTTCAATTGTGGACACAGAATTTGAAATGAGGCTGAGTTGAGAGGAAAGATTATTTCATACTCCTTAAACTTCTTAAGAATCATATTCCTATCCACATTTCTTCTTTCCCTTTTTTTTTTCTTTTTTTTTTTTCTTTTTTTTTTCTGTTTTCTTTTTTCTGATAAGGGATAAAAATCCCACCATATTGAGATTGTTCAGAACTATTATACTCTTTTTCTCCATTATTTTCTTCAGAACTGTGCCTAGGTAGTTGTTGGGAGAAGAGGGTTAAAACTGGAAGAATGGTAAGGAGGATGGTAGATTCACTCAAGTGACCTTGCAGTTGGAATTGCCAAGGCCTGGACAATAACAGTGTGGGAAACCCCATGTGTTACACCTACTGCTGTTTATCCTCTGTCTGTTTTGAGTAGAATTTCTGTGTAGAGATAACGTAGGTGTTTTGAGAGACATAGAGGCGCTCTCATGGACATTCCTGGGCTTCCTGTTTTGGGAGAGAGAAGATCAAGGGTCAGAGATGATAAAAAAGCAGAGGAGATCACAGCATGATGGTATACTACCCATGCAAGGGCCCTTGATAAACTAGTGCAAATAGCAGACCCTCTAGCATGGACTAAGCCTAACATTACCACTTGTGGGTCTCCATCTGGGTACTGCTTTGGGATCCTCTGGTTACTGAGGTAATGAAATAAAATTACTCTTTGTATGTCACCCATGGTTTTGTGGTTGTTCTGGCTGCCTGCCTGTGTCAACTCAGACAGCAGTTTATTGTTATGCTATGCAACCTATAATGATCTTTCCACTCTTTTTTAAATCATACCCTGCAAATTTCAGATATTTTCTTTCTTTCTTTCTTTCTTTTTTTTTTAATTTGAGGTTTTTATTTAATTCAGCTTAGAGGGTTTGTGCAGACTCTATATTTGTTCATCCAAATTATGCAGAGAAATACTGGGTAGCTACCAGGACCTGTGAAACTTAACTCACTATATGCAATCAGATAGGAAAGAATCATCTAGAAGGGAACAAGGTGCCACACATGATTAAATGATATAGGGACCTCACAGGGTACAGAAATTATAAAGTTTCATATAAATTTCATGTGTCCACAAGTCACCTACCATTTGTCAGCCCTGCTCTCATAACCTCTCCTCCAAAATTTTAGTGACAAAGATAAATTTAAGTGTACATGTAGAGAACCACCATAATAGTGTCCTCTCAATGTCTTGCTGTGAGAAAAAGAGAGTTCATCATATGCAGAGAGTTAAGAATCATTGTTAGGTATCTGAGTAATCTAATTAATAAAGAAAAGCCTCATTAATAAACAGACAAATTTTTTATGCAAGATAACCTAGTAATATCTTCTGCCTTTTCTGTGCTCTTCTGCTCACCATTTCAATGTTGCACTATATCTTAAGCCTGAGGGTTTCATTCTTCCTTAAGAAGACCAAGGAAGGATTGTGGTGAAGCACCCAGAAATCTTTACAGGGTGGAGGACTGTATTCTCCACAGCAAGGGAACTGGGAGGAGGTAAGGTTTGATACTTTCTTCCTCTTCAGTTTATTATCTGCTTGGAGTTACTTTTTCCAATTTTTTTTTGCATTTCTGTTTGCCTAAGTACAGTTTTGGATATCCAGTTACTGAACTACCATTGGAAAAAATATAGAATCCTTAGCCTTCTACTTTGAAGTCAATGTACTGCATGATAACTTGGGGGTGGAGGGATGTTTAATAACAAATAGGATTTGTAGTATATAAATATTCTTAAAAATAAGGCATAATGTCGTCACTCAGTTACGACTAGGCTTTGCAAACGAAGATCTGGGAAGGGCTCTATCCACATTTACTACAAGCACACTGGTGGCTGAAGAGGCCAATGCGAAAAAGACTGAAAATCAAGCTGAGAAAACAAAGGCAAAGGAAATCTAAAAAAATTGTGATGTGCAGCATTTCCTTTGTCTTTGTTTTCTCAGCTTGATTTTCAGTCTTTTTCCCCATGAATTATGAAAACAACATGGAAAACACTCCTTTGAGAGAATTATTTTTGATGATTGGGAAATATGATTAGTATTAGTAATTATAATACCTAATTCCTGAAATGTTAGTTGCTGAGTTTTTTTTAGTTTAGCATTGGGCTATGCATATTTAATTTAAATTCCTAACAGATCAAGGGTTGTAGGATTTCATAAAGAGGACTGAATTCTGAAGTTCAAAGGTATAGCTGACTATTTTGCAAATCGTTATAATTTAATAACTTGAAGTGCGGTCACTGTGGTGTATAAGGGTTCTACTTCAGGCTATGAAATAAGCAGCTTATTGACAATTTACCAATTATCTCCTTATTTCAGAACTAAGCAATTAAATTATGAATGACTTCAGATTACTTCATTGGGATATAATACAAAAAGCAGTGAACATAAACCTGTAATACAAGGAATAACGAGATTAGAATCCATTAAGAATTGATCATTTGACAGAGCTAATTTGTCTGTTTCAAGTACTTCTAAAAATATTCATAAAATGTATTGTCTTCTTTTTCCCTTAAGGATAACTTACACTAATAGGTTACACTTACAGATGGAAATATTTGTTGTGTTTTGAATTAGAGTCTTCTGTAAAGGTGTCTTTTTAAAGTACTTGCTTCATCACACTATTCTCTAAAGCATTAGAACTTTACTTCTGGTTTTGATAAAGAGATGGCAAATAAATTAAAGCAACTAAATTAGCTGAGTTAAAGGTTCTTCTGGGGCTTATTGAAAATGCAGCTTTTTCTGCACTTAACTGACTTCCTACTTCCATTTTTACTGGTTTGTTAAATAGTTCCTATTATTTCAAAACCTAGTCAGAGTTTTGAATTTCATTTCTGACATCATAAGCCAGGAATCAGAGTTCTGTTGAAATAGAGAGGTACCTTACTAAGTTGCCTACTTCAAGGAAGAACCAAAATGGTAGGAATTGCGTTTCATGGCTGATAGCCGTAGGAAGTTTGGCTGTAAGCTGATGGCTTACTATGACAGAAGGTCTGTAGCCTGTGGTGGTAACTCTATACTGGTGGCTGGAGAGGGACCAAAAATTTAGGGAAATGGGGCAGAAAATAAGAAAAGTTTCTCACAGTGGCTGTATATAAGAATAGCCCTACTGGTATCAACTCTGCAGAGCAAGAATAAAACAAGAACAAAACACACTCTGGTGCCTTCCATTGTAATAAAATTAAATGTCATTCTCCTCATAAAATTCCAATGTAGTTTAACCTAATTTTTCAGGAAGCATCTTCAGTTCCAAAAATATATGTCTTTTGTACAAACAGCAAAAAGGGCCAAAAGACAAGATTAGAGCTGTGAATAGATAATGTCTCCCAACTGAAACAGAAATGGAGAAAACAGGAATAGCATTGCATAAGTATCTTTCCTTAAGCAAGCTTTTTGAAATGTCAAAAATTAAAATTCAGTTCAAGTTTGACCAAGGTTAAATACAGAAAAAAATTCTTAAATGGCAGCTATCCCAAGTAAATATTTTTGTTCAAATTTTCTCTTCGCAAGAAAAAGAGCTTTACTAAAATTTCTTTATCAAAAAAAACAAACAAACAAAAACCAGAAAGCAAACAAACACAAGCTTTTGGTCTATATTAAAGTTACTACTTTAAATTTAGTTCTGATGAATTCCAAAAACAACTATACATTAATGTCAAAAAAACAGACAAAAAGAGGACATAATTTAATATAGAAATAGCATCCCTAGTGTAAAAGATCAGTCTCCTGGTGTTACCAGTAAATGGAATTCTGAGATGTGCATTATTTGAGGCATTCATGGCCCTTTATACAGCTGTTAAATCTTATGAGTTTCAAACTGTATGAAGTATGTTTTAATATTATTGGGAGGGGGAAGGTTGCAAGACTGAGAAGCAAAATATAGTATTTTGCAAATTTTGCTAAAATTACCTTTGAAATCAGGGGAGGTTTAAGTTAGATATTAGAAAAAGCTTCTTCACCCAGAGGGTGGTTGAGTCTGGAACAGGCTTCCCAGGGAAGTGGTCACAGCACCAAACCTGAAAGAGTTGAAGAAATGTTTGGATGATACTCTGGGGCACATGGTGTGACTCTTGGGGGTGGTCCTCTGCAGGGTCAGGACTTGGACTCGATGATTCTTATGGTTCCCTTCCAAGTCAGCATATTCTGAGATTCTGTGATTCTGTGGATAGAGTTGGAGCAGCATTAAAACTTTTTTTTTAAGTTCTGAGAGATATAGAAGTGATCAACTTGTGGAAAGTAAGTACTGCTTACTGGTTTGAAAATTGTTACCTGAAAGCTCATGGCGAAATTATTAATAGTTTCAATGATGATTGGTATATCTCCTAGAGATTGTTCCAAGAAAATTCATTAAAAATAATACAAAACCAAAAACCTGTATAAAGAAGCACAGTTAGGCACAATGTTCCTCCGTAGTAAGTTTAATATAATTTAGAAGGATATTACACAGAAATATGGAACCTTGGATATATCTGATAGATTTTAGAAAGCTTTAATTTTTTTTTCCCCCTTATTTCTTTTCTATTTTGGGAAAAATTCAAGAAACAGACTTCTGGAAGAAAAACTAGAGGGAGATTTGAGGAGAAAGACTGATAAAGTAGTTTCATTTTAAACTATTTAAAGCTATTTAAACAGTTTCAAGTATTTTTAAAAAATACTTGAAGCCAGCAAAACTATTAAAATTCTTCTGAATTCTCATACCCTCTTCTAAGACAGTTTTTCTGAAAAAATTTAGACAGTTCTCCAAGGAATTAAAGGAAAAAAAAAAACAATAAGCAATCACACAGCACCTACAGGATGGATAAGGGATCAGACCCAGACAGCACAGGTTTAGGAGGGGTAGATCCTGCCTGATCAACCTGATCTCCTTTTATGATCAGGTGACCCACTTGGTGGATGAGAGGTAGGCTGTGGATGTGGTCTACCCGGACTTCAGCAAAGCCCTTGACACCATCTCCCATAGCATTCTCCTGAAAAAGCTGGCAGCCCACGGCTTGGACAGGGGCACTCTCTGTTGGGTTAGGAACTGGCTGGAGGGCCGGGCCCAGAGAGTGGTGGTGAACCGTGCTGCATCCAGTTGGCAGCTGGTCACTAGTGGTGTCCCCCAGGGATCAGTGTTCGGACCAATCCTGTTTAATATCTTTATTGATGATTTAGATGAGGGGATTGAGTTCACCATTAGCAAATTTGCAGATGACACTAAGTGGGGGGGGGAGTGTCGATCAGTTGGAAGGCAGGAGGGTTCTGCAGAGGGACCTGGACAGGCTGGAGAGTTGGGCTGATACCAATAGGGTGAGGTTCAACAAGACCAAGTGCCGGGTCTTCCACTTTGGTCACAACAACCCCATGCAGCCCTACAGGCTGGGCACAGAGTGGCTGGAGAGCAACCAGGTAGAAAGAGACCTGGGAGTTTGGATTGACAGGAAGCTGAACATGAGCCAGCAGTGAGCCCAGGTGGCCAAGAAGACCAACAGCATCCTGGCCTGGATCAGGGAAGTGATTCTTCCCCTGGACTCAGCACTGCTGAGGCCACACCTGGAGTACTGTGTCCAGTTCTGGGCCCCTGAGTTCAGGAAGGATATTGAGGTGCTGGAGCAGGTCAAGAGAAGAGCAACAAGGCTGGTGAAGGGACTCGAACACAGGTCCTATGAGGAGAGACTGAGGGAGCTGGGGTTGTTTAGCCTGGAAAAGAGGAGGCTCAAGGGAGACCTCTACAACTCACTTAAAGGAGGCTGTAGCCAGGTGGGGGTTGGTCTCTTATCCCAGGCAACTATCAGTAAGACAAGAGGGCACGGTCTTAAGCTGTGCCAGGGGAGGTTTAGGTTAGATAGTAGGAATTAATTCTTTACAGAGAGGGTAATCAGGCATTGGAATGGGTTGCCTAGGGAAGTGGTGGATTCTCTGTCCCTGGAGGTTTTTAAGATGAGACTGGATGTGGCACTTAGTGCCATGCTCTAGTAACTGTGGCGGTAGTGAATCAACGGTTGGACTTGATGATCTTGGAGGTCTTTTCCAACCTGGTTGATCCTATGATTCTATGAAGCAAAGTCCCAAAACACAACAACAAAAACCCAAACAAAACAAACAAGAAGAAAAACAACCCCCCCAAGAAACTCAAGTTGAAAAATGTATCTGCCTCCATTGACTTTTCCAGGCCTGGCAGACCAGCACACAATCCAGCTATGCAGTGTAATACAGAACTCAGACTTCTGTCTAGTTTCTGTAGTTATATATTAAAAAGGTTTCCTTCATCTAAGTCCCTTCAAACTTTATTCAGTGCTTTTTATTAGTTTAGTCCATTTTCTCTTGTTTGCTAGCTTATTTTTAAAGGTAAATGTTACTGATTTAATGTACACTACTATCAAACTCATTACATTTAAAGTAGAAAACTGAACTCCAGCAGCAGTCTCAAAGGAGGAAAAAGGTCTTGCTGGTACGTACATCCATTAAGCAGCTGTGCTTGCCAAGTCCGTGTGCATTAGCTACTTTCGTAAGTTTAACAAATTTCATCTGAGCTTTTATTCTGCTGACCTAATTTAACAAGAAGGAAATTCAATAACAACCCCTAATATTGAAGCATTATTTCCCAAGAGGCATTTAACAACTCTTCTACATCAAATAATAATGTGTGTATAATGGAACATATATACTAACTGCAACAAGAAAGTGAAAAAAGACAAAAAGAAAAAAAAAAACAACAAAAAACCAAACCCACATAAAAAGAAAGAAGAAAACACTATATGCCCTTTCAAATAAAATACCCAACAGTTTTCCAAATTTTAAGGAAACTGATAATACCTTGAAGAGCTAATTTCAACTGTGAATTTCTTATAGTCTTTGAGAAGAAACATTTCTAATTTAGAATAAATCATAGCCCTCCTCTCTCACTCAGTATACCTTTGTTTCAAAAGAACACAAATACAAGTTGTGATAAATAGTTTCCTAGGTAGAGGACCACATCTCCAGGTTTTACATGCTGATGTAATTCAGCACGTCATTAGTAGCTTATATTAGAACAGATTGTTCTATGTAGTAATCAAAGTTCACAAATCGAGTAAATGTCAAAAATCTAGGAGAGAGGAAGAAAGAGTAAATTAAATGATATGTAACTTGGTGTTGGTTTAGATAAATGGAAATGGACATCTGTGAGTTACTATGAACAGGCTTGGGGCTAAAGTCTTTAACAGCAGTGGCTTTGTGAAGTTATTTAGTCTTCCAAATATTGGGAGAGAGGGGAAAATTTTCTCCTGGGAGAATATAACTCTGAAGACAACAGCTGGTTGCTGAAAAGAATCTGTTAGGTTATTAACACACACAGACACACACCTTCACAGAGACACACAGTCTTTTAACTATATCACTATATTTCATAGTCTGTCCACTTGAAACTCCTGACATTTTGTCACAAGCTCTTTTAATGAATGCAGGCTTACTGGAAATAAAGTAGCACATCAATATCAAACACAAGAAAAAATTCTGAAATTTTCACATACATCTTCTTTGGAAAATAAAGATATTTAAGAATATGATGAACTGTAGTATAATGTTATTGAAAGCAGAGGACATAGGGTATTGCTGTGTACAATGTTATTTACTTATCAAAATCAGCAAAGAGGAGAAAAAGCAACCCAAGCTTTTTACTACTTAAGTTTTGGACCACATGTGGAAGAATATAAAAAGAAATGCAACCACCTTCCATGCATTTTGTTTTCTATGGGCATGCAATCCACCTTGATTATAATTTGCAGGAACTATACATTATTAAGATGACAAATCATAGGTTTGTCATCTTAGTCAAAGGAAACAATTACCAAATGATCTCACTAACAAAAAGTGTTGTTCTTTAAATGTTGGAATGGAAATAAAGTGAAAAGAACCTGGCTAAATTTGTCTTGCTGAAATAACATCTCATGGTTCTGTTAGAAGAAGGGAAAAAATCAAATAAAGCAAAGTAAAGCAAGTTGCAAGATCATTTCAAGAACTTTTTCCGTTTAAAAGTTTGCTTCTTGTCATGTTGTAGTTCTTCTGATGCATATGATGTTCCCTTTTACCATTTAAAATACCCTGGAGAACTGATGTTTTACCATTTCATAATTTCTAAAACTACTTTGTGTTAGAGTTTCAGGTCTCTTGATAGTAAGATTAATAAAACACTGGAACTCTTGTAAATCAAATTGGGTGGAAAACATTTGAAGCAAAGGAGGCATTATTTAATGTGTAAGTTTCAGCAATATCAACCAGTCTAAATAAAGAACACTTAGAAGTTTCTAAACTGAAAGGTTTTAAATGGCACCCTTACTTTTTCTTATCAAGTGTTTTGACAGCAGCTACTAACATATTCACAGAGTTCTCCCTATATGAACAATGTTTATATTCCTAACCAGGTTGCTTCCTATGTCATAATGTTCTATATCTGCGGAGTACAGTAGCAAAGACATTGGACATTACGGAGTGAATGCATTTCAACTTACATTGTCTCTTCTCTGTTTACCTTCAGGATTTGGTTAATATGTACAGTTCAGAGATGAGTTGCTGGAAACTGCTTGTCTGCATCAGCAACTAGAGACACAAAAAACAAGTCAAGAAAAACAAAACCGTAAGGCTCCATTGCCGACCTAATTGAAGAGGATCAGCAGTGGAGAATTATGACAATACAGCAAGTCCTATTACTTCTGCTGCTCTGGATGTGGCTGCCACATCCCTACCATACAGAAATGCTGTTTAGAAGGACTCCTGACGTCAGAACCAAAAGCTTTGGAGGACGTGCATCAGGGAATGATGGGAAAGCAATTCACCGCCAGAAGCGAGGTTGGATGTGGAATCAGTTTTTTCTTTTAGAGGAATACACAGGATCTGATTATCAGTATGTAGGCAAGGTAGGTTTCTCATTATGTTTTCTGCATAATTTTAAAGTTTGCTTCTCTTTCTACAGAGCCTTAGATTTTATGTTATATTCTAATGTGTAAAAAGTAGATTTCCAGGCAATACGTATATTGTTTCTCCTGCTATAATCATTAAATTAATGTTGTTAATTAGAGCTATTCAGAAATATTTGAATGAAACAAATGCAGATAACTTTGACAGATATGTTTGCTTCAGCACATTTTTACTACCAGCAGCCCCCTCAGTATGTTGTCTTTATCAAAACATATTATTTTACAAATCATTATAAAATAATTTTTCAACTCTATCTCCAAATATTTCATGTTTCTTACAAAATATTGCATTCTTTTTCCATGCTCATGTTTGAAGAATGCAACTACTTTTGAAGAAAAAATATTCTTCCTCTTTCACTCTTTCTGAATTTCAATAAACTCCAATGAGTAAAGTTTTTTAAAAAACGTGATAGAAATGAGGTGGTTAGGAAGTGAACTACAATAGAAGTCAGCAGAATGGCCCATATGACTGCATAGCATACTAGAGGTACACATAAAGGACATTGAAAGTGTCTTTTAAATTATTTTATGTTCATGTTTATGCTTTGCCATGTGATTTTTTGAAAAACTTATAATAATATCCAAATAGGTACAAGAAATTAATTAAAAATTATAATTTTCTTGAAATGAAAATTGGTGTCAGCAGTAATGGATACCAGTCAACACCAATGGTTGGTGCTAAACAGAGAAATTCAATTTTCTATAAACTAGTTTTTCATTTCTTACATTGTTTAGAACTTGAAATATACTCCAGTGAAATACTGACTTTTTGAAAATCACAGAATCAGAGCAGCTGAGATTGTAAGGCATCTCTGGAGATCATATAGGCCAACACCCATGCTCAAAGTAGGGTAAGTTAGAGCTTTCTCAGGATTTTGTCCAGTCAGATTTTAAATAGCTCCACAGGCAGAAACTCCATAATTCCACTGGGCAAACTGTTCAAGTGTTTGACCACCTACTCAGTAAAATTTTGTTCTTATATTTAAAGGGAATTTCTTGTATTTCAGTTTGTACCTATTGCCTCTTGCCTCTTGTCATGTCACTGAGCACCATAGAAAATAAATTGAGCCTGTCTCCCTCACTCCTTCCCAACATGCATTTATATACATTAATAAGGTTCCTGCTGAGCCTTCTCCAGGTTGAACAGTCTCAGCTTTCTCAGCATCTCCTCATATGAAAGATATCCTAGTCCCTTAGTCGATTTACTGGCTATTTGCTGGACTCCCTTCAGTAGTTCCATATCTCTCTTTACCTGGGGAACCCAGACCTTGACACAGAACTACAGACTTGTCTCACCAAGGAAGAGGAGAGAAGAAGGATCATCTCTCTTGATCTCCAGATGATGCTCTATCTAATGGAGCCCAGGGTGCTCATGGCCTTTGCTGCGAGGGCACATTTCTGGCTCCTGATCAGCTTGCTGTCCACAAAGGCTCCAAGGTCACTCTGAAAAACTGCTATCCAGCCAGTTGGGCTCCAACATGTACTGGTGTATGAGGTTATTATAAAATGTTTCTTGAAAGAATCAAGAACACTGGAGGATTTGGGAAAAGAAACACTTATTAAAATTTATGAAATTTGAATACTAGATAAAAATTTAAGAGTCCGGGCTTATGAATGAGGACGTTGCCTTTTTGTTTCCCTTTTTTATTTGCTCCTTAGTCCAAATCAGGGTGATAGTTGATGTAGATTGACCTTACCCACAAAATAAGAAGGGGCACTGCATCAAAATACTGTGCTACTGTATTAAAAGTGTATTGCTCAGAGAAGTCCTAGGAAATAAATAGCTTTCCAGAGCACTTGGAGTTTCAAATTATTTAAGTTCCTTCAGAAGCCTGATGATCACTTTTTTTCTATTGCATTATTTTTGAATATTTATGGTTCCAAATCACAGTGTGAGTAGTGTTACTTCATAACTTTCTTCCAGTCATAAATAAGTGAAGGAAGACTCTTTACATGGGAAAGGGTTAACATTTATGTAGGTTAACTCATCTGCATTAGAAAAAGAGAAAGATGTTGATAAAAATGAACTACTTTGGCTGAGGGAAAAGAAGTGTTTGCAAATGTGAAGTGATAAGTAAAGATAAGTAAAATGACAGATTAAGAGTACAGAACTGAAAAGAAACTCGAGGAGCAGTTAAGACTACACTTTCATCTATTTTGCTCTGCTTAGAATAAAAGAGTTGTTAATTTGAGCAAGCAAATTTAAAATTAACCTAAGTATATAAAGTTGCCCTATAGTAATTTTCTGACAAGTTGGAGAAAAGAGTAGAAAACACATACAAAATAAAAAGTACCACAGCATTGTATTTACTGAGGGAGAGTTTTACTCAAAGAAAGCAAATGAAAAAAGGGAGATGTAGAATTAAAAATTGATTGTTACACTAATTAATATTTTGGCATGATACTCCAAATTCTCAAATTATTAGGTAAAAAAATAATTGCAGATTAATATTGTTCTACATAAAGTTTATAATATCTATCTCTTTTCCCTCATATTGCACTCACCTTTCCAAGGGCCATCTCAGCTGCATAGTCAAAATGTTTCTGGATGTTTCCTTTTATCTGATCTTAACCAGAGATAAAATCACTTGGATAGGTGTGTGACATAAAATCCTACCTTCCTGTTAATTTCTCTGCAACATGTTTGGAGATGGTGTTTGAAAATTATGTGAGATAGTAAGAGGCCAAGTTAGAACTCAATGATTTTGGTTGAGGACTAGGAGAGAATTTTTGTGATGGAGAGGTTTCAGTCAAAAACAAGTACTAAGCGTGAATTTGAAATTTGACAATAATAGTTAGAGGACAAGCATTCCTTCAGCAGAACTTCCAAAGCTGAGACTACCAGATTCATCTGGATTTATGGTTTATATCTGTTTGCTCTCTGAGCTCACGACCAATGTATTTTTTCTTGTTTCTTAACCTGCATCTAATATATCTGTCAGAGAAGCTTGAAAAATGTTGACTATCACACTACTCTTGAAACTAGTGTCTGCAATTTACAATGCAATTTGTGCATTCATTTGTTCACTGTTTAGATCACCTTGAGAATGTTCAACTAGAAAAATACCATGGAAATGAGGTTCATTGAATGAATGGGATATGTAATCCCATAACAACTGAAGTACTCCTTCAAGGCAACGATCCTTATGAAATTGTGGCAAAGTAAAGAAAGAAGATGGTTATCCTTTACTTCATGTAATACACAGAATTCTGAGAGTAGAAATCAAAATTATTTAAGTGAATTTTGAATATGTAGAACCCCAGATTGTGTTTCTAGTACAGGTTGAAGTTATAAAAAAGAGCCATGTGAAAAAACAAACCTGTCTACATATTACACAATTTATCCTTGAGGTATCTTTTCAAAAATATACTAGAAGACTGTAACTGTGAGAAAAAAAATGCTTCTCCCAATTGCAGATAAACAATGCAGTAATATTCGAAAGGAAGTTTAAACCTCATATCAGAAAACCCACTTTATTAATATTTGAGGTTAGAGTTACGGTCAATACCTCCTCCAAGACATAAGTGTTTTTTGCTGCAGAAATTCTATGTATACTCTATGGAAAACTGATTTATAATTTTTATTTCTTTTTCCTAATATCCAGTTTCAAGGCCCATTTATTATTTTTCAAATAAAGCAGTGCAATTACAAAGTATTATACATTTTAAAACTTATTATGAAAAACTTCAATTTACTTTGAACATCTCCAGAAATAAAACTTTTCTTTTAAATCTTAACCTTATTTTAAAGAAGTTGTTACCTAAAAGAAGCACTATTGTGTACCAATCATATCGTAGTCCACAGTCATTAAAAATAAACTTATTAATAATTTCTTTATCCACATTAAAGTTCATTTTACTTCCTTATTATTTCACCAGATCTTGTAATTCATTGAGTTTTGCAGATATTTTCCCCCCTTTGTTTTCTGAGATAGGTAGTAATTTTTTCTAGCAATTTTCAGTATGGTGAGTTTATTGCATAAAGGATCAATTGTTCACAAATTTTTCAGTACTTTGACAGACTGAAGTTCTCAGTTACACTGTAGTGTTTTTTATTATCTCAAAATATAATTTATAATATTTTTGCTCTTAAATTTATATAAAATTTTGTATGTGTCATATTAAAACTGTTACCAGAAAGGATTATCTTGGCAGTATTCCCTATTGCGTGCTTGTAAGTGTAGTCGTTATATTTGATGGTTTAAAGAGCAGAAGGTTAAAAGACACAGAGGTTAAAAGACGCATTTTCCTGAAGATTCTTGTTCTGTCAACATAAAAGGATAAAGATTAGCTAAGATCAGATATGTCTAGGGTTGTTGCTGTTGGAGAAACAGTCAGTTTTAAGGAAAGATTAAGCAAAATTATTTCCTAAGAGAAATGAGAGACAGAAACCATCCTGGGTAGGAATTCTGAATGGTCTTTTCTTTCTGAAGAAGCAGCTACCAAAAGGACTGGTTTTGGAGAAGGTAATAGAAAAGAGCATGTTGTTTTGATTTTAAAGGATTCACCATCAAGTGCAACATAGACAAAAAAAGATCCCAATGAAGTGTTGTAGTTGAAGTAATAAGACGAAGACTTACCAAACCCTTTTAAAAATTTCTGTATTTTGATTCCTGAAGAGTATTTCTACCATAGTTCTTTCTTTTGTAAAGACCTTTGGTGCTTCAAGAGACTAAAGAGTAGGATTCTGATTTGCAAGTGCTCATACGCAGGCTTAATATTTGGTGTGAAGATCTGACTGAGAGGCATAAATGCCTTTCAGGTGAAGAAAATCAGCTATGTGGCACTGAAGTTTGCAGAGGCTGAATTTTCAGCAAGAGCAGATTTGTGTGACAGGGATCAGAATATTCTGCAAACTGAATAAATGAATGAATCTGTCAAGGTGAAAGAGGGTAGCTAGTCATTTAACAGTTTTCATGTGAGGTGTTTTTGGTGTAACTACTGGAAGGAAAAATGAAGGTACAGCTGTGTATCTTCAAAAGCCCTACCTCATTGCAGATACTGCAGTGGGGTGGAATTGACACTTGAAAGACAATAAAATTTAGAAATTTATTTCTTTCTCAGCAAGACTTAAAACATAGGCTGTGAAGAGGGTTATTTAAGGCATCAATTCATTTCAAGCATATGAAAGTTTGCTTTTGGGCGTGCATGTGCCATCTCATAGATATTTCAGCACAGGTCAAAAGTGTCAGAGTGAAATATTGTTTTTTACATAACATCAGAGGTATCTAAAGCTTCCTGCAGGATTGTCCTGAAGGCTGATTGATTCTCAGTGAGTGCTGAGAAAAAATTAATTCTCAAAGTCTGTTGGGACTCAGCTTAGTAGGAAGTTTATTCTATAAGTGCTTAGATTCATCATTTACTCTAAATTGAAGTGTCCAGAGGGTTCATATTTTCTGTTTGTAAAAGGACTTTTTTTTTGGAAGCCTCAGCGTATGTTGGAGGCTCTGACCTGCTTCATGAAACAGCGGCATAAGGTACTGGAGACCAAGAGCTGACCGGGCTTAATAGTAATGTTTTATTTTCATAAATAATTAATTATTTGTTAGCTACTGCACCACATGTATCCCTACAAGACATTGGGTTTTTCTGAATTGCAGAGGATGGAATTTACAGTCAGTTGTTGAGGAATGAAAAGACTTTGTAGTATTCACCAGTCTTTTAATGAAGACCAAAGGAGCCACAGGTGATGTGTGCCTGAGTTCAAAGCTAGATATATTTGTTCAAAGACTGTAGATTCCCAGCCCTGGACAGATGTCTGTGCATATAAGTCTCTTTCAAGTGTTCTCTGGTCAGAAAGAAAGAGAGGTTATGCCATTTGAGTAAGGAATATTGAGGGCATACTTAACCCAACTGTTTAAGGGGATGATCCCCAGTATCCAAATTATCTGATGAAAATTTTGCTCAGATGTGCAACACACTGCCGATGAAAGACCTAAGTGAGCACTCCTAGTTGCCTCTTAAGACTGGTAAAATCTTAGAAAGTGTGAGGAAACACAGAGACCTACAATGAAACTCCAGTGTTTCACAGTGAAATAGTACTGGAATGGATTACCGTCCTTCTAGACTTCATTTTATATGTGCAGGCCACATCCAACAGAACTGAAGGTAGATGTTCCAAAGCAATTTTGCCATTCTCAGGTAGTCCAGTGTCAGTATTTGTTCCTTTAAGGAGAAATACTGGATGTGTTGAGTGTCTCTGCTTGTAGTTTGTCCTTTAAAAAATCTGACAGGAAGATCACTCAGAGCTTACTTATTACAGTCAATAGGACTGGGGAAACCAGAACCACCTAGCATTGCAAGAGACATGTTTCATAAAACCAGTGGGGCTTCATAAGATACTAGAAGTTCAAACTGCCAAGAGAGGTACTTGACAAATGACTTGAAGAGATAGGGAAGGAGGAAGGGAGGGAAGGAAGGAAGGCAAAATTAAAATTAAAAAAAAAACTAAAAAGATGAAACAATAGGCTTGCTAACAGTGGTGTCATTTAATCTCTAGCTTAGAAAAGAAGATCTGGTTTGACAGAACTGAGAGGTAGTATGTCCTATATTTTTATTAATGTATTACGTAGACACAAAGGAAGGAGCTCAGAGCATGCCGGTGCTGGTATGTGTACTGATAAGGAAAAAACTGTCTGGCTAACAGTGTTAATCTAGCTCTAATCAAATGTATATGACTTCTTTACCAACTGGTATCACAAAAAGATGGGAGCACTGTGGGTCCAGGTTTGTAGCTGCATCAAATCTTCACTGATAATGAAGTTTGTACCAGTTTCAGGCTCACATCACATATCCATACATAGCCAATTGCCAGAGGACCTTTTGTCACCCTTGTGGCAAGTGATGCACTGGTGAATAAAGTGAAGCACGGTCCTAGGAAGATGTAAACCACACTCTGAGATTGCAAGACTCCAAAAAGTCAAGGCAAAACATATTTTAAAAAAAAAAGAACAGCAAGACATTAAATTGCTTAGGTATACATATCTATATCTTAGGTAGACACATATAGATGTGCTCATAGACAACAACTTGAAGTTAAAACACTAAGCCTAGTGCTGGATCTTTTTCACTTCCACGGGTAGTTTTAGACATACTTTGCATAATTTTAAAGGTCAAATAACTGAAGGATTTACAGTGAAAGAAGTGAGATATCATTTCTAAAAGTAATATTTGCTCAACTTTCAAGCAAATACTAATTTTATAATCTGTTCTTATTTCTTCTTGGCCTCTATAGGACCATAAGTATTATACTTAATAAGTTTAATACTTTTAATGGTCTTTAATTAGAAGCTGCAATAGACAAACACAAGGTGGGTTTAATATTTTTGTCCCCTTAAGGAAATCCTTAAACCTTAAACAAACTAAAACTGAGTGTAGGAGGTGCAAAGTAGAGTAAAATACTCATTGAAATTTTAAAATCTGCCGAGCAAAGTTGTTAAACATTTGAAAATTACATGAACTTAATAGTTCTTCCTGACCAAAATGACTCTTTGTAGGCATTTAAAAGTTTTCTATTTCAAGCACAGCTTTTGCGTACTACAACTGGTGTGTTTAATTTCAGAGGTAAAACACTAAAATGCATTTCTTATTTGCTGCCAGATGTCACAGGCAGCATTTTGCCCTCCCTTGCCCAGGCTTTCCCCCGGGGCTTTCGGCCACCTGCCTGTGGCTGAGGGGCTCAACTGTGCCCTGCGCTGGGGCCGCTAGAGTTGCTGGAACCGATGGTGTCCGGGCGGGGCAGCGCCAGCCACCCCACACAGGGACATCCTGCCATATGACTCTATATGGCAACATGCTCAACTCATGTATATTGAAGCAGTTTTTTTATTATTTCCTTGTCCTTGTGTCAATAGTTCTTAGTATTGTAAAATTACATACTATGTTCATACTTAGTTTTAATCTATGAGTGCTTCACAAATAACACTTTTCAAAACAGTTTGGGGATTTCACTTCATATTTTTCCACATCTATTAATCTAATTACTTTCAAATGCTATTCTGTTATGCAAATACTTTTCAAATTACTCATAAACTAATGTAAGTATGAGTAGGGACAAGTCCTCCTTTTTCTGTCAAGTAATTGGAAGCTACACATCTAATGGCATTGAGTGCTACAAGGTAGGATGGTAAATGCAAAATACTGAGAATGTATTAATCATAGACTGGTAGAATCTTGAGAGCAGTAGGGCACCTACAAGGATCATTGAGTCCAGCTCCTGGCCCTGCACAAGACAACCCCAAGAATCACACCATGTGCCTGAGAGCATTGACCAAATGCTTCTTGAATTCTGGCAGGCTTGCTTTAATTAAATGGTTTAATGAAAACTAGCTAGTTTTTATACAAGAGTGAAGAATATTATTTGACTTCTCCATTTTATTTATTTTGCATATTGATACTTGAGTGTAAGTCATTTATCATTTTTATCAGAAGTGGTAAATGAGACTGAGTGGTCAGTACGGTTCTGTTAGTCACTGGCATAGGTTTCCTGCCACTGCCTTTCTCAGTCTCTGAGAAAACTATGTTAAAATGTTTGATTTTTATTTTTTTCTAGTAATCCCAGTAGCAATAATCTAACATTTTGGAACTAATTTCTGAAAGAGGTAATTCTGATCTGCGCAAGCACAAGGTGCAATAACGTCTATAAACTGTCAGGAATACTTAGAGGGGAGATAGTCTAATTATGGGCATCCTTCCAGAAGGCGTAAAATCATTAATAAGATGCATTTTGGTTCCTTTATGAAGAAGAGCTGTAGCTCTCTTGGGTAGTTTTCATTCAGAGTTTGTATGTGATTTTGCATTTTACTTAAAAGGCCATAATGCTTCAAAATAGTATAAGAAACTGGGAAATAGTTTAATCTGAACTCTCCAGTTCCTTTCAGTTCAATTTATCTTTCAATTTTAAAGTTGTATCTGCTAGTCACAAAAATATAGTCCAAAAAGGAAAGAACTGATAAAACTGAAATGATTTATATTCAAAGCCACAAGTCAGGAAAAGTAGAGACTACTTCATCACAGTACATTCATTCACTCAAGGGAATGAAAAACATAATAGAAAAGAGATCTTTAGAAATGTGTGACCTACACCTTTTCTGAAATTATAAATGTATAAATAGCCAATAGTTTCAGCAGCAAGTCAGAGGGTGATGCCCCTTTGGGTTTTTTTTTTTAACTATCTTGATTTTTTTTTTTAAATCAGGTGCAGATGACCTTTTAAATATCCTGTATATCCAGATAACAAGGAAGAGCAGGGAGTAATACTGAAAAAAAATTGGTGACTTGCAACAAAATATCCATGAGGGATAGAGTTTTAAGAAGTTAAAGTTGATATTTACTCTTTTAAAATGTCTTCCTGCTGGAAGGTTTTCCTTATATTTATAAGAGTGTTTTTGCCTTTGAAGATAATTAAAAGTAAGGTGGAGAAAAAGGACTTTTTAATGGCAAGTTCTTTCAAACTCTCTAATACCTTCTCTTTTGAGGCAGTAAGTAGCTATAAAATGTATCTGAAGTCCCTCGCAGATAGAGTGGAATTTCTTTTCAGGAGTAAACAAACATCATTGTCCAACTCATCAGTGCTACTTCCTCAAACAATTATTTCTGCTTCCTGAACCTTTTAATAGCTATGTATTTCAGAGCTTAAAGGAGTCCTGGACCATTGAGGGGAAAAAATGCCTTCTAATTTATGACAATATTTTGGTCTGGAGCTATTTTAAGTCTACAACCCTAGATGAGTTCCTACACTCAAGTCTGAGAACAGAAGCTGTCTTATTTTTGTTTCAAAGATTCAATTCACAGACCATCCACTTGTCTGAAATGCAGGTGCAAAGGTACTTTACACATCTAAATGCACTAAGAGCTTAGAAAATTGTTAATGAATGATTAGATGGTTTGGCATACTAAAAAGGCCATGTCCAAATAGACTGGATGCAAGCAGCTGGATGGAAAATATGAATGAATGAAGGAAGATTATGTTCTGGGATATTCATGTTATTGTACTTTTTAAAACTATGAAGTTACAAAGATTTCTACCTGCACTGTAAGACTTAGATGATTGGGCATGCAAAAATTCTGTGTGAAAAAATTCTGGATACTTGCAAGAATATGTAACAACTGAAGAAAACCTTGGTGCTCAACTGCAATTATGTTCATCACTTCTTTACCCCTTATCCAAGCTGCAGAAAACCCTTACTTCTTTGTATTGCCTTGCACAGACATTCTGTGCCTTTTTCTGTTTCCTAGGCCTGTGTTCTTCAGTCCAGTCATGCTATCTAGATTTAGCATTATTTATCATGCAACACAGACCCATACCAAATTATCTTTTCTGGGGGTCATTTTTTATTTAAGCAGTAGCATACGTCCTCTCTCTGCTTCTGAATTTTTATCCCTTCAATCTTGCCTTTCCTTTCAACTTGCCTAAGTATATATCTCAAAGCAGAGGGGAGAAGACATGAGCATATTAAGTTTCCTCTTCGTGTAAAATTAGGAGTAATCATACCATCCTTCACTGCCAATATTTTGGTGACCTCTGATTTTTTTTCGATTTTTTTTCCAGAGAATATTTGTCTCTTTGTAATAATTCTCAAGCAAATTATATTTGTTAGCAAAACAGGAAATAGAGGTTGGACTTGATGATTTGAAATATTTCGGGGTGAAACTGTGGTGAAAAAAAGAAGAAAAACAAACAAACAAATACAAATCAAAACCCACCAAAAAATCTACTCTGTAGAAAATATTGGAAGCCTGCAGGATACATTAGAGATGAGTATATACAATACTTTGTCCCTTCCTCGTCCAAAAACACTTGAGTAAAGATGCAACTTCTTTTCCCTACCATTTAGTTTATAAACTGCCTTATACTATGAAATGCTTTTCTTGGTTTTATTCCTAAAATTTTTACATTTTTTTTTGTAATTATATATAATTTAGAAGTACATATCTTACAACATAAGGATTTATACTTGATATGCAGAAACATGAAATGGTAATACAGATTTCTTCCTTCTATATGAAGAACCTCATCTTCTAATGACAAATTTTCCATATCCTTTTTTGAGGTATGACATTTACTGTAGAATATGCATGAATTCAAATTTCTGAGTCTCCATGTTTAGGATTGTTAGTTCCACTATAAATGGGATATTTAGGAATTAGGAATATTTAAGAAATATTACTTTGGAGTGAATATAATAATTAATAACTGTTACTACCTAGGTAATTGTGGTTAGAAAATATACATTTTAGTAATAGATTATTAAAATGATGCTGATATTTTTAATTTTGAAAGTGAGAAAATTGACTAATGCAACTGTGTAAGAGGTGAAGTAAGCAGGAAGAAAAAAAGGAGTTTTATTTTTTTTAATTTTCTGTTTTAACAAGTAGGATTTTAAAGAAATGTCATGAAACAATCAATTTTGAGGAAGGAAACCAAAAAGATAGATAGAATAAAACAGTGTTCCAGGCCATGTTAGCAAAATTTAAGAAAATTTTAGTGAATTGGAAGTAGTTGTAAAGTGTGAAATTATTGTGACAAATAGAATATATGAGCTTCAAGAGAGGTCAAATGGGCATAGTCATATGGCAATAAGTGTATTTATGAGGTGACAGAGCCAGAAAAGCTACAGGACTTTTGTAAATTGATATAAATCTTTCTACTTGGAAAATTTCACAGAACTCTTCATTCATGTTGTACTTTGAAAAATACCTGTCCTTTGGAAGAACTACTGTGCAGAAATATGACCACATTTTTACACAATGTTACTACTGAAGATGCCACAGAGGACTTGGAAATACCTCTAGCAATCAGTAGGGTGTCTTAGGTCATTCAGAAAGATAATGAGACTGCTATATAAATAATACAGTTGAAAGATAAGGAAACTGATTGCTTAATTATCTCTTTAGTTAGGTCAGGTTATTTGACAGACCGTTCTCTATGTGCCAAGAGTGGCATTTTGTCTAGTAAAAGCCAAGTAAAATAAATTAAATAGCTAGAGGACTACTGAGGGCTGTGACACTGAAAGGAGTTGCATAGGATTAATCAAGGCTTACCATTTAAGAATAATGGAAGAGATTTCAATAACACTGATGTATTTCCTAGGAAGATATAATGACATGCCATAGAAAACAAAGTCATTAAAGGAGTAAGAAACATTATTTCAAGTTCTGTGTAAGACTGTGTACCATAAAAGAGAATTAGGAAGTTTTCTAGGGATAGTGTAGAATTCTTTCTACTGCCAAAAGAAAAAAGTAGGAGCTAATAGTGCACAAGGCAAGGGCTAAAACTTCATGAAAAGAACCAGCAAAACAACCTAAAGCATACAAAATCTGGATGTTATAAGAACTTCAGCCAAGTCTGAGAAAGACTGCCACAGGTCAGGATTTTTTTATGTTTTTTTTAACATAAGAATTCTATTCTTAAGTCAAGCTACCAGAAAGTAAGGGCACTTCAGGTCCACTGACAGTTCTCTACTTTCTGTCATCACCTGATGTTCAGACTGCATTTATTACATCAAAATTAGACAAGAAGATGCATATTGGCTCATGCAAGAGCTTTTTGGTGTATGAAATTCAATTAGTCTCTAGTTCATCTTAGCTCAATGTTTGTGTGTCTTCTGAATTAGAAGCTGCAAGAGCCTAGTGAAGCTGAAACTTCCGTGTTCTAACCCTCTGAACATCAGTTTGAGAAAGGAGATTGGGTATTGGTGTGTTGACTTAGTGCTTCTATGTAAGACTCTTTGCTGCTCCTCATATGATGTGTCTTTAAAAAAAAATCTTACCTCTCTCAGCTGAAGTCCTAAAATAGTTTGGCAGTGATGAGACCAAATACCTTCTCCATACCATGAATCGTCCCTTTAGAATAAGCTACAATAATGGGGAAAAGATGCAAATCTAATGATGAAAAAATACCTTTGTGTTACAGTTAGTTTCTGGAAATTGAGAATAGTGCAGATGATATCAGTATCAAAGTTTGTAGGGAGCTATGAAAAATAGCATTTCTATTTCTGTGATAGATAATACTTCACCAAGGAGGTGGGGAAAAATGCTTTAAAATTTATTAATTATAATTTTATTAACTATAAAAGTATTAAAATATTTTAATTAATATTTTATTTAATTAATATTTAATATAAAGCTATTATGAATTATAATTACTATTTTAGAACATTGGTAAGAACAAACAAAAATTTTGAACAGGAAGAACTACTGTAATCCTTATCAATAAAAACTGTGGAAAATATTTTTATTTTTCCTTTGGCTAATGAATCAAGTTAAATAAATATAATTTGAAAATGCGCTGCAGACTGGAGTTTTTAATTTCTGCTTGTTGCAAAAGAATTTCAGAGTACTCATCTTGCGTTACTTATTATGCTTCCATTTTAGTTTGTCCACTGTTTATCTTTCTCAGACTCATGAAACATTCTTTGAGAAATATGCCTTCTTCCTTTCTGCCTGTCTCCTCTTAAATAACATATGATAGCACAGGACCGGCAAAATGACAGCATAACTGAATGAGAAAACTCTGTGACATGTCTCAATAAAACTTAGTGCAAATTACAGAATCACTGAAAGGAGTTGCTTAAAGCGTTACCTTTTGGATAAATTTAAATAAGGGAACCTCTTTGGTGAGTAAAATGTGGCTTAAAGCCATGACAGTTAAATCTGCCAACTGAGAGAATACCACACAGGATATGAGCTGGTCTGAAAACCTTTTCAAGTAAGTTCAGTTAATGCTGAACAACTCCATCATTTATTAGTTCAGTTCATGATGCTTAAAATAAATATCTCTATTGTGGGAATTCTATATCAATTATTTTTTGCTGATTTCAAGTCAAATCTGCCCACTGTTGTGATTATGCTTAAAGAGACAATCATTATTATTCAACTAAGTGTCCAATGAACGTGCTAATATTATATATGCACTAGAAAACTGAGTGAAAAGGCAAATGCTTCCACAATGTATTTCGGTTTCACGTTGCTAATATAATCACTTAGAAAAGAGAGAATAGATTACATTTTGCCCAGAAATTTCCCCTCAGAATTAGGAGACATTCAAGACTTATTTGTATAAAATCTAAAAGATACAGTAATCCAGGAATGTGCTGAGGTCTCATTGTTACTTTGATACTTGGATTAAATCAAAAAATGGACACATTGTAGAAGAAAGTAGCAAATTTTTTTCTAAATGATACAGTTAAAAATGGCTACTATAAAGTAAGAGAGTAAGAATGCATTTAATAAGTTAATATTGAAATAGTCTATCATTTGGTAAAGACTTCCAAAACTATAACCTGTATTTGAAAGTGTACATTATAGAACATAAAATTAAGATTAAAAAAATGAACTGTATTAATGCCTACAGTAAGTTTCCAAACTAAAGGTCAGTTTCTTAATACAGTCCTATCAGTTCTCTGGTTATTTGAATACCAGTCACTGAAAAATCACAGAGGAACTTCTGAATCTGAAATTCAAATAGAAATAGGTGTGACAAATTTTAAAGATTTTAGCTGGCATTGTCATAAGTCAATTCAAATTTCAGAACTAGTTTGTATGACAAAATAGCTCTAACTAATCCAATCCTCTCTGTTTTTCACAGTAGCATCTTGTCGCTTTTTGGTGAAAATAGGATTAGCACTTTGTATGATATTAGAAAAAAGTCCACAGATTTTATATTCATTTAGGAGATTTCAGAATCATGTAGAATTCATGGAGGAGGAGGGAGGGGAAACCCCAGATCCTGTAATTGACAGGTTTGATTTAAATCACTGAAAGTCAAATAACATAAAATTCCTGTGTTGTAATTTTCTAGTAATTTTTGAAGCAGAATTATTACGTTGTTCATTTAAAGTTTTCTGAAAGCATTTTTACAAAAGTCTTTTAAAGATCTAAAAATATATTGAACTCAATTTGATTGTGGCTTCTTTTCAATAAATCAGTTTATTTACAATTGCATTAATCTTGAAGAAGGTAGCATATTAAATAACTTTGGGGTTTTTTTTCCTGAAATTTAAGACAAGAAAATCGAACTTTTAAAATCTGGTTTTGCCTCTATTTTGGATTGGTAATTCAATTTCTTCTTCAAGTATTCACATAACACTCCATTTTGTTTCCCTCTCTAAATATTATCTTCTTTTTAAGATAACCTTTCTTTTTCATTTACATGAAATCTTTCTGAATTTAAAGTTTGCTCAACCACTTCAAGTAGGAGACCAAATAAGCAAAAATGTCTTTCACAGTTATTGCAATTACTGTATGATGCACAGGGCTATATAAAATAGTACCAACAGACATTCTGATTTTCTATAAAGTGAGAAAAAATATACATAAAATACATATACCCCTAAGAGCTGAAAAGGGAAGTATTTCTGTAGAAGAACAGCAAGAAATTCACTAAAACAGGAGTTTGCAAAATATCAGTGACAGATATGAAAACAAAACCACATCTTCACAGCTGATCATTTTGTGCAATAAAACTGCAAAATGAAACAGATGTCTCTTCATTTCTCGGCTTGGCTGACATGAATCACAGATGCCCATCAGCCAAAATAACTATAGGAAACACTTTACACTAAAAGTAGCAGGGAAATATTTTCCAGAATGTTTTTTTAGTACTTGAGTAAAATGAAAAATCTTTGCAGTGCTGATTGACACACTGCTCATGTATTTCAGAGTTGAGTAATGATTCACTGTACAAGGCTGTCAAGCACATAGGGCAGTCTTTAGCCACCTTGGTTCCTCTAATGGTGTAACAGACAGATAACATACAAATGCCGAAAATTATGTTTCGCCATTGTTTCTGCCTGTCAAAAACTTCCTACCAAAAATTCTGTGTCAGTTTTCCACCAGAAGTTCTCACCAGGATTTTCCCACTGGAGTTATCCTGCCAAAAGGTCCTGGTATTGTTCATGGTTATCATATCTCTGCGAACATCTGAACAGGGCTACGTGCCAAGAAACCACACACAACCTCCTTTGAATACCATAAAAGATGAACAGAAATTTGGGAAGAGCAGGGAAGAGGAGTGAGAAAGAGAGTTGGCTATAACAGCTAAAAATCTCTTCTCCACCTCGCCCTCACCTTTTCTTCTGCCGCCGTAAGCTGCCTACCGCCACCAGAGACTGGACTTTTGCCGTCTTGAAGTGGACTGAGATCCACCGTGCTACCCGCGTGAGTTTTTCCACTCTGACAATATATCTGAGGGCCAAGAGGTGCAGACCTAGACCTCTGCACGACCTGGGGCCGCCCGGTGTGGGCGAGGCCCACATCCCGGCTGCATTCCAGAGAACTAAGACCCCCTGCAGCTAAAGCGATAACATCACATGGAAGGTGGCAAAGACCAGAGGAAAAAAAAAAAGGCAAAAAACTGCTTCTCTCTCTCCCCCCCCCCACCCTACAGACCAACTCGGATACAAACGTAGTTTTTGGTGGTAATCTTTTCTCTGCTTCTAAAAGTAATCTTAGCATTTTCTAACCTTTTCTTATTTTTTTCCTTTTTCTTTGCATCTCTTAGCAATTAATAAAAACAGTTTTGGTTTCAATGGATAACTTGTATGAGTTTTAATTTTGCTCAAGGGAATATTTGAATCTAAAAGTTCTTTCTGCAATATTTAAGCAGATCGTTACATTTCACATGGCATCTGGATTGAATTAAGAGCTAAAGAAAATGAAATGAGAGGTATTCTCTTCCCTTGCTTATATATAGTACATGTTTTCACTCCTTGAATTATGTCTGGAAGCCTTGCTCCTTGTATCCCTAGTTTCCTGATCACCCAAGAAGACCTTCTGAAATGTCATTCTGAATTTGAAGTTTTTATACAATGACTGTGGACAGCTATATGTATATACTTATAATTTAAATTGGATTACCAATCCAAGGTAAATTATTAGCATTTTTTAGAAAGTACAAAGCGTTACATCTTAAAGTGTTCTTTTAAACTATGCAGGTTGGTATTCCTTTAAAATATGTTACTCATGTAAAACTCTCAGCTCCCTAGAAGTTTTTATGTGGATATCTCAAAGTCTTACATTCAACTCCCTTTCCAGAATTTTGTCTAATATGTGTGGAGACCACACTACAAAAACAAACAAACAAACAACTCCCCCCCCCAAAAAAACCAAAACAAAAACAAACAAAAAACTCCCAAACAGAAAAAAAAACCACCAACCCCCCCCCAACTATAAAGCAGAGGTAAAGAGGTTAATGATTTTATGTGTGGCGTAAAAATAATTTCCATATCTGCTTACTAAGACTCAAACATGTCTACAGGAGAGGCAATGGAAGGCCATCAACATTGATAACACCTTACATATAAAAATAAAAATTATACTAAAGGATATTTACATGTGGAATTGGATCTAAATATAGTTTTTCAAAAGCTTCATATTTTTTAGTGTAGAGATTTTCTTAGTTTTCTGGTTTAGTTCTGTTCACTGCATTGTTCAGGCTTCTTGTGCTAGGCAGCATTTTAAGGCACTAAAATATGGTTATTGGGATTGTTGATTATTTTACAAGTTCGTGACATGGTTTTGCTAAATATCATTCTTCCAAACAATTTCCATGCATCATTTGTAAACTAAATTTAGCCAGATACTATTGCTGGGAACTGTTTGCATGGAGTTATGCTATTCTGGAGATAGCTTATTAGAATGGAATTTGCAAGACTGCTAACCAATTTTGAGTCAAAGGACAGGCACTACAGCCCTGATATACTATTGTCAACTTTTTAAAATATTTACAATACTAGACCTGACTTTGGAAAGTGTATAGGAAAACTGCAATATGCCCATTTAAAGATTCCTCTTTTCCCCTCCCCATCCTCCATCCTTCTTGCTCAAACAGAAATTTATTTTGTATTTCTCTCACACATGCCTAAGGAAGAACAACCTCTTCATCACTCTGCTGTGAAAGTATTTTATCAAATGGTCATGGACTAGCAGTGAGTTCCTAGGACCAAAATGTTTTTGAAGATAAAATGATATCCAAGGAAGAAATGGAGAAGAAAACACTTAAGGACTAGTCACACTAAATGACATTATAAAATGGGCCACAGCCTTCAAGATACTGTCCAGTCCCTTAAAAAGAATGTTAATTAGAAGTGTGAAAGGTCACAAATTTAGTGGGCTATCAAGAGAGGAGCATGAGGGATTAAAGTTCACAGTAAAAATTCATTCCCCAAAAGAGTAGTGAGAATGGCTTGAAACCTTCAGTTTGAAGTCAGTAAGAGAAACAGAAGAAAAAGAAAGAAAAGGATTTATTTGCAAAAATTTTTTTTAACATCTACCTTTGTACTCTTCATGTTTGATGGAGTTTCCTATTTCTTTATTTATTGTGGAATGAAAAGAAGTAGTAAGAAAACATGTATTTTGTAAAGTAAACATACATGTATGTAATGTAAACAAAGTTTAATAGGTCTAAATATTTAAAGTGTTTCTCGAGGTTTACTTCTGAACTGGGAAAAAACAGAAAAACTTTTATGTAGAAAATCAAATTTCAGAACAATGATAGTTTTCAAATTTCTGCCATAAAGGTTTTGATCCAAGATTCCACATGAGTTCCTTCTGTTCCACATATTGCAAGTGTATGGGAAACATTCACTGTTTAAAAATGTTGTAGGACAGAGGCTTTACTGTTTGACTCTGGCTTATCCCACCACTCTCTATGTTTGATTCCAGCACAAAAGGCAAGGAAAGCCACATTGAAAACCCTAATAATTGAATACTTTACTTCTAATACTTAAAATGGGTGGTAGAGAAGGCAATATGAGGGCACCATAGACAAAAAAGAGAAATATTTTCATAGTTGCATACCAAGGGGGATATTTATACTAAGTTACATGTGTAACATTTTTTATTATCTGAAATGTGAGCTTAAATTAACAAAAACCCTTTTTACATGACTGAATATAATCTTACTGCAGATCTAGTTGATATTGTTAATATATGTTCAAATAACTGTTTTTAGAAAGGAAAAAAATGCGCTAGTTCTGTCGAACTTTTTGGAATATTCTGATATTGCTTGAATGTGATTTTTAAAAAGTTTATATTTGCACTTCAGTTTTGTAATTAGAACTTCTACTTGATTTGATACTTCTGCTGAACCCAAAAATAAATTTACAAACAAGAATACATTTCATGGTGAAAATAAACCTGAATGCCGGATTCTCTCAGTTAATTATGAAACCAATGAGACTGGAAGGAACTTTCCAACAAGATGATGAAAGAAATCATGCTAAGTGTATCCAAAAGATCAAATGAGCCATCCCCATTGCTGTATTGAACAACACAATTGAATAATTTTTGTCTAAAACAGTCAGGACTGCGAGTCTTATATGTGAAGTTAAGCTTTATATTACTTATATAATGGGTATTAAATCAATACTGAATGCTAACTAAATTTGTGGGTTTTTTTACCTTTCGGCTATTTACATTAGTTGGTGGAGAGAAAATGATAATGACTTAAAATGAAATGTTCTTCAATTTAGGAGAAATATAAATTATATGTAATGAAATTTTAAAAAATTATTATGACATGAAACCAGTTGTTCTAATTTCCTTAATTGTCTTGTATTCAGCCATGTTCTTTATAGACTTAGTGAGTTTACAACTAGCACAGCAGCTGTGAATTTTTAATAGAATCTCTTCTAGGAAGGAAAAGGTCAGTATTAACATAAAATCTTCTTTAAGAACTGTGGTGCAAAGGTTTCTTAGTAGAGAACAGGTGTTGCTGCAAAACTAAAATCTGCCAAAACAGTCAAGTTAAAAGATTCTTCAAGCTAAGTTAGGAAGCACTGACAGTCAGACAGTGATGACTGAAAATTAATTTCTTTTGTTGATGGTAAACATGTTTGTTGCACAGAGAATAATTTCACATATAATTAATATTTTTGAAGACATCCCATCCTTTTTATTGGTTCTGAAAGAAAATGTTTTCTTCTTCCATTTCAGCTTCATTCTGACCAGGATAAGGGAGATGGATCCCTCAAATACATTTTGTCAGGAGATGGGGCTGGTACTCTTTTTATAATTGATGAGAAAACAGGTGACATTCATGCTACTCGGAGAATTGACAGGGAAGAGAAAGCCTTTTACACCCTGCGTGCCCAAGCTATCAATAGAAGAACTCTGAGGCCAGTGGAACCGGAATCTGAGTTTGTCATCAAGATCCATGACATCAATGACAATGAACCAACATTTCCAGAAGAAATTTACACTGCAAGTGTTCCTGAAATGTCAGTAGTAGGTGAGTGCTTTATACTGAGACACAAATACCTGTCCTATGTTACTCAAAAAATTGTTTCCCCATCCTCTGAAAAGTCAGTCATTTGTGGAATTCTACCTGATGAGTTAAGTATTTTCCATTTTGGTTTGTTTATTCAATTACTGGAATTGCATCCAGAAACAGATTTTTATGATCTGAGATCTATTTCTACTTGGAATATTCAAATTATTAGCTTACAGTGCTTTGGAATATAAATATAAATAGAAAGTTGGTAATGGTGAATCATCCTCCTCCTTAAGACCTGTTAGAAGAGGATGACTAAATTAGCCTTTTGAAAACTCAATAAATTTTTTTCTTTAATTTTCACTGGAGGTTGCCAGTGGTAATAAGCACTGAATGGAGAGTTGTCTTCATTTTCACTCTCCCTGAGACTGAGGAAAATTATATATTGACTCATGTTGTTGATGCACCGTCTGAACGTAGACACCCTCTTTATTCTCTTTCAGTTTTTTTACCCTATAGACAAACCATCTTGCACTTTCCATTCCTCCTTAACTCCATTCGTGAATGGCAGCTTCAAGAATCTTAAACAGTTTTTTCTTCTGTTTGCAATGTATATGCAGTTCCTATCTTAAATTGTGGCCGGGATCATGACAGCTTGTAAAATTTATAAACAATAACACTTTGGAATATGAATGTTATTAATTAATGCATAAAATTCTTTAGGAGTAATTTTGAAAAACTTAAAAATAAATTAAGTCTCTTTTAAAAATTAATATTATTTTTTCATTGTATTGCACTGTAGCTGTAATAATATTGAATTCTGAATATTCAGAAAACAAACAATAAATTTATTTTAATTACTACCACTGCCTGAACTAGATCAACAGTGTTTTGAGATGTTTTACATGTACAGGTATTGAAGATTTAGTACTTACTTTCTGGGCTTTGTAAAATCTTAAAAGAGGACGAAAATACATAATTATTGAAAGATAATGGTTTCAACAAAGTTGTACAGCAATATGTGGAAGCATAACACTAATAGTTTTCTATGCCTAATAAGATATTTCAATCTGTTTTTAGTTTTTGATTGAATAATTTCTAATAGTTCCAACATTTAGCAAGCAGTTTTTATTATAAAGGAAAATAAATTAAAAAAAGAAAGAGAAAGTAATCTCATAGATGATTGCATAAGGTTGTACTGAAATCTCATCAAACTTGTCCTCATAAAGAAGATAGTTGATAAGTCTTATATCTTCATTGTTTCAAGATCTAACAAAATGTAATACCAATTTACTAATTTACTAGTCAATTCTCTAAATTTCCATAAAATATATAGCTTTAGGCAAAGCATCTTGAAAGAACAGTACTGCACTTTCTAGAGAAGCATATGGCAAGATTACAGTAGGGTTGAAAAAAATATGTCTCAGGGTGTCCATTTTGTTCCTCGTGTTCTTTCTATAAATTCCAGGAGGCATTGTTTAAAATGGGATTGGAAAGATCTGTGAACTTGATTTATTGGTTTTATTAAATATTTTGCTGTTATATAATATTCTTTTGATTCCTAATTTTTTCAGTCTGAATTCCATAAATATAATTTTTTTCTTTAAATGTTTTCAAATATTCAAGGCATTGTTTCAATGATTATAAAATATTCAGGTTGTAAGATTCCACTGTAACTTTGCATCTACATAGACCACACAGATTTTGAAACTACAAATTTTGCTGCATCACAACAACAACAACAAAAGAGATAAGATGATACAAGAAATATCCAAAAAACACCAATGGTTGAAAAAAAAACCCTACAAAAAAAGCTTGGGTACATTTAGTGTTAACCCTGTATCTTTTACAAATAGTTGTGCTGAAATAAATAGACTTTTTCTGTCAATAGAATTACCATAATTTAGAGAATTGTAACTCAGTTAAAATATTATCATGTTTCCAGATTTTAAAAATGTGCTCATTCAGCTACTAGACTGACTGACTGCCTACCTTATAGGTAGAATTTACTTTTAGCTTTATGGCTTATCCCTAGAGGTGTATATCCATCTGTGGTCTATGAGGGGATGACATGTTTCTATAAAGTATTAATCAAATTTAATTCATTTCCTCATAACACTAGTTTAATTTTCCAACTTAAAAAACCCTACTCCGTAATCTCAAAACTAAAGACTGAATGGAGAAGGGGAGAAATGTTCTGCAAGAATAAGATGCATAGAACTTCTGAGACAAATATAATTAATTAAAAATTGCAAAGTCAATATGTAAAAAATCTTCATGTATTTGTATAATAATAGGATATTATCACACGAATTACAAAATCTTTTTAAATCAGAATTTTTTCTGACATCACACAATTCAAGTATTTTAGTAGAGAAAATTTACATGAAAAATTTATGAAAAAAGAAATTATTATATTTGTTATGACAACTGGACCTCCCTGTCAGAAGAAAAATAAGAAATTCCTACTTTGCTCTATTCGCTCTCTCATTATTTTTATTTTTTAGTTATAATATTGCAAGTAGCCCATTACTAGTCCATTACTGTTTGTCATGGGCTAAGAAAGTGTCAGACTTGTTGATGTAAGGAATGCAGAGAGAAATTGAAGTCTTGGATGTAATTGTACTGTTGCATTGAATGTCTCCTGTAGTAATCACCTCTGTGAGAATATAGAAACATTTAACTTTTCCATATGCGATTATCTCATCCAGCATAGTCAACATAATATGGCATTACTATGGTGGGAGTCTGAGCAAGAGTTAGATTACTGGAAACACACCCTACCTTGCCTGGGACAGAGACAGCTCTGTCTGTGAGGTAGACAGAACACGATGGGAAGGATTCCCTACCCTCAGACTGTTCCAATTCACTGAATGTTGTGACTTAAGGGATAGGGGGGAATGGTGACCAGTTCCTACCCAGTCCCGCAGGCATGCCTCTTCTGTGACTACCCCACATTCATAGGAGCCCTTGCATAATAGGCAGAGGTAAATGCTGATCTTCCCACTCTGCTGATTTGCAATAGAACACAAGGAAATGGAATGAAATTTGAGCTTCAAGGGAAGCTCAGATTGGACGTTAGGAAAAGGTTCTTCACTGAGAGATTGGTCAGTCACTGGAACAGGTTCCCCAGGAAAGTGTCAGAGTTCAAAGAGTATCTTGAATGCTTCTCTTAGTCCATGATTTAGTTTTAGTTAGTCCTGCAAAAAGCGGGAAGTTGGACTTGATGATCCTTATGGGTCCTTTCCAATTCAGTATACTATGATTCTACGACAGAATTATTCACTAAAAATACATCTATATGTTTATAGAATGCCTTGCACTACTGCTGCTGTCTGTACCTCCAAGTTCAATAGTTTACAATCAGCCACTTTATCAGGTGTGAAGGTTGGACCACTAGACAGGCACATAAACATACTCAAACAGTATTTTTAAAAATTTTTATTTATTTAAATCAACTTTATAGAGAAAGGTCATTTTATATACAAGAGTATTGGTGAGTGGTAATAATAAAATGGGGTAGATAGCAAATGAAAAGGCATGGCTCTTTCACTACCAAAGATGATACAGGACCTGCTACAAGTAACATTGATCAGATGTCTTACCTTTTACTGGGGGAGGCAACGCTGGAACAGTGCTTTTTGTCCATTGGTTCCAATTCCTGTAGATGTTGTCATCATCTTTTATATGTATTTTCACCACATAAATGATGTTTTATAGACGATAAATATGGGTGCTTTTTTTCTTTGTTGTACTTTAAGTCCAGGTCAGTCTGTAATATGATTAGTAACTTACAACTTGTATTTGTTCCTTGTATTTATGTTATTCTGAGACTGCATTCTCAAAACCTCTGCTATCTGGTGCCTGCCCTCTCAATCCCAATACTGAATATCACTGTTGTAAATGGGCTTAATCTTATCTGTACTTTAAGAAGTGTCAGAAAGTCAACTGTTCTGCAGTTTTGCCACTGTTTTGTCAATTTATATACATCTGTAGTGCAGCCATGGTGATGAGATGTTCATATGAACTCTGTATGCACTCATCCGAAAAAAACAAGATAAAAATGGTATCATATCACACTAAGAAAAGAAAGAAGTGCACAAGTAGCAAAAACTTGAAATAATTGAGATCTGTGCATCCTTGGAGTACAGGGTTTGCTCCATCCTAAAACACCCTGTACTATGAGGTACTACAAAGATGGCTAAAAAGTAAGAAACAGACTATTAAATCTTTATCTACTACATCTGCCCCCATCCATAGGGTATCAAATCATGATGTAGCCAGACACCAGCCTTTTTCAGACAAAAGACAGTAGTTTCGATTTTTAACTCAGATGTGGTATTAACCAGAGGGATACCTGAGCATGTAGCTATTTCTATTATCAAATAGAGTGTATTGACAAAGGCTCATAAATTCTTTGTTGTCCTGCTCATCTTTCTTCTGCTGCTCATTAAACATAGGAAAGGCAGACATAAATGGGCCAACTTCAGGATCTTGCAGCTCAGTGAATATCCTAGAAGACGACTTGTTCTCCTGAAGTCTTTTTACTGATTACTGGATATTTAATCTTTTCATTTTTTACTTTTCTTACTTTCAAAGTTTATGACTCAGAATATTCTAATGGTTTTGATGACAATCTTCTGCTCTGTCCATCATATTTGTCCCATATCTCTATCTGCTCATTAGATGGTTTCTTTTCAGAACTGCACGAGTTTATTTTCCTCTATATGGATTTTTCCATGGATTTTGCCTACTAGTATATTTATAAAAATTTTCAGAACTTTTGATTTAGACTTTTTTTATTCCCTATATATTCCCTAATCATTCCTTATCCTTATTCCATCTTGTATCTTTGCTTCTAATTTAGGGATATCAATATATGCTTCAGAAGATGTAACCTCCCTCCGAGTTTACATGTGAAGTACAGGTTGTGTGTCCTACAATTAACCTGTCGTCTCTGCCTCTCATTATACTTTTTTCTTTCTCCTCAGAAAGCAGTTAGAGATACTATTGCTTAACTTTTTACCTAGGCTTCCTATATACTCCCTCATTAGTGTTGTTCACCAATTCCCAATTCTTAGTCCTTTCTGCCATGGCATTTATCTTATACCATTTCCTTCTGGTTTCCTATTAACATAGATTTTTTTTTTTATATAGAGTTCTCTCACCAAACCCTTTTTCAACTTTTGACTTATAATTCTATATCAATAATGATAGATTTTGAAACCCCAGATTCTTATAATTTTAGATTTTTACAAAGTTCAATTTCACTCTGCACACAAATCCTGCTGCAAGGACATAGGACAAAAAGTTAAAAAAATAGATTAAAAAAAGAAGAAATCCCCCATCAAGATTAAACATTATTTTTCCTTGAAAGGAACATCTTAAAAGAATTGAAAGTGATTTGTGCACAAACTTACTGTTTTCTAAGTTACAAGAGTACCATGTAGTCAAAGACATTTCTGACATCAACTTCTCTGAATATGCAGCCCATTCAAGTTCTTTTTTGTATTCTGCAGCATTAAATAGTTTTAATGTCATTATTTCCTCTCATTTTCATTAGAAAGAGTAGAAAATTTCTATTAATTTGGCTTGTTATTTGTATGGATAATTTACTATGGAGAGTACTTGCTCTAGGTAAATATCACGTAACTCAGTTGGGAGCAAAGAAAAGATAAAATCTAAGTTTAGAATTCAGCTCTACAATGCTGAATTCTCAGCATTCCTTTTCCTAAGTAATTATCTTCAGTGATTTTTATTAACATATATGCATCATAAATGCACTCTGAGGTCGAAGTCATTAATACTTGTGTGGTGTTTGAAAATACTTGCACCGAACATATTAAAAAAGGCCAAATATATTAATTACTATTATAGTCCTAGACCCTAGGGAGATTCAAACATTATAATTAAACTCATGTTAAAATATACCTTCTGAGAACTACAATAATCTGACAGAAGTCTGTTTCTTTCTGGGCCAAGTTTACCACTGTATAATTCTCATTTATGGTATAGTAAAATTTGCAATTATGCAAGGAGAAAAGAACAGAATTCATTTGTGTTATTAATAACATAGATGGTACCATACTCATAGGTCTATAGAATGGCTTGAGTTGTAAGGGACCTTAAAGATCATCTAGTTACAACTGCCCCTGCCGTGGGCAGGGATACAGGGTTGCACAGAGCCCCACAGTCTGGCCTTGAACACTTCCATGGATGGGTCACCACAACTTCTCTGGGCAACTTCTCACCCCCCTGACAGTAATGAATTTCTTCTTAATATCCAAACTAAACCCACTCTCTGTCAGTTTGAAGCCATTCCCCCCAGTCCTATCACTATATACCCTTGTAAAAAGTCCATCTCCAGCTCTCCAGTATATTATCACTGTCATTCATGTCCTCCTATGGAGTTCAGATTAGGATCTGAGGGCCAAAGACCGACTTCATCAGAAGCAACTTGTGTCTACATAAAAGATAGACCAAGGCCCACACCAAGCAGTGCTCACTGACACCCATAATGTAGTTTTTAAAGCTTGGCATAATTGATCATCTTCAATGCCTTTGCATTATTGGTCCAGGTTTCAGGCCAGTACAATGTATTTATATTCTTGAGCATCAGTAATCTTCAGTGTACTGAATCAAAGCAAAACCAGCTAGTGGTTTGACAGCTGATGTGCACAATGTAACTGATATATGGGTAATACTACTCCTGTTTGCTTCTTGGGATGGTTTCTGTCAGGTTTTTCATAGGAATCACTGATCCCTCTGTGAAAGCCTAGAAAGCATGTCTCTTTTCTACTTTTGAGCAAGAGCCAAGATCAAAATGGTGAGTTCTGCACCCTGAATGGCACATGGCAATGTAGTGGTGCTCTTGCACTTACCCTGCCAGGTACCTAACTCATGGCCTGTAAAAGCCAAAGAACTGAGGTAACATTAAAAGGTACAGATCATCCTTACTGCTTCTGGGTAAGGGGTGTACATTGTCCTGAGCGTATCCCTCCAAGTAAATTGTACTGCGTGATAGTGATAAAAGTACAAGCCTCTTCCCACAGATTGTAAAAGAAAACAGGTTCAAATCTACAGTTTTTAGAAGTGTCTGACAGATTTTATTGGATATATATATGCTGCCATGCTCATTGCAGCTACAGAGAAGAATAGATGACACACTTTGTTCTGTTTCATGTGTATGTGTATTAAAATAGTATTAATGTTCATTGTGACACTCATAACTAAGGCATCAATAACTATTTTATACATACATCTTATTACATTTTGAATGGAACTATTATATTTTAGAGCTATGAAACCTGTTCTTTAGTTTTCTTCCAAATTATCCTTCAAAGTTGATTCTCCATGTTTTTTTAAACTAACATGAAATAATAATCTCATTTAATTGGCCTATTCATGAATACTTCCAGTTTGAACATATGAAGGAAATGTGAAAATCAGAAACAAGAAATGGTATAGTTACATGTATCAGAGACAAAATATTGTCTTTCATGGGTTTGCAGTGTAGACATTTCTGACTAATGCCTTGTGCTGTTGGGACAACTTTGATTATAACTGTTCTGTTTTTATGAATATAAAATGGAGGAGCTGTAAACTTTACTTGGATAATCCTATGTTGGTCAATGTACTTGGTGGTTTGATATTTTTTTGCCTTTCTTCTTAAACTTGAAGCACTTCAGGTACTGAACATGATTTGTCTTATCTTTCTTTTACATATCTTTGCTATTTCAAAGAAAATATTCTTTAGGAGCAAGTATACATTCTAGCACTGCAGATTACTATATGGTAGGATGGTCCAAAAAATGCATTTCACAATCAAGGCAACAATCCTCAGAACTTAAATATATTCAACAAAAATGCCTCTGTATCTTTTAATGGAACAGTTATATAGACATATATCTACAAATGGAGTGCAGTGTAGCTGAAGGCATATATATTCATATGCGTGAATCATAAAGAGACAAAGCTTTTAGGACAGATCTATCACCCCTACATTCTTATCCTTAAAATTATTCAGATTTTCATGTTCAGCCATAGTCTAGACACTCACTAGACATTCATTAACACAGTAAAAACTACTCATAACTTTTATCTTATTTTCATTATAACTCTGTAGCAATTTTTACTTTTTTTTGTTTTATTTTGCATTTGGGACTTTGCTTTCTTAAATCTGTGATTCATTCAATTTTAATATGGAATAATATAACCAGGAATCTGCCTATTTTACCTTGTTTATAAAATGCAAGTAGTTTTTGGCACTCACTCAAATAAGAATTTCTGTTCTCTAGCAGTTGAAAACTGAACATTTCTGAGAACTTATCAGTGTTTCAGCAGTTAGGTACATGCTTGTTCCCTTGATATTGGTGCCATAATTGAACAATTTACACATAAAAAGCAGATCATGTCATGAAATTCCAAATAAATGGAGGTAGTTTGGCATTCGCTTCTACTTGCCATTCTATATATATTAGAATAAAAATGTAGCATAGTCAAGCTATGAAAGAGACTAAGTAGCTGTGACAAGGGCCTTAGATTTACAGATGCTTTATTTTGTAACATTTGGCAGTATTTGGTGGGGAAAAGAATTTTGAAAGAATTGCAATAAAAAGGGAAATAAGTTTTGAAGTCTTCTGATCATCAGATTATCCCATGGCTAACCAGTCACATGTGTGTGATGATTTTTTTCCTTTTTTCTTTTTTTTTGTTGTTTCCTATATTTTTAATTTTCTGTAGTCTAAATATTCAGCAGATTTCAAAGTTCATATGGTAACATTTCTTCTGGTAGTACCTATCTGTAGTAATACTTGGAAAGCAGGGAGAATTGATGAATTGTTTTTCTCAAGTTCCAATGACCTATTTAATCATCTTTTTCTGTCATGTTCCTGCATATGGAATTTCATATCATCTTGGCATCATTAAACATAAAAAAACAAAAAAAAAAATCCAAAAAACCCACCAACCACCCCAAACCTGGAAAAATTAGTGTAATAAAACCAAATGTCTTCTGAAGAATGTGATTACATTGAATTATTGTAACTTGGTAAGAATTCAGCTCAATCATAGCTACTCTTTACATTTGCTGATTAAATACTAATTACACTTATGGGATTAGGGAATTATAGATAAAATTTGCATAGGAGACCCTGAAATAGGGAAGAGTGTACCTGGAGTTGGCTATAAGATCTCAAATATATTTGGAAAATCCAGTTGACATAGCTGAAATTCTCTTTGGTATCTGTTGGAATGGAAATTGATGCTCTTAGACCTCCACCTAGTGCCATCTGAAACTAACTTGACTTTGAATGTTTAAGGTACTTCTGTGGTCCAAGTTACAGCAACTGATGCCGATGACCCTTCATACGGAAACAGTGCCAGAATAATTTACAGCATACTTCAAGGACAGCCATATTTCTCTGTGGAACCAGAAACAGGTCAGGAAAATTTCCATTATTTTTATTTACCATAAACTTTAAACTTTTTCTTTCATTCAAAAGATCTCAGATCATATAAAAAGTAACTCATTATTATTTCTTGTTTTTTTTTTTCATGAGATATAATTTTTGTAACACATATAAAAACTCTGAGTTATTACAGTTGACACTATGAAGTATAAGTAATTTTTATGGTGGTACTATTGATAGTGTAAGAACTAAGTAACAACATTTCTGATATAGGCAGAAAAGATTATGTTTTTCTTAATGGTTCTACTTGGATTAATAAAAGATCTTCTTTCTACTCATAAACCTTGTGCATAAATATCTTGAATATCTGGAAAGGGAACTGTGATGTAGACCTAAGACTTCAACCAAGAGATAGCTTGTACAAAAAGACTATTATAAAACTTATGGATGGAAATTTGTACTTTGAAACATTAAGTGAACATTTTAGAGGAAGATTTCAAGACTAGTTAAAAAAAAAGACGCAGCAGATTGCTGCACATAAAACATAAAGATATTATTAAAAATTTTATTTTTTAATTCTTTATTTATTTCAGGCATCATCAGGACTGCTTTGCCCAACATGAACAGAGAGAACAGGGAGCAGTACCAAGTAGTTATTCAGGCAAAGGACATGGGAGGCCAGATGGGTGGATTATCAGGGACCACCACCGTGAACATCACTTTGACTGATGTCAACGACAATCCACCTCGATTCCCCCAGAGTAAGCTGCATTTAACAGTTGCCTTGTACTGTAAGAGTTAAGCAGTCACCATCTGGTTTAATTTAGAGCAAACCTAGATTATGGGGCACACATAAACAAAAGGCTTATGTACTGATTATGATTATTAAAGCAGTATATTAAATGTCACAGCATTTGTTTGTTAGAAAACAGTTACATGGTCAAATATAACTTCAGTAAACCTGGAATACTTCCCAGTAGTATGGGAAGGGGAGGTAGGTGGACTCATAAGAGCATTAGAACAATGTTTTTCTCTTTTCTTACCTATTGCTTAAATCCCACACACTCCCCCACTGGAGAATAAAACATGTAGTAATTCTGGATATGCAGAAATGTTTGAATTGTAGTATCTGCTTAAATATTTAATCATGAAGACTGTGGGAAAAAAAATACTTGAAGGGAATCAAACAGATTTGTACTTTTTTCAGCTGCAGAGCTACAAAACCTAATAGAAAATTTCCAAAAGTAAAGTAAAATACATTTAAATTTTTTTGGTAATTTTTGAAGCTTAAGTTTAGTGAAGCTTTTTATAATGCTTTTTACCTTCTGATAATACAGCTATCTAGACTTTGTATACTTAAACTAAAATATAAAAATGTTCTCGGTCTCTATCTAACATAGAAATATTAAACCATGTAACATCAAAATTGTAAAGGTTAAGTATTTTAAATACATTTAAAGCCTTTTGCATTAATTAAAGTTGTAATATTTACAAGATTATTTGGACTTAGGATTTAGAGTATTCTCACCAACCATTTTTTCTTCTATGTAACTCTGCTTAATCCAGTAGTTACAGATTCACTCTTTAGGATCAAAATAACATAATCAACTTCAAATGATACTCTTCATGGTAGAAATAGAGGTCGTAACTTTGTTCAATTTAATATTGCAGTTAATATATATGGTTTTAGCTAAGATGTTTATCAGCATGTGATTTTATATACACACTCAAAATAAAAAAATCCTGAACAATCAAGTAATTAGAATTTGTGCATTTCCACAAAGGTCCTATTCTGGACAGAATTTGTTGTTAATTTATCATTTTATGTTTTCTATGTATAACTTTTATATTTATTATTTTCACAATTTTCATTGGTATATAGAAGATTATGGTATTTCCATCACTGCATAGGTGAGGCATGCTGTATTGCTCCTCTCTGGACATGTTGAGAAGATTATTCAAAGAGGTGTCATGTTCAAAGCCTTACAGAAAAGAAAATTTTAACAGTTAAATTTTTTTTCTTGTTTCTTGTTTCTTAAACGGTGGGTAAAATTAAAAGTTAAAATGATGGAATCAACTTTCTAGACCATCTTTACTTGATTTATCTGGAAGTCCAAGATCATATTTGAGTCAGACAAGGACTTGATGTAGAATCTCTGCATTTTTCTTTAATGTCAGGTTAAATCAGATGTGTCCTCTGCTTTAAAGAAACTTTTAGTCTTACTCCTGATGAGCGTTTTTTGTTGTTGTTTTATTTTTCTCTCTACTTTCTCTCTGCTAATTTCTTTGCTAGATATAAATGTGTATTTCACTGGTAGTGAAAACTAAAACATTTATAAAGATGACTCACTTTACTAGATATATATAAAAGCAAAAATAGCTATTGACTTTTTAAAAAATCATTATATTTAATCTCAAAATGCAAATAGACATTATAATGATTCATGATTTTAACAGAGTTTCATGAGACTACTGGAATTGAAACTGATTAAGGTAAATTATTTTTATTCTGTTCCATTAATAAAAATCCAGATGTAATAGGTTCATGAGACAATAATATTCATATCAGATTTATGAAATACCAGGAAAAGTATTAAAATGCCCATTATGTTTTCACAGGACTCAGCATATTATAGCTATATGTTTCAATAAAATGTTTCAAACTAGCTTAAATGTCTCCCAGAAGAAACTCATATTACAATTGTGGAAAATTCACATAATTCATTTTATCATAGTTTCAAAAAAAAAAAAAAAAGATGGAACAAGGGTTCTTCAGAATATTTTTCTCGTCCTAAAGATATGCTGAAAACCATACAGATAGCAGTGGCTCTTCTTTTGAGGAAACATGATAAAATTGACTGTGTTGCAGAAAGGTCATCAAAGACCTCACACATTGGATCTCTGTTTCAACTGTAATATTTCCCAAGTGTTCTCAGAAGTAAGGAGATAGTGTTGGCCAACAATAAAGGGTTAAGTGATTTATGGTCTTAGAAACCTGTGTCTGACTGAAACTCAGTGCAACTAAATTATGGCAGCCCATGTCTCCTGTGAGACTATGGCCTGTAGTACTCTATGAAAATATTTATTTTATATGCTTATTTGAGAGTGAATCAGAAGAAGGGTAAACAAAAAAATAAGGCTGATTTTTCATTCTTTATGACTGACTGAAGTATTTGCAGTCCAAAGTGTGTAGACTTTAATCTTTCAGCTGATTTCCACTCCCCTTAGTATATGGAAAAGTTTTCCTTTCCTTGATCCTCCCATTTCTTTTCCTGACAGACAAATGAAAAAAAATCACCCACTGAAGTAAATGCAAACAGTAAACTACTTTTCCACAGAAGAGAGAAATAAGATTGACGGCAGAGTTTTGCAAGCGTAATTCTCGTTCAGTGTAATTTGTGGTCTGAGAAAGTGTATAAAGCTGCACTGCACCCCATACTTAGCCAATGCATAAATGTCTCCAGTGACATAAATAATAAAATGAAGCATCTCATACTATGGTGGAGATTTCTATAAATGGATAGGTTAGATTAAAAATTATCTTTCATATTATAAATTTCTGGTTATTTTCACTCTCTGTTTCCACTACCTTATTAGCAATTCAAGATATGAGCTCTTACCACTTTGTAGACTAAATTAATGACTTGGGTATTGCACTGGGAGTCAAAGAAATATCCACAAGGCATAGCTTAGGGGTGTAGTTTTAAGCACTCCAGAAAAAAAATGTGGAGAATAGTTCACACTCCATAAAAATAATTATAATGTATGAATATTAACTGGAAAAAAACCAAACTACAGTCTTTCACTATAGTCTCACGTAGTACTGATTAAATATTAATGGGTGCTGAGGCCATTTTTTTAATCTTTTTTTTTTAACCATTATATGAATGGTTAGAGAGATTCTCTACTAATGTAGCAAAGTATTTAGGTATTAGATAAAGGTAATAAAAATGTTAGAGCAAATGCAGGATAAATCACTCGATTAAACACCAAAGTGTAACTGAGTAAAAATAAATACATGTAAATAGAACACAGTGTACATGGCCATAAAGTATTCATTCTGCTGCTATATGTCAGTTTCGTATTAAAAGCTGCCTAAATAAAATTATATGAAGAGGTTAAAATTCAATATTTTTCATTCAAAATTTAATTGCAAACTGTGTGAACATATTTATATTTTAATTTTAGGAGTTTTTTTTAGGCTTGGCAAGTGGTAACATAATAATAGAACAGAAAATTAACTCTGTAAGTTAGCTCTGTAGAAGCATAAAAAATCTCAAATGACCTGATGAATAATAGGGGTTTTTTCACTGAGTGTCACTGTAGCTGACTTGTAATACACCAATACTCTTCACCTCTGCTTTCCTGAAGATATGTTAAAATCATGTTGCCAGTGGCTTTCTCATACAACCTTGCCACTGCTCTCTCCCCATGATTCTTTTTAACTGCACAAAACTAATAACAACCCTTATGGACTTTTCTGTACTGTTTATTTATGACAATGTATATGTGTCCTGCTTTTTGGGTAGGCTGTTCAGTTTTTTCCTGTTGTAGTTGCTGGTCTTTGCCACTTCCACTTTTATTGTTATTGTCAACTAAACTATATTTCTAACTCACTCAGTTTAGTCCCTAAGTAGAACAGCAAATCTTGGAAAACTTAACTAAGGCCATAGAAGAAAATGTTTTTCAATAGAGATTTGATGACTTCACTTTCATCTTTGAAATGACAACCATATCTGCATTAATTTTAAAATCTTTTTCTGAGGATTCATCATAGTGCATTATGTCCCCCACGTGTTTTTATAACATGTGTTCTGACAGATGGGACCAAATATCTCAAATCTTATTTACAGTTTTCACACTAAGCCTAGGACATAGAATACTAAAATATATGGTAAGATGTTTATTTCAATTTACTGCAGCACATCTGAATGATGACAGTTTTATTCCTATGTGTTTTATCAGCTGTATGACACCAAAATAAAGGGATACAACTGAGCTAAGAAAAGTAGCAAAACCCTAAAATTGCAGTGTTCATAAGCCCATTTAAATATGAATTAACTACTTTAACAAGTATAGGCACACCTGCTTGTGGATTTTCAAAAGTCTACCCCTGCATTAATATATTACTCAAATTTATTTAGTATGATATCTGACTATCTAATTTTGAAAGCTGAAATGTCAGTCTGTTGCTTAGAATTGACCAGTGAAGTCAAGGAATTTTGTTCTTTGTATTGCTTCCAAAATAAAATAGATTTAAAATGTATCCCAAAGATTAGATATTAAAGGGTAAAAAGTAGAGTGAAAGCTGGCAAGAACATAAAGCAGTCTTCCCACATGATGTTTCAGGAATGAAAGAAAAAGAAGGGCAAGAGAAGTACAGACAGTTGATTCTTTGAGATAGAGGTCCTTCTCAAGCCTATTTTTCTATGAATTTGTTTTTTCTACAATTTTGTTTGCAATCTTCTATCTAAAGCTTTCCTTTGCATAGTTCTCTGCCTCAAATTTTTAAATGGCAAGGTCTCTAGAATAAAAGATACACAAAAATATGTTATCAGCTACTGTGTGACACGATGCTACTTAATGCATGTCTACCAACTTGTGGGTGTCCTGAGTGGCTCTTTGTCTCTTTGACAGGTACCATCCACCTCCGTGTTCCCGAGTCTTCCCCAGTTGGGACAGCCATTGGCAGCATTAAAGCCACAGATGCAGACACTGGAAAAAATGCAGAAGTAGAGTACAGAATTATAGATGGCGATGGGACTGACATGTTTGATATTGTGACACAGAAGGACACACAGGAAGGCATCATAACTGTGCGAAAGGTGTCTATTAACAGCATTCACTAAATGATTTTTGTGTTAATATTATATCACAAATACTCATTGCTTAGATCATGAGATGAAGTGCTAACTGCTTAACATTTGCAAGCATCCTCAATCACTGACTGAAAGGGACTATTTCCTTTTAAGGTGAACTGGAAATAAAAGTCGGTAACTATAGCTGAGATGCAGCATAGGTGTAAAGCATTGTTGCCAGCAAAGTATGAAAAAAGGGACCAGACTCACTAATTATCTCTGTGTTTTTAAACGCAGACTTCTTTCATATTCATGTAACCTATTTTGTTCAGCAAGCGATCAGCAGTTCACTCACTACTTGGAGACATAGGTTTTCCTTATCTGTGAGATTCTCATCTCCTTGCTTGACCAGTGTATGCCAGAACACACTCATGAAAGTTGAGTTGCAAGTTCAAGTTCCTCTGTTTCCAGCATATCAGATGGTTACCACATGAGCAGTGTGTACATAATGATGGTGTTCTTGTTTCAGAGCTAGCTTTAGTTGTACCCTCTGTCTTGCATTGCCAGGACACTTTCAGATGCTTATCTTCTAAGTGCTTATCTCACAGTTAGAAATGCCGCTCTCCTGCTCCTCTACAAATTCTTTTCCAGAAATCTCTTGGTCCTTGTCTTTGGGCTTTTAAGATGTGTTTCTAAAGAGTTCAGGCATCATTTCTATCATAAAGCACTGTTTATATTAGCTTTTCAAAGAAATCTCCTTAAGCATAAAATAATGAATTAAACAGTGATATAAAATATATCTCCACATCTCTTGATAATGGCAACCAAGGAAAAGATAAGTTCTGCAAAGATAAGAGTGTTACTCTTCAATCTCTGTATTCTTCTGTGTTCATAGTCACTGTAGTAGTTTACCTGGGAAAGAATGACCAAACAAAGTTTGGGGTCTACTATTATACTGAACTAATGGAATCTTGAAAAAACAGTCCAGTACCTGAATCAAGCATAAAAAAAATTGTGTTATAATACAGCAGTTCCAAAAATGTCACTACGAAATACTGATGAACAAGGTCTTCTGATTTTGTCATTAACAATCTGACAGAATACGTATTTTTCAGGATGCTTTCTCCTATTGATGAATAAGTAGTTTATTGAATACCAAAGACAACAACATTAACTAGCAAGGGAGAAGATGAGAATGCTGAGTTCATCGATTTAGTAAAATATTCTGGGATTTTATTATTATTATTTATCCCCGTTGATTGTAATTTCTCTTTTTAGTGGTGAATAACAACAAATAGCCGATGTTCCTTTACTGAACCCTTAAGTTATTAAGTCTGATTTTAACATCTACTGTAAAAGAACTTTTTCTATACAATTTTTTCTATACAAGTTCTCACGGACAAAATAATTGATTTGCCACAATTTCATATATTTGGGCAACAGTTTGGTTCATTACTGTTAACGGGTTGGAATACCTGTTTAATCCACAGGTTTCATATTCATGTTTTGCAGTGTAGGTGGAAGAGATGTCCAAATAGGATGTGTATGTTGTAGTAGCAAGTTTACGTATTCATTGTGCACATTCTGGCAAATTAAGCCAGCTAACTAGAATAAGGCAGGACTAGCATTTTTTCTTCGCTTCTAGGCTTGAAGCCATCATCCCTTAACAGCAGCATGCTGCACTTTATAAACACACCAATAGTCTCAGATCTAGGTTAAATAGTAACACTGTGTTGCATTTTTCAACTGTATTCAAATATTCTACCATCTGCTCTAACCACTTTTTTAAAACAAATCTGGGGCAGTGAAGAAACTCATTCTTTCATTGGACTGCATCTTTCTGCTCTTGAATAGTGTATTTAAATGTCTAATCTGTCACTTTGCATCTTTTGTGAACATTAATTAGTATTTAAAAGCAGTTAGGAAGAAGAAAAATAAGTCTTCAACTACCCATTTTGATGAATGAAAACCACTAGTTCTATATTTCTCTGAGATTTTGTGAGAGTTAATGAAGTCTTCTTTGTGTCAAAAAGGTAAATTCTCATCTTGCTCATTTCCTCAGAATCATTAATTAGCTAACATTTTTCATCTATGACAGATAGAAAAATTTGAAGGAATAGAATTCTTTTCTATCCAAAGTGATTTCTAATTATAACCCTGAGCCATTCCTCCTTCCATTTTAAAAAGGAACTGCTGACAAAAATGTCAACTCTATTTTGCAAGAAACTCTGATGTTGGATTCATTAAATTAAATGAAAAGGAACAAGATTAAGCTCTTACTGTTTCTCTAGAGATAGAGAGCTTTGACACACACACCTTCCTTAAAAGGCATCTGAAACATTCCTGATATTTAAGACCAGCTACGTAGGTTTGACAATAAGAATACTCTGGCCATTTTAATTATCCAAGAGTTTACAGTATTTCTTGAGAAATATTAGTGTTAAGTACCTTGTTCTAAACTGTTACTATTTCCACTATGTATTTCAAGTATTTTAAATGCTGTGATTTTTTCAAATCCATGTTCTTGTGAAACAGCTGCAAAGTTCCCTAAATAATTGGTTTATTTGCACTGAAAATCTATTTGTCATTGATGCTGAGATAATTCAACTAATTTTCAGGAAGAGACACTTCCTCTAAAAACCATGGAAATTTCTTACTAGACAAAGTAATTCCTGTGGTGGGGAAAATTTGAATTGTGTTGGTGTTCCCACAATGCAGGGCAGTATCTGATAAGGCTGGAGTCCTCTTCAGTTTCCATTATCTGTCAATATATAAATGTAATTTAATAAGCTTTGTCACAATTTTTATTTTAGCCACTGGATTATGAGACAAGACGACTTTATACTTTGAAAGTAGAAGCTGAGAATACCCATGTGGATCCACGCTTCTATTATCTTGGGCCTTTCAAAGATACAGCTATTGTGAAAATCTCTGTAGAAGATGTAGATGAACCTCCCATTTTCAGCAGATCTTCTTACCTTTTTGAGGTGCATGAAGATATTGAGCTAGGGACAATAATAGGAACGGTAATGGCAAGGGATCCTGATTCAGCCTCAAGTCCGATAAGGTAATATTTCAGATTCTGTAAATCCATTATGTGATAAAGAAATTAAGATAAATAGTAATACAGCTTGAATTTGCATGTATACATTATTCACAAGAATAAGGCGGTAGTGTTTTTTGTTATTTATTAGTGTCCCGTTATTTATTAGTGTTCTCAGACAGAACTGAGAACTATGTTAATCTGTTAACCTCCAAACACATTGGGGAACAGCCATTCACTTACACACAAGAGTATGTTATAAACTATATTTGGAGGGAGAGGAGGGTATTAGTTTATTTTTCTATAACGCTTAAGCTTTAAGAAAAATGTAAGACAATGCTTTCCAAGGATATATGCTGTCTGAAATACCAAAAAAAAGTACCAAATTTACATTGTGATAAAAGAACCTTATTTAATGACTTTATAGTCAATTGCCACATATTTCTTCATAAGGCCCAGGTGGATTAGAAAGTGAAAATGAATCTTATTTTCTCCTATGGAAATTCATGTGTATGGAAAAGATAAGACATAACAGCACACCTCTAAAATTTGAGAATATATAAATAACTTAATGCTGCAACTTTATCTACTCTAATTACATGAGACAACTGCCAGTTTCAGTAATTATACTATCTTAATTGTGACTGAAAAAGAACAAACTTGGAGCTTTTGCTCATTTTGTATCTGACGCAACTTGAAGAACTGTTGTAGGCATTTCCCTCACCACTATTATTTACAGAGACTAGTAAGCTAAAGATTATTTTATATGTTTTTTAACGTCCTTTTGATTTTTAATTTAGAAGAATAAGGTGGAGAAAACCAATAGTTACAAGAGCAAAGAAATTTGTAAAATGCTGAAAGGGACCACTGAACCTAGATTTAGTTCTCTTGAAGAAAAAAAATCAAAGATATATGTGATATTGTTATTCATGGTACAATAATTGCAGATTTCATTTAATGTTATCTATTTGAAAACAAGAACTTAATTCGAATGGCATTTGTTTTGTTCCTCAATTTTCAAAGCAACCTTGTATTCAAACAATAACTACCTAGGATAAGTTTTTACAAGCTTTTATTTCTTACAAGATCAATACCAAATACAAAGTACAATATGTTTACCCCAGAAGTTAACAGCTAACATTTAAACTAATGTAGTCTGAAGGCCGGCATATGTTGAAATTAGAGCAGCTTCTATAATGCTTTAACACTGTTATTTAAAAAAAAATATCATAGATTCAGGATGTGGCATTGATTCAGGTTTTGGAGTTTTTTTCTGTTTAGCTGTTTTTAAAAATACTAATTTCTCTTTATTAAAACTACATGTAATTTAGGCTTCCTGTAAATTGAGTGCAAATAGCTTTCTGTTGCTCTAATTTCTATTTCTGTTCAATGAATATGAAGGTATTTTCTGGAAATAATAATTTTGGTACCATTTGGAAGCCATTAGAAGTAATATGATGGGGTAAAAATATGTACTTATCTCATGTTTTAATGAAGCAATGTAGAAAAGATCTTGTTAGCTAGAGAAGTGATCATTGCCTGTTGAAAAACTGTTAGGTAGAGTGCTGCTGATATAATTTCTTGTCTTCAATAAAACTAATACCATGGATGAAGTAAAATGAAATGCTTATCATATAAACCAAATAGTCTTAAGTATAATTTCTCTACAAAATAGAAGATTTCTATTTCGTTCTGAGAATTATTATAGTGAGCTAACAGTAAAAATAATAGTTTGAGCAAGTCTTTATTGCACTTTCAGAAGTCTTCTTTGACTGTTCTAATTTTTCTTTTGTTTTGTTTCTGTATTCATTTTGGTGTTGACTTCTTTGTTGAAGTTTCATTTGTTTGTTTTACATATTTACTTCTATTGTGTCTGGTAGATTGAGCAAACAATAGACACCAAAACTGTATAAATATTATTTTCACATCACAGCATTTTTTTTATTTGGCTCAATTTATTTAAGGACTGTAAGTGAAACCAGATACACTTGATGAACTGTTTAGATCACTCATAAAATTTTATAGAAATATGAACAACTGTTTCTATTGCACCGTACAATTGTACTAGCTAACTTTTTTAAAAATTTGGTCCAATTCTGCCACATACACTGATAAGTGCTCTGTATTTGGCAAAATCCTACATTAAATTCCACATCAAAGGTTCAATCCGAATTGAAAGCAGTGTTAAATATTAGGAAAAAAAATGAGGAAAAGAGCAATTTTCTGATACTAGTTTGACACCATCATATTATGTTAGGAGTTGTTTTGCCTGCAGAAGTATAACTACAGCAATATAGAAGGTCCTTTAACGTCTCTTCATGAAATTTCTGCATACAGATTTTTTTAACTTGATCTCTAGTGAATTATTATATCCTGAAGTGTAGCAGCTAAACTTATGACAATCCTTCTGAAAAGCTCATGAATTACTGTCAGTCTTGGTCTGAAAAAAACAGTATATCAAAGACAACTTTCCTTTCAAGATAAAAAAATTCTTTAATTATTGTTTTGAAATTCGGATTTTTTTATGATTCTCATATATGTCTGTAAAAGCTCTTATTATCAAATATTACACTACTGAATCATATTTTTGAAATTCTTCCAATTTTAATTCCTTATTCTGTGAAGCTAACATTCAGAATTTTCAGAAGTGTTTATAGAAACTAAATATATGTCATTTCAAAACTAACCTTTGTAACGGAACATATAGAATGTAAAATCTATTTTGACTTGTGAAATATATGCTTTCTTCCATTTTCTATAATTTTGACATTACTTTTTGTTTCTTTATCATATATAGGTTTTCTCTGGATCGTCACACTGACCTTGACAGGATATTTAACATTCATTCTGGAAACGGGTCCATCTATACTTCTAAGTCACTTGATCGTGAAATATCACAATGGCACAATCTTAGTGTTATAGCATCTGAGATCAGTAAGCCAATTTGGTTTTTCTTTTTCCTTTCAGTTTTCCTTAGCTTGTTGAGTTGCACCTGTAACTTTGTGAGTAAAAAAACCTCCCTTCCTTACTCCCCACCCCTTTCTACTAGATATTCTGGAAACCAAGCTGTGGGAAGTTAACAATGGCTGTTTCCTCACTGCTTTTTTCCTCACCTGCTTCCACCACTGACCTTTAATGTCCAAGTTATTTCTCAAATGTACCAAATTAAATAATATCACTGGAGTAATTCTGTTTTTTTTCCTTTTCTTGGAGGACTGTAACATGATTTTGCTTTTAAAATACCAGAGTTTAGAATGGTAGTCTATATTTTTGTCTCTACTGTTTTCTTCATTTCCTTAAAAATACTTTCATTATTTCTTCCTATGGTATCTACACCTACAGCTCTTGGAATCAACCTATCTTACAAGTTCTGTTCAATTTGATCCTAAACTGTAGCATTTCTTGGACTATTTAAATCATCTCTCTGTAGATATTTTCATGTTAACAGCACAAAGAGAAAAACAGAGGTCCTCCTAAGCCTGCTATGTTATTGAGATTAGGTCTAATCAATGGAGAGAATATTTTCTAAGGGACAAAGTTCTGATCTTTGAAATCAGCTACTACTAAGAATCACTTGTTTTCAAAGTCACTTATTTTTTAAGATTAGCTCTAAGTCAGACTGGCAAGAGCTACACTGTAGAGAACTAAATGGAACATTGTGCCCTGCCGATTAAACACTCTGTAAAAAAACCCCAAAAACCCCAAAAAACAAACAAGTGTAATTTTTTTTTAAAGTCTTTCTTTTTCTTGTGATGCATTGGCCTGAGCTTGCAATCCTTCAGAGTGTTGTCAAATGTCGTACAAATACTTTTCAGATTTATATATTGCAAAAACTTTGCCTCCTTATATAATTATATCTCAGTGTTCAACTCATTTCTTTGTCATGAAACTTACAGCAAATTTACATTCTGGACATATTACATTCTAGGAGTAACTAGCATTCTCCAAAGAGGTGTTAGTTTTGGAGAAAGAAGTTAAGGAAGAGATTTAGGTCTTTAAATCTTTAAAAATTTTACCCATTACAAAATGGGAAAGCAGTGTTAAGATTAGAAATTATTTGAAAAGTTAGTACAAACATGCAAAAGGCTATGAAAAACTCTGTCATAAACTTGGCATTTTAAACAATTCAGGATGCCAAAAGGATCCTCATCATACCCTTTAGCAAAGGTCTTATTGATAACAAGTGAATAAAATTCCAGGTGCTCCTAAATGTTTACTGGTTTATTTGAAGCAGAATAAAAGAGGGGAGGGAGCGAATCAGTAATTTGGAATTATCTCTCATTGTTGTTAGTTATACCATTCCATTAATGTTGCAAAATCATATAGTATTTAGCTACCATCCAGCAGAATTCCAAGAAATGGCTGCACTATTTTACACCCAGGCATTATTTCTTATTCTTCGTATGGCAAGTGAGAACAGGGAGACTTGTATTCCTGACCTAACCCATAGTAATAAAAGAGCACTCTAAATAATAATAGAGTTTTGGCATTTGGCAAGGGGGAGGTTCCTATTCTTAAGCTGATGTCTGAAAATCTACCTTTATATTTTTTAAGGACATTTAAACATATAAATTCTTTTTTTTATTAAATTCTGTAGCAGATTCTTTTGGGGGGTTAATTTCATCTGTTTTGTTGGAATTTCTTTAGGCACAAGAGAAGAAAGTCAGGCTTGAAAGATGTTCAAAATATATATGGATGTCATCAACTAAATTAACTATATCCCAGCGAAACCCAACATAATGCATAAAGTCAATAATATCTTCTCTTCGTAAAATAAACCAGAACACAAATAATTTTAAAATTAAAGATAAAAACCTTACAAAACCTTGAACCCACCAAATAATCAAATTTGTTATGATAGTAGTGGCATACTTTAATATACTAAATTTGAATAGATTAATATTTGCAGCCCCTATCTTCATGTAAAATCTTAATTGCTTGCTAGATACTAATACTTTATTTACTCTAAACAAATAATTTCCTTATTTTTCAGAAGGCCTGATTCTTACATGTTACCAGTTTGTATGCTAAATATTGACCAGATTCAAACCCAATCTTGCAAGAATAATGTTCAAGAAATTTGGAAGAAAACAGAAAATTCCTAGTAAGAAAATAATCTCATTTTTTTTCTCTCTTCTGCTGTCAGACAACCCCAAAGATACTACTCGTGTTCCTGTCTATGTAAGAATTTTGGATGTTAATGACAATGCTCCACAGTTTGCTGTATTCTACGATACTTTTGTATGCGAAAATGCAAGAGCTGGACAGGTATGCCTCTGATAAACACCACCTACTATCCAGTTTTGCTACAGCATGCAACTGTAGATCATTCTTGCCTGTTGCTCGGGAAAAATCATATCTGAAATAGTTTCTGAAATGTTGAAAATGAAAGCAAAGTAGTTCTGTAGGTGAGGCTTAGAGTGAAATCTCAATATATTACAACAGCATCAGTTTGCGAATTACCACTTTTCTTTACCTAACCTTGTACTACTGTTAAATCCTGACTAGATGTGTCCAAGAGACAAGGTCATAATTTGCTTTGCCGTAAATTTCATAAAGTAAAATGCCATATGTAACTACTAAAAAGTTTGATCTATATTTTCAATAACTCTCAAATAGCAAAATTCAGATATATTTCAATCCACACTGATGGTGATTATAAACAATTACACCTGCCACACTTTTTTTCTTTTTTTAATTGTTAGATTTATCTTTCATTATACCAAAAACTTCTGAAAAGGAAAAGAAAAAACAACCATACGTTTTTAAACTGGTAACATAATATTTTGGTTTGCCTCTTAGAGGCTACACAATGTATACTTCGATTTAAGTGAAATGACTGTGCTACTTAATATCTAATTCCTAATAGACAGCTGTTTATTAGAACTGTTAAAAAAATGTTTTCCTATTACATTAGAACACAATCATCCAATAATAAAGCCTTTAAAATTGTAGCAGTAATAGCTCAGTACAACCCCTTCAGTACCTTTGAATAGAATGTGGGAGAAGTGCCAGCTTGTCTTAACTGTTTGAGTCTCACAGGTATGGCATTCAGGTTGTATTACAAATATCACATTCAGGTTGCCTTTCTTCTTTCCAAAGTGACACCAGCTGGAAATAAGAACAAAAGATTTAAGGTCCAAATCCATAATGCATAAAATATCTAAAGGTACTGAGCAAGGGCATTTGTCTGGTTTGACAGTTGTAAGAGAATTCAAGCTGTTAGATAAAGGGAAATCAGTGGCTAAAAATGTAGAATTTTTGACAGTTGTAGTCTCTTCTATAAATACTAAAATAATATTTCAATAATTTTCAATATGACATAAGCGTTAAGAATTGGAAAACAAGAACATTGAATTTTCCTGTTCCAGTTTCACCCAAAAAAATCCTAGGTTAAAAAAAAAAAAGTCTAAATGCATTAATCCATAAATTTTACTTACCTGAGGTTCCAGAATTTGTTATATATAGGATACTAATAATGGAGGGTACAGAAAATGTTAGTAGAACAGTTATGTTCCACATAAATGTATGTTGAGGAACCCTGTTTGTTCTCCACTATCTAGATTATTGAAGTCAGTATAATTTAAAAGTAAATAGAAAAGGTATTTCTACATTCCATTGTTTTTCTGTTTACATTCAGAACAGGCTGTCAGTTAAAAAGTTGAATAAAATAACACTAATCATTTATGACTGATAAATGAGAAGCTAAATAAGTGTATGCACCCGCAAATGTTTATTTAAATTGTTATAGAGCTCAATAGTGTCTTTTTATCAGAAAAAAAACCCTGCCAAATTTACTAAAATGATCATTAATATAAACATTTCTTGTGAAATCTTAATTGCGAATGATGGCTTAAAGAAAGCAATTCACAGGAAGAGAAAAAATGCAATGTTGGATAACATGAATAATCTATTTGAATGTAATTATATTCTTCTTGTTTACTGGTAGATCATAAATAAGACTTGTTATTTTCAAATTCAGTCTGTCCTGAGAGACTGAATCTAATCAATCCCAACTGAACACAGTTCTCTAAGCTTGATTCCTCCCACATTTATACTATCTTTCTTCCCTTTCAGGTTTCTGTAATTACTTTTGATCCATGATCAAATTTGTATCTTCCATTAGATCACCGAAAATAATGATGCTTCATCAGTCACAAATTTTGTGGTATTCATTTAAATATTTCCTATCTACAAAAGAAAGACATTTTAATCAATATTATAGTTTCCCATTTACTTAATTTATAAAGAAGCCTAAATAATATATATATATACATACTTACACATATAGACCCACACACTATATATAATACCTATAGATGTGCATGTATATACATGTATATATACATACATACAAATATATAGCAAGAGAGAAATGTGACTTTGTAGACTGAATGACTCAAAGGGCCTGTGATGTTTTCCTGCTTACTACTACTGCTGATGTCAGATTGTACCATGACCTTACAAACAATGTGAATATCCTATCTCAAGAAACTCAAGCAGCACCTCTGGCAGAATGCTATTTTGGTGGTTGCTGTTCTTTTGACCCTCTGAAAATGAGGACAGTCTTAGTGTGATGGCATAAAGAGGACACAGGCATTCATGTGAGCTGTACAAAGCTGACTCAGTAGGAGTTCAGGAAAGAAAGCAGCGACGTGCTCAGACTGCTGCAACTCCGTAACCAAAGAAGTTCAGCTGTCCTCTGGCCCCAGGTGAGAAGAGCCAGGAGCTGGGCATCTGGACAGATGGAATCCCACTGGTTTTTGTCAGCTCCCAGCTGTCACACGTCTGGCAGCTCAGCAGCCAGCCTCCAAAGATCCTCTAGTGTAAAAGATAGGAAGCAGTGTAGAAAGCAGAAGTCAGTCCTGCTTTAGAGAGATTTTGCATGGAAGTTGAGTATGATTTTTCTATATATTTTTTTTTCCCTATAGCAATGGTCAGAAGAGATGCCCTTCTTCTCTCTTTGCAAATGATCTGCCAAAAGAAAATAAGGCAGGAGCTGACCTTGGACAGCTTCCAGGTGCCCACCCAGGCACTTCCTCCCTCCTCAACAGTACAGGGGGAGAAAATATGAAAAACGAAATGGCTTGAGACAGAGAAGACTTAGCAATTTCCATCACTGGCAAAACAGATTCGACTTGGGGAAAATTAATATACTGTCAGTTAAAAATAGGGTAGGGTGGTGAAAAACAAATACAAAAGAAAAGAAACACTTTCTCTTCACCCCACTTTCTTCCTAGGTTCACTTTCACCCCTTCACTACTGACTCATCTACTTTCTCTTCTCTGACACTCCTTCCTCCTCATTCTTTTCCCTGTTTCAGTGTGAGTATTTCTCGTGGATGGCAGTCTTTCAGGATAATTCTCCTGCAGCATGGGGTCACCTCCAGGTCTGCAGGGAAACACCTATCCCACTGGGATCTCTCCCAGGGCCGCAGGCCCATCCCTGCTGGGGTCTCCCCTACCCTCCTCTCCTCCTCCCACTCTGCCCTCGGGGCTCACAGGGCTGTTTCTCACCAGGTTCCCCTCCCTCAGCCCTGGTTGCCGGGCAGCGTTTTGCCCTCCCTTGCCCAGGCTTTCCCCGGGGCTCTCTCCCTCCCACCCATGGGGGCCGCACCAGCAGACTGCCAGCATTGGGGGTACCTGCACTTGACACAACTATATTCTGATGTTTAGATGGGAAACTGCTTATTTTTCTTCCATTTCCCTGTGGCCATTCTCCGTCTTCTACTCTGGGTCATTGTAACTCCCTGTGTGTGTGGAGGGTTATATACCTAAAATATACCAAACCACATACAATATTGTGTTAGTAGACCCATACCAACAAGGATGCCTAGTGGCGTTCTGGTCCTTTGCGTTCTTTTCTGAAGGACTACCTCCATGAACCAGAGGTAGGAGTAGGTAAACAACATGGCTCTCTGCAGCTTTCAAACCCCTCAACAGTAGTGAAGAAAGATGTATTTCCATCTGTTTGGGTCTCCAAGCACACTTGTTACAATCTTGCTATTATTAGCCTTCATTTTGCTAAATCTATACGCACCCACTCTTCACATGTCCCTTTGTTATATAAAGAGGTCTAGCTCTCTTTCAGAGACCTTTAAAAATATGAATGATTTATTGTTTTTTCCTATGACTTAATTCAACAAAGATTATATAAACACACTAGGTTTCTTGAATTAATTCTTTTTATGTTGCTCCTCTTCATATCAACTCATCTGACCCATATAACAATCTTCACCAGGGATGCTTTTCTCACTAAAACCTTGCTTAAACATGGCTTTTGGTATCTTTATACTTCCAGAAATTTCCTTGTTATATTCACCAGGTGTCTTTCTAAAAATGGTTGCAAAACTAAATTCCTTGTGGTTTCATTTTCTAGCATTCAATTTTCCCTTCTTATTTTTAGATGTTTTTATAGAACTTTCTTATATCCTTCAATCTTGAAGCCTTTTTTTATCTGTGCTTATTGCATCTCCCTCTTTTCTTTTGACATACTACAATTTGTGGTCAATTTACTTGAAATTTTTTTCCTCTTTCTTTTCCAGGTCCCCTGATTCATTTTTACCATAGTTTTTTCAGTATATTTCCATAGATCTGATATCTTCCAGTGGTTTTACCAGTATCAGAATTTTCCTTTTGTCTTACTTTTTTCAAAAACTCTCAAAGTTTTACTATTTTTACTCTGGTAAGAGAAAGTTTTTGAACTGCAAATTGATATACAGTTTCTAAAGAGCTCTGCTTTTTTTTTTTCCTTAATAGCACATTCTCTGTTCTGCAAATATATAATGTATTTTAAAAAAAATAAATTTACTTAAACAGTTGATGGAACTGATGCTCAAAGATGACCTAACAAGCAGAAAGATGAATTTTGTTGGAATAAGCAGACTATATAGAAAATTTGTTTCCACTTTGTAATCAGTTTTTTAGCGGCTAACAACCCTCGTGACTACTTAATTTCCTGACTGTTATCAAACAGTCCTTGGTTTTCCTGCAATTACTGCTTTGCAGCATTGATAGCAAGAAGAAGCAACTTACTGTGGGTGTAACAGGGGTTTCCCATGGTTGACAGGTCTAAGAGGAAAAGATGGTGTTAGAAACCACATGTAAAACAGGATATATCGCATTAAAAAAGCAACCAATATTATCAGGAAATAATTTACAAACTGTGTAATATAATGCTTTCAATTCTACATACTCTTTTTAAACTACGAGTATGGACACTTGGCAAATCAGTTTATTTTCATCAGCCTAACACCAAAAACTGACTGTATTCATGGTCTCTAGTCAAGAAGTAAAATGGACTAGTGTTTTCTTCATTTAATTTTGTTGATATCTCCCAAGATTTATATGCTAATTACACGCATAATTAAAATATTCAAATAAATAACTACTCAAATAATTAAAATATTCATTCTTGAAAAATAAACAGTATTCTATGCTCGGATTATCAGTTTTGTTCGTTTTATAAGGTATTGTATATCATGTATGAAAATAGATTTAGAGAAAGACAAAATGCCAGTTGAGAAAACAAGGAAGCTGCTACATTAAAAGAAATACGATCCTTGCCTCATGAAGAAATTTATTGCTGTTTTCTGGATGGACAATAGAGAAGTTGGGAGTTAGTCATGCATTTGTTAAGGCAAACAGGAGTACATTGCAGTTGTTGATATTAAAGATGATCAGACCTGACAAAAGCTGTGATATGAAGAGAAATGGCTGTATTTGAAAGAATTGGAAGAGGAAAAACAAAAAGGGTTTAACGAATATGCCACAGGGAATGAGTAGTGTTAAAAATTAGATGTAATTCCATGGTTGAAAAATCAGTGCAATTTAAAATGATGGATAAGAAGTGAAGAAGAAAAATGACCTAGACTAAAGATTAATCTATTTTTGGAAGTTAAACTTAAGAACATAACTGAACATTCAAGCATGCATGCACAAAAATCCATCCATAAGTTCATTTTTTATTGCTGTGATATAAAAAAGTCCCAGTCTGAAATTAAGCAATAAATATGCCAAAATGTAATTTGTTTGGGAAATAATATTTTTCCTCTCTTAGATATAGAAACTTCAGTGAAAAATGCCACACATTCACTCACTTGACAGATAAACAAATGCTGATAAAGGGCTTGCCATTACTTTCCCAAAAATACCCACAATTTTTTGTAGGCATTGGACAAAACACTCAGCGGAAGTATTGAACTGACCTGATGTAGCTTACTCTGAGAATTGTGACACCTGATTCTCATCCCACTCTGAGGTGGTGCATCTCCAGAATATGCTATGTTTTATAAGAGTTGAAATATAATCTAACTGGCATTTTTCATCTCAGGAATCATATCAGTGTGTTTTGTTATAATAATAAATAGAAAATCATGTTTAGAAACAAATGCTTTAATTTTGAAATTTAATTTGAAACTTTAATTTCCCTATCAGAAATATGTGTTTGATAAAATAACTTTTTTATCATAAAAACAAAAAACTTCCTGCGAATTACTGTCCTAGGTTATGATTTGAACTTAAAATGATGAATCAGAGATGAAGAATAAAAACTACTTAGGCTACAGCTGAAACTATTTTTAGCAAGTTTTGTCCACATGTAGCTACAAAAATATAGGTGTACATGTACTACCACATGAAAGATAAAGATGTTCTTGTGGGAAAAACTTATATAGTACACTTTTTTGATATTTGTTCAGTTACTATATTGTTAAATCAATGTGTCTGAATATTGTTATTTTAATATTTTTAATATTTTTGATGAGACAGCTTTATCAAAAATCTAGATGTATGTGGGGTTTTTTTGTTTGTTTGCTTGTTTTTTTTCCTACAGCTTATTCAAACCATAAGTGCAGTAGACAAAGATGACCCTCTTGGTGGACAAAAATTTTTCTTCAGTTTAGCTGCTGTTAACCCTAACTTCACTGTTCAGGATAATGAAGGTAATATTCACGCCTGTTTCAAGGAAGGAGTTTTGTCTTTGCTGTCTCACTACATTTCTGAAATTTATTTGCTTTTGATGTCTATCAGTTGGTAGAGAAGCTGTGAAGTTGCTGCTAGCAAGAAAAATACTTTACCTGAATGTTTGAGGTTTAGGACTTCTACCTTTTTATCTGTTTAAGGGAGGTAAAAACGTGATAAAACAAATTATAAAGAAAATCAGTATAAGTGTTGTCTTGGGGTGAAAGAGACATGAAATGTATGACTAAAGGAGAAAAAAAAAGCTTTCAAAAATGCTGGCAAGTTGAGATTTTTCACTTTAGCCTTCTGTCACATAGTTCTGATTTCCTTGGCCTTCTCTTTTACTTCTTTCTGACCATTAATATAAGTAATGGTTTTGAGAGCATAGCCACTTTGGCTTTTCTTTTGATCCTTTGTCAATCTGTCTTTATCAGAGAAAATTTTCAGAAGCTTCTGTTGGGAAAGGAGGACTATGCATTTTGGCCTTCTTTATAAGTATGACTGATTGAGAGGACTCTAGATTACAGAAGAAATAAATCAAGGGGAATATCGTATCAGTCTTCAAACGTGTTGCAGGTATAAAGGCAATGGGAATAATCCTGATGATTTCAGGAAGTAATAGGCTGCAAACAACAGCAGAAAAAAAGAATTCTAACACTAGGGAAGTGAAGACTTGAAATCAAATACTTTGGGTATCTTATAAAATCCCCAGCAGGAGAGGTATTTAAAGATCCATCAGATGCATAATTTTTGATGTTGAGTGAAAAAAAAAAGCATAAAAATACATAAAACCAATGGAGGGAAGCAATAAAGGAAAACTTTGTCTTTCACATCTTGAAGTCTATGAAAAATTTAATATTTTAAACAAATATTATATCCTGGTGACTAGGTCCTGAGTGTAGATAGGTATAGATCTTGCTCTTTATTTGCTATCTGCAATGATTTTCTTTCTTTTTGCACATGGGTTCTTTTCATTCAGCCTGAAGTTGGCTGTCAAGATAGCTAACCACTGAGCTGAAGCAATCCAAAAATACAGTGAAAATTAAATTTTCCTTTTAGTGGAGACTAAACATTTATTTTCTCTCTTTTGGACTAAAAATTTAACAACTCTGATGTTGGCTGACACTCTTGTGTTGTGGCTCTAACAATAGAAGAAGTAGTCTCCCTGTTATTCATTCCTTCTCTTCCTTTCCTTCCCTCTGGATGCTCAGTGAACAGCTTTTGATGCTGAAGCATACTGCACACAACTAAGATTTGTCTGCTACAGATACAGTTTAGTAAGTTCACTTCTCAAAAATGTGCAGGTAAATCTATTGTCTTTCACATTTTCTGAATTACTAAGACAATTTCTATTAAAAAAAATCTACTCCATGTGCTAAGGTACATAATTTATGGTTCTACAGTGTGTTGAAAGTGTTTTCATGTAGTAAATCTTATTCTGAGTTGACAGATAGCATTCTCATGGATGTTGTCACAGGTGATCCATAGAAAGAATCTTTCAGAGCAGAGTGCTTGTTGAACTGTGTGAAGTGGAAGGTTACTTTTTCTCAGTTGGCTGCTGCATTTCAGGGCTTCAGCCCTGAACTATAACTATGTCACGCACCACATGCATTAATCTATAAAACATTTTAAGCTTTGAGAAATCCTCTTTTCAAATCACATGCAAAAGTGATGCAGAGGCACAGACACGCAGGCCAGATGTACCTAAAAAATTATAAATAGCTTTCTGATCAAATGGGAATGTTGTTAGAAAAAGAGAGCTATCACCATGATATCAGGAACTATTTCAAAGTGTAACTGCAGAGGTAAAATGTAGTGGATTGTATCTACTATAAATTATATGTTTTATGTTCATATAGTCTACAACAATATATTTTAATCAATCTAGATAACACTGCCAGAATTTTGACAAGACGGAATGGCTTTAGTCGACATGAAATAAGTACTTACCTTCTACCAGTGGTGATATCGGACAACGACTACCCGATCCAGAGCAGCACGGGCACGCTGACCATTCGAGTGTGCGCCTGTGACAGCCGGGGGAACATGCAGTCCTGCAGTGCTGAGGCCTTGCTCCTCCCTGCTGGCCTCAGCACAGGGGCACTGGTTGCCATTCTCCTCTGCATCATTATCCTGCTAGGTAAGAAAAGAAATGCATCTTCCCCCATCCAGGAACAAATATTTCAGGCCTGATTCATTTTACAAAGCTATGCAGGTTGATAAAATCAATGATCATGGATTTTGCAAGAATTTAAGTACAGCTTGAAATGAAAAGAAAAAGAACCAAAAGCAAACTCTGTTTTTCTGTTAATTGGACATTGTAAATAAGAATTCAAGTCTCAGACTGTTAAAACTATCAGTGTGCAAACAGAAGCTCATTTATGTTCTTTTGTTAAGTTGATCAAAAAAAGAAATATCAGAGGGGAGGAATAGTATAATCAAAAACTGCTTTCATGTCTTTCATTTGAAATTTTTCTTGAGGAAATGTCTCTATTTAATAAACTATCTAAAGTCAACATACAGTATATATTTCACACATAATAAGACAGTAAACTGTATTCTTTTATATTAAAGCACTGTCTATCTATAGGTTTCTGTGCTGTAATTAAAAAAAAACACCTCCATTTTGTGATTTCCAGAATATCACTTAATGACCTATAATTCACCTCAAATCCAGTTTTTAACAGTGTACTTTGAGCTTGAAAAAGGGAAAATATCTTCAGAATAGGCCTGGCTATTTTAAAGCCCATTACAGTTACAGAAGGAGCATGCAGACAAGCTTGCGGTCCTGTAAAGCAGAGCACACAATTGGTGTGCAAAATAACACTTTTTGATATAGACCTTACTGCGTTACCATAATACGGATAGACGTGTTTATCCAGTCATCAGACAGAAATGAGTTGCTGAAATGTAGCTGAAACATAGTTCTTGTACCAGGTGAATTTACTGCTAAGAAATTGTTAAATAGAAATCTTTACGCATTCTTTGTTTCTCTCTTTAAGTTATAGTGGTGCTATTTGCTGCTCTAAAGAGGCAACGAAAGAAGGAGCCTTTGATCCTCTCTAAAGAGGACATCAGAGACAACATTGTGAGTTATAATGATGAAGGCGGTGGAGAGGAAGACACCCAAGCCTTTGATATTGGCACACTGAGGAATCCTGCAGCTATAGAAGATAAGAAGCTTCGACGAGACATTATCCCTGAAACATTATTTGTACCACGCAGGACTCCTTCGGCACCAGACAACACAGATGTCCGAGATTTCATTAACCAAAGGCTAAAAGAGCATGACACTGATCCTTCCGCACCACCGTACGACTCGCTTGCAACCTATGCCTATGAAGGAAACGATTCAATAGCTGAATCTTTGAGCTCCTTGGAGTCAGGTACTACTGAAGGAGATCAAAACTATGATTACCTCCGAGAATGGGGCCCTCGGTTTAATAAGCTAGCTGAGATGTACGGTGGAGGAGAAAGTGACAAAGACACTTCTTAACCTACAGTAGCTTCACTTTTTTTTTCCTTTGAGTGGAAGTAATTTTACAGACACCTTCTGCACTCAACAGTATTTAACATTCAGGAAATTTTTCCTGCCACTCAGCACAATGGTTTCCTTTTAAAATTTGTTTTAAACTTGTACATTAATGTCATTCATTCTTTCTAGTAGGATGCCACTTGGAATATATACAGCATTTTATTTAATCAACTTCCAAGAGCCAAAGCTATGGAAATTCAGTGTTGTCCATTTTAGTAAGTAAAATAAACAATATCTTACCTTCAGAAATTTGAACAGGGTGATAATCCCTTAAGCAACCTCATGTACAAGCCGCTTCTGTTAGGTACATGTCCTATCCCTGCAAGTGCAGCTTTTAAGATGGCAAAGAAGAAAAAATCCAATATGTCCTGTTCTGTACATTAAAATAAAACAAAATGTACACGTGGTGTTAATAAGTGTAATATGCAGCTGGTTTAAAAAAAAAAGTTTGTGCAACTTCATTTCATCAAATTCTATCTGCCAATGTTTTATATTTATATTTTTGTATTTATTTTTAAAAAATAAACCAGTTTTTACAACTATGTTGCTGCTTGCCTGCCTGTTCTGGCCATGAATTTCAAGCTTGAAGAGAACATGGAATTTCTCCGATAACAGCAAAGCCAACTGCTTGTACTTGTGTCCTGCAGTATTCACCATACATACCACACAGTCTGAAGTGCTTGTATTCACTGAGAGGATCAAGTTATAGACTTGTTTGTTTGCTCAAAAGCACTACTTCTTACAGTTTAATGTTTAAGAGAATTTTTTTTTTATTTTTGCACTCAACTAATCATATTCTAGACTAGAAGGATGAATTACTGTTTTGTTGCGACTTGAATTGCCTTATTTTAAAAACATGCTTGCACAACTAACCTATCCAGATACATAAAATTAGTTTCAAAATCTCAATTTATTTATTCTATAGTTCACCATTTTGAATCATAATTGTATCATTAGAGATGGTCTGTAACTGCAGTGGGTAAAGCTCCATTTTTCCAAAGACAAATCATTTGATGACAAACCACTGTGTGTTGTATCACAACCACCTAAGGATAACCTAATCTCCCTTAAAGCTGTCAGTCTGAAGACTGGGAAACTGTCAGTAAAACTAGCACAGCCCCCACTCAATTTACTGAGATTTAGGATATTTTGGAAAAGTCTAGTAAAAAGAAACCTGAGCAATGAGCCAACTGTAACCAAAATTATACTTTAGTTATCACAAAACTAAGGAGGTATCCAAAAACATTTTAAAATGTCTCTTTTCACTTTTCTCTTTCAATTTTTTGGTTACATAAATTTTATACTAAACAAACACTGCAATTTTGAAAGATTGCTGAGATTAAATAATTTCAGAGCAAAAGCAGGCTGTCATAAGGTCTGTATTAGTTACTGTGGGAGAAACACATTTGAAGGATAATCCCTCCTCTGTTTCGCTTTACTTGTTGGCTTAAAAAACAAGATATATTGTAAATATATTAGTCCTTTGAAAAGTGGAATGCTGCATTCTCATTTGGTTGCATATTTCAGTCTCCTTAATGGACTGATTAAACCCAATGAAGTTGAAAGCCGAATGCAGTACCATTATGCAAGCTATTTTGGTGCAATGGAGATCAAATTTTTATTGACTTGATATCAAGTTAAGCTATTTGATCTATTAAGAAATTGTGAATATAATGGATTTTTCCTCATTTCACTCAATAATATTTTCATTATCTAAGGATTTTTTATATTTCTTACTAGAAAATTATTCTGAAAATATTAAGAAACTCCTTACATGATCGGCATGACAAAGCTTTGCAGAAGTCTTACAGGTGATACAAATGGTTGATCTTCCTAATAATTATGTAGTGAATGGGACCTAATTTTTTTGCTTTCAAATCTCCATTACTCCTTCAATAACATGTAATAGGAAGAAATTAGCAAAGAATATTCATCCATTAAAATCATAAATAGGCAAAAGACACTATTTCAAAACTATTTTCTATCTACAGCAACACTGAGATCAGTGACACCCTAAGTGTTTAACCAAGTATGTAGTAGGACAGAAAATAAAATAGACTGTAAAGCAGCTGGGTTTTTACCTCTTTACTGAAACCAAAACTTTGCTTAAATAGATCCAGACAACACTTTCAGATATAACTCTGTAAAAATCTATGTTTTGTTTCCAGAAAGAAAAAACAAATGCACGTAGTTCCCTCATTCTTCATACTTATCAGCAAACGTCAAATAAGACTCTATTATTTTGATTTGCATTACAGTACTAATTTCCAAATAAAAACTACATAGAAATTTTTGTCGACCACTATGTTTAAGGAAGTTATTTTATAACTGTTCAGCAGAATCTGAGTCACATTGTGAAAGTATAAACAATATATAAACATAGTCGTAACATTATTATATAAGTAGTATAAATGAAAATTTCTTTTACTTGTTGCCATATCCTTGGAGATTTATTCCCCAGCACATTTTAGGAAAAGCTAAAACCCAAATTTCATTTCAGCACTTTAGATGTTACTCTGCATGTAGAATTTCACCGTACAAATAGATATACCATTTTACTGCACAATACACAATACTGCACAATACTTTCACATAGTGAAAGTGTGCACAGGAACATGAAGTCATCTGTGCAGACAAATAATTAGAAAGTCATAATTCATTGTCATATCTGATTTATTTTGGGACCTGTATCACTTGAGCAACTGATTCTGGTCCTTAATATTCCATGCAGTAACAGAATAGTCCACAATGTTCTCCAAGCTCTAATACACCATGGATGAGTCACAACATCTTAGTCAAGTGGGAGGCCATATAGGAAAAGATAAATGTCATGCGTATCATATGTCATGAAAAGGGAAAAGAAAGCAATCAAGGGCACTATCACAATGGCTTCTTACAGTGTCAGAATAGTGAGGAATTGGAAAGCGAAACTCCTAGACAGTTTAAAATGGAGAAAATATAAAACAGGATACTTGCTTCCCAAGTAGTACCTCCTCAGCCTAGCCACATGAGATTGTATGAAACTTTACAAAGCATAACAACATGTAATAAACAAGATCCCGATATTGTTTACTCTGAATGAATTTTCTATATGTTCTTAAGACAAAAATGTCACAGGACCATAGAAAACAAAGAAAATACATTAATATTGCATTTCAGGTGGAACTTACAAATTACTTACAAAGCAGACCTTCTGAATGTTTAAAAATTCATAATTGTATCAAAACTACTCCAGCCACTGGACCCCCAGGAGATAGTGAATTCTTAGAGTTTGTTGCAAGAAAAAATTTTTTTTTTTTTAAATGGATTTTATGGAGGCAGATGTGTACAAGACCCTATGTTAAAAACAACAGTGAAAAAAGTAGTATTTCATAGGGCCTTCAGGGAAAAGGTTGATAGTAGGAACTGTCTGAGCAGAGTAAAAAACCAAAGAGAGTAAAACAAGCCCCTAAACCAACAAAATCCTCACACTGCACATGGTCAGGTCAATATTCACCAGGTGCCAGATCCATATATGCAGATGTTTTTCACTCTTTCACTCTTATAAGGTATCTCATTTTCACAATTTGTCCTTCAATCATGTGTAATACTATTCCCAGGCCAAACTATTTATCAATTACATTACTGTCTGTCAAGAGTTTATACCTCATTCCTCTCACTCATTGTCCAGTGTGACTTTGTTGCCTTTGAATCAGAGGTTCTTATAATGATTTTTTAAAATTCTTCTTATTCTACATGTCACACAAAGTTGAAAGGAAGAGAACCACATTTGCTACATTATTCTCCTTCAACCCTGTTCTTATAATTTGATTCTACTGGGTTAACTACAAAAACACTTGTTACTGGCTACAGAGCTGCTTGTTATGCTAATCACAGAATCACAGAATATTCTGAGTTGGAAGGGTCCCACAAAGACCATCATGAATGATGGAGAAAATTAAATCCAGTCATTGCTCCGAGTTGCTTCAGACTGTTTAGCCCTTATTCATCAGAAATAAAATTTTTGATACTGTTCCTCTAGGTTTATCCATCATTTGGGAAAAAGTAAATACTCTCTTTTGGTACATCATTAAATACTGAAAAGAAAAATCAACTAACCTTTTAGGAAGCTACTTAGTAAAATACATCTGATATAGGAATATCAACAATAGAGTTTAGGTTTCCTTACTTTTTGTCAAATAAGTGAACTAGAAATCTGACAATAAAAGTTACCTGAAGCCTTCAAACACTATTACTCGAACAGCGCAGAAATCATCCAGCAGTAATCTACTCACAGCAAGATGCGCAAGATGCTAAAACAATTTCATTTATTCATAACAGTGTTATCTATTATGTCCAAAACCATTACGTAAATAGCAAACATAAAGAGGTAATAGCAAATATAAGGAGACGTGAATACAATTTTTTGGGGAAACAAAATATCCTAGGCTTCTCTATTGTCTCTCCAGTTTTTCAGAGGCTTATTTAAATTCTATACTAATACAATTAAACTGACTGAAAAGTCATTTCTACATGACAGAAGATGTAAAATCTAGAAATAACAACATCAGAATTCATAAATACAATAAGCTGGCCAGACTTTTTTAAAATTCTTTTGTTTTTTCTTTTTCACAGCTATTGTCGCTTTCATTTTAAAGGAATATAATCAACCATGAGATCAAAATGACAGTATTTAAATCAACATTTTTTCTGAATAAGTTTATTTTTTTTTTAAAAAATAAAACATTTGACTTATGAGAAAATTCGTCAACCTTAGTGAACAATGAAAATTAAAAATCTATTTGAAAAGAAATATGAAATAGTCCATCTTTGATTTTTGACTACAAACCAGAGATCATTTATATTTTGAGCTTATACCTAGAAAAATAATTCTGTACATTTCCATTAACATTTGCAAAACAATATTTTGATTATTGATTAAGAATTGGAAGGAAAGCATTTTCTAAATACATTTGCACCCATGTTTAGGTACCGTGTGTGGAAACTTTGGGTAAAACTTTTTGAGAGAAGCAGAACAAATTCTAATTTATTATATTCACTAAAAGAATGGAGGGAAGTCAGCAGTTAAATCTAGAAAGTACCTTTTATGTTTCAAAGAGATGATAGGTTATAGGATGACAAAGTAACTTGACTTCCAGCTCTACAGTCACAGAAAGTGCAGTAAATACAAGAAATCAATTAATTAGTAATGCCTGAAAAGTTTTGGAGGCCATAACACTGTTGACAAACTTTAATTTACAGAGGGACGTTGTTGTATTTTATATAGGTGCAAAAAGAATATCTCCATCATAATGCACATCTCTATTATGTAACTCCCCACATGAATTTCATAATGGTAAACAATTACAGATGTACTGAATTTTTGAAATTTTGGCTGTTTTCTGGATAGTGTGGTAATCTGCTTATTCACAAGGATAGAAAGTCAGAAGATCTGACCACTTACACTTACATGCCATGAATTAAGACAGTCATAACTTTTACATATAAAGGAGGGAATTTCAGATTTCATAGGCTGTTTAGCTTTCCCACACATGTTTGACAAGGTCTGTCATCAACACTCCTAAAGAAATTAGGCTGAAAAGTCTTCTCCTCAACAAAACACAGAAAATCAAATAGAGTAGATATTCAATGGTCCTAGTAGAGGAAGGACAGAAGTGGAATTCTTCATGATCTGATCTTCTGATCTGGAAAAGGAGATGACTAATAGGGTAAGACAGCTTATTTAAGATTGCTATTAGGACCAGTTAATAAAAAGGCCATTCAAAAGAATGTGAAGAGATGGTGTGATGCAACAGAGTTATTCACAAATGGGATCTTGTACTCATAATAGCTAATTTTGTGAAAACCTTGCCTCAGAATTAAGCAAACAAAGGAAATAATATATTAAGAATTATTAGAAAGAATAAAAAAATCCTATGCTACTGTCTATGCCCCTATATAGAAGGTTTTATTGCTGTCATTAGCATATTCTCCCCCAGACAAGATATTCTCCATCTAGCAAAGATAAAGAGGAAAAGGGATGATCAAAATGAGAAAATGGTTTCTTTATAAGGAATAATAAGGCAGACTAGCATTCTCTAGCTGACAAGAGATAGATATCTATGAAAACAAGGATGAGATGGAGGATCTGCTATTCACTGTGCTTTTAATAATAGAAACAGGAATCTTCTAGTAAAAAACAACAAATAGCAGGTTCAAAAAAAAGAAAAAGAGTTATTTTTCAGATACAAAAGACACTTAAGGTTGTGGAGTTACTTTCTGCAAGATTTTATAGGTGCTAATTGCTTAAATACATTACAAAATTGTTGAAAGAAATGTTTCAAAAGCTCATTCATGTAAGTTATAATCATAAGAAGCCCTGGACTGTTTTATTGACAGTGATCATAAAAGTAACTTGTATATGTAAGTATCACTACATGCTTACTTTATGCTTACACTCTTCCTAACCACTCACAGCTGGCCACCATCAAAGACAGGCTCAATAAACCTTCTAGTGCAATGATGTTCTCATTTTTATGACATTCCCCCTGACATCAAAAACAAATCCCACCATATAATTCTCAATGCAAACAGATCAACAATCCTTGACATTCTTTCTATATATCTGCAACTACTGCTGAACCATCAGGGGATAATTTTCCAGAAAATATTCTAACAGAAGCAGAAGAGAAGTAGATCGACAACATGATAGATGGCATTGATAGAAAAACTCTATTTCACCTGTACTCAGATAAATTTCCCTTCATTACAGGTGTGTTTTAATATAGATGGGGTCAAAATACAAATTTATTCAAAAAAAATATAGTGGGTACATTTTCAAGACATCGCTGGCATAACAGCTAGCAAACACTAGATTTAATGTGACTAAATTTAAATTTTCATTGAAAATATTTCACTCTGTATAAAAGTCCATCAAACACAGTCAAGGATAGAGTTAATTTAGCTGCCATAAACATCACTTTATTTAGTAACAGAAATTGGTAAAATTTGTTCGTAACTCAGAGGCCGATGAAAACTATTACTGGAAGGAAACTGTTGTCCGTCTGTCTCTCCTCCAAATTACTCATGTTTGAGAAGCATTGTTTCCTTGTTACTCTTTATCAATTCATTCAAGGCAAAATAGAATCTAAAGAAAATATTATTTCTGACATTGATATTCTATATATATGTACAGGTATGTATGTGTGTTCTAGACAAACATATGTACACGTGCAAAAAATATATGCATGAAAAGGGAAACAGACATTTCATTCCTATTAACAAGACACACGTTTAGAAATGTCACAGTAACCTTTTTAAATGACACTCCCAGCAGAGAAACTTCAGACAACTCCTATGCACAATTACACCAAAGATATATAAACCTTCCTGCATCAACATCTCAGAACAGCGACCTGAACAGCCTTGGTATAAATGAGACTGGAAAACAGAAAAAAAAAAAATCATGAAGGTTTTCTTGTGACCTTTAATTATATCATTTGAAAAACAGTTCTTGTAAAAAAACGGTCCTTTGTAGCTAAGGGCTCAGTCTGGCCTTCTTCCATACTAGTGCACTGCTGAGAGAGAGAAAAAAACCTTCTTCCTTATTGCAAATTTCCTTATATTCCAAATATTATGATAACTCCTACTCTCCCCTATCGTAGTTCATCTTGTTCTATTTTCCTCAGTTACATACCAGCTGGACTTGTTTTGGGAATGGTTTGAGGTTACTGTATAATGACTATTTTGTGTAGAGATTTGCCTCATTTCATATCGAGATTGTCACTGGTAGTGAAAATGCTCCAAAAAACCTCCTTACACTTCCCAGGTAGCAGTTTTCTATTTCTACTTCAACTAGAGAGTCTTTAAATAAAATAAATATTAGTAATCATAACCTATATAGTTTTGAATTTCTGAGCTCCAAGCTTGTGGCAAAACCATCAATCCTTAAGACCGTAAATTCACAGCTACATATCTCAGCTAGAAGGTGTTCTTATCCTTTAGTAGTTATTCTTCAGCTCTTATTTTAGAAGAAATTTAAATACACCTTTTAGATCATAAGGATTTTTATGACTAAATTAGTTGCCAAACACTCATCTTCTATAGTGCTGAGCACAATAGGCATTCGGAGGAAAAAAAAACCAACAAAAACCCCCAAAACCCAAACAATAACAAAAAAACCCAAAACAAAACAAACAAAACAAAACAAACAAAAAAAAACCCCACTCAAAAACCCAAACAAAAACCCCAAAAAAACCAAAGCAAAACAAAAAAACCCAAAAAAACCAACAACAAAAAAACCCAAAACAAAACAAATAAAAAACCCACAAAAAACCCAAACAAAAAACCCCAAAATCAAAATTAAAAAAAAAAAACAAAAAAAGAAAAAAAAAAAAACAAAACAAATTTAAAAAAAAGAAACAAAAAATCCACAAAAAAACCCAAACAAAAACCAAAATCAAAACAAAAACCCAAACAAAAAACAAAACCAAAACAAAACAAAAAAACCCAACCCTCTAAAAAACAAAACAAAAAACCAGAAAAAAACAAAAGCAAAAACAAAAAACAAAACAAACAAAAAAACCCAAACAAACAAACAAAAAAACAAACAAAAAACCCCGAAAAACCAACCAAACCAAAAAACCCAAAACAAAACATACAAAAAAACAAACAAAGCATAATACTTGATAGTCCACCCTAATCAGTATAAAGCAAATGAAATGTATGGTCACTCATTGGACAAGAACAATAGTTACTTACCAACTGCAGGCCAGCTTTCTTTCACTAAAGAAAAAACCTGAACAAAACATATGATTAAAACTCACCCATAACACACACCTAAAAGAAAGAAAAAAGTGCAACCTCAATAACAACATATCCTGAGTTGTCTTTACAATTTTAATTTGCCTCTAATTATGTTAACTATAATACTGTTTTTGAGTATGATGCCCATTAGTATGTGATGAAATTAATCAGATTTTTTGTCTGAAGTTCCAGTTTTCCTGTATTGTAATGTGTAAGGAACCATTTCATAAGTAAAATTTGCAAATGTGACTGATCCAAGATTCCCTTGTAGTTTTAACATTTTTAAAAATTAGAGTGTATTTGAAATGTAAGGAAAACTAGTTTGCTTCTTTGTCTCATGTAAATAAGGGTCTACCAGATTATTCTTTTCTGAAAAATAGAATCTTCTATTAATATTAATAAAACTTTGGAGTTCTTTGCTGCTATATAGCAGGATTTAAAAAAAGTACCCCAAACCTTCAAATATAAAACAAAAAAGGAAACCTTGCTATCAGCAGAGACATAAAAGCAAATTCTGTTTCCTAAAATTCCAGTTCATAGGGTAAAAATAGGATTGAATAATAAATTGCAAGTATTCTTAAAATAGATTTAGCAATTTTGCTCTATTTATTCCTTTCTGACAGCACATTAAGAAACCCCCAGATAAAACTGTCTTGTTGTCATTCTATTCATAGGTCTGACCAATAGTATAGGCCTTCCCTCTACTCCTAAGAACTGTCAGAACAATATCAAATATATAATATGAAATTGCTTACGTAAAGTGTTGTAGTCTTATACATTTTGTTCAGGAAACAACATTTTTGCAGATGTAAAACATGCTTGCAATCTGAAATGGTGTTTTTTAGCTAGGAAGCAAACAGTCCTCGGTGCATCAGCGTTCTAAATTCATATTTTTGTAGTTCCAGAGTGACAAACATACTTGATATGTCATTACAGAAGGATGTTAGTTCTTTCAACATCAAGTACAGCATTTTACAAAATAAGCAAAGCCCATCTATTCCTCCATAATGCCTCAACACTATTAAAATGAATACCAGTAAACTTTACCGAAGGTGCCTCAAATTAGATTTGAGAGTAACATTAAAGAACTGTAACAGGAAGAACAAATGAAAACTTTCTCAAAGCTTTTTGTAAGAAATAAACAAAAAAACTCACAGAGCTTACAAGAATCTGAACAGTTAAGTTTCAGCTTTGTAGTTATTTACCAACTTTGTCTATTTCAATGAAAACAAAATATTTCTGTGATTACATTGATTAATTAATGTAAGTAAAAGCAATAGTAATCAACAATCATGTGTGCAGATAAAGTCTGTTTAAGCCCACTGAAAATAACTCCTCCTGGTCACTGTCAGCTATTTATGCATTTCTAAGCCATTTAATACACAATTATCTTACATAAGATATTAAGGAAAAAGCAATCCATGTTTAAAAGGAAAATGTCAGACAGGGGAGGGGAGCAGTCTAGTTTTTGCCTAACAACCAAATGCTGTGAAATGAATTAATATCAATTCATGCAGCCACTGATGGTTGAATATAATTCCTTCTTATTTCAAAAGTAGTGAAAGTTGAACAATGTTTTGTATTGATTTTTGTGCAGTGTTATTACAGGAAAAAGTAATAAAATAACGTAGCAATAAAACATTGTTTTGTCACTCGCAAAAATGGCTGATGTTTCCTTCTATCACTGGTTTCAGCTTTATTTCTTGCAGTGGATGTACCCCAAATAGATTCAGTTCAGTTCTGACAAGCATGAAAGAGTCATTCAAAGCCTAATTGAATGTTTTTCAGCCCTTGTCCCTTCTGGTACCACTGCTGATGTTAAAGAAAGTAGAACCCTCAGTCAGAAGACAACTTTTATGTAATTTCAACAGCATCCAATTTGAGTTAATCAGGACCATTTACTTTATGACTTCTGAGTGCTTCATCTCTTCTGTAACTATAGTGGGTTTTATCATGCACAATCAAGGAAGTAGAACATGCAAATATAAAAAACATATGAACAAATAAAACCTTCTACTAAAATAGTTTCCGAGAAACCACTGTGTACAAGGTAAAAATCAACTTGTTTATTCATTCTGAAATTCTACCATTCCCTTTTTTGTTTTTCAATACAGAAGAACAGTCATGGAGTTGAAAAACATTGGACTGTGGATTTTTCAATTGTCTTCTTCAGCAGAAATGGGAACTAATTAACCTGTGTTCTAGGCATGAGGGGGACTGAGTTTGAAAAGCTGTAAGAGATTCTACTGTTATGTCCTGGTGTACCTTTGAAGAGAAGCACCATTAATTCACTTTAGTGGCATCTATCGCAGGTGGATAAGGAGAATAACAAGAATAGGGAAAAGACAATAGAAGTCTGAAGTCTATGGCCCTTTCCTGATTCATACAATCAGAAGCAGTATAGCAATTGTTTTACTCTCAGAAAACTAAGACTGAAGATTACCTGTATCTCTGGCTGGCATTACTATGGCAGAAGTTGACCCATATCTCTTCTCTGCCTATTATTACTGTATTTCAGGGAAAATGTTACTATTAATATTTCATAATGTTTTTCAGAATCAAATCTAGATCTTAATACCACATCACTTCTATTACTTGATTCTAATATATTTGGTTACAGGCTACTATTATCTTAATCAGAAGGCTTCCGAAGAATGTCAAGAATAATACAAACGTGGTCCATTTTTTTATCTTTGCGGTTGCTCTTCCTGAAACTTATACATTTCAAAATTATCGCCCCTAAGCCACACAGGAGAGATTCAAGATACAACTGTTTATAACACATTCTATATGACCAAAGATTTCTGCCTTTCAGTAAGAAGTTCTGTATTTCTACTGTCTCTGCAAGATAAAATCTGTTTTTTCTGAAAATGCAAAAATCAGCATATTTCTGTTAAATCTTCTTGAGTATACTTAAATAGAAAGTCAAATATTCAGAAAGTAACAATGATATTCTTACAACATGAAAAAAATAAAGCTGCTTAAATGTCAGTTATTACGATATTGCCAAGAACTTGTATAAAACTGAACTTCCGAATCCCATGTTAACTGCATATCATGTTTTAGCACGACACATTTTAAAAGAGTACAGGAATATAAGAAATTATTTTTCACAATTAGTAGTATATGTCATAACATTTTCACAATATAGGTATATGATCCCTATCTGATCGAGAGAGCTCTGATAATCTCTCTCTATTGAAGCATATCTAGTTCGCATTTCAGCACATCATTAAAAGTATCAATTTCACAAAGATGGAATAGCTCAAGAAACATGTCATGTAAATTTATGACTACACAAGGCATACACACTATTATCTCACTAAGACATGTATAGGAAATGGCTCAGGAACTATGAATTAGAACATTTGAAATCTCTTCTGCAGACAAACTAATTTGACAAATACAAAATCAACAAATTAAAATTAATCATCATCACCAGCTGAGCAACTTTCTAATTATAACATTTTACTTCAACACAGTTTCATATGAGAAAAAAATTAGTTACTCAATAATAATGTTTATATTACCATATCCAAGCACTGTTATTGTACTCTTAATTAATTTAGTGAGGTTTTGCTTACAAATCAGTACATGGTGAAACATTTCTAGTCTTTTTCAGTAAAACTGATGTACCAGTTGATTAAAGTAAGCAAAGAAAAGAAATAAGATCACAGCCTAATCTAATGCTCTGTACTTGGAAATCAAAAGACTTTTTTTTTTTTAAATGGACTTCAAATCCTCCTAGTTTGATTTATAGGTCTTTCATCTGCCTAACCCACTCCTCACCCACCTCTCCCCCATCCAGAGTGATGTTTTAAGCAGGAGCATATCATGCAAAAATGCTACCAATCTGCTTTCACCTTAATGTTTTGGGCTCAATTACACAATGATGGCATTAACTGATTCTGCATGAAAGATTATATTACTGTAATAATTGTTGTTTCAAATGTAGTATTTTAAGACTTTTATTTAAAATAGGACTAGATATCCTGCAGTAGTACTGCTAATGTAAAACATAAAGTACTAGGAAGAATTAAAATATTTCACATGATCATTAAGTGGTTTTACGTACAAAGGAAATATCTGTAAGAATATCCTTAAATTCTTTCTGTTGTTGTTTATATTAAAATAATATCATCTTCATAAAAAAATAATCTCATGTCCCACTGCCACACTGCATCTTTCAGTGAAATTCTATTAAAAAATCTCAATATATTTTACAAAACTTGTAAATATAGCAAAAAATTGTAGTTCTTTAGCATCTCTTCTGGGTTGAAGTCTCAGAATTGTTTTAGCTCTTTTCCAGCTGGTAATATCATCCTGTTCAAGACTGGGAGACTTTCTTGGTCATCCAGATCCTACACCTGATTCTTGAGAGTATGACTATTCATTCTTTCTATGGAAAACCTCTGGTAAGGTTCACTTAATGTATAAAGGACCTATATTGTTTTTTTTAATAACAAGGTATGAAGATGCAATGGTGTTCAAAGCTTTCCTGAAGCTTTATCCCTTTTCTCATTAAATGTGAGACATTCTTTATTATGGCATTCACAGTCATAAAGGAAGACCATATAATTACTCCAAGGAAGCTAGATCAGCTGTTGCAGGCTATGGAACACATATTTTTCAGGCTGAGATAGAAATGTAATTTTATATTGCTTCTCATCTTTCCTAAAATACTTTCTAAAACAAGACAATAAACCACCTGATTTAACCAATTCAGCTTCTGCCTTCGTAACATTTATAGCAGTGAAACTGAACTCATTTTCCTCCATGCAAATTCTGAAAGAGAGCAAGTACATTTCAATGAAGTTCTTTGGGATTTTAATGGGAAAGAATCAAATTTTGGCTTTTTTTTTTTTTCAGATAAAAACCTGAGATTCTTTTTTCTTTAATTATCCTTTGTTAGTACAGTTCTAAGTAGTAGAGGAAAAATAGCCAGCAGTTTTCTTTGAAAAGCACTGATCATTATTTCCTTCAACCCTTCTGAAAAAGTGTTTTGCACCTTATTTCTGAAGATGTTATACCCTATGAACTGTTCCTTACTTTCATGCTAATTATTTACTTCACACATTTTTCACAGTTCTTCTTTTCCCCAGCAATGTGTGAGGATTTGCACTATAAAGTGAATAGCATCATCTTGTGAGGGAGGAATTCTTCTCTATGAAAGTAAAAACCTGAATTCTGACTTTCTGAAACACCCACTTCTATGCATGCTATCATGCAAGGCTTAAATGCCTACATGTCATTTTCCTTTTCTCTTGGTGATTTCATAGATTTTGGAGAAGAATTGAACAGTTGTGATCAAATGCATGTGGAATATACTAACATATAATATTAGCATAAAGGAAAATATAAAATGTTAATATGAAATGTTTCCTCCAAAATTATTTTTGCCAAACCATAATACTCCTATGAGAGATTTTCTTTAACTTGTGATTACAAACACGTCACCTAAACTGATGGACAAGGAACGTTGGTGACCAGAGGCCTCATACACACACCTGTCATTGTGAGGGATTCCTGTTAACTTTGTTCCTGTTTTGCAGGGCAGGGGTGGGACGTGGGGGTGGAACAAAATTTCCAGACAGGAATGTGAAAATTAGGTCATTATTATTTATGCATAAAATATTTTCCAAGATGCTAAACGATCGACAGTTTGGTTTTTTATTGCAAAGCAAACCCAAACAAATATATGTTGCGACATTGTTTGCAACATATTGTTTGCAGTTGACAATGTTTGGAATAGGCATTTGAAGACTCTGTACTCTAGGTAAACAAAACTTTATGACCTGCCCAGTGGATAAAGTAAAGGCTGTGGATGTAGCCTAACTGGTGAATGTAGTTACATCCAGCTGGTGGTTGGTCACAAGTGGTGTTCCCCAGGGCTCAGTACTGGGGCCAGTTCTGTTTAATATCTTTGTCGATGATCTGGATGAGGGGCTCAAGTGCATTCATGTACTCACTAAGTCATGTGTCACTAAGTTGGACAGCAGTGTTTATCTGCTGGAAGGTAAGAGCGCTCTGCAGAGGGATCTGGACAAACTGGATTGATAAACTGAGGCCAGTGGTGTGAGATTCAACAAGGCCGAGTGCAGTGTCCTACACTGTTCACAACAGCCCCATGCATCACTACAGGATGGGGGAAGAGTGGCTGGAAAGCTGACAATCAGAAAACGACCTGGGTGTGCTGGTCCACAGTGGCTGGACATGAGCCAGCAGTGTGCCCAAGTGGTCAAGAAGGCCAATGGTATCCTGATCTGTATCAGAAATATTGTGGTGAGCAGGACTAGAGAAGTGATTGTTCCTCTATATTCAGCAGTGATGAGACCCCACTTCAAGTGTTGTGTCCAGTTCTGTACCCCTCACTTCAAGAAAGACACTGAGATGCTGCAGCGTGTCCAGAGAAGGGTAATGAAGCTGGTGGAGGTAAGAGTAAGTCCTATGAGGAGCAGCTTAGGGAATTGTATTGTTTAACCTAGAGTAAAAGAGGCTCAGAGGAGACCTTATCATTTGCTACAGTTACCTGAAAGGAGGTTGTAGTGAGATGGGGATTGGCCTCTTCTCTCTGGCAGCTAGTGACAGGACAAGAGGAAATGGTCTCAAGATGTTCCAAGGGAGGTTCAGGTTTGATATCAGGAAGAATTTCTTCACTGAAAGGATGGTTAAGCATTGGAACGAGCTTCCCAGGGAAGTGGTGGAGTCACCATCCATGGAGGTGTTCAAGAAAAGACTGGACATGGCACTTGGTGCTATAGTTTAGTTGACATGATGGTGTTCAGTCAAAGGTTGGACTCAATGATCTTGGAGGTCTTTTCCAACCTTAAGGTTGATGATTCAGGTTTTTTATAAGTAAAAATGCTCCATCTTTAATGATTGTTCTTGGTTTTTTTACTGAATAAGAACTCATTGAACACTCGATACAAACACACCTTATACCAGTATGAAACACAAATAACTCAGTAATTAAATTGATCAAGTCCAACTTGGTTGTTTTCCAGCTGCTCAGGTTTCAGGTGCGAGTTCTGCCTCTCCAACCCTTCTTTTCACGTCATTCTGCTTTTCCAATTGTGAGTAATCTTTCAGCAGAGAGGGATAGAACCGTACTTACCTATTTAAGGCTAGAAGTAATGGTCAGCTGCCCATGGTAATGGTATTCCTTTCAGATGTAGCAAGTTACTGTGCACATGCCAGTTTATGAATGTATTTTGTATAGACTGGAAAAAAATAACTTGCAACCTTCTAAAATATCTTGATATGTTGATAACTTACAACCTTCTAAAATATCTCTTCAATGATTAGGTCTCAGAATTACCTTAGCTCATTTTCAGCTGACAGCAACATCTTACTCAAGGGTCCTAGAGACAATCCTGACATGCCCTGTGAATTGTCTTAGGTCATTATACATGGCTTCAGTTGTTCACTTTATGAGATTTCCTGTTTACCTTTGGAAAGTGACTGTCTCCTAACTGATCAGGCATACAAACAGTGTCCTCAAAATTGCCCAAATGCCAACTTAACAATGCCTCTTAACAATGTCCTTAAAAATGTCTCTGGAAAATATGAAATAATAGCTGTTTTAAACTTGGCAACAATATGCCATACCAAAGCCATGTGGATGGTGAACATTTTTACTTTGACTGCTGGGACTGTCTAAAATTGTATTAGATACCTTTTCCACTTTCTTTTCATATACAGGCACCTCTGTCTAAAAAAAACACAGTTTGGATTTAGCTATTTTTAACAGCATAATTAGATAAATAAAAGCTAAAAACTACGATTTGTTTTTTGAACTAGACAACTACATCAGGAAGTTGTAAATGATTTGGTGATTAACACATTTTTTTGATACATTCTCTTGTATCTCTGAATGCAGAGAGGTGGAGGTACAAATGACTAACTGGACCAGAAGAGTCCTTAAATAGGTATATTAAAGCACACAGCTCCAGATCCCACATACAACTGGAGTATTCTCTTAAACTCTACCACAACTTTTAGTTAAACATTATTACTACCCAAGACTATCCAAGATCTGGAACACTGAGTTTGCCCTGTTTGGATTTTGAATAGGAATAGCTTCTACTTCTCTTTCTCCTTCACTGTAGTCTACTCACTCAACATTTCTGTTTTTAGTCTCACTCTGAATAATATGACCAGACACAAATGGTAATCAGAACTCTGAAAAACAATGAAAATGAGTTTTGCTTTGTTACCTGGTTTTAGGTGGTTTTTTTTCTTTTTTTTTTTTTTTTTGGTTTGTTTGTTTGTTTTTTTTTAACATAGACCTTATAATTTGAAGTATATTATGCTCCAATATAACTGCACAGGTGGAGGTAAATATGCTTTTTTTTGCATTAAATGAGTCCAAAGGAGTTTGTGAAGACACTAACCTCTCAGGAGGATGACAGTGAAAATGAACGTAGGAGAGATGACAATATAAATATCTTCAGACAGAAAGGCAAAATACTGAATTTGTTGGTGGATGGTTTTCTTCTGTCTGATGAAATCAAAGGTGTATTTATGAGAGCCTTTTAAACTCACAGGTAGACCAAATAAGAAGCCTGAACCACACCACGAATGTTTATTTATGTTAGAGTACTGAAATCATTGCCTAGCAAAAAGGGTCATGGCCAAACAATAGAGATAAGTCCATTTAGTAGCTTCCCAGTGCCAAAACCAGAGGTTTTAGTCTTCACAAGGTTCTCTTGTGCATTTCCCGAAATTCTACAACATTCTTCCATCTCCTATATGCCAACTCTGACACTTCTTAAACTGACTGTTGAGGAACTGACCAAAAGGAGAGTAAATTTATCTCAGTAAACCAACAGAACACTTTTTTCCCCTTATTTGGATCAGAAAAAGATCATAGAATCAAGAGAGCAATTGAAAGGAAGCAAGCAGAAAAGCAAACATGCTTTGTTTTTGTTGGAGGGAAATATTTAATAGCAAAAAGTTTGTATCTGAGAACAGTCATATTAAGATGAACTCAGGATAGGAAGTCGCTCAGCATAAAATGTAATGCAATGCACAAATATCTAGTAAATGTTTGAGATATGTATAATAGTCAGAATGTGACTCACTTGGAGAAGCTAGTTTCTCAAGAAAAAGAATCTCAAAATGTCTTGAACTTGATGTATTTTTTTGAGTATTTCATTTTTCTCTCAAAGTCTAGATAGGGTAAAATTTTGTATAAAATATTTAAGCATTAGGAAACTAGGTGAATTGGAATTACAGCATAGAAGGGGGCAGACAGGATTAGGATGCTTTGACTTACTCCAAGGTCCACTAGAAGTATTTGGAGAAATTTTTGAATGGTTAATGTGTCCGCATCAAACATTAGAAAACAGTAATTACTCTTTGTAAGCCTAGTAGGGACAACTATTGTTTTGATATGTAGAAAAGTAGCATGTTTCAGCTATTTGGATGCAATTTATTTTAAGCATTGCCTAATAAACACTTATACTTTATTTTTAAATTCTGTTTTTATATGTATTCATTCACACTATATTTTTTTTAATATATGTTAGCATATATACATGTCTGAGGGAATTAAAATACTCTTCTATATATAATATTTATATCTTCTGTGTTGATGGTACAATTCCTTTAGAGGCTACTTTTTCTGATCTAATAACTTTTTTCCCACTCCACTGACTGCAGGTTTTCACTAAACCACAGAATTCCTTCTTATGCAGTGCAGATCCAACAACAGCTATGAGACTGTTACATGGCAAAGAACCTTCAGTTTTCCACTTAAATTCAGTAGTTTAAAATTAGCAGCATCTAATATTTCCTTGAAGCATTAATCTGAGTATGAACAATATGCGTAATTAAAACAGTCAAAAGAGTTTTGAATTTTTATCTGATTGACATATATTATTTGAGAATGAATTTTAATTTCCCTATTAAATATATACAACCTTTGTAGCAATTTGAGACTTTAGTTTCCAAATCTTTAATAGCATTGAGCTAAGTGTGCCAGAGTATATCTTTTTCAGGCAGTTCTTTGAAATGATATCTTATGACTTCGGATGTGATTTTGCTTACCCTTAAATTACTGTACATAAAGAATAATTCTGCTAAAGTTAGAAATAAAAAAGAATAGTATAAACCTGTTGCAAAAGAAGTCAGTTTCTTTGAATTTTTTCTACTTAAGTTTCATTCTTGTGAACTAGGTCCTGAATTTTCTTCTTCACAAAGATTTTTCTATCACTGTACTAAGCAATTTCTAGAACTACAGAAAAAAAATAGAAGATGCATACATTTGATTTAGCAGTCAGTGGCAGTCTGAAGAGTTCTGTTGAATCATAATGTGCTGCAATAAGTGCACATTATTCTGACCAACAAACAGATAAATAAATAAGAGAAGGAGTGTTACAGAACAAAATAAAGTACTGTAAATACTTGCCATCTGATTTTCCTTCCCTGAAGGACAATGTGGTCACCAAACTCCAGATTAATCCATCTCCAGTTTTCCAATGTTACTGAGAATTAAAAAAGACAGCAAAGTACCTAATTGTGTGTCTATGAAAAACCAAATTTAGAAACAACAAATTGTAGTGGAAGAACAGAATAAATACATATAACTTCACGAGTGGTCAGAACACTGTTCTACCCAATGAAGTTCACAACACATCAAATAATATTTTGACAGGATCTAATATTGAACTAGAATTGATATGAACAAGGCCACAGCTTTTCATCTGGCAAAAGCCTGGGAAATACCATATACTTGCATATTGCTATTGTGAATAATAATTAAGTAGAGCAAACAGTCAAACGAGCCAAATACCAAAACACTAAAAATTGAGTTTTCACATGCATTATTTCAAGCTAGGTTGTCCATTTTGATACACTGTAATTCACAAGTGTTTTCCATAGACTTTGGCCCATTCAATGTATAGGGAGGAAAAGACTGTCAGAATGCAATGTATTAAAATACTAAATGGATCATCCAGGAAGTGAAAACCTTTTACTATCAATTTCAATGAGCAAATATAATCCCTCTCAAATGCTTCTTCTTCATGAAGACATCATGTGGAAAAATGAAAAGATCATAATTAATTACAGGAGTACCTTGATGATCAATAGAAATTTCAGAAGGGAGGAAGAAAGAAAAAGAGAGAGAAAGAAAGAAAGAAAGAAAGAAAGAAAGAAAGAAAGAAAGAAAGAAAGAAAGAAAGAAAGAAAGAAAGAAAGAAAGAAAGAAAGAAAGAAAGAAAGAAAGAAAGAAAGAAAGAAAGAAAGAAAGAAGCCCTAGCTTTTCACTTATGACACAGAGTAGAAATATGACAGTCCCAGCACAAATGAGAGTTCTCCGTGTTTTTCCACCCTTCCACAGACATTTACTTTAAAGTCATAATTTTTCCTCTCTTCCTACCTTCATTCTACAGTCACTGCATCAGCTAGTAGAGAGGGAGCAAGCTCACAGAATTGATTAGTCTGCCACATGTTGGTGGGGTAGCTCCAGGTGACATTATACACACTGTAGGAATACAGATATCTTAAGGCAGTTCTGCACCAGTTCTGTCACAATAAGATAAATGTAACAGTACTGCCCCTAAGGCTTGTACGTATTTCATGGTACCTGAATGATTAATATCAGTTGATTAGCTAGTACAAAGCATTCTAAGTAAAATGTGAGAGAAAAAGCAGGCTAAGCTTGTACCTTACTTAGGATCATCTTAGCATCTCTTTAAAATTAGATTCATTTATTATCTTCTGAGGCAGTTTCTGCAGCTATCCATTCATAGAATCTCTACTATCCCTTGTCTGCCAAAAATATATTTCACATGGTTTGCCAATGTCAGAATATTAGTATATATGAGTGAGAAGATTATAATTTCCTTACTATTATTACTAAATTCATATTTTAGATTAAAAATAAAATATTAACTGACTTACTGTCCCCAGTACCATCGGGTAGTTCTCAATTACCTGTAAGCACGTTTCAACATATCTTTATATTCTGTAAACCTGAAGAAGTATGAAATGTGAAGTCAGGACAAAATATTACTTTTTCTCTGTGTGGGATATACTTCTCCACTTATCATCTCTTCAATGTATGTTCCAGAACTCTACATGAAGAAGTTCTTTGAATTGATAGTCCATGTGAAAAATTGCCTTTACAGCAGGTCTTGGAAGTACAGCAGTTACTAAAGTTATGCTACTTACATGATATCTGAACAGGTGCCAAAGTCTCAGCAACCTTTTTCTAGAGGAAGGACTGTGCATGGCCAAAGGTACTGCTTCAGGAAGGTTACCTGGGAGCCTGGTTTCTGTATAAGCAGCACTGGAGGGCTACCCAAACTGGTAAAATGTGGCACATTATCCATAACAGTCGCCACCAATCAACAAAATTTGTGGCCAGTTAGTGCCTCTCTTTGCTTGAAACTTTGTAGAGACTTTGGGTTTGCCTAGTTTGCAGAAAAGGAGGCTGAAGGCTGACCTTATTGCTCTCTACAGCTTCCTGAGGAGGGAGAGGAAGGTGCTGATCTCTTCTCACTGATCCAGTGACAGCGCATGCAGGAATGGTTCAAATCTGCACCAGGGGAGGTTTAGACTGGACATTAGAAATTCTTTACCTTGAGACTAGTCAAACACTAGGGAAGTGGTCAATGCCCCAAGCAATACAGCCCTTAACAACATGCTTTAGCCATGAAGTGGTCAGGCAGTTGGATTAGATGATCATTGTAGGTTCCTTCCAATTGAAATAATCTATTCTATCCCACTATTCCAATTTTCACCTTCCATACTTTCTTTTATAGTTAAAATCTGGGAGAGTTCTAAAAACAGGTCTTTACACTATAAGAAGTCAGATTATTACCAGTTCCTCCAAGTCTGTGAAATATTTTTGGTTACTGGATGTCCAGTTATGGGGATCACCTTCCTCAGAAGGGGAAGAGACAAACCAAAGTTAGAGAGTCAGGGTGCTAGTGAGGGCCCTCAGCCTGTTGCTCTGAGTCATGCTGGGTACACTGGAGCACACAACTATAATCTTACACAAATTTGCTAGGGGTTCCTGAGGCCATAGGAACCAACAGGGAAATACTGGTGAAAAGCCTCAAAGGAATTAAGGTGCACTCCTCTAAGACAGCGACATGGTCAACAGCCCAGCTAAAGTGCCTTTACACTTGTACATGCAGCATCAGCAACAAACAGGAGGAGTTGAAAGCCACCATGCTGCTATAAAGCTATGACCTAGTTATCATAATTGAAACTTGATGGGATGAATAAAAAGACTAGAGTGTGACTCTCAAAGGCTACAGGCCATTCAGAAGGGACAGGAGAGGAAGGAGAGGTGGAAGGGTTGCATCTACATCAAGAGATGAACAAAGTGTGAAGAACTGTCTCTGAAGAACAGCCATAAGTAGGTTGAAAACTTATGGGTAAGAACCATAGACTGAGGAAAGAAAAGGAACCTCAACATCAGTGTCTACTACAGGCTACCTGATCAAGAGGAGCCTATTGGCAAGGCCTTCTTGCTCCAGTTTCAGGAGGCATCACACTTGCCGGCTCTAGTCCTTCTGAGGGACTTAAACCACTGATGGAAAAGTAGCACGATAAGCCGTAGGCAATCCAGCAAATTCCTGAAGTGCATTGAAGACAACTTTTTAGGTCAAGTAGTAGACAACCCGACAAGAGTGGATACGATACGAGACCTGGTGGCCACCAATGCAAGTGAGCTAATAGTGACATCAAGAGTGGAGGCAGCTTGAGCCGCAGTGATCATGCACTGATGGAGTGCACAGACCCGTAGGTTATAGGTCAGGGAAAGGGTAAAGTCAGGACCCTGAATATTAGGAAAGCAAACTTCCAAGGAGTTAGTACATGGAACTAGGAGTTAGTCAATGGAACTCTCAGGGAAACTGCCCTCAGGGGCAAGGGAGAAGAACAGAGATGGCAGATATTTAAGGATGCTTTCCATAGAATACAAGAGCTCTCAATCCCCACATGTAGGAAATCAGGAAAGGAAAGAAAGAGTGGCATGGTTGAGTCAAGACCTGTTGGACAAACTAAAGTGCAAGAAGTAAAACCACAGGCAGTTGAAAAAGGGACAGATGGTGGGAAGACTATAGGGATGCTGCCCAGTTGTGTAAAGGTGGTATCAGGAAATCCAAGACACAGCTAGAGCTCAGCTTGGCAATAGACACAAAGAATAATAACAATAAAGGCTTCTACAGGTATGTCAACCAGAAAATAAAGGTCAAAGACAACAAACAAGGAGAAGGCTGAGGTACTCAACAACTTTTTTGCCTCAGGCTTCATTGGCAACCTCTCTTCCCACATCTCATGAGTGGATGAACCTTAAGGCAGAGACTAGGGGAAGAAAGACCCTCCCAATACATGGATCAGATTTGAATCATCTGAGGAACCTGAACATGCCTAAATCTATGGAATTTGATGAGATTCACCCCAGAGACCTCAGGGAATTAGCTGATGTAGTTTCTAAGCCACTCTTCATAATACTTGAAAAGTCACAATGGTCAAGTGAATTCTCAGGCGACTGGAGAAAGGGAAACATTGCATCCATATTTTAAAAGAGCAGAAAGGAGAACCCTGGAAGCTACTGATCTGTTAGCCTCACCTCTGTACCTGGAAGATCACGGAACAGATCCTCCTGGAGGCTATGCTAAGGTCCATGGAGAACAGGAAGGTGATTCCAGACAACCAGCACAACTCCACCAAAGGCAAATTGTGTCTGATCAATCTTGTGATTCTCTATGATGGAGTGACTGCAACAATCAACAAGGGAAAATACACTGATGTAACCTACCTAGACTTCTTTAAGGCTTTGACAAGGTCTCACACAACATCCTTATCTCTAAGTTGGAGAGACATGAATTTGAAGGATGGACTATTCAATGTATAAGGAATTGGCTGGATGAACACAGTCAGAGAGTTGTGATCAATGGCTATAGGTCCAGGGGGAGGTCAGTGATGAGTGGTATCCCTCAGAGCTTTCTCTTTGGAATAGAATCCAGGCAGTGATCATCCCCCTGTACTCAGCACTGATGAAGTCACACCTTGAATCCTGTGTTCAAGCTTTGGGCCCCCCACTACAAGAAAGACACTGAGGTGCTGGAGCATGTCCAGAGAAGGGCAACAGATCTGGTGAAGGCTCTGGAGTACCAGTCTCATGAGGAGTGGCTGAGGGAGCTGGAGTTGTTTAGCCTGGAGACAGGGAGGTGCAGGAGATAAGTTATTGCTCTTTACAACTACCTGAAAGGAGATTGTAGTGAGGACAGTACTGGCCTCTTCTCACATATAAAAAGTGACAGGATCTCATGGATTAACCCCAGCCAGCAGCCAAGCCCCACACAGCCACTCACTTGCTCCCCCACCAGAGAGATCGGAAAGAGAACTGGAAGGGTGAAAGCTGGAAAATTCATGGATTGATATAAAGACAGTTTAATAGGAAAAGTAAAAGCTGTGCATGCAAACAAAGCAAAATAAGGAATTAATTTGCTGCTTTCCATGGGCAGGCAGATATTCAACCATCTCCAGGAGAGCAGGGCCCTATCACCTGTAACAGTGACTTTGGAAGACAAACGCCATCACTTCAAGCACCCCCTCACCCCTCCCCTTTCCTCTTTCTGGAATATCCTTTTGGTCAGTTTGGTTCACCTGTCCTGGCTGTGTCTCATCCCAGCCTCCCGTGTACCTCCAACTTCCTTGCCAGCATGGCAGTACAAAAAGCAGAAAAGACTCTGGCTCTGTGTAAGCCCTGCTCAGCAATAACAGGAACATCTCTATATTATCAAACTTGTGTTCAGCACAAACCCAAAACACAGCCCCACACTAACCACTGTGAAGAAAATTAATTCTACCCCAGACAAAACCAGCACACGGGACAAGAGAAAACTTCCTCAGGTTGTACCAGGTGAGGTTTAGATTTTATATTAGGTAAAATTTCCTCACTGAAAAGTTTGTCAAACACTGGAACAGGCCCAGGGAAATGGTGGAGTCATCATGCTTGTAAGTATTTAAAAGCCATGTAGACATGGTACTCAGGGCCATGCTTTAGTGGTGACCTTGTCAGGGCTGAAGCTGATGATCTTAAAGGTCTTTCCCAATGTAAATGATTCTATGATTCTAGGAAATTTTCTTGCTGATTAAGCAATCTAGATGTGAAGTATATTTACCTAAGCATAGCATGCATCTTAATCCAGCTTTTAACCTTTGCTGGATATTAGAAATTCTTTCAAACTATTCTTCACATTACATAAAAATGTGTCTGCTGTATTTATGGACCAATATTTTCTTTTTATTTTTACATTATAATAGTTATACTATGTATATCAAATGCTAGGATTGTATATTATAAAGGCATCTTTGTGCACTTTTCTTAATATTAAAATACATTCATTATTATTGATATATTACTAAGATATATATAATCATTCAAATGGTTATTGTAATATTAATATGTCTAGCAATTCTGCAATGGTTACTGCATAAGACATATATAAGATATATGGTAGATTTTTATAAGATGGAAGAGTAATAAGTACTTTCCCAACTATGAAATAAGCTGTTACAATGCATACTGTACAGCACAGCACAGAGATGTCAGTGATTATGTGTAGTAAAGGAGAGCTATATAGCATTCTTATAGACGTTAAATATTTGTACTACAAGATATCTTAGGTTATTAATTTTAAAATAATTTCTTTTATTCATGTTTTATTCATAATAATGAGAAAATATTTTAACATTTTGTCCAGTCTCAAATGCAGGTCTAACTTATTTTCTAAGAAGAATTAATATGATAGAATATGTTTTTAAGAAAAAAAAAAGAAAAGAAGCAGGCATTTAAAAACAAGATTCATGGAGCACAATGAATTAGAAGAAAACAAAAGCAACAAAAAGTGCAATTGAACAAATTCTTGTTACTGCATGAGGCCATTCTAAAAATTAAATGTTGAGAAACATTTTCCAATTATATAAAGTCTAATATTTTATTAGAGATCAGGAACATTTATACTTCAGGTGTCCAAGAATGAAGTCAAACTCTTTCAATATTACTTTGTAGAAAATGGTAATGCAGTGTCATATAGTGCCAGAGTCTCCCTTATGACTTTACCTTCCCTGAAAAGATACATAGGAACCCATTTCTTGTGCCTCTAAAGGTAAAATGGGTGATTAAATAGTGAGTACACAGTTACAAAGCTTTTTGTTAAACAGACTTCAGCATCACACATCCTACATGGCTTCCTTTCTAAGGTTCCTTTTATAAAGGGAAGAACAGAGTTAATATTTCCCCTAAGAATATCATACATCCTTCACTTGGATCAGCCAAGTGTGATGTGTACAACTTGATGTGTTAGTCAGGGCATAATCTTCCATTAAAAGCTATCCTCCAAAGGAACCCTTTTCTCCAGTAATTGTTTCCAAAACCAGCTTGTTGGAAATACATTTATTCCCATTACACACATTCAGCAAATGTACAACAAAGAGAGATAGAAATGAAATTGCTTGAAAACTAAAGCACGGCCACCACAGTGAGAATAAAACAGAGATATTCAGAAATTCTTTAAGTATCTTATTCGTGAGTATGCCTTCTTCACCAATATATACTTGGAATAGTTTGATTTCATCAGAGTTATGACCAAAGGCTATACAACTAATAAAAGTACCATCAACCTAAGATTCTTAATTTTTTAAATTATTTTTTCTTTCACTTCATACCTATTCATACAGTATATTGCTTCTCTCTGTAGTAACCTGTAAGTACACACAGAAATCTAATACAGAATAATATACAAAACACAGGCTACAGAAATATTTAAGTTGTATGAGAACTTTTCCTGACACTCAAAGAAGCCAAGCGGGTGAGACCGGACAGCAGTAGCATGTTTTAGCAATCTAACTCATTATTTATTGCTACAGACACGAAAGGACTGCACTAGAAAACAGTAGACATGAACCCTAGACATCCAGTACGTGTAAGAAGAGACTTCTGGTGTTTGTACTGCACTTCATTTAATAATGTATTACTTTTGATATGGCTTTGTTGGTTTTTTCCTTTATGAGATTTATGAAAGGTATTATGCAGCTTTAGGGACTGATTGACAATTAAGTAACTAGATATGATGACCCTAGCAATGTTTTCAATCCTTTGTTCTTTTTTTTACTTATCAAAATACCGCGTAATTTATTTTATCTTCTCATTTATGTTGCAAACAGCACTTCGAGATTATATCTTTTAGCTTACACTATTAAGAACTTACACTGATAATTTGAGAACTACTTAATTATTTATTCTTTTAATTAAAAATAAATAATAAGGAAGAAAATATTTGAAGATAATGTTAAGTGTAGCTGCAGGTAGTATATTGTACAACCATGTCTCCTGGGATTATTTCACCACTTAAAGAATCCGAATTATTATACAAGACAATCATGCAATGAACATAACAGCAGAACATGGTTCATCTGACAGTTACTAATCCTATAAATTTTCTCATGACAGTAGTTGAAAGTAGGAAACATTCTACCTGTAATCTCTGAGTTTCCTCTCTTGTATTTCCTCTTACTTTACCCTGCTTCACTTAAAAAAAAAAAAAAAAAAAAAAAGAAGGGTCCTGCATTTCAAAGGCTGGAATGGCTGAAAACTAGGTCCTTTACAACATTTACTACTGGCTACTAAAATAATAAAAATCATAACATGAGTAATAACTGCTGAAAATCTTGGTTGAAGGCCCAGGATCATAGAATTATTCCTATGAAATGGAAGGTACCTATCTTATTAAAGCTTACTGTGATTGACTTCACATTTCAGAGCAACTTCAGTACATTTTTTTCCCAACAATAAAGAAGCTGTTCCAAGGGCATATGAAATAATTAAATTTAATTTCCTAGATATGACAAAATCGCTCATCATTCTCTTCTTCATTTTGCAAAGACCTTGTCCCTCCCACTCATTTTTCCCGCATTTCTTACAACACCTTTTTCACTCATTTCTATCAAAGTACACACTTTTTCTTTCCTGATCAAGAGATAACACATAACAGACTGGGCATTGTTATTCAAGTCATATATGTCTCTCTCTTTTTTGTCTTCCCATTGTCCATCTTATATGAAGTTAATTCTAAGACCTTTACATCTTTGAGAAATTTGTTTGTAGTGTTCATGTTTCAAAAGGTATAACGGGAACTGAAAAGTAAAAGGCAGACACTCACTTCTTAATTCTTTTTACTTTAGAAAACCATCAAAGATTTCTGACAATAGAACTCTCCCACCAAAAGTTAATTTGAAACCATTCTAAACAGTACATAGTACAAATAGTATAAGTTTAATTAGTTCTAATTTTAAAATATCCAATTTCTGAGTCCAAGTTTCTTTGCTTACCTTTCAGAGAGTATTTCACAAATAGTATGCTTCTACCTTATTCTTTTTTTTTTGGATAACAATTATGTTTCCCTAGGTAAATTATGTGAAAAACAAAAAGTTATCTTTATCAAGAGAACTGTTGGCTCTCAAGCGGCTGTTGGCCAGTTTGTGGCTTGGTTGGTGGGGCGGGTCACTCAATTTGAATGATCCATGATGACAGGAATTCACCTTCCATTCAAGAGGGCAACAAGAAATATCCCAAGTTTCTAGGGAATTTTGACAATATTTATCATACTCAATGTATCTAGAAGGAAAACTCATAGAACTAAATCAGTCCCTGGATTTCCATCTATTTTGATTTCTGCTTTTCACTTTCAGAGTTACTCCTAAAAACTTTTGTGGATCTTATTACTGTCATCAGTACCAAAATATAACCTCAGTTTTGTGTTTCCTAACTAGCCCTATATCATTTATGTCCTATATTAGGCTAAAAGTATCCCTGTTCCTCCAAAACTCTTCTAAATATTCTGGGAAGAGAACAAGTGATGGAAACACTACTGTTGTTCACCCAGCTATGACCAATGTCTGGCTCCTTGTAATGATTTCCTAAATGCTTTCATTTCCTTCATAGGAACAATAAAGCAAACTGAAATAAAGATTTTGACATTCATATCTGGGGAAAAATGCATTACTGAAATTAAAAACAGTGTTACAGTAAAAGATACTTGTATAAATTGTTTCAAGTAATGAGCACTATTACAGCAAAGAATTTAATGTCATGGCAGAAATATGAAGTAATCTGAATGTAATGGAGCTGGTCTAAACTAGAAAAAAGATTCAAACCCATCATATTCAAATCCAAGCATAAATGCATAGCAGAATAAGAAGCACTCTAGGTTCAAATTCAGCTATGAGATAGATTCTTTAAATACTAAATGGTATTATAGTAATAATATGTTAAACTGTAAAGGTCTATGGAGAAAAAAACTAAGCAAAATTAATTAACACACCAAAATCAAGTCTGGAATACACTCTAAAGCTTTAGTGCAGATTAACTGTGAAATATAAGTTTAAAAAATAAAAGTAACTATATTTCATCAGTCTTCCATAAGTACACATGCTTTCCTTTGTTTTTTTCCTTTACAGCCTAGTTTTATTTTTACCGTACCATACATAGAATCAAGTAACTAAGGGTATTCACAGATTATAATGAGAACTATAAAGGGATGAGGTAAAAGAAATAAGAATTTTAAAAAAGGAAGCAATGTTTCACACTCCTACGAAGATCTTTGACGGTGGCTATATTGAAGAAATGAATCATGAGCTAACATCAGTATCCTCAAAGTGCACCAAATTAACACTTGGGATTATAAAATTACTCTGACTTCTATATGAACGCTATTCAAAATAATTTTCAAAAGAAAACTTTAGGATTTTAGGAGTTTAGCAAAAGACTATGAGCCTAAAAATCATCTTCACAGTCCTTTTTTGGACACTTTCTAGGACCTTTATATCCTTCTTATATCGTCGCAGCCAAAGTTACACACAGGTCTTGAGATGAGACCACACCAGTGCAGAGCAGGGTGGGACAATCCCCTCCCTTGACCGGCTGGTGATGCTTTGCCTGATGCCCCCCTGGACACAGTTGGCCCTCCCAGCTGCCAGGGCACTGCTGACTTATGTTCAACTTGCCATCAACCAGGACCCCCAGGCCCCTTTTCGCAGCACTGCTTTCCCCAGTCTGAACATACATCTAGGGTTGGCCCATCTCAGGTGCAGAATCTAGCACTTGCCCTTGTTAAACTTCCTGTGGATGGTGATTAGTCAGCCCTCTGAATTGTTCAGGTCTCTCCCTGTCTTCCAGGGAGTCAACAGTTTATTTCAATTTAGTGTCATCACAAACTTACTCACTATTGAGTTTGTGTGGCTGGGCTTTCGTAGTAGGAAGGCTACAGGGGTTACTTCTGTGAGAAGTTGCCAGAAGCTTTCCCTGTGTCTGACAGAGCCAGTGCCAGCTGGCTCCAGGACAGATCCACTGCTGGCAAAGGCCGAACTAATCAGTGATTGTAGCAGTGCCTCTATGATAATATTTTTAAGAAGGAAAAAAAAAAGTTATTGCACGGAAGTAATTGTGCTCAGAGAAGAGCAGAGTGAGAGGAGGAGAGTGAGAGGTCCATGGAGGACCATGAGAGTGTAGAGATCCACCTGCAGCCCATGGAGGAGACTCACACTGGAGTAGGTGAATGCCCAAAAAAAGGCCATGACCCTGTGGGAAGCCCATACTGGAGTAATCTATTCTTAAAAGACTGCACCCCATGGAAAGGAACCGACGCTGGAGTAGTTTGTGAAGAACTGTTGCCCATGGGACGGACTCACGCTGTAGAAGTTTGTAATAGATTATCTCTGGGGTAGGGACCTCACTCTGGAGCAGGGGAAAGATTCCTCTCCTTGAGCAGTGGTAGAAACACCTGTGATGAACTGACCATAACCCTCACTCCATATCTCCCTGTGTCACTGTGGGGAGAGGAGGTAGAGCATGGGGAGGAGGAAGGAGTAGGGGGAAGGTGTTTTTAAGATTTATTTTACTTCTTATTATCCTACTATGATTTTTTTGAGAATAAATTCAATTAATAACCTCATGACAGTAACCAATGAGTGATCTCTCCCTGTCCTTAGCTCATGAACCATTGTCATATTTTCTCTCCCCTGTTCAGTTGTGGAGGGGAGAAGTAGTGTGGCTTTGGTGGGCACCTGGCATCCAGCCAAGGTCAACCCATCACATATACTGTCAAGTCCTGCATCTGAGATATTGAGGAGAACTGGGCCTAAGATGGAGCCCTGAGAAATTCCACTAGTGGCTGGTCAGCAGCCTGATGTAATCTCATTTACTACAACCCTTTGTGCCTGATCCATGAGCTTGTTGATTACTGTATAGCTTGATATGCATGCAGGTAACCCCAGGCATCTGGTTGTGGCTAAAGTTTTAAAGGAAATTTAACAGTGAAGAACACTGCAATATATTTAAGTGGTCAATACAACTGGTCAAAAAGACAAAAGCAGAAACCTGTTTCGGTGCTTTTATAATACCACCATTCACATTCACAATAAAACCCCAAGCTGTGTTTTTTCCCTGTGCTTTACGTCCTGCCTGGCCCCCCTGTAGGAGCCTCCGGGTACATCTGTAAGAATTTTATCACTTATAGCAAATGAGTTAGCTCCCAACAGACAGACAAAGAGAACATCCACAGCACCCTGCATGAGTACAAATTGCTTCTCAGGTTAAGGCTTTTGCCTGGCAGCAAAAGTTTCCTTGAGTAGGTGCTAACCTCTCCCTCCTCAGTATTTCTTCCAAAGGTTTTCTACACCCACACTCACTCACTGCATGATGTGTTTATCAAGTTGTGTGCTGGATATTTTATCTGGAAGGATCCTATAAGAGACCATATTGAAAACTTCACTGAAATCCAAAAAGATCACATCAACTGGATTCCCTTGATCAACTAGGTGGGTTACCCTGTCATAAAAGGAAATGAGTTTTGGCATACAGGACTTCCCCCTCATTAAACTATGCTGACTGTGACCAATGACTGTCCTTCAAGTATGTGAGATACTGGAGAAAATGATTCATGGCTCAAAACAACTGAAGTGTGAGTATGGGGTAGGGGGGGCAGGGCAAGTTCTGCAAAGGTGGGACGGTGCACGCTGTGCCCCTGGAGTCTCCAGTCCCTGGAGCCTCTAATCCAGCCCCAGAATGGCTACTGAGTCACTGGCACACCTCCCCTGGGGGGGAGGGCCGCAGGAGACTGGGGAAGATAAAAGCAAAGGCACGAGTATATGTCCTGTTTGTCCGCTGTGCTTACTGCGCTCCTGGTCGCTCACACTCCTTATAGGTCACTTATGAGAGTGTGGGAGCAGGAGCCATCACTGTTGGATTCACCCACATTAAGTCAGCACTCTAGGGCAAACTGCTGGTTCCACATGGGTCTCAGTGCTCTTCAGTGGTTTCCCCGGCTCTAGAAATTCACCCTACTTGCTGTGATCCTCTGCTCTGCTGCAGGATATGCCTGCACAGGAGCTGTTCGCCCCTGCAAGTGATGGTTCATGCCCATATTTAAATGTTAACAAAAGTTTGAAAATAAATAACTATCACAATGTTTTACTTAGTCCACCTTTACACCTGAGTCTATAGCTGCTGTGTATGCAGTTGACAGTATCAGTTGAGCACCCTTACACCAGAATACAGAAGTGACAGAAGCACCTTTGGTAGAACTCTTTGTTTCATACTTTACTCTTTCAACATATTCATGTCTGCAGAGTTGTTTCTCTCACATATTCTCACTCTTCTCAGGCTCCAATTGCTCCTGTGTAGCAACTTTTTTCCCTTCTTAAGCGAGAGGTGCTATCACTGTCGGTAATGGGGTCTGCCTTGGCCAGCAGTAGGTCTGTCTTGGAGCCGTCTGGCATTGTCTCCATTGGTCATGGGAGAAGCTTCTCACAGCTTTTCAGAGAAGCCATCCCTGTAGCCCCTCCACTGCCAGAACCTTGCCATGCAAACCCAATATATGCACATAAGGTGCTTGTTGGTTTCTTAAAAGGATTGTAAGAATTCTTTAGCCCTGAAGAGGTCAGATTAGTGGTAACAGAGAAATAAAATGATACCAACTAAAGCTTTTGGAACAGAAAAAAAGAAAAAAAAAAACAAACAGGAATAAATCATGAAGTCTTTCAAAGTCACTTTACATGAAATAGAAGCACACACAAGTAAACTCATATTTTTTGGTTCTGTTTCTGGTTTGGGGTTTTTTATTTGGTTGTTTTGTTTTCTTTTTCTCTTCCCATACACAGCTAACATACATTTTTAGGTATAGTTGCTGGGTATAGGTTTACAAAATCATGAAAATGACTGAAGTGTTATATGCTTGTTGCACTTTCTACCTTCTTCAATGGATGAATGTTTTTATTGCATGCGATTCTGCACCACTTAACAGAAATTAAGACATTATATGATATAAATAGCTCTAATAAACCAGGGCTTCACTGCTCCATGCAGTTCATTTTCAATGTCCTTTGTAGTTTAAAAGATATTATTATTGTACTATTATTATTATTATTATTATTATTATTATTGTTTAAATGGTTTGTCTGATTGCAGCTGGAAATGTAAGAAGTCATGGTGTGAAGGAACAAGATTCAGGATGGGAGAGGTTCCAGGCATGGAGAAAAACATACAGCAATTGACAGGACTTTATTATATGGACCTTACAGTTATTATATGGACTTTACTGTTATTATGTAGTTTCATTGCATCCACACTACACAGTGCACAGCCTGGGCAAGCTCGGGTTTGCCACAAGTTTTGCCTGCTCCCTGCTTTCCCGCTTCCCTCTCTGATAGGCTGCAGAAGCTGCAGAGAGGAGACAGTTACCATTCGCCCTTGCCTTCCCCAGTTCCCCCCATGTTCCTCCCCCTTTGCCTGTGTCTCTACCCCGATTTGTTCCCCCATTTGTCTGTCTCATGCTCCACCCCATGTTCTAGCCCTTTCCCCGCCTGAAACCCATAAAACCTCGGCACACCTCAATAAAGCATTCTATTTGCACCTCTACCTTTTATTCCAGACCCGTCTGTGCTGTGTCATGGCCCCATCCCCCCTCGGACCGTGGCATCACGGTTTCTTAATTTCAGAAATACTTGCAGGTTACAGACGTTGTACCTGTTTCCTGATAATGCATATATTGTAGATCAGTCAGGTGTAGAACCATAATGCTGCATTAATCCTCCATCGCAAGCACTATTCATGTTATGTGTCGTGTTACATGTATATAGTGTCATGTTGCACATATATATTATTATTCAGTGGTATGAAATAGCTTACTAGAGGGATAAATTTATTAAAAACTTCTGTCTAACTTGCAAGCTGGACTCCAAATCATTACTGATTACTGATTTGTAAAATAAATAATTTTAGTAATATTTTAAAACCATTAGAATCACAATAGAAAGCAATTATATAGTGGCCTTTCAGAATAAGTACCATTATTTTCTATATTTCTTATTAAAATTCTTTAAGAACAGATTTTAATTTATTTATAAAGAGTACAGTAACAGTAAAAATATGAGGACATAAAACTAGAGAAATTTGGACTAAAATCAGTAATTTTTTAACCTTTTTAAAAATTTTAACAAATCAAAATAATGTCTCTTAATAAGCACAGGGCATATTTCTAAAACATATGTTAGTCCCATACATGTGCATTCTTTAAGGATGTTGGGGCGAAGTTTATGTTACTATTATGTTACTATGTTACCACTGAGATTATTTTGTCTGGCCTTCTTTATATCTTTCTTTCCTAATGATACAAAAAACTTATGTGTTTTTTTTATATATATCATTAAGTGGGAAGCATTGTAAATTTACATTAGTCAAAATATACTCTAATTGACATAAATTGAACTCAATTATAGAAATTAGATTTCATTCATTGCATTACTCACCTAAGTAGTGTCACAGAATTACAAGAAATGTATTCACATGAATAGAAGAACTCAGATTATTAGTTATGTTAACAATGTACAGACACTGTCTGCAGTTATATAATATTTTCTGGTTTTCTTATTCTATGCATTCTTGCAAGTTATTCAGAATATTTATGCATTAAGGGTTACACAAATTTAGGAGTATATTCAGCACTTCTCAGGAAGCACTCAGAGGTCATTATATAATGTTTTTCTTTGATTCCTTTGATCATCCAATGAAACTTGTATTCATAAACGTTTGACCACGGAGTCCCACCATCAATCTGTTAATGTCTGGTATACTAAAACCAATCATAACTAGTCTGCAAGGCTTTCTTAATTTGCCACATTAGAACTATATGTTACCCATCTCATAATATATCTGTGCGAATATTCTCATGTCTTTAAGAAGGATATCATTCTACACTTTTTTTTTTTTAAATCGCAATAGAGGAGACTTTTAAATAGTATATAGCAGCTCTATATTGACCTATTAAAATCCAGTGGTTTAGCTCATTATTTGGAGAACCTATGATTTAAAGAAACATTAGACATTCCTTCCTCCCTTGCCCTTAACACATATCCAAATCTCTTTGATTCATTGAGGTTCCAAATTAGGAAGATGTAGATTCAAGCGTGTTATGGGGTATAAATCACCTTCCTATGAATGTAAAGATTTTATAGCAGCATTTACAAACTAAAAAGCCTAACATTTTTACAATAATATATGCATAATTTTGCACTTTCCTGTCCCATTCTTGAGATGAAAGTAATTTTAAAACACAAGGTCAGAGAAATATCTGCAAATGTCACTTAAAAAAATAAGGGAAAAGGCTAAGACCAATGATGGAAAGCAACTTATCATTTTTCCCGTCTGCATAACATTCAGAACCTAATGTTCATTTTCACATGGAATCAAGAAAAGAGGTAACTACTCCTGAAAGATAAAATCTAGGTAGAGAAATTTTTTCACTGATTTCATGACTACCATTGTTCATTGGCCAACAAAACAATTGTAACCACTCTCTCAGGACCACAGCATATGCTGTATCTGATAGATGGTATGACAAGAAGAATGTCAGTCACAGCGGGAAAGACATTGAACAAATTGTCAGCACGATTAACGCACACGTTGTCAACAGCACCTGGGTTGCTGTGCAGAAGAATGATGGACAACAGATGTTTCCAGAAATGTTCCCATCTGCCCTGAGCATACATCCACTGTGAAGCAGTAGGTTACAAAGGCTACAAGAGATCATCCTGCTCTAATTTTTCAGTTTTGATCCTCCTTCCTATAAAATAAAGACTCTCTCACAGTATGACTTAACCAACATACAATTACTTACTAAATTATTACCTATTAATATTCTATCTTCCTACTACTACAGAAAACTGGCATGAATATCCAAAGATGGTAAATCAAAGTGGTCAGTAGTGACTATAGTACTTTCAGGTGTCTAAGCCATATTTCAAGCGCAAATGAGCTTTTTATCTTTTAACCAAATCCTGTTTAAAATAATAAATGCATAGTAAGTACATAGACAGTGTCCCTAATGACTCCCTAATTCTAATTCTAAACTATTTTTTAAAAAAATTATAGGAAAAAAAAAATTATTTTCCTCTCTTCAGAAGGATAACTTTGTGCTTTTCCCAAAATTGTTCTTTATGATATACATATATATTTATTAGCCAAAAAAAATCAAACTCTCACTGTTTTTATATGTATATTTACTTAAAAATATATTTGTGTGTATCTATACACATACACGTAAACACATATGTGCATATATATGTATGTGCATACACCTATACACAGAAAAAGAAGGAATCCAGCTTAAAAACCCATATTGGAGTCATAGAGAGAATGGTGAAAATACATGATAGTGGAAAAAAAAAACAGTCATCAACATCTTCTTGAATACTATCTATTTTGTCCTTATTGCAGTCCTAATAATCGCTTAAAGTTTCTTTAAGCTGATTAATATTACTTACTGCCATGTAACAGATACATAGCACTCTGATATATGGTCAGTTATTTTATTTATATAGCAAACTAAAATGTCATGTGATAAAAATACTAAGTATTCATGAAAGAAACAATTGAAATTAAGAATTTTGGAAATATTATCTCTAGGTAATAACTCTATGGAAATCATTAGACTATATGTTTTCTTTGGCAACAGAGTTGATATTGAAAATTTCTGTCACCAGCTATCTGGTCCTGCTCAATCTGGTCCAGTTATAAACAGTTCAGGAAACCTATTCCATAAAGTGCTGGCAACTTGTTAAACATGAAAGAGAAGGAGGGAGAATAGTATGTTATTGAAAGTTATTATGTGTCAAACCTGAATATTTTCAGTGAGAGGATCTGTAATGGAAGTAAAAGATGAAAAAAGTAAATAAGTATCACAAAAGCTAGTTATGTCTGACTTAAAAAAAGTAGGATTTTTATTAGGTAAGACGATTTGAAGATTCTACAGAATATGTTAAAATTAGAAAGTGTCCATCTAGTATGCCATCCTGCTTTACTGAAGTTGTTTTTTCTTAATTTAAGAAACTCCCCTCCTTCCACAGAGCATGAAAGCAATATTCAGTGTCAAATTTTTCGTAGAGAAAAAAATTTGCACTCACAATTTATGAAGAAAACAGAGGAGCAATGGAAACATTTCTTTGAAATAATACTGACGTAAAATAGACAGTTTCAGACGAGGGAATGTTAATGCAAAATAAAACTGTTGATTTACTAAGGAGATTACTCTTTTGCTTCTTTTTAGCTACAGTATTAGCTAAGTAGTCTTTAAGAAAAGAAATCAAAATGTTGCTTCTCATACATTTAAAAGAGAGAACAAGTGATAAGTAATAACTGGAAACCAAGAACATAAGACAAATGCTTTAATCTCAGAATACAAATAGATTCCTGAGCAATTTGTGTGTTAGGTGGTAGGCAAATAACAGCATAAGCTAGTAAGGTCAAACAAGAACATAACATGCATTGGAAAATGCATTGTAAAGGTATGTAGTAAATGACACTGTTATTTGCAAAATCTAATCCTGCATTGCAAAACACACATCATATAAGGGTATGATTAATACATTCAAAACAAATTTACATAAAATTACTGAATAGTTTACTTGAAAGGAGTAAACAATTTGCACTGCCTTTAAACACCGTCTTCCTGGTTTTGTCTTTGTGGACTCTGACTTCAGAGTATGCATATAGGTACAGCATTTCAGCAAAAAAAAACCTCTCTGTACTGGGTCTGGTTGGGATGGAGTTAAGCTTCTTCATAGCATCCCATATGGTGCTGTGCTTTGCATTTGTGCCTAAAACTGTCGATAACACACTAGTGCTTTGGCTCAGCAGTCTTTGCACAGCATCAAGGCTTGCTGTCTTTCCACTTCCCCCCCCCCCCCAGCAAGCAGAGTTGGGCACAAGAGGTCAGGAGGGGGCACAAGAGGTCAGGAGGGGGAACAAGAGGTCAGGGGGGGACACAGCAAGGACAGCTGATCGAAATTGGCTAAAGGGATATTCCAAACCATAAGCTGTTGTTTTCAGCAACAAAAGCTCATGGAAAGGAGGAGGAAGGAAGGACTTTCACAGGTTTGCTGTTTTCCCAAGAAACATTACAGAAGTCCCTGCTTCCCAGAAAGTAGCTGGACATCTGCCTGCTGGTGGGAATTTGTGAATAAATTCCTTATTTTGTTTTGCTTGCAAACACAGCTTTGTCTTTCTTTGTTAAACTGTCATTATCTCAGTCCATGAAACCTATCACCTTCCTTTGATTTTCTCCCCAACCCAAGGGAGAGGGGAGTGATCATGAGGCAGAGTGGACGTCTGGCCACTGTCCAGGTTCAACTCACTGCTCAGATAAGAATCAGGAAACATTAGAACTTATAGTTTGTATCCCTCTAGGTTTTTTATTTACTGTATCTTCAACTACAAATTTTGTGGTGTTTTTCTACTAAATATACAATCATAAATCCAACTGTCTCTTCTTATTATACTTAACAGTTTATCCCTGAGACTAAACTAAATTAAACAATTAATGTCCATAAAATCAATACACTACATCTGTGCATTACAATGAAAAAAAGTGTTTGTGGAACAGTGTAGGAAAAAGCTGCGGGTGTTTCACATTTCCAAGGGTCCACAAAACATTTGCATTCAATATTGATATCTAATGTAGCAGCTAAAAATAAGAATCACTTATTTTTATAGCAAAACTGGGATGGAAAGCAGTGATGTCAGCTATAAATTGGATACTACAGTTGCAGATGATGGAAAAATGGAGATAAGTGTGTAAAAAATTAGCACTTCCTTCCAAAGATTATTTCATCTCCTGTCAGCTGCATTGTCTGCTAAAACATCTCTTGCTCACTTTTTATATTATTAATTCAACTACTCACTATATGACAAATCATTGCAAATTACACTTTTTCTGGCTATACCACTATTTATGATCCATTAGAATATTATTCCAGGATTGAATCAACTGCACTCATGCAGTTGATGACATGTTCTGTGTATGCTCAAGGAGATAGACAAGGAGATCTGACACCAAAAAGAGTTGGAAGCTAGGATAAGAAACGTGTGTGGGAAAACATAAGTTATGTATAAGAATTAAAACAAAGAATGCAGCACCTTAAGACAGCCTGAAACAGAGGTAATTATAAAATATTTCCAACATACATAGCACCACTGTCTCTGATCCAAACCAAACAAGTACCTAGTATTACCTGGAAAGCTAATGAATAAAGACTAGCAGGGTAAATATGGTTTAGTATCTTTCAGTAGCCATTGGAAGGGTTGCTAGTAAAGAATGTAGCATTTATTCTCTTTTGCCTGATGGTAAAAGTCCAAGACCCTTTCATGACAAAGGGCCTCATACTCAACGGTGTATGTACTAGTGTTGTAACTACTGTAGGGATCCCTCCCCAAATCTGTTCTGGATGCAGATGGTATTCCTCAGAGTTAACTGACAGATAATCAAACAGATGCTCTTCCAACCCTTTTTGCCTTTTCTCCTCCTCCACTTGATGGGAAACCTGATTTGAATTATTATTAACTAAACAATTTGTTGTCAAATTGGCAAACAAGTTTTTCCTTAAATGGAGACAGCTTATTGGTTAGAAAGGAGCCCTCACAGCAATAGCCCTCTTCTGTGAGCTTTGAACTATCTCCCTTCTGAGCTGATTCTAAAGATTTGGTTGAAAAAAAAGCACCAAAGAAGGAAAAGGCTCCAGGTATGAACTGCAAATACTGGCATGGTACAGATCCATACAAAACATTAATGTCAATGGCTCAGAGTCCGGATGGGCATCAGTGATGACTGGTGTCCCTCAAGAATTTGTGTTGGGACAAGTGTTATTTAATATCTTCATTAGTGACATAGAAAAAGGGATCAATTGCACCCTCAGGAAATTTGCAGATGACACCAAGCTGAGGGACAGCCCTGAAGGATGGGATGCCATCCGGAGGGAACTGGGCAAGCTCAAGAAGTGGGCCCATGAGATTCAACAAGGCCAAGTACCAGGTGCTGCACATGGGTCAGAACAACACCTACAGGCTGGGGGATGAATTAATCAAGAGCAGCCCTGCCAAGAAGTACTTGGAGATACTGGTGGATGAGAGGATGGATATGAGCCAGGAGTGTGTACTTGTAGCCCAGAAAGCCAATTATATCCTGATTACATCAATAGAAGCATGGCCAACAAGTCAAGGGAGGTGATCCTACCCCTCTACTCCACTCTCCTGAGACTCCACCTGGAGTACTGTGTTCAGCTCTGGGGTCCCCAGCAAGAGGCCTACAAGAAATCTGAAGAGGAACTGTTTAGGAGGGCATGCAGTGGTAGAACAAGAGGGAATTACTTCAAACTGAGAGTAGTTTTATATTGGATATTTCTAAGAAATTTTTCGCTGTAAGGGTAGTGAGGCACTGGCACAGGTTGCTCACAGAGGTTGTGGATGCTCTATCCCTGGAAGTGTTCCAGGCTAAATGGGCCTTTGAGCAACCTGGGTCCCTGCCCACAACAGTGGAGCTGGAACTAGATGATCTTTAAGGCTCCTTCCAACTTAAACTATTAGATTAATCATCTAATCAGAAATCATAAACAGAACTCTGCAGTTTTTCACAGTATATTCCGCTTGCATCAATAAAGATATAAAACAAGGCGGAAAGGATACAGAAGACTGTAACTATCTGCTGAATCCATGAAACTGCTGATATAGCTTAACCAGGCATTTTAGTGTGTCCTCATGTATCTCACAAAACATATTGTTGATTTTCGGCATTTTAAATAAGCTAAAATAAATCACTTGTGACTTTTGAAAATGTGGAATAGAAACATTTCTGACATTTCAATTTACAGATGAAATAAACCATAATGCACAAAATATTTCAATATATTGTTAAATTGCTCATTTATGTCTATTTGCTAGAAAAAAACCCACATTTAAAATTATAGAGCAGCTCAGCATGTAACATTATTATGTCAAAAAGCATAATTTTCTAGATTGCATTTTATATGCAGTTTTAAAATCTGTCATGCCTTAATTATCAGTGACCTATCTGATAGACCAAAAAATTAAATGACTGAGGTGGGCATGAAAAGCTGTACAGCTGCATACAGAGATGAACAATGCAATGAGATTTATTTATTTTTATTTACAATCAGTTTATCTCAAGTGCATAGTTCATTTAAATTTCAAGTTATTTCTGAGATACAGTTTTCACTTTTTAGATAAGTTTGCATTAAGCACTTAAGATAGAAATAGACATTGGTAGTGTTCAGACTACAAGCTAAAATGTTCTTTAAATTGCTACTAAATAAGAGCATTAGTTAGTGATGTTCCTCAACACTAGAAACTTTCAGTTTTATCAGATCATTGTGAAACCATGCTTTAAAATCTTTACATACAATGACCCTAGGAAAAGCTTCTGCTATCAGTCCATGTCTCTACAATTTTTATTCCTAGAGTGCTTATCATATTACAAGTTCAAACACTTAAATAATCTCTTTTCTAGCCCTAATGTTTTTCTAAACTGCTATGAGCAGCATCCAATGCTGCTGTGTGAATTTCAGTTTCAGCTGAATTTCAGCTTTTAGGGTTTTGCCATTCCATTATATTCTCCTTTTATTACTGAAAAATATTGTAAATTATTCATATTCCTGTTGTAGAGTTCTTTAACTAAGCCTCCTCTTTTTTTTCTGTCAGTTTCCATACTGAATTTCAACAACTGGCATTAGTTTTGACATTATCTAAAATCAATCTTGTACTCTTCCTCTTTTTTTCTTCATAGCCTATAAAATATGCTCTCTAAACAACAGTTACTTTGGCAAAACCAAACTAATCTTCCTCTGTGTATCTGTTCTTAAAGATCCCTTTTAATTCTGCTTGTTATTTCTGCTCCTATTAAGGAGCAGAAAAAACACCCCAAACACTAGAAAACAGTGAGGCATCAATTATTCATTTACAGTCATACTGAACAATATTTTACCTTATGGTTCCTGGTCATTTTGTTTATTTACCTGCTTAGATTGCCATATCATTGCCCAGGTTGGTTTTGGGTTTGGTTTTGCTTTCAGTAATGTGCTACTCAAATAAAACAGCTCTCACTAAATAAAATAATGCTGAGTAGCTCTATTTCCTACTGTACCACTGTGAGGGTAAAACCTAGACTCCCTGTAAGATCTTAATATGTTAATGTCAGTTACTCTCATTTCAACAATGAATGTTAAACATAATATTTAAATTTTTTTTATTGTTTCTATTTTGTTTGTAGCCCCATCAGCTACCAACACAGTATTTTTACACGTGCAAGTTCAGTTCTGAAAAGCAGAATCATTCAGGCTTTAGCCTAAAAAAATCTGTTGTGATTTATTGTATGGAAATATCTATGATGCTGATTGCATGATGTCTTTATTTTATGTGGTATATTTGACACCTCCTAAGAGTGATCTAAACAAAGAGAAAACACCTTAACACTTTATGCCTTAATGCTACTCAGAAGTCTCTTGTACTGCATTTAAGGTTAAAGAAAAAATAAACTATCTCCCCTCAGGTGAAGTTAGGCTTCATCCAGAACTGCTGAGAGTACAACAAACATTTAAAGCAGAGCAGTGCCATAATAATTAAGTAATTTTAACTATGTTGGTCAATAAGTGTTTCTGACAATCAACGGTTACACAGAGTAATAAGAATCTAGAGAGGATCCTGTCAGCCTGACCTTCATGCTCAAGAATATTCTGGAACACATCACTTTGAGTGTGATCACACAGCACGTATAGAGCAACCAGGGGATCAGGACCAGCCAGCATGCATTTAGGAAAGGCAGATCCTGCTTGATCAACCTGATCTCCTTTTATAACCAGCGGACATGTCAGTGGATGAGGAGAAGGCTGTGGATGTAGTCTACCTGGACTTCAGCAAAGCCTTTGATACTGGCTCCCATGGCACTCTCCTGGAAAAGCTGGAAGCCCACAACTTGTACAGGGGTACTCTATGCTGAGTTAAAAACTGGTTGGATGGCTGGACCAAAGAGTGGTGGTGAATGGTGCTGCTTCCAGTTGGCAGCCAGTTATTACTGGGGTTCCTCAGGGCTCCATACTGGGGTTAGTCCTGTTTAATATCTACACTGATGATCTAGAAGAGGGGATTAAGTCACCTCATATGTAATTTAATTGAAAATATCAACTTAGTATGTCAGAATTCAATAAATATTATTGTCGTTATTTTATTCCAATTCGATAAGGTTTCCTCAAGGTCAACAAATAATTAGGTCTTAGGATTCAACTTTACCTTTAATACCTATTATATTTATACCATACTATCTTTTTTCTCCCATTAGGATTTTATGTATTTAAACTTAGCAATTAACAAGAAAGAAGAAAATTCTTCTGATTCTCTTCTTCCCCCTCCCACCAATTTCTTCAGCATTCCACTTGATTTGTGAACAGAAACTGAAAAAGAAGACCTTTCTACCAGCGATCTTCATGGATTTAAAATGTTGTCATTCTCTACCTGACCAAGTCTTCTACTCATTAGGATAAAAAACTCCAATTAGTTCATACCTACATTAGTTTTCAGAGTTTCTAACTTTTTTCTTTTTTTCCATATTTGCAATGGATTTTTATCCTTCGTTGAAATTGCGAGGTTGTAAATGTATATCATACTCTACCAGAAAAAGACGAAGTTATTGACTCTGATCTGAAAGATCTGAAATTGAGTTCTAACAAGGTATCCTAAAATTATCTTTGTTGACTAAATTTACTTAATGAATCAGTCTCTTTTTCATCTACTTAATGAATCAGCCTCTTTTTCATCTAGGAAGAGGTAACTTCATGAATCATTTAATAATGAGTAATGCAATAATGAATATAATTATGACTTATAAAAAAAACCCCCAACTTTCTTTTTTTTTAAAAAAGAGAGGTTTTACTTTCTAAGTGCCAGCACTATTAGAAGATAACTTTTTGAGATAAATGATTGCACTTCCCTCCTTCTCACTGGAAAGCGCTAGGCTTTATCAAATCATTAGTTAATTATAAGGTATATATTTGCCCTCCTGGCAAATTTTTCCTTCTGAAGTTAACTGGCTGCCTTCTGTGATATATTTTTGTAAAAAATACACTACATATGGAAGTTACAGCAAATGAAGGATATCAGGGTTGTATCAAGTTGGTTTGACATAAGAAATGCAGAATTCATACCATTTCATTATCAACCATGAGACTGAAGCAGATATCATTAAATTCTGCTGAGAGCTAAAAAACTACCAACTCAGAGACAACACAGGTGTATGAGATATGCATTTTGCTTATATCTGAGTTGAAGGAGTACAAATAGTGTAGTATATTATCAGTTTGCAGTAAACATTGTAATGACCATATTCTTTCTGAGAAGATTCAGAGAAAAATAAGTCTTCACAGTTCAAGTAAACAGATTAGCTCTAATAATGGATACTGAAAGCATTATTTTCTCTTAAATATGCCAGAGGTAAAATTTTTGAGTACCAAGAGTCATTAAATCAAATGTAAATTACACATTTCATATGCATTGACCTCTAAATCATTACACTAGTTATACAAAAAAAAAATGTAAATACCTGAGTGTTGGTTTGGAAAATACCATTTAGGCTTTTAGCTAAGTAGCAATTTAATAAATGATTAATATGCCTCAAAGGGCTGTCTTCAGCATCTTTATCATGTATTTGAAAGATGAGGACAGAATCTTTACTTTTTCTTTTCTCCTACCTGCAAAGAGGGAACATAACTACAAGTTTAAATGTTGTATCAAGTAATCATTTATTTTTGCTTCAAATTTCCAACTGCAAAGATCTTTGTAAGTTCTTCATTGAAGAACTTACAAAGCTTGTCTGTTTGCACCTTACAGCACAGTAGGATACATTGTAGCTATCCCTAGCTGCTGGTTTGGTTTTTTTTCAATATGATAATGCAGATAATAAAATATTAAAGAAAAATGTGAGATCTTTATATGTTCAAGCCGGAGGAGGAACATTAAGCTCTGAGCCCTTTTTTACACTACACCAGAAGTGACATTTTAGAAGAACGTTTTCAAGAGTATTTGCGGCATACATGAGCTTTTAGATTTAAGCTGCTATGGCCTAGGTCTCTGAAAAGTTTTAAAATGAAGTTGCATGTCCTTTTACCACCTTCAAATTTAAAGGAGCAACAAACACCACACCAAACCAGCAAACCTGGGAGGTGAAAATCTGAGTCCATTTTTAGTGAGTGAATGTTTTTGTGGTGTGGGATTGCATGTATATAATTACTACCAGGAAAATATCTTTACCGTCTGAGATGGCAAAACATACAGATTAAAAGTTTTTATTAATTGGAAGCTATCTCTTAACCTAAATGAGAGCTTCAGTTCTACCTTACTTTCAGTAATATAATACTGAAGTTGTTTTTTAAGGTCTAGATTCACACAATTTTTAAATCAACATAAGTTTATTTAACTTTCATACAAAGGCCTGAGTTTTTATTTTCACTTGGTCCAGAAGAGTTAAAAAAATAAATGTTTACCCTGTCATCATTTACTGCTTAAGGGATTACTAGCTGAAGTGTATGCTAAAAAAAATTTATCTTTGGACAGAAAAAGGAAGCACAATGTACATGGTATATTCATCATCATGGCTGGGCTTCACAAACGAAGATTTGGGAAGGGCTCTACCCACATTTGTTACAGGCATGCTGATGACTAAAAAGGCCAATATGAGATAGACACGTCCGGTTGCAAAAGGCACAGCAGAAAGACTCCTTAGGTGGTATATTCTGCAAGACACGATTCTTTCTGCGTTGCCTTTTCTCCTCAAGGGTGATCCTGCGTGCTTTCTCAAAAGCATCAGTAGCATTAAAGATAGACCTCCTGATCTGAGGCCAGAGTAGACCAGTTATGTTGATCAATATGGCCGAGGCTGAGATGTTTGAGGGAGTCCTTGTATCTTCTCTTCGGGGCTCCTCTCTTGTGGCAACCGGTGGCAAGTTCACCATAAAGCAAGATCTTAGGGAGGCAGTGGTCCTTTATATGTTGAATTGACAAGTTGTTTTTTTTTCCTTATCCATGAATTAAAGCAGTAGTAGCAACGTAGTAGTCACTTACCAGTACATATCATGCAGCTTGAATATAGAATCTCCATGAACTAATTAGACTGTGTAATTTCCATAAGTATACTCCTCATTCATCAAAATATATTTGAACATCCTAGACCATTAGAATGAAATTTTATTTTCATTTGATCATTCAAGAACAATTCCAATGTAATTGACATTCTATTAAACAAGAGCGGGGAAATGTATTCCATTATGATTATTACTAGTAAGAAGATAAAAAAGAGCATATCACTGACAATTCTCAGACATTTTATCTCTTAGGCAACATCCATGAATTTTAAGTAAAACAAACAAAAATTACAACAAAAATGGCAACAAAAATTACTAGCAAAGAATCTAAAATGCTGATCCAAATTCTAACAAATGCATATTCTGCCCAAGTTGTCATACTCCTTCAGAGAATATACATCATGAAAAGCATGAGGACTGGATTACTGGATTCATAGGTAGGTATTTTGTCTATATAATCTCTTTGCATATTTGATTGAAATGCTCTTTTATCCTGTTACATTCTGATATCATTGATGTCTAACAGCAAAAGGACTAAATGCTGACCCTGAGTTTTAATTTTAAACTGGTGGATAAGTGATGGACAGATGATTCAATGAATTTTAACAGACTAAACTATAATTCAGAATTATTTTAATAATCACAAAAAAACTAAAGGATTTTTTATTGTTTGTTGTGAACTTCTTTACATCCCTACAGCATGTTGTTTGTTCAAGGAAGGGTATTTTCCCTTTGCTTCTTTAATAAGTGTGGGAGGATCACAATACTGGTGAAAGGATATATATAATTCTTAATAAAATACAACAGGATAGAACAAATAGCCTTTTATGTTGTGAAAGACATTTCTTTATAACCCTAAAAGCTCATATGTTTCATTTTCCAGCTCCTTATGTACAAATACACTTTCCTTCATTTCTCTCCTACTGTGACATCTGACAGACTCATGCTGTGTCCCAACATCACTAATATCTTCTTACCTCCAGACATTTCTCCTAGGCTACTCCACTTCCATGCATATGTTTCCATTGCTTCTTTCTGCTCTGACACACTTCTGCTCATCCACTTGTATTAAATGTCCATTTCCTATCTCTAAATTATTTTTACTCTGTTCTTCCTCTCCCTAAAACCTATCTGATTTTTTTCTCTTTTCTTTCCACTAAAAAAAAAACAACTCACTCTCCTTTTTCTCCTCAAATATCTCCCTCTCATCTCCTCCCTGTGGATTTCTCCTTCTAAAATTCAGGCCTCTGCTTCTTTTCTGTTGCTCCACAGACCTTAAATAATTTTAACAAAAGACCTAAACTTGAAAGGTAGTGAGTTGGCTGGTCATTTGATCCTGTCAAAAGAGAGAAGAAAATTAACCTATTTACAAATGAGTGGCAAAAAACAAACCAAAGGAAATCCCCCAAATATTTAAGGTATTTAACTAATGAAGAGCTGTCATGATGTAGGCCCACCTGGCAATTAAGCACCACACAGCCGCTCACTTGCTCCTATCTGGTGGGATGAGGGTAAAAAGTGAGAAAACACATGGGTTGAGATAAAAACAGTTTAATAGGTAAAGCAAAAGTTGTGCATGCAAGCAAAACAGAACAAGGAATTAATTCACTACTTCCCACAGGCAGGTAGGTGGTCAGCTATCCCCAGGAAAGCAGGACTCCACCACAGGTAACAGTTATTTGGGAAAACAAATGCCATCACTCTGAATGTCCACCCTTTCCTTTTTATTCCCACAGCTCTATATGCTGAAAATGATGACATATGATCTGGAATATCCTTTGAGTGAGTTTGGGTCAGCTGTCCCAGTTGTGTCTCCCCACAGATTTTTTGGCATGCACAGCCTCCTCACTGGTGGGGTGGGATGAGAGGCAGAAAAGGCCTAAACTTCTACATAGAGTTTAGTTACTGCCCAGCAGTAACTAAAGCATCCCTGTGTTACTAGCAGTTTTCAGAACAAATTCAAAACATAGCCCCATAATAGCTACTATGAAGAAAATAAAGCCTATCCCAGTCAAAACCAGCACAAGAACTTAGAATCTTTCTGTTCCTTTTTCCAGTTCCCTTCATGGCTACAAATATTTACCACCTGAGAAGAGGAAAAATCTCCAACTTTTTTTGCTATAATTGGATCTATAGTGTAATGTAGGATGGGTCTCACCATTCAATAGTGTCCCCTATTTAGTTTTTACTAGAAAAATTAATATTTAAAATTACACCAAGAAAACACAGACTGAAAAATTCTAAGTAGCAAATATTTCTTCAATAATTTCACCATTAAGAATCCAACAGACAAAAAAAAACCCCAGAAGTGCTTTGTCTCATGCTGTAAAGGAGACAAACTCAAGAAATTATAATTTTATCTCTTAGATTTTCTGAAAATGAGTCAGCTGTTATAAGCAAGTTTTCAGGATCTGCAGATGTTCATTCAGGCATCTACTGTTTTCTATTTTGCATCATTGAATTTGCATCTCCTGTTTTCTCTTTTCAGTAGATCAATGGATTTATAAAAAACCCTAACTTTAATTACAAAGCATGGATCACATGTGAAAGAACTTTTCACCTGACAGCTACAGTTAGGTCAAATGAAACAAGACACTAATATAATTATTTTTTGTTCATTTTTCATATAAAAGTCTTTGAAAAATGAGCAACAAAAGAAACTACAGGATGATTATATTCATTGGGACTTTTGTGTGTACACCCAAATTGTGTATTCTACATCCAAAAATTTCTTTGAAAGACCTTGACCAAAAAAAGGAACAGGTGCTTGAATAGGAACAACTATCTTGCCTTATCAAGTATCACTCATTGAAAATTTATTTTATTGTGTCTTATATTTACTGCCAATGCATTACTACTTATCTGTATTCAGGACCACATTTCACAGTGTGTTGAGGAATAGAAAAATCTATCCAGAGATGGAGCAGTAAGCAGATGAAAAATTCTTTTCAGTCTATTCTAGGAACAACTCTTACCCCCCCTCCTCCCTGTAATTATCGTATTTCAATAATATTTTAACAAGTTGAAAATAAATTTCTGAACAATAACAATTATTACAACTTTATAGCACCATGCATATGCATAGTACTTATACAGCATTAAAATCTCAAGAAACTAAAAAACAGCTAATCAAGTGTTATAATGTCATTCATAGATGTGAGTCTGCTGACATTCAACACAGTAGTCATGTGAAAAAAGGTATGTGGGATTTGGTGCCAAGTTAAGATGTAGTTGCTGAGGTTCAATGTGCAAGTGCATCAGTTGAGGCAGAGAGATTACTAACCATTAAAAGCTTCATGCTCTAATTTACACTCTCGCATTCTTAGATGTTTTATTTTAATTTCATAAAATTGGCTGTGATTCTGACAAACAATAAATTTGGCAGAGACACATATATCATCTTACATCTTTTTGCCTAGCAAACCTGATGTTCCACTGCACTTCTTGCCTCTGTACTTGGCACATTAAAAAAAGTATCCGCACATTCCTTCTCACCTGAGACAAGTAGGAGCTTCTCACAAGCAAGAAAAACCTGAAATCATTGATTTCTATGAAAGTTCTCTCTCTTTTTTTTCAGAAAAGCTGAGTTTCTATTGCTACTGGTTGTAAAGAAACCCTATAAAGGCATGAAATGAACTGTTTTGCTGCAAAACTTGAAAGCCCCGGAATCACTACATAATTTTAGTGTTTATAGGAATTGTGATTTGCCTTACATCTAAGGTATGTAATGAACATCACAGAACCTAAGGATTCCTTAGTTATCTTGAACTCAACCCCCTTCTGAGTTCATAGAGGTAGGCAGGCTTCTTCCTCATGATGAGGCTGAGGGAGCCAGGCACAGGAAGTCTTCCCACCTGGGGGTACCACTTCTGTCCCCAGAGAATGGAGAGCTAAAATACCAAGTTGAATTGACTGTGCATCTGAACAGGTTTCTATGGGAACTGAAGAACCACGGTAGACAAAAAAACTTAAGAAAACAGCATCTGTCAGAGTGAGATGAGCTAATGAGGCAACTGCTGTGACCATGCAGAGATTTAGCCCAGGGACAGATAGTCCAAGAAGGAACACGGAGGAAAGAAATTCTTAGGAGACATCCATGTTCAAATAATCATTGCCAAGAAGTCATAAAATATGCTAGGGCATGAAAAGAAATTACTACAATTACTGAAACTGAAAAGCAGGAGCTGAACAGAAAAACTATTTGCTTAAAGAAGAGATTAATTACAAGTTAGAATGCACTGTGTACAACTCAGGTTAGGGAAGATGATAATGGTTAGGATAAGGGGGGAAGCAGAATTAAAATAGAGTAAATATAACCAATTCAGAAGGACTGCATAGCGAACTAATGGCAAGATGTACCAAGTACAATATGAAGCATGAATTGCTTAAAAGACATGAATTGCAAAGAAGGACAAGACTATGTCATTGACTATTGTATATATTATTTTTATTAAGAATGTCTAGTCGGCAGTTGTAGACTGGACCGTTGAAGAAAAAATATCTAAGGACTAATAAAAGTTACCTACCAGTATTTCAAAGTAGTGAAAAAGCATTTAGAGAAAACTCTTTTTCCTTTTTTTTCCTGTTATAGAAAAAGTCAACAAAATCTTTATTTTTTGTATTTCATTGGTCCAGCAAAATTATTAACTCCTTCTAAATATAAGCATTTTCAAATATGAGTTTGCATTTTTCTAATTAAAAATTGATCTCCTAGAGTAGTTCCCTTTGCTGTTCTCAGCCTCAGCTTTTGTTAACCAACAGAAATAAACCGAATAAATTTTCTACAATACAACATATTGGCCTAATGAAATTGGGCTTTATATCAAAACAAGAAATGGAATTTGTCCTCCAGTGACACCTGTTAACAGTAAAGAAAACCATCAGCAAAAGTCACCACAAGATTTTAAAAGAATTGCCTCACATCACACTTGGAAAAAGCATATTCCAAATTCAAAAGATCATAATGCAATCAAACTAATTATGTTAAGCACCTTCTTTAGAGAAACTGTAAAATTTATTTGCCTACAAGAAAACTGGAGAGGGAAAGGCTGAGAGAATTGATTTTGTTCAGCCAGAAAAGGAGAAGTCTTCAGGGTGACCTAATTGCAGCCTTCCATTACCTGAAGGAAGCCTACAAGGAAGATGATAAGGGATTTTTACAAGGGCGAGTAGTGGCAGGATAAGGGGAATGGTTTCAAACTGAGAGGGTAGGTTTAGATTAGATATTTCTATCTATTTTTTTTTCTTTAATCTAACTAGATAATTCTTTGCTGTGAAGGTGGTGAGAAACTGGAACAGGGTGCCCAGAGAAGATGTGGAAGTGTTCCAGGCTAGGCTGGATATAGACCTGAGCATCCTGGAATAGTGAAAAGTGTCCCTGTCCACACAGAGGGTTTGGAACTAGATGATCTTTAAGGTTCCTTCCAACCCAAACTAATCTGTAATATGATTCTATACTAATCTGTGTGAAGAAGTATGTTATGATTTCTGCTTGAACATGTTTATTCTTTCATTAGACTTCCCTCATTAAAATGCATTGATATTTTTCCTCTTAACATCACTACATCTTTGGAGACAAGTCATGCAGCATAGGAAAACATATTTTTTAATATTTAAGGATGATTCACTACATCACCAAATATTTAAACCAGAAAAGATTTTTCCTTTTCTTCTCCTCTCCCAAGTTTTTAAGTAGATTAGAAAAACAAAAACTTGCTATTATTCCTTTACTACATGAAGCTCACAGGTATCTGGCACTGGTGCTGTTTTCCTTACATGATAGAATTATTTTTATTTTTTTTTTTTCTTTTTACTATGTTACTTCTTTAATTTCAATGTGCTTCTCACTTTTCTTAAACAAAGAGAGAGGAAAGGGGAGTAATTCTGTCTGAAGTGGTAGTCAAGAGTTCTGATACAGCTTTGACATGAAAGAAAGTGTTATTGAAAGAACATTATATAACCAGTAGCCAATACAAGACAAAGTTATTCTGTCAATTGATGATGATGGGTTTTATCCATTGCTCTAAGGTTAATTACATTGTCTGATGAAATGTAAAAAAAAATAAATTCTAAAGGACATGTTGCTAGCCAGCAACTCAAAATCTATTTCTTCTGCTGAAATGTCAATAACCTTTCATGACTTGAATTATTTTTACAGAAAAGAAATGGCATAACTTCTGAAGGAACTGATGCTTGATATGTCAATCAAACTATCCTCTATTGTTGTGTATTTTAAAAAAAAATCCAAAAAATTATAAGTAGTTGTGGTTTTGCATTTAATCCAGTCAAACTTGTTATCAAATTGAAGAAAAAATCGGAGAAAAATTGAATATTTCCATAAGCTTTTACTGTATATTCCAAGATATCTCTTCAAATAACACTTCTAAGTCTAAAAAATAGTGACATTTCTAGCATAAGAAAAAAAATAATTAAAAACAATATGGCAGAGACTGACTTCTGAAAAAGGAAGTAATTGCAACAGTGCTAGTGAAATAAAAATTGGATATTAATATTAAAACTAGGGTCTAATCATTTATTTGCAATAAAATATTGGTCATTTAGCAAAAGAACTTCTACAGTGGGAAGAAAAAAAAAAAACCTTACACTGAAGAGAAGCACATGGATTTCAAGTTTAGTAATGGGATCTGGAGGCCGTGGGTTATGAAGTCAGGGATTCAAATTAAGTCCAATTTAGAATTAGCCAAGTAAAGGCCTTTTTTATCTTGTGTGTAAAATGATATAACAATGTCACATAACTTTCTACTGGATGATTACTTATAATCTAAAAAAACCCACACACAAAAATCCCAAAACAACCAGAACCCAAACTTGATATATTGTAGACGTGTCACTTTCCTCAACAAAATAAAATCAAAACCTTAGGCAATATAAAAAGAAAATACAGTCTTCTTGAGCACTCCATGGTCTAGCTATACTGTAATCCTATTTTTGTTCCAAAAAGATCAGCTTTTGAAAAAAAAGTTGTAAAGAGGTTATCATTTTAGAGACAATGTTGCATCAATATTTAGTCCCAATTTCCACCATCTGATCACCAGCTTTTCTACCGACATTAAATTCAATACATTAGTCACTGTTGGATTTAAGATCATAGTTGTTGAAATGAGGTAATCAAGCAATTAAAACAGAAATACTCCAGATGAATGCAAGGGGTTTAAAAAAGCCCTCCAAACTGTATCCAGGTACTGATCAAAAGAGCATTTGATTGAATACACAGACTACGATTCTTATTTTTGAAAAGTAAGATGATTTTTAATACAGAAATAAAGCAGTAAACTCAAAGTATTAAACTGCATTAAAAATTAACTGAAATCTATCTATGAAGTGATTCATTTTTTGAAGTCATCTGTCTTTATCCATTTGTTACGATATGGCCCAAGGACAGCATTGCTTCTGTTTTAGATTCTTATTAAGATTCCTGGATGATGTGAATAGGTTTTATGGATAATTTTAGAGTCCAGATCTCAAGAACGAACAGTCAGCAACATTGTTCTCAATAATAACTATATTTTTATTATTCAAATTAGGTACTGAATAGATCACTTTTTCAAAGACCTTTTAACATTTAACATTAATTCTGCTAGGTAAACACCAGTCAGAATTACAGAGTTTTGAATGTTTTCTGAAATTCTGTTTAACTTGAGCCTTTATATGTGAAGTCCTTATGAGCTCAGAAGGAAAATGCACCTTAAATTATCAATGCAATTTTCACTCAGTCTGTCAGTTGTGGATCTTTTTTTTTTTAATAAGTTGTCTAAAGTATCTTGCAGGCTGTGTTATTCCGCTTTGATGTTACTTCAAGTGAGGAAGATTAAAGTCTAGCTTGAATTTATCACCGATGACATTTCTGTGACTTTGGTCCATCAATCCTTTATGATGGGAAGATGTCAGAACAAAGTCATCACAAATTGTGTAATGTCACTCCACCTAAGCCACAGTGCCAAATAAGCTGATGAAGCACACTATTGTGGAGTCTATATCCTTCCATATGGTACATTTATAGCTGCATGCCTTTGATTTATAATTCTCCTAAGATGAAGAAATTCAGAAGAACCAAACCATTTTGAACTGATCATTCTATATCCTGAGTGGTATCTTGATTCTTTAGCATATTGGATAACCTCAATTTCTAAAGTTAATTCCCCTCTTTGGTCTTTCAGGATTCCATTAAGTTGTAGAAACAGTGAGGAATCCAGCAGGAATTAAGGAATAAGTGTTCTGTGTTTGCAAATTTTACGAGGATGTAGTTAAAATTTTAGTTGTTACTCATGATAGTTAACAGGGAGCAGTTTAAAACCCAAATGGTGAGGAAGGTAAACAAATTTCTACACCTTAGAACCTTAAAACCATCAATAAGGAGACAACTGTAGATAGATGGTTGTTATCACAGAGGTGAAATGATTGTTTTCTACACATATGGTACATTTACTCTAATTCCACAGACTAACTCTCTACTCAAATCCTTGTCAAAAAAATCCTTTTTTTTCCTGAGTGATATAGGATTGTTTGTCAATATCTGTGCCTAAATGAGTTTTAGAAAATGTATAGTTTTCTACTGTACTTCAAAACATTAGTGGAACTAGGTCTCTAGTAGTAGCAGCTTGGTAGTAGTTTTCTAGAGATGCAAAGGGGCAGAATGCCACAATACACCATTGGAAGAAGACTCTGGACACAAAGTGACTTGGAAGCGATCAGAACATCCCCTGCTCCCCTCACCCCCCAAAATAAAGTTAAAGATGGTCATGTACATGGGCATAAAGACTAGAGCTGGAGATTAGAAAAATAGGAACAGGGAAGTTCCATTGGCATTTTGGTTGCCTAAGAATGACTTATGAAAGATTTATATGAACTGGTCATACATAGATCCTGATTCCTCAGGCTTTTATGCAGGAAAAGTGTTGGGCCCTTTTTCAATAAAAATCTGGAATAAGCAAAAGGAGGAGGATGGGAAAAGAGAGAGTTTTACAGAGAACATTTTATAAGCCCTTATTCATTTCCTCTTTTTCATGAAACAAACTACCTATCAGAGCTGCCAATATAAAGAAAAACCTTCTGGGGACAAGGAGAACTTCTATTTCAAAATGAGCAATCAAATTATCAGAGTCTCTCCACTGTAAAGCTTCAGTGGATGACTAACTGCAGCCTTCTGCTCATTACTTCTCTCAAAAGATGAATTGAGGTCCTTTGTATTCTCTGGTAACTGAAGTTTCCGTTTTGCCTTTTCTATTTTTAAAAAGTAGTTACAGATGAAGAGAAAATGTGCTGCAGTAATAGAACCACATCAGGAAATATCCTCCTCAGCTGCTGTTCAGAAACATTTGAAATGCCTTCTAATAGAATGCTGCTTGTCCCATAACATTTGTAACTGACTGTGCTTCAAATGCAAATTTCTTCATTACATTGAATTGCATTAAATTTTGTAAGTGCTCTCTGCACATATCCCCTAAAAAACAATTTGCTGAGAAAATAAGATGATGTGGCATGATGATATGCATCCATTAGATAATACCTGAAAATAGCTTTATAACCATATTTCATTTTAGTTGCTACTTAATGATTTAGTTTTAGTGGGTAGCTTATGGATTCAGCCATTCCAGTGCAATGAACTAGAATCATCTTCAGAGCTAGAAATTTTATTAGTTTGATTATTATGCCAAATATGATGAGAACATGTAGATTTATAAAACAAGAAAAAAGTTACAGTCCATTAACTATGCCCTTTTCAGCCTTTAAAGGCAGTAACTAGGACATCTCAGCACTGTTAACAGCAGTTCTCTTCCCAGGGAGTACCTTATTAACATTTTTGGTAGCAGATAATACTGTGCAGATACTTTCTGACAATGTCAAAATTGTAACTTTGGGATGAGCCAACAAAATTTAGGCTAAAATCGCTCATACTCATTAAAGATTCCTTTACAACCTACTCAAAAATCAAATGTGTTAGAACAGGTTGTCAAAATCCTAATACCCCCAATTACATCATAGTTGTCTAAAGTCACTAAAACTATGAAAAGATAAAGTCGTCTTCATGGGCTATTTAGAATTATAGTGCATTTCTACTCAACCTATGATGCCAGCAACTAAACTGCACTTCACACACAACTTTACACAAGGTCACTAGTGAAAAATATATTAATTAAATTTACATTTAGACAAGCCCCTACAACTTCATTGCCTTCGAGTTCAAAACTTAATCTCAGTTCAGTCAGTTAACCTTTACCTATATACAAGAAAAGATGGATAACCATTGCATACCTGGACTGCTGGGCAGAGGTTTTAAATGATAATCAAATAATAAGAAAAACAATATGTGCTTAAAATCACAGCAGTTTGAACAGAAATATTTTCCTATCTTCGGCTACATTTACAAACACCTATATAAGAACTGACAAATCAGACTCCTTTTTTTGTTGCAAAAGGGCTTTTAAGAATCCTAGGTAATGGCAACAGTAATTGTCCTCAAAAGCATAATTTTGCCATATTAAAAATAAATTACAAAAAGTAATAACTCAAACCACCAGCACATTAATATTACTGAGAAAACATTTACAACCCCTCCCATTCATTTATCTTCTACTTGTGCAGGCTTTTGGGAGCTGGAGTATTTTTGCAATGACAACAATGTTATTTCTACAAAGCTTTGTGTACCTATCTGCATGATAAGGGGCAAACATGTTATTTGTTTCAGAGCTGCAACACAACAGGCCCTTCTCAATTCCATGCTCACTATCTCCCAGAATGTCCTTTCCTTACCCTCCTCCTGTGACCTAATTCCTAGTTCTCCTTGTTCAGTGGCCAAGTCCCTGAAAGCACTGTGAAACAGGCAGTAGAACTAAAGTTGAGCCAGAAACTGCAGAGGAACAATACTATTTAACAATACTATTTAACAATTTAACATTAATTTCCATATGCAATTTCTAGTTACTAAGCACCTAACTTGTTTCAGAGCAGTGCAGAAATTTTGTGAACTTACTAGTGCAATTTTTGCTCATAGAGTCTTCTGGAACTGTCTCATTTTCTCGTGTGTGCACAATAAAAACATTTTAGAGCACTTTTCTTAGCAAACAAAACTATGTGATTTTAATAAATATAATGTTTCATATACTGACTCAGTATTTGTGGATCTTTTCACATGTAAATTTTTTATCTAGCTACCATGAGACACAATGCCTTAAAATAATTGAATAAAATTGTGGTTGCTGGGAAGCAATCACTCTGCTTACAAGCGAGAGGCAATTTTTCGAGTATCACTAGAAAAGCTCAGCAGATATATGATGAATAGATGGAACTAAGAAATTGTTGAGGAGATATCTCCTGGATTAAGGTTTATATTTTTGTATTAGACACTTTACAGGTAACACAATGATAGCAACAGGTAATATCTTTTGTGAGGCACTAAAATATTGTCATCATGAAAGTAGGTTAAAGTATTGCTCTTTGATGGCACAGAAGTAAAGAATTACAAAGTGGAAGCTGTCAAAACCTGCAATTACTCAATGCCCTCAGGTAATCAGAAATACTATGCTAGGTACAAGACCATGGTGAAATTTTAATTATTTAAATAATTTTTTTAGAATAATTTTTAAATACATCTCTTTCCAAGTCAGTTTGGTAAATCAACTTATCTCAAAAAGAAGCTTTATATATTTTTAACTAAAAATAAACCATGTACACAAACCCAGTACACAAATGTAGTAGGGCTGTCTTGCTGACTATTTGAGGATTTTTTGGTATACACCTGGGTATCCTAAAAAACCTCTTGATTTACCCATAAGGTCAGGAAATAATTCTGACAAAAAAGAGAGATCAAAGGTGTGGTTGCAGTGACAGGGAGGTTTCACACCAGTAAACAAGAGACATAACTCCTCTTTTTCACTGTTTTCTTAGGTTAGTGCTTGTTTGTATAAGTCAAAGTACCTAAAATTATCTTATGCAATAGGACAGCATATAAAAACAGTCTTTAAGAGAGAACTCTCACGGAAGAAAATAACAGATATTGTATTACTTACAGTTTTGTTATTTTTTTTCACCATTCAGGTGTTACCATCACATCTAGAAATCTTATCCGAGAAGAAAATTTTACTGGAGAAACTGAGAATCCAAGCACATTTAATTTTATTTTTACAACTTGCTAATTTTCTTCACATTTTAGAGGGACCAAACAAGTCTGCCAATTTCCATACCCTTATCAACACTGTGCTTTTTGGTGACTGTATCTAGAGAAACTGGGTCTAGAGAAAAAGTTGAAAAAGTAGAGAACACTTTACTAAAAACTGACTTTGAGAAAGAGGCAACACACAAGCTGAGCACTGAATGACATAAAGATATTATGTAAATGGTTTGTTCTCTGAAAACCATTAAGTATTTTCTCTGAACATTTCTCTGTTTCTTTTTCTCTGTCCCCTAAAAAGTGGTCTGCAATTCTTCTTGAATACAATAATTTCGCACAAAATCTTGCCAATACTTCACAGTACATTCTTTAGATTCCTAGTAGTTATTCTTGGAGTGCCTGTAAACAACATTAGCTTCCTATACCATCACAAAAATCCAGAGTTTAGTGATTACAGGAACTGTGAACGGAAAATTATTCTTTGGACTCAAAAGTACGAAAGAGTTTGCGTAGGATATTACTGCATGAAATAGTGGCAAGTACAGCAATCAATATCCATACCAATAAATTTCTGCAGCTGAAGAGATTCTAGAAAATATGTTCCTTGCCTGCCCTGTTTAAAAAACTGATATGAATATTATAGCTAATTCAAAGAGCATTGCAAACTATACGATTGAATTTTCATTACTGTATGTGGAATGAATATTGCCAAATATGAATTTTGAAATACTGGCAATATATTACTTAAATTATCAATGTCATTTCACAATCAAAAATAATGTATAAAGAGTGGGTTAAAAGGCATTTCCACAGAAGTTTCACAGAAAGACAAATCTTAATTTCAAATTTTAGTCTCCTTTTGGAAAAAAAAATACAATTGTTTTGTATACTGAGGTTTACCTTACTTATTGTTTATTTCTCACACATACATACATTTATTCAGACAAACTTAGTTATACACAAGAAATATGTCAAACAAAGGAGTAAATATATAGCACATTTTCATTTCATGAAAAAGAATCTCAGCATTGCTTAAGAAACTAAATACCTTTTTTCTGCCATTATTTGCAAATATATGTTTAGACTAGAAAAACCCTAAAAGTTAAAACTTACTATGTAAAAGATGTGTAAATTCAGAAGCAATAACTGAAGACTTCAAAACAGCTGTTTCACCCTGTTTCACCCTCTCACTCTTTGGGATGCAATTGCAAGAAAGTGATTCATTTGAAGATTGTGATATATGGTTTTACCACCTTTCAGAAGTCAATAAGCAGCTAAACAGGCAGTGGTAGAAAATTAGGACTTCCTCTGACTTTTCCCCTGGCTATAAGTTATATAATCATTTCAAAGAGTGAGATGTTCCTGATGTGTTTCACAAAATAAAGTTTTAGGAGAGGCTTTTAAGATCTTTGTCTACAAAATATTTAATTTTTGTGTGCACACCCATGCACACACATACACACACACACCTGGGGTAGTGAAAGAATTTAGTAAGATGAAGCTAGTGACTAAACTGCGCAATTTACCCTGAAGGAATATCTATTTACTTATACAATTAAAGCAAAGCTTGCCAAAACCTGCCATCTAGAGGAAAATAATCACAGTCTTGTTCCATTCGGAGTAAATCTTTAAGGTTACAAAAATACTGCACAACAACTGTAGCTTCTTTGTACTTCCTGAAGTTAAATGCACTGTATTTTCTCTTTTAGTTACAAGTCCCATATAAGTCTGATTCTACTCTTTTTGTTTCAGGTCGATAAACCTTGCTATCCCATGCAACACCTTAATAGTGAGTGACCAAGGAAACAGGCAGTATAATGTCTCAAAAGAATCAAGTCTAGCAGTCAGAGGGGTACCGTAGTTAAAGCCGGTATTGAAATACAGAAGACAACTATTATAGGTTTGTAAGAGGGAAGGCACTGTTCCAAGTCCGGCAAGGTACTTCCAGTTAACAAAACATATCCAGAAATAAATAGAGGAAAAAAAATGTAATACATTAGAGGTTCAAAATCAGTCACTTTTTTTCACCAGTCAAAAATAAATTTGGGAATCTGCAAACTGCTGTTCTTGTGTACTGTATCATTTGTTCCAAAGACATTACGATACATATCTCAGATTTGAAGAGAGAGAGATAAAATAAAACTAGGTAAAGCAAGGTATTTAATAAATAAACTACTCTCTGAATACTTCAGTAATTTCTTTAAAGAAAGATACTGTCTGTGGAAGAAGAACTACAGGTTCCTGGTAGAAGGGAAAATATTTTAGGGATGTAGCTCTACTTCCCTAAAGTTGCTCTGCAGCAACTTCTCCAGCCTGTCCCTGGCAAAAGAAGAGAGTAGCTGCTCTGGTAGAAGTAGTTCAAGCTGTCTCTTGTCTCCATGAGTAGCAAGGCCTGAATCCATTCACACGCTGTTTAGCTGATGGTCTCTCAAAGCATCAATTAACTGTCAATTAGCTAAAGAACAAGTGTTCTAAATAATTCAGAATGCAGCTGTTTGCCTAGCAATTAGCTGTTTATGCAGTGAAAAAATGCTCAAAAAATTTAAATTATGGCAGTATGACACATTGTTACATAATGGCTCTCATTAACTACCAAGAATATGAATACAATGTCTTTGGAATATGTATCATCTTGCAAAAGCTATCAAAGATGAGAGTCTTCTGAACACAGAACTAAATCACTACAAAGTAGAGAAATAGCTAGATATTTCTTATTTCAGTGCTCTTAAGCTCAGAATACTCCCAAAGAAACTTTTTAGTGCTAAACCCAAAATGCATTTATTAATAATTAGCCATAAAATAAAATAATACCCTGTAAAGGTCAAAAAACTAAACGATCCCAGTTTGGGGGTAAAAGCTGGAATCTTTATTGAACACGCAAAACACTATTTAAGGGTCTTGGGGGCAGAACATGCTAATGAGGAGGCTGGGTTATGCCAACTAGGGGATTCCCAATCGATTAGCATTTCCAGTAACAAGGATTACATTTGGGGAAAAATGGTTAACATTTCCCGAAACCAGGATTACATGGGGGGGAAGAGAACAAAGTGATTTCAACATGGTCTGATAGCATTATCACAAAGTCTTTCCATATCCTGCTGCAGGAGCAGGCTAATCAACATTTTTGAATATCAATGGCTCTTGTCTGGTCCCCAGATTAAGGAGTTTCTCCCAGTTCCTGTTGTCCATAGCCTGCTACATAATGCTATAAGTTCCTTTTCTGCTGATATCCGAATTTTGGATTGCAACACTACCCCATAAAACACTGGGAAATAAAAGAGACCTGGAGATAGACACCTATTTTGTTTCAGACTTTTATTTTCAGAATACCTCAACAAGATACAAAACCTTTGCATTAAAGTCTGTATTTGAAGTAATGATACAGCTGATACTGTAGGTTTTGTTTACAGATCATCATCATCATCATGGCCAGTCTTCGCGAACGAAAATTTGGGAAAGGTCTCTACCCACATTTGTTACAAGCGTACTGGTGATACAGGGCTTTGCAAATGCTGGTAAGGCCTTCGAGCCTGAGCAATGGATTTTTTAGGTGAGACACAGTGTGTGCTGAACTGAGCCCACCCTTTAATCCTAAGGTTCATCTGCCGGAGCCGAGTGAGCTTGGACGGTGGCAGCAAGGTCCTCAGGACGTAGGTTTGTTTAGAGTGACCTTCTCTTAGATGGATGGCCTTACAGGGCTGACGAGCTCCATCTGCCCGAGTTTAGAGTTGTCCTTCTCTTCTGCGTGTTTCGGGGCTCCCCCTCTCATCTCCCACGATGGCACTGTTCGCACAGGTGAAGCTCTCACTCTTTCACTCCTTTCCAAGCCCAGGGCCTGGCCCAAGTGCCCTGGGCCAGGCCACGACACTGCACACGCACCTGGGGCCGGCCAGGCCCGTGCCGCCATGAAGCACGCGCTCCGGGGCCGGTCCACTGTTTACAGATACACTATTGCAAAAAACATAGGTAGCTTTTAAATAACATACCAATTATTTCTCCTTTCTTTAAAATTAGTATTATTTACTATAACAGTGATGTAGCTGTGAATTCAAACTTGAAGTCTGAATATCAGAGAGCCAAAATTTTTGAATGCAGGTTTTTCACTCCAAATATTATGAGAATACACACCAACTGTAAATCACAAGATTAAGCTGAGATATTTAGTTTTGGTATGCTTTTGTTCAAAATGTGCTAAATTTAAGGCATTTGAACTACAGATTAGAGGGCGGTCAATAGAAATGGGTGAGGGTGTAAAGGGTGTGGAAGAGACCACAGCACTCTGTAACCTCGTTGCTTGCACTCTTGCTCTCTGCAGAAAGACTCCAGTTTCAACAGCTGATGCAATACTGCCTCCTCTTTTTTTACTGGCTCTGGTCTTCTGCTAGCATATTCTGCCTGCTCCAAGTATCTACAAGATACTCTGTTCTTAATTTAATGTGCACCATTTATCTACTTTTTCCACATACTGATGAGGAAGGTCCTCCACAATTATGCCTCAAGTCAGTCCTTTCTGCATGTAGGTGATTAGCTTCTCCATTTGCTCTCTAGGAAAACATTGAAGCAAATTCAACAGCAGTTAACAGGTGATCTGTGTTCTTTTCAGTTATTAGACACAGGAGTACTGCTGTACTGCCTCTCATGTATTTTGCTTTTCTGATTTTTCATTACTCTAATAATTTTCCAACAACAATTGGAAGATTTTGCATTCTTCATTCTTTACACTATGACTGCAAAACTCCTTTGTTTTCCATTAAATAATTTTTTGCTCATTATTACTCTCGTTTTTCAGATTCCAGGTCCTTCCCCTCTGTCCTCTCACATGTTCTCTACAATCTGACTCTGTGTTGTTTCATGTGCATCCAACATGATCTTTTTAACTACTATTTGCTATCTGGTTTTCCCTGTTCATATTTCCTTTCTTTCATTATAGGGAGCTTGTTGGTTTTCTCTATATATGATTTTCATTTACTTTTCTCATCAAAGATACTAGAACTCAGAATTTCTCTAGATATTAATGTTAGCAAAATTTTCTCATGTCATTATTTGACACATTAACTGCCTTACACAAGGAAGTTACTGTGGCCACTAATGATTACACAATCAATATATTTTGCCTTTTTAATTCGTATTTGTCCTTGTTATGCAATGCTTGTTGCAAGGGCAAGGGATCTGCATGTGCCTACTTAATCCACAAAATGCAAGGCTAACATTTTTTCAGAATTCAGGTATGCCTCTCTAGCATGATTATTAACTTGGAAAAGTTTTCCTAAGTGGTGGCTCACATGAGAATCAGAAAAAACAGCTCGTACAGCCAAAACATTCCAACATAGAGATGATAAACTCAGATAAGCTCAGATCTTTGGACCACATAGTGATGGAATACTGCCTGAACATCTACACTGTCTAATACAGAACAAAGCACGAGCATGAATCTTCCCCCAGCAGGACAAAATTCCCCATTGCTCAGTTTCCATGAGGAAGGAACATATGCAGAAGAATGTGACCTAGCTCCTAGTCTTCTACATCTCTATCTCTGGAGTGTTCTCATTATTGCTCTATGTTCTCAAATCCTCCTCTTCTCCAGCTGATTAGCTGGGTGTCTCTTGCCACACATTGGTAATTGCATCACCCCAGTCCTGGGACAACAGCCTTCTACATGGCAGAATTAGCCTACGAACAGAAAGAAATATAATGTTCTCTTTCCCCCAGAATATATCTGAGAAATATTGCCATATATCTGAGAAATTTTGAAATCAACATTTTGAAATTAACAACACATCCCTAGCCAAATATGTTGTTTGGAATTGCATGTTAATAGTACTTGCTTTGTTAGCAAGTCAAGTTTTCAGTATTATGAATTACAAATTACCTATTAGCAGCAAAAAAATATTTGTGCATCACTGCTTCTCCAGTTTATTAGAGGATCAGACATGAAAGCAATCTATCTTTCTTGTTTTTTTTTTGCTCCTTCTTGATAAGAAATACAAGTGGCAGTTTTTGCAGAGAGTTTCTGCCTGCAAAGACAGTCTATCCCTACTAACCCTGAACATCCAAGAAGGGATATTCTGGCACCAGTCGGTTTTCTTTACATATCTGCAACTGAGCTAGAAAAGGGCTGAGCAACTGGTTGAACACCTGCTCTGAGGCTAGCCCTGATTCTGCACACTCCTTCTGCTACAAGAGTCAAAAGAATCAGCAGTGTGGATAATGACAGACATGAAAAGAACATAGCCTTTTTTAAATTCATCTTTTTTTGTTTGGTTGGGTTTTTTATCTTACAGAAAATCTTTTATTCTTTTCACCTGGAGACATTTGATCAAACGATATAATTTCAGAACTTGAATTACAGGTGTGAATGATTGGTGTTAATTTTTATAGAAGTTACAAATTCAAATTGGTTTTGAGATGATGTCTAGCCCAAAACATGCATTTTGTTACATGTAGCAAATTCTGCTAATCTTCAAAGCAATTAATTGAGAATCTTTTAGCCCTAGCCATTACGCAAATTACTCAGCCTGACAGGTAACTACATAGATACATAATTCTCTCAAGATGAATGCTTTCAAACGTGTAAGTTTTGACTGCTGTAAGAATAAGCTAAAAATATCACATCTACCAATCACCAAGTCCTTTGGGAAAATCCAATGGTGCAAATGTCTGTTTAAAGACTACACTCGGAGCAATAGGTGATGGGACACATATAGCAAAGGCCACTTGGTTAGACAACACTAGGGGATCTGCTAATCAGGCTGACCCTGCCCAATCAAAACTACAGAAGGGGATAGAGTTCCTGTAGGGCGTACTAAAATATATTCTGGGGAAAACAGTCCAGGTTCTTCCTGTCTCAGGCAAAGGCACACTCATCTTTGGGATTGATTTTGATAAAGGACCTGGATGTACTTGGTGAATAATATTGGAGTCCAGTGTGTATCTGTAGGGGATTTGATTTTGAGTGAGAATAGACTATAAATTAAGTTGTATAATGTTTATTGCTATGTAACACTGTGTATAATTACTTCTATGGTGACTATATACCATATCAAGAGTATCACAGTAGAAATACCCAGATTAACGAAGAAAAAACTGTGATGAAGCTGGACAAGCCCAACGGTGATGGAATCAGAACTGACTTCAGCTTGCAACAATCCAGCAGCACATACCATGCTTCCTGCCCTCAAACTGTTATGACAGATGAAGCCCAAAGTCATGGACTCAATGAACTCAACAGACTTTTAGAGGGATTATGCATAGACTAAGGGAACAATATCTGTGTGTATATATTAACAGACTGGAAAGATGGTGATGGTTAATGGGGATGTATGAGAAGGTGTGGGACCTGGGCATGATGTAAATAGTATAGAATAAGGGATGGATGATGTTCTGGTTTCAACTGGGATAGAGGTATTTTTCTTCCTAGTGACTGTGTTTTGGATTTGTATGAGAACAATGTTGTTAAATTGTGCTACCACTAAGTTGACACCAAGTAGGGCAGAAGTGCTGATCTGCTGGAGGATAAGAAGGCCTGCTGGTCACACTATTTCTGATACAGGCCAGGATGCCATTGGCCTTCTTGGCCAGCTGGGCACACTACTGGCTCATGTTCAGCCTAGTGTCGATCAGCACCCCCAGGTCCTTTTTCTCTGAGCAGTTTTCCAGTCACTCTTACCCCAGCCTGTAGTGTTTCATGGGGTTATTGTGATAAAAGTGTAGGAATCAGCACTTGGCTTTGTTGAAGCTCATACTGTTGGCTTTGGCTCACCAATACAGCCTGACCAGATCCCTCTGCAGAGCCTTCCTGCCCTCCAGCAGATCAACACTCCCACCCAACTTAGTGTTGTCTGCAAACTTACTGAGGGTGCGTTTAATCCCTTCATCCAGGTCATCAATAAAGATATTAAACAGGACTGGACTAAACACTGAGACCTGGAGAAAAAAACTAGTGACTGGCAACAAACTAGATGCCTTTTAAAATATATATATATGTGTGCAAATTTTGTACTAACTGCGATTAAAAATAATGCAGTTTAATAATTGACTAAAAAGCGTAATTAAGTTCTATTTGTAACAAAAAACATACATATATTTTAAAAAAAGTTATTGCTAGTGAGGACCAATTTTCAAGATTCAGAAAAATATGTCTCTTGAGTTACTGGCTCTTTGTGTCCATCAACCCTATTCATACACTTCAGATAAATGAAAAATTTATAAAAATCAAAAGACAAGATTGGTAAGGTTGTAACAACGAACACAATCAAACAAACAAAAAAAAGAAGATGCACCACATATCAGAAATTAGATTTAATATTTAAAAGTATCTGACTTGTAACAGCTCAGAACACAGTTATAATTAATCGAGTCATAAAGTCATAGAACATCCTGAGTTGGAAGATACCCACAAGGATCATAAAAGTCCAACTCCTGGCCCTGCACAAGGCAGCCCAGAGAATTACACCATGCACCTGACAGAGTTGTCCAAATGCTTCTTGACCTCTATCAGGGTTGGTGCTGTGATTACTTCCCTGGGAAACCTGTTCCAGTGTCCAGCTACCCTCAGGGTGAAGAATGTTTTTCTAATATCCAACCTAACCCTCCCCTGACACAACTTCAGGCCATTCCCTTCGGTCACCATAGAGAAGAGATCAGTGCCTGCACCTCTTCTTCCCCTTGTGAGGAAGCTGTAGAGTGCGATGACGTTTCCCCTCAGTCTCCTCTTCTCCAGGCTGAACAAACCAAGTGACCTTGCCACTCCTTGTATGGCTTCCCCTCTAGACTCTTCACCATTTTCATGGTGAAACTTAATTGTAATGTTTAACTTCACTTCAAATCACAGTCAAGGGAGTTGGCTTTATTTTTTCTGTCTCCATTCCATTGGAAAAGCAAATAATTCAAACTTTTCAAAATCATGTCCAAATTTTAAAAACTCATATAGAACATTAATTAACACCTCTTCAAAATGTTCTAACATAAAATACTTAATGTAAAATACCACTCTGTCCTAATAAATATTAATAAATGAAATAAAATATTGTGAAAAGATAATTGAAACAGTGCACTGAGATTAATCAATTTAATTTAAGAGTGTAAAAAATTTCAACATTTTTCCTTATAAAAATTTAATTGGGAAATACATGCTTGTGAATATTAATGTATAGCTAATCCACGATTGCATGATTGGGTATTTTTAAAATGTACATGATGATCTGTGTTACAGTCTTCTGTTCAGTTTGTAATCAAATACCTTACTAAGTTTAAAAAAAAAAATCAGAGATTTAAAAAAATTAACAATAATATGTGTAAAATAATGGTATTTTGAAAATATTCTAGGAAATTTATGGTTTCTAATGCCATTTTTTCTGTCATATACAGAGGCTTATTTTAAATTATTTTTTTCTGTTGTCTTTGCCATACATACATTACCAACGATGAAAATGAAAATTCATCTCTGATGAAAGGTGTTGAACTCCAACCAGTATAGTACATAAGAATCTGTTTTCAGAGATTAACAACTTTTATATGTGAGAATCATAGGAAAGCACTGATATGCTAAATAACTTCACGATTTTTAGCAAAAATTTATTGCATTCAGAAGAAACAGAATAGTAGTACTAGTGAGTAATCAGCTCTATAAAAGAAATAAATTAGAACTGCTTCCTTCCATTGTTCTATTGTGTTATTTTATTTGATAAGTGGGAGAACTATGAATTGGCAAAGAGAGGTAACACAGACATTCCTTGTAGTCTCACTTTTGAGGTATCAGGGTTGACACATAATGCCAGATGCAATGGTATGGGTTTGGTATTTGCTTGCTTAGCACAAAACCAAGAACTTTGTCACACATGTAAGCATGCAGCAGCTGCTCATGTCAGTGACCACATTTCCATATAAAACAATTCTACCAGCACATTGAAAAAGAACTTTGAATTGATATGTGGTTTTTATGGTAATATCCTGTCTTATTGAATACTGCAACAATTATCAGAATATTTGAGTTCCTTTCGCACAGGAAACAAGATTGACAAAGAGCAGAAAAAGCTGTTTTCTTGTACTTTCAATATGCTGGTTTTTAATGTGGGTTTATATTATCTTTTACTATTTTAATTCTCTGATCAAGTAGCAGTGTTACACCTGTGTAGACAAAGGAGCCTCATCCCAGCTCTTCATCTTGTTCACCAGTCCATTTTCTCTTCTTCCTCATGACAGTTCTCCTGTTTCTCTGCCTCTCTCATGCTTCTTATCCATTTATTTGAGTGCATTTTTTGTGGAGATTATCCAAATATCATGTTATATAAAGGAATATATGGTATGTCTGGTTCACAAATCATTATCTAACATTTTCTACTCCCTACTTAATTGTTTGCACTAGCTCTTCACACAAAGGTTGCTGTATTGATTTTCAAAGCACTACATACTTTGAATCTTGACTGTTTGAAAGATCCCTTCTCCCTCTCTTGCAGTTTCTTTGCTCCATTGAAAAACAGAATGTGAGGGCAAACATTTTATGTCATCTGGGGAAAACAGAGTTTTCATGAGAATTAGGCTAAAAAATCAGAACGAAGTACAAAGAGGAGCCCTAACCTCGCCTATCTTCAAACAAAATGTAAAGCCTGCATTTTTCAATTCAGATGCAACTTCTCATCTTTACACTGTCACTATATACAGTGTTCAGTGTCTTCTTGCTAGTTTGAAAGTGGGGGTTTTGAAAGCATGTGGAGTTTTGGTTTTTTTGTTGGTTGGTTTGAGTTTTTTTTGAACGAGAGCTAGAGAATTATGAAATCTGGGCTACTCTCATAATAATAAGAACACTGGAAACAGTGCTTCTAGCAAAACAAATATGCATTAATCAGTTTTAGGTTGATCCTTTCTAAAATGCAACATTTGATGTATAAAGTAGTCAATCAAATTCTCTGTGGAAAGCTGCATCCTTAAATCAATGACAGGATTCTATAGACACACAATACAAACAGATTTCTCATTTGGATAGACATACTGCATCAGGTTTTCTTAAGCATTGTGGCTCTGAATTCCATACAAATTCCCTAATGGGTGATGAGAACACTGTGTAGGATGGAGATACCAGAAGAGATGACAGTATGTCAAATTTAAGATTGATTATATAACTTCCTTTCAGATAATATAATGTATAGTCTCTGCAAACTGGTTAAATTTCTGTTACAGTTATAATCAGATTGGAAACAAGTTCAGCTAAAATGAGGGCATTAGGTAGTCCTGTAATTATTTCAATATGATGCAGGCTATTTAATGCAGTAGATATGTTTCATCTCTAGACAATTCTTGAGTGAATTTTTCATGGACATATTCCCATAATCATAGGCTTAACAAGCATACGAAAACTGAAGATTTAAGAATATAGGAACTTTCACAAGGGGATTAGAGATTTCAAAAAAGCTTTTTGTTACAGATAACACCATTGGTTTCCTCCTATTCAAATTCTGCTGCTTTTGCCTAAAGTGAAACTGTCAGATATTAATTATTTTTTTCTTATTCAGCAATATTGGCCCTCTAAAGGCCATGAAACTTGAAGAAAAAGAGGAGGTGGGGGGAAAGGACATAAAATGAAAATGCAGACTGTAAGAAAACAGCTGTTATAGCTGGTGGGAAGGTATTAGTCTTTCTTGAGAGATGAAGTCTCAGAGAATGAAACGTAGAAAGCAAATTCACATATTGTTTAAATCAGTGTGAATATCACATCATATTCTCTTTTAAAAATTCTTAAAATGTTGTCCGCATTCTGATTCTGAGACATCAGGTCACCAATCATTCCTTTAAAAAATGCTTTATATCCTTAGTCAGCTTTTCTTAGTGCTCTGTGTTCAGTAGTACCTATCTTCAACTGTTCCTCACATTTTTCTTTCTAATTCAATAATTGTATTGTGTCTTAGTGTCTTTTCATAGAATCATAGAATGGCCTGGATTGGAGGGGACCTTAAAGTTCATCTCATTCCAACTCCCCTGCCATGGGCAGGGACACCTTCCACTAGCCCAAGTTGCTCAGGGCCCCATCCAATCTGGCCTTGAACACTTCCAGGGATAAGGCATCCACAATTTCTCTGGACAACCTGTTCCAGTGTCTCACCACCTTCACAGTAAAGAATTTTAGCCAAATATGTAATCTAATCCTACTCTCAGTTTGAAGCCATTCCCCTTTGTTACTGACCTGTCACTACATGCACTTGTAAATAGTCCCTCTCCATCCTTCTTGTAGGCTCCCTTGAGGCACTGGAAGACCACAATTATGCCACCCCAAAGCTTTATCTTCTTTAATCGTATATTTTATAAACTTTCCTTTCTTCAAGTAAAAGATAGCCTTTAAAGAAAGACGTGAAGATAACCATCACTTTACAAATGTTGAAATATTTAACTCTTCTGTTCAAAGAAGCAAAAGCTTTAATTTGAAGATTTGATGAATCTGACTTGATAATTACTCTACATATAATACTCAACTGAGCTACATGTAAGTCAGAGAAAATCTCAAAACTTCAATTATATTAACATTAATTTCCCTTCCATATTCTGAATTTATATCAAGTTGCACATAAACAATTCAACTTGCACACTAGGACATTTTAATCTTCTCTACTGTGAAAGTTTGATTTCTGCTTACCTCATTTAAACGGCCTATTACTAAAAAATTGATACTGTAATGTGGGAGTTGCAATTGTTGGACCTCTCTCAGGGATAGTATTGAAATCTCCTAGAACTGTTTAAGAAGACAATCAGGTCAATATCTCCATGGAAATTTGAGGCAATTGAGTCTCCATAGCTGTTCATGTAATCGATAGATTAAATATTCAAACTACTAGTCAATTGAGACAGCAGGTTTTTCATTGGTTCCCCCCCCCCCCCAAACATGGCAAGAGATTTATGACTAGACATATATTTCAACAAATTAGTGTCCTTACAGAGCTGTGTGCACATGAAGGGATGCATAAAATGCTACAGACAAAAACTTCTAAGAAACACACTAAAATGGAACATAAGTAACAGTTTATTTATAATTTCAAATACCACAAGATCTTATCTCAAAGTAAAACTTCCCAAAACTTTCCTTCATTCTTATCTTTGGGAGACTTAAGGAAATGTATTCAGATAAAACTACTGATTACTTATGGAAAGAAAGTGATCAATCACACACTAGAGAGAATATTAAAGTGAGCAGAAGTTTTCTTTCCATCATAAACAGAACTCCAAACTACAGTTTTAGAAAATTACATGTAATAAATAAAAACAAACAAACAAACAAAAACAACTTAAAAAGATAAACACTGACATTATCAGGACTATGCTGAAGACCATGATTATATACTGGAACTGCTAAAGCTTCAAGCGAGTAACGTACAATCACATTGGTTATGGGAGAGGAGAAGTTATTCTAAGAGAACAAATAGAATTAAGTGATAAAGATGGCCCTACATAACTGTATATTACCAGCATAAACTGAAGAGTATTACCAGTCCTAAGAGATAAGTAATGACTAGTACAACTAAAAGAAGTGGTTAGCTAGGAGTTTCCAAGATCTGAAATGCAGTCATATCTGTAGTGATCAAAATGGATACTGAACTGCCTAAATCTAACACAAAAACTCACATTAGCATTCTAGAATGTGTCAATTGTAGTAAGCCCAAATTTAAAATTCCAAAATTAATCCCTTGTTTACAAAGTGGGAGAGAAAGGGAAATAATGACCAGTTGTTCCCCTGATGATGAATCAAACTGTGCCCTCCAAAGGAAAAATCATCAGTGATGGTACACGCAGTGAGAAAATGTAATCTGCACAGTTTTTCTATTAGTATTTACCACATTATTTACCTTATATTGCTTTATGTGCCATTTGGGTCTTGCAAGGACTTAAGAGTATAACAGTCTTCTTTCTGGTCATCCTCAGAGAGGACCTGAAATAGTTTATTATTTTAAGGCTGTTTGTAGATTTAGCTCCAATTTTTGTAGTACTCAGATATTGCTACAAGAGGAACAGAGCTTTTTGTGCCAATCTCCCCAAAATCAGATGAAAGGTACATCCTCAAGGCAAGCATACTTAATTTTTTATTCTTGCAAAACTTAAGCATTCTGTCCCTGGGAAAAAAAAAAAAAACAAAACCAAAACCAAAAAAAGACCAGTAACAGTATGCAGTCTTCAATGTTCATAAAACAATCATTACTTTTCTTCTTTCAAATGAAGTTTGGAAGCTGTCCTTATCCTGCTCACTTGACATTATTAGTGCAAGAAAAATAAATTTCACAGAATCATTCTCCATATCTTGACTTCCATTTTTAAATTCAACATAATAATATGTTTTGTCTACTTTGGCATCTGATTTTTCAATCCTGGGATACAAAAGGAAACCAAAAAAATGGTGGTGGAGAGCAAATAGAAGAACATTAGCTTGAACAAAAAGAAGAAAAATGAGGTGAGAAGAGACAAGGTCACGCTCCTGTCACATCCACCAGAGTATAGTTCATATAAAAAGGGAAGTGATTTTTATAACAGTGTAAACAGGATAGGTTCATCTATGAAGCGCCCATTATCTGGTAGATAGGCATGGTAACTAATAGTGTCCACTTCTGAAGGTTTTTTCAAGAGCATAATCAGTCTCTGGATTTTACCCGACATCTGATATGTAGTTTCTGCCTCTACATATCTAAAAGATTCTCTAATGGAATAACTAAATTCAGTCAGTATGGAAAGAACAACACCAGCATATACTTTTTTGCTTAAAATAATATATCCAAAATATCTCCAAACTTGCAAGGATATTAAACATCATCTACTCTCTCTAATTGTCTATATATCGCATACATAAATTATATGTCACTTCTAATCTACAAAAGAAAACAAATATGAAATTAAACTATATTATGTATTAATTATCTTAACAGAATACTTTCCTCTGAATCAACCACAAAGTAGAGTCTAGTATAGCAATTTCTAATTGAAACACAAGCTATTTCAATATCTCTTGTCCAATGATAAACTCAAATTTCTTTATGTTAAATTTCTTAATATCATAGCAAGATTTCAAATATCAAGTTAGCACACTGCCAAAAGATGTACCTGAGACATGAAGATCTACTGCAGCTATTGCTGTCCTAGCCAGTCCTGCAAACCAAGGCCTACCACATGTGGTCTGTTATTCCAAAAGGAAAAGTAATGTCTGTTAAGGCGTAGTATTTTTATCATTACATACCTGCCCCTGCTCAGGTTGTTGGAGGCAAGTTGAAGGTCACCTGCTGGAAACAAACCACATGGGTTTGTTTTTTAGTAATCAGTTACAAGAAATTGGGCATGGAAACTTTAGATTTCTTACTACTGTTTTACATATTTGTTTTTCTTGTGGTAAATAGATATATTTCCCAGATCTAAACCATGCCATTTACACAACATCCCACTAGATATTTCATACAAAGAGAACGATTTCATCAAAATTAAATATATGGATGATTTGGGGACAGGGAGGCATACATATGTATGAATATAAAGACATATATATGTTTATAACGTATATAATAACCTGGGGGAAAAAAGATTGGAAAAAAATCATTAAAATATCCAGATTTACAGTGATATGGAAAGATAAGATATCTAGGAATTTCTCTCAGAATAGTGAGTTAAAAGTACTCATCCTGTAATGGCCAGACAGATACTGATTACAAGGTTTAATTAAACTTCAGGTCATTCTAATTTTAAATGACAGCAACTCTAACTGCAGGAAACCTTACTCAAAACTGGTAGTCACTGAAAGATATATGATATATAAGATATATTGCAAGATAAGACTTTCCCTTGGTAACTGTATGTTCCACTCTTCAGCAAAATAGGGATGGCTCACCATGGCCAGTTATACTAAAATGAGTAATTTTTTTGTTTGTATTATTCTCAGTTTATTATTTCAAGAGAAAAAGTTTGAACCTAAACATAAAGTCAAGTGGTCCCTCCCCCTGTGTGTGACAAAACTTGGAGTCTACTATAAATGAGCGTGAGATAATAGGCAGCAAAATCTGAAGATATTAGCCAAAGCACTTCATTCAACTTATACTTTGCACATAAGCTAAACTATATGATTATGCATTTATTCTTAGAACTGAAGCTAATTTTAGAATTAGGTTCAGAATAACTTCAGAAGTCACTGTGGACAAATAGAGACAAGAAAAGCACAAAATGTAAGCTGGGACAAAAGTAAATCCTACCATTTGCCTTGAGAATCTGATTAAGCAAAATGGGTCTTTAGTTATTGTTAAACTTGGGAAGATTTCAATACAGAGTGTGCAGGGGCCAGTTTGTTGAATATCCAAAACCTCTGTGCTAGCTGCATACCATGTCAAGGTTCATGATCTTGTTTGGACAGAGAAAGACAGTGAAAGAACACTGGAAATTATTTAGTAGTGTTGAATTCTGTGTAAAGAAAAGGGAAAAAATAAATGAATATCTTAAAAGCCAAAAATTATTTATATAGAGACGGTGATAAATTTGAGTTTTCTTCAACTTAGAACTAGACAGGAACCTTTTGGTTCACTTGCATTATTTTGTTTTTGATTTAAGTTATGACAATTTGTATAGTCATGGAAAATTCAGATGAGACAGTTCAGTTGCAAGAACTTTTTTTTAGAAAGAGTAAGCAGTAGAAAATGGTATCTGCATTCGACAGTGTTAGCAGACACCATATAACTATATAAACAACTAAAAGGTAACATTTGTGCCTCATGAAAAATGTTGTTGGGTAAACAGAAATGTCTCCCAAGAAAGTTATTTATGTTTTTTCCTTTGTTTTGGGGTTGATAGGTAATGGGGGAAGTAGTAATGCTACTAAAAATTCTGCTGATTCCAATTTGAATATAATTTATTCTTATGAAGCCATTTCAAGATTACACTAATTTTTCAGAAGCAGAAGTCAGCCCCGGCACGTATATCATTGCAGAAAGCTTGTAATTCCATATCTGTTTGGAGAATATGTCCCTGAATAATTAAACATCCAAACTCTTTGATTGAAGAAAACAATACAATAAAGGGAAGAAAAGAAGGAGAACAGGCTTTTCTGAAACAAAAAACCCTACTAATTGGTAAAGGAAGATGTAAGGTTAATCAGAATCTTAAACAACAAAAATATTCAAAGACATGTAGGCTTTGGGATTTGAATAGTTTATTTTGCTAAATCAAAACCATATTTTTTCTAGCTATCTTGGGATTTGTTCCTGACATGACAGTCTTGAGGCTTCATCATGCTTGATTTGTTCATATATAATCAAAGAACATATTATATAAATCCCAATGCAGAACCTGACTACTTAATTTAAAGGAATGATTGCCATCACCTGAATAATGAGTAACAGCCTATATAGTCAAATTTCTGATGCCTTTTGTTTCACCTTATCAAGGAAATGCAATCTGAACATCATATCAGAACGAACTGAAACACACTCAAAGTGTGTTTCTGTAAGATCAGAGGCGAGCTTTAAGCAATGCAATTCTACTCAACTAGCCACTATCTTTTTTCACGTTGTCACTGTTTTAAACAATCAAGATTAGCTGGCAGCAGAAACCATCACTGACAACTGTTGAAAAGAAATCAAGTTAGGATAGATTCTTTAACTAATGAACTAATTCAAACAGACTTCGATGTGATATTGTCATGAGATCTGCCAGCCTGCTGAATGACTGTAAATTATAGATGTCACGGATGCAAAACTAATAAATAAATCACACTAGTAAATCAAACAGAAGTAAGTTTGCAATAACAAATTGGGGTTTGGGAAAGTAATGCTGAGAACTTCGCCAAATCTATTTTTTGTGTAGTATCTTAAAAGCACTAAAAAATGTAACAATCTTTTTAAAAATTATAATCTGTAGACTGCTCTGTTTCGAAGGAATTGTTGCTAATGACAGAAAAAGAAAAATTAGTCTCACAGAAGCAACTCTGGTTCTTCCAGTCACAGTAATAGTTGATACTGTTGTAGGGTTAGGTGCATCTTGTATGCATGAACTCTGAAGTCTCAGGTTTATTTATGTATCTTTTGAACCTTCATGTTTCTTTTCAGCTGAGTGCATGTAAGCCCAGATATGAACAGAAAAGACATTGTGAATCCTGAAGACGGACAGTATTATAAAAAATGTACAAGGCAGTGCTCACTTTGACCACAGTACATAGCTTCCTTCTGTCACACAAATAATTTGGAGAAGCACCTAAACAATAATCAGATGTTGGTTTTAGCAAAATTAAGTATGGGCATATGTGAGTTTCTGAGTATGAGTTTTTCACAACTTTTAGGGATTGGGTTGTCCTTATTGGACAAAACCTATATAGCAGTTCTGCTGTAGCTGTCCAAAGATCATAACTTTTTTTTTTTTTTACTGATCCAATAACAAACAATTATTTTTACATCATATGTTGAATGAGAATGAGCAAAAGAATTTATGAAGTTAGATGTAATTTTAATATCAAATTAGGAAGACAGGGGAGAAAGGTAGATCATGGAATACTCAGGAACAAAGAGCCAAACGTAGGCTAAGTACTAAAATTGCCATTACCTTTATTTCCTTTTGTTGCTATAACTATAGCAGGGTACTGTCTGCTCCATTTTATTATACGCTCATATGAAAGCATTAGGGGCATACACATATCAAATATAGTAACAATTTAGGTTTTATGGATGAGATGTGCACAATACCAAAGAAGATATATACTTAAGCAATTATAGTAAATGTAGAAATGAAGAAATTATTACATTTATTAGTGAAATATATATACTACCCTCTTTGGAGGAACTATTTAGGAAGAAATAAAGGTTTGTTTTTTTTCTCTGTGAAAAATGAAAATCACTACTTCTGAAGCAGTAGGCAAGGAACTAGAGGAATTTCCAATTAAATACATGAGCAAATAAAAATTGATTGCTACATTTCACACAAATAGAATTTACGGTATTGTTATCCTCTAAGAACAGAGAACTTCACAGAATATACACAAATTCAGAGATCTAGGAAATAACAAGATTTGGGGATTTTTTCTTTGGATTATACTTTTTAATTCTTGCATTTCAATCTTTGAATATTCTGCTATTTTCTTAATTTATTCTACACCTTACAAGGTTGTTTAAAAAACCTTAACTTTCCAGTCACCGCATCTTCACTATAATTCTTCATATAATTAGTCTTCCAGAGAGCCCTTGGCCCTTGTAAAATCTACACATAACTCTAAACTGTCATTGGCACAATTATATGAGAATAGTTGCTCAGCAAGGAATTTGGGGATCAAGAATATATCTTTATGACCCCATTGATAATCAAATTTTAGAGAAGCAAATTTAATTTGCATTTAAACAAATATTACCTTGCCTGCACTATCCAATCAGCCCTATTAACTAGATGTCAAGAAGCTCAGTTTCCCAAACTGACTTCAGGTTAAAGGCACTCTTTCATCCACTCATATAAAATTTGTGTCTGTAATTTTTACTTCTGCTTTTCTTAATTTTACAGAGCAAACATATGTTTAGAAGACAAAAAAACCCTTGATCCTATACTGAAATTCATCTTTTACCAGACCCCATCAATCAGTGAACTTAATAACATGGATTGTTAAAATAAGTAACAGCTCAGGGAAAGAATTATGAATGTTTGATCAAATAAAATTGCTCATAGCACTTTCAGAAGATATATGTTGAAGCATGAAAAGTTTATACTTTTATGCAATAATCTAAGAAAGAAATGGCATGGTTGACTATTATCATTTTGCAGATTTATACTGTTAGCAAAGCATTTTGAGAAATTTAACTAGCTGATAGCTTTTACATCAAAACTTATATTTGGTCTATTAATTAATTAAATGAAAAATAGTCCTTAGTTTCTTGATTGCATAGTGTTTGTGAATGTACTCAGTTCTATCACATAGGGAGTCATGGTTTTCAGGGTTCTATTTTTGCACTAAATTTCTAAAAATCAAACACATTTTCCTGAAATGTAATTTTGCTTTCCCCTGAGATAGGTAAGTATAGACCAGTAGGTAGTATCTAAAATCCTCTTAAACTATAGTGAATTTCATTTATGTCATTACAACTATGCTAATGCAGATTGAAACTAAGCCTCAGATGCAGTATCATTCACCAAGGAGAAAATTTGTATCTGAAACAAAATCCCAAATTTACAAAAAAATGTTGCTTTACCCATTCTTCTATGGGGAAAAAAAAAATCAGAAATTTGCAGGTTTAACATCAGATTAGAATTACAGTTCATCTTCAAATGAATCTGTTCTCAGTTCATTTAAAGGGTCATTCAAGAAAGTTCTATTCAGGAAAACCTTAAGAACTCTTGGTTTTGAGCTACTCTCAAAACTTCAGGAAACAAGTTTGATTCAAGACTTTGACACCAAAGTCCCTCCAAATGAAGGTGCTCAAAATAAGAAGTATAATCACATATCTCCATTAAAGTACCAAATAACAGTAATAATGTTGTAGAACACCAGGTAAGATGTCTTTCTTTCAAGATCCATCCATGATGAAGTTGTTCCACTCTCCATACTTTTTTGCAAGTGTCTTAATTTGTACTTAGACTGTGGTGTTGCTGCTTCCCTGTCCCTGAAGCATTTGCTTTCTCTGAAAACATCCAGCAATCCCCACTTGTCTCCTCTCCTGAGCCTAAGGACAAGAGTCGAGGCAAGGCAAGAGGCAGTCTGTCTGCTATCCATGTTCTTTCAAAAAAAACATAGTAGACAATACCCTGGTACAGTTAAAGAAATATAATCTCGTTCAGACTCACAAGACTTTCATGCAGGTTTTTATTAGGCCTTTTCATCACTAATTAGACAGAGTAATTAGTTTTATTTCGGAATCCCAATATTCAGCAAGGTTACGCTGAGTAACTAACAGAAGGTTACAGACTTCATTGAAAATCATTGCTAACTAATACAGAGAATTATCTCATTGAGATCAACATCTCTATCAAATATCTTGCAGAGAGCACCCAAAAGTTCTTTTCAAATATGTATGAAGTTAATCGTTATCATCTGCATTTTACTGCAATCTGTTGCCTTAACCAGTTTCTTTTTCCTATTAATTCTTGCATATTATTTTAAGGACCTGAGGCTCAGTTATTCCATCTGTCACAATATATATATTTGTGTGTAAAAACAAACTTATACCTAAAGAGCATATGATGCCCCATATGACATCCTAGGTCAATGAATGACATTCCTCATCTCTATCACAGCAAATAAGGATGAGTAAAACAAGGAAGAAACAGTTTATGAAAAAAGCCTATCCTTCCACAAAGACATTTTGTTCAGTCATGACAATCACGTTTAATGCATCATGGAAAATGCAATGAAGACTCAAGACAGGTAAAACATATTTCTTTCTTATTGAGCAGATGGGGCTAATGTTGATTTCATTCAAAATAGCTTTTTAGACCTTTTAAATAGAATAGTTTATACTGAAAAATATAATATATATGTTGGGGATGTGCAATGGAACTTCCTATTTTAGGGAAGCAATAAAGAGAAGATTGCCACTGTTATTCATGGATATGCTTATATTTAGTGGTGTCTGGCTGTTGTATAAGAATCAAGTCACAGAGCTTTCCCATTATTAGTTTTTTATCCAAAAATCACCAAATAGTCCTGCTTCATGATCAGGAAAGTAGAAAAGAGAACAAAGCTAACTCAAATATCTTAAATCCTCTGTGAATTATGATTCTAACCCCAAGATGGGTCCATGGGTATATAGGGAGAGATCAAGGAGCTCTGAGGCACTGATGAATAAGAGCTCCCTCTTTCTGCTTTTCCTTCCTGACACCCTTCAGCCAGAACTGCCTATGGACTTCCTCTACCACAGGAATGTGCTCTAATCAGCCCATTTTTTATGAAATGAATTCTGTACAAATGCTATCTGTAATTTCTGAGAATCATTACATTCTTTCAATATAATAATACTGAAGCTATACCATATATCCCTGAAACATTTCTGTCTTGAACTGGCACAACATCAGATCAGAGGACATATAGCAAGAATAGTCCCAAAATATACAAGGTCCTACAAGAAAGACAACTTAGGGAATTCACAAAACCTTATACTGTACCAATCCAATAATAGTCATATAAAAATTTCAGCAGTAGTAGTGTTCCATCATTTAGGCATCAAATGTACTTTTTTTCCTTCTCCATTCCAAGGGACTAATAAGAATTTCTCATCAATATGTTCTATCTGATTCTTCAAGATTTGAACCTTTAGGACGAAATATCCTGCATATAATTAGAACCCATAGGAATATGCTCATTTTAATTGCTATAGTTTTATCACTAACAATAAGACCAGAGCAAATTTTAAAAAGATTTCCCCTAATTTTTGTTAAACTATGCTTTCAGAATTGGAATTTTCCCCTCCTAGATATGTGCAGATTTACTTTACTTTTACTTATGTAGGCGAAAAATATTATTTTCCGTTTTCATGAGTCATAGTTCCTATGGCACTTATCTTACACTTGGAAATTGAACCACATTCATTAATTGCTTTCTTAATTCTAAGGTGGATATTGAAAAACTTGACATGACAATAAAATCCAATTCATATAAGAAAACAGATATTTGACTGTAGTTTGATACTGATGCACCTATAGGCAACCTGGCAGCTTATGTATTTGCATTATGTCTGAGTAATGCTATTTAAGAATTGTTAGTGTTATGGGAGCTGTATTTAAAAGGTATTGGAAGCAGAACTATCTGACTGGCAATATCTACATAGTGGAACCTGTATAGCACATGAATCAGTGTGTAATATGCAGTCTTTCTGTAGGTATTTTGTCTATGACCAAGCCAAATATTATTTCAAAGACAATCCCTGCACCTGATTGCCAAAATATTCCCTCTTTCTCTTCCTTGCAAATCAGCTGCTGTCATTTACAGAAGCATCATCAGCTGTAGCTGTACAGTATCATCATAAGCTGAAACACTGTACCCTAGGGAGTCTGATACTGTTTCTCTACCTCACTTCTACCCTTTCCCAGTAGCTGTTAGCTCCTTTTCATTTCAAACTTTAGACATATCCTAAATTTTTGGCAGCCAAACCCAAGCATTCTCACACACAACCTCTTCTTTTAACTGCCCCTCTGAAATTAATTTCTTTCCCCAACTGTCCTTTTTGCTAAGATCAAAGAGGTTTTGGAATTCAGTCCACAGTGGTTTCCACGTTTCTTTCCTAAGTGATGGTAGCAATCAACATGTTGAATGTCAGAATTTTTTTATCCATGTACTTTAAAATTTAGTCAACAAAACTGAATTCTACCAATTATTTGGTGTAGCCAGTTGCTTGGTATCACAATAACTTTCTGTAAGATTTTACTTTCATTCAATTTCATATAATTTATGTATATATTCAGCTTCAGAATTTCCTTTGCTACCCACAGCTACCCTACATCTTTGTGGAAAGGAATCATGTATTCTCACCACCTTTTTCACCTGTCTTTCATTATGGTATTAATCCATGAGAAAACATACCCTTCTAAGGAAGAGAGGTTGAAATACCAGGAGACACATGGTTGGAATAGCATAAGGCTCCTTGTGTAAAATGACCTGAAAAATTCATATAGGTATTTTTAAACTATCTTATAAATATCTAATTGACTTCCAATTACAATGGCACTTTTGGGATTCACAATTTCCTGACTTTTCCCAAATACATGATTGCATGTTTGGTCAAACAGCTGTACTATTTATTGAAGTTTCTATCTATTTATCCTATGTAGAAATCAATTAGTTCTGGCAAGTATATCCACTCTTACTGTTTTAAAATATTAATAATTTTGTTGTAAAATTCTCTTCTTAAATTAATACGTGATATCTTTTTCCATTACAAATTTTCTTCTTTTTCAAGGTAATTGGCTTGTAGCTCATTTGTACCAAAATCGAAAGCCATAATAATAGCAAAAACTATGCTAGAATCAGAACCCAGATTGGTATTTAGAGTACCAAAACTGTCTCAAATATGAATGAAAATTCCACAATGAGTTAGTATACTAACTTTTAAAACACATTATATAAAAAAAATCTTGTACAGGAAGCTTCAAAGTCAAGTACTCAGAAGTTCTAATCTGGTTTCTGTCTAGTTCTGTACACAGAGTTTCTTTCTATCTTCCGTATTCACTGTCCATCTTCAGGTCTTGTTTGAAGTATTTAACTGAACACAAAACCCATAAAATAACTTCTCAATATTTGCATAATGTTATTATACCATGAGAATTCTTCATTTACAATACATCTATTTTCACATAACCCTACAAGACAAAGTTATATTATTAAACTTTTATGTTCCTCAAAAAATGCATAGGGTGACAAAATATTTAAAAATTCCTTAGCAGCAAGAGGAAATCCAATGAAAACAAGAGTAAATTATTCAATGGTAACAGAAATGTGATGATAAACTATCTAAAAAAGGGGGGAAAAAAGAAAAGTGAAGCCCTTAGGATGTCTTTTTTTTCCCCTTTTATCTTAATTATTAAAAAGATTGATTACATGACTAAAAGTTAATATTACCAGCTCAGTTGAAAGACTTCTTCTCTTGATGACCAGATGAAGTTTTACATTGCATGGATGAAGGATAGGTAGTATTTTCTCAGTGAATCACTGATTCCACTCTTTCTTTTTTTCCCCACATTGAAGCTTCTTCAAAGAAAATTAGTAAACAAACAGAAGGAAAAGAAGCATGCATTCACCTTCAGAAGAATCAAGAATTGGATTTACACTCATCTACACCAAATGAGAACAGTCAGATGAAACGGGTTCTTCTGAAGAGATACTTGGTCAACAGTGTTTGTAATACTCCAAAATTAGTTCTTTGGAATTACTCTATATTCTTTCAAATTTCATAATGGCAAAGAATCAGCAGGAGAAGTCTAGATTCCAAGGCAAAGGATGGACTTAAGTTTACCTCCACTTCAGAAATATGTAAATTGATGGTATGCCATGGCATGTCATAGACAAGTGTCTCAGAAAGAAAGAAAAGTGCTTGGACTGTGACAATTTGCATGATGGCTCATACTAGTACAGTAAAAGACTGGAAGGATCTGGGAAACAGCTGGAACAAAAGGACAGGACCAAAAACCTTACAAAGGAAGGGCTTTTACTTAAACATTTTGTAAAATCAAAATATTCCATTTCAGGAAACTGTGACAATGAGCTTGACTCTAGAATAATATTTTTCATTCATTAGTTAAATGAAATACATTTTAAAGTGTCCACTATTACATCAGTCCCTATCTGTGATTGAATCTAAATCATAGATATACACAACAGATGAATAACACAACAGACTGGAATAAAAGAGTAAGAATATAAACCAGAGTATTGAAAGAATACTTAGATAAAGTAAATTTTCTCTGATCAGCTGGAAGCCATGAAAACTACTAAAAATTACTTTGTAAACCTATGAGGCTGTCTCTCAGCTTTTATCAGCTAACAAATACTAGGCCTGGAAGAAGACAAATATTTACAGTATCTTTGAGGGGGAGGAAGGAGAAAAGGACACAAGGAACTATAAATCAGACAGCTTAACAAAAGTAATTACTAGGAAGTTACTGTACAATAAAACTCGATAGTTTGGGAAGAAATAGGTGCAGTATGTTTCAAATATGAGAAAGATTTCTATCCTAGCTTATGAGAATCTCTCAAGGATTTTAGGTTGATATATTTTAAATGAAAGTACTTGCAAGGGAGGAACAGAATTAGTTATGAAAACACTCAAAACTCTGATAGTCTTTCTTAACTTGTATGGTTGTGCCAGCATAGGTCTTGTAACCATTGGTCTTGAATGTATTAATAGCACGCTGAAAGGAGCAGAAAATATTTGCATTTGCAAATGGAAATTCATAAGTTTAAAAGAAAGGATCAAAATGGAGCACTGTTTGATATATTGGAAATAGTTTAAAATAAAACGTTACTATATGTAGATAAGAGCAAAGAATGATCATTAATTAGCAATAGTGTAAAGTAGATAGCTTTTTTAAAAAAAATTAACTACTCAAATCAGCATGAATCAAGATGTTGAACTCAATCATATTAGCATGGGTAAAAAATGGTGTTATAGAACAAGCTGTCTGAACAATCATCTTTCATGAAATATATGGAAAGTTGAGAGGACAAACAAGTGGATATGTTGTCTATTACAAAGCTTTTCATCCTTAATTATCCTCATTTTAATGATGGAAGAAACAGGATTCCCCAAGAAGGAATGAGGAGGTTGTCAGAATGTCAGATGAGAACCTCAGTCCCAGAGAGGAGCTTTAAAGGATCATCCTCATAGCCAGTGTTGGTCAAATAAGTCACATGCTGAAATCCATCATCTCCTCCCTAGGTTAATGATACAGCTTAGTTTCAGCAAATGTTTTTAGACTGCTTCATGTAAAAACAAACTAATTTTCAACATTCAACCAGGAAATAGGATAAGAGTTTGGAGAGTTTTACATTCTCTTTTTTGTGTCTGCAAATTAATATAAAGATAAAATGAGAATATTTTCAGAGCACCAGAAAAAAACACCACAGAAACATCTTCCAGAGAGTCAGTGTCCCATTTTATGGTCTGTGTAAGGATTTATTTCTCTAAATATTAAAATTCAGCAAAAATCTAAGTTACCATGTGCAAGATTATTTTTTTTTAGGGGAAAAAGATATATATCTTAAATGGTTAGGTAGTGGCCTAACAACTCCTTGTGAACACGTCATTTTGGGAGCTATCCCCTTGCTCCAATTGCATAAGGTTCAGACCAACTGATTAATCTTTGAAGTAAGAATAGAAAACTTAAGAATCATATTGGATGTCCAAGACTTGGAGAGTAGAGAAATAAGAGAAATAAAATTAAATGTCAGTATTTGTTCATCAAATCATTATGAGAAATTTCTGTGTAAACTTTCACAGTACCTGGTAGTTATTAAAAGCCCTTTAACCAGATTTAAATGCATCATATAGAATAACTTCTAATGCTTTTTCAAAATACTTCTCTATGGTTCTCTAAAGAGTAAAAATAAAATAAAGGAAGATGTATGCAATAGTCTCTGTCATTGATTTGCCCTGTTATTCTGTCTCTGGGTAATTTGAACAACAAAAAGGTATTAGAAAGGTCATTTAAACAATACCTAATTTATTTTCACTGTTATTTTAACTATTATTTTATGTAACAAAATAGATTTTCCTGGGTAAATTTGCTAACCCTAGATATGATTTCTGAGGTCTTTAGTTCTCTAAGTAAACTCCAGAAAGATTTTTTTGTACATTCTTTCACAGTACCGAAATTTCCAAAGACAGAACTCTGTAGTTCCTAAATATACTTTTCAGACAATAGTATTTTATAGACATTTGTCTCTCGTTTTGTAAGACCCCCAAGTCTTGGAGATAAGAGCTCACTAAGGGAGTTTTACTTTAAAAATATAAAAGGCTCCAAAACTTCGCCTGCCAAATTATTAGAAGACCTCTCAGTTCTTTTAAAACCTTAAGAAAGAGTAAAAGGTAGAAAAGTTGCACATATTTTCTCAGAGGTTACATTTACTGGTAAACTTTAGGAAATAAGAGATCTTGGCATGAGTTTAAAGGGTAACATATAATCAAAACAAAGCATTCCCCAAAGCATTGACTAAGCACATGCTAACCCACAGAACTTGACAAAATCCAACCCATCCGGCTCTAAGTCACCCACAATATTAAGAAAGGAGATTAGAAGAAAAAGAAAAGAAAGAGAGAGAAAAAGAGAAAATTATATGGCTCCCGCTACAGACTTCTGTGCAAGTCCAGCTTCCATGTAGCCAGGTGATAGGGCTCAAGCAACATGTGCAGCACAGGTCTTAGTTTTTATTGCTCTGGCCCCTTATGGTCACCCCTTCCAGGTGGGACTTCTATTCCACTGGCCACTCTGGGGCTCTGAGGTGGGGTGAGGGGCAGTGCTCCCACTGTGCCAGACAATCAGAGGCTGTTAGGGGTTCCAAGGGGCGTGGTGTGGGTGTGCTCCTGGGCTGCCTTTGACAGCGGCTCCAGAGTCAACCCAGGAGTCTGGCAGGCGCTGGGGTGTGGGACAGGGCTTGACCTCACATCTGTGAAATTCGACCTGTCCCTTCCCCACACCACATTGTGATAATGTGGTTTTGTTTTGTTTTCGAAATCAAGACTATTAGTTTTAATTATGCAGGTAAGTAAAACATTGTTATGATCAATAATATGTAAACATTTCATTGATTTATTTTCACTATCCTAAAGAAGTTTTCTATATCTGTTACAGAAATGTATTCTTAAAAAATATAGGGTTTATTAAATTTATACTGAATTATCAGGCTTCCTCTCACTGAATGAAAAGGTAGATTAGGTAGGTTATGCCAGTAGATAGATTACACCAAATCTTACATTTATTATATTTATGATTCACTTAGTTCTCAAGATTTATTCTTTTAATTAGAATAATTAAGAGTCACAGATACAATTTTTTTCTTCCAAATTGGGAAATAAAATAAATATTCCTACTTATTGTCAAAATAAACAGAAGGGATATTCTGATACCTCTCCTCTTGATGTTTTATAAAATCTGAATTGTTACTGATCAGACTAAAATTTGCAGAGCTCTTCCACACAGGAACTTAATAAAATGTTTCAAATGGACTAATCGAAGGTGTTAATTTTTGAAAGTTGATCAACATTGTGGACAAAAAAAATGTTTTTAAAAATTATTCTAGGTAAAAAGGAAGAAAATTCATGTGTCATCCAAAAAATACTTAATAAATATCACTGGAATTATCATTGTCTTACAGTTGTAGGGGAGAAAAATTATAAAAATTAGTTTCATATGGAGGATGATTCAACATTTAACTCCATGAGGTTTGGTCCTTCTTATTCAAGACAAATCTCTGAGTCATTTTATGTTGCTGGACCATGGAATGGCACACTTTTAACTTAATTTCAAAATCACTCTTTCCACAAAGAAGATGACAAAGTAATAATGACTGTGCTGCCAGAGCACAATTAGAATTAGCAGCTGTGAAAGGGGTCTAAAGGTAAAGTGGTTCCAAAGTAAATGCAAAAGTCTTTCACAATTCATTCAAGTCATCCTAAATCTTCTAGCTTTCTCCAATGAACTAGTGTTCTCAGCATGTTTTTCTCCAGCCTCTCATATGCCATGCATAACTCTCACAACCTGTTCACTTCTAATCCTTCAAACTCCTATTATAAATGGTGAACTTCTTTTCTGAAGATTATCTTATCTGGCCTTTTATTATATACACTATGACATATCAAGCAACCCAAATTTTACATGATCAGAGCTCAGGTTAACCTCGACCGTGAGTCTGATGTTGTACATCTGAACTTTGGGAAGTACAAAAAAACATGGGGAAAGGTGGGGAGAAATGAAAATAAGACAGGCTGAAAAGTGGTCTTGTTAATGCACTGAAAACTCAGAAAGCTTTTAAAAAAATATATACATAGAAACATTTAAGAAGCATGGAACAGGGAGTTTCCATTAGAGCCTGAGACTGAATTTATATCATGCTTTACCTTGTTTTGAACGGGTGCCTTTTTGGAGACAGTTTATGAAGCACCAGTATAACCACTAACAGGTGATTTGGAGAACAAAACTTTTATGTTCACTGTTGTTTCTCAACCTAAAGGGTACCTTGAGCCACTAGAAATTGCATAGCACACATTCTAGTACAAAAATTTTTAGAATTTCCAAATTCGGAATTTCTGATTTCTAGTCAAAACATGAAAGAAATAATCTTTTAAAGAAGGGCAGGGGGCAAATAATTTCTATTATGTACTAAGACTTAATGAAAGGCATTGTTACCACTATTCATCGCTGATAAGCATATCCTGCCTGTAAGAGCAGCACCTAAATGTTTGAGTAGTTGTTTATACTCCATGAAACAAGAATAGTCGTGTTTCAGATTATAGCTGTTAGCGTGGGCTACCCAGGGTAACTTAGAAACAAGTCAGTATAGATAATTCTTTATATATCCATCAACACAGAAAATACAGAAAAAAATGAAGACTTCTCTTTCATATAATAATGAAGGAGACTCCTTTTTATTTTTTTCTGTTTTTTTTAAACATGCATCCTGTCTTTTTGAATTTTAAAGCAGTAACAAAAAATGTTACTTGGTAGTGATACAGCATATTTTAATTTCATGCAACTCGAGTCCTAAAGAGATTTCTAGCAAGCAATATTCATTTGGATTTTTAATTTAATACTCAAGAATTCAAGAAAACAGTATTATGGTCAACACAGTCAGGAGAGAATGTACACACATGGGTTGGAGCAATATTTTACACAGATATACCAAAAGTAACTGTAAGCTGTGTATTTCATAGGGATAACAACAGCACAGTATGAGATACGTGCAACATCACAGGAGAATCCTGAAGGTTCACACTTCAGTTGCTCCTGTTAGATAGTAGTCAGCAAGATGATTGGGGGTTTTTATATGAGACATGAAAGCATTGATTGAGAGAGCCAGGTTTGTTCTGCCTAAAGAAGGAAAGGTTAAAGGAGGATCTTACTGCTGTCTTCAAATTAAGCGTATGGTTGCAGAGAAGTTGGAACTAGCATTTTCTTGGCAGTAGACAGCAAAAGAAGGACAATGGGTAGAACTGCAATGACTGATATTCTAATTAGATATTTTGAAAAAGTAATTCACAATTATCTGTCAAACACCATAAGAGGTTGCTCAGGGAGATCTGAGTCACCTGACTGAACAAAAAAGCCAAATTCAACATCAAAATCAATCCTGGTCTGAACAGTAGGTCTGAGCAGATGATCTAGGGAGATACCTCCCAATCTCAACTATTCTCTAATTCTAGTCTATAGTATACGTATCCTTTTTTCCACTTTCTGTGTTCCTTACTCAAATTTTCTGAATACTAATCCCACATCTTTCCGCTTTCTCACTCAAACCCCAGATATAAGCAACATGAAACAACATTAGCTGTTTCAAAATGGCCAAAATAGTACAAAATAGCAAACATGTGATACCAGTACCTGAGAGGCTGACCAGGAACAGTTGTGATTTTTTACTGCAGATAGGCAGCAATTTTCAATGCATCTTTCAGGTTGAGCTTGTCATCTTTTCTGACACCCTACACAAAGTGAATTACCTGCAATATTTCACAGAGTGTAATATACAAGTAAAATGTATACTTATCTTAAATAGTTTTTCAAGCTGTATTAGTATCTTCCATGGAAACAGGATGAAAAGCACAACAAAAAGCTAGAAAAATTCTACTGCTTTTAATTGTATAGGAGTAGCAAATCAGTTACAAATGCAGAAGCATAGCACTGCAAAATGAAGTTACAAACCAATTTGAGGATATAATTCAGAACTGCAAAGCATTCTTTCTTATACTGATTTTCATATTACAGTTCATACATTACATCAGAATCAATAGTTACATGCATACTTTGTGCACTATTCTATAACCATAAATAGATATTTACAGCAAAGACCCTATATCTTCCATAAAGAATCATCACAATAGTGGAATTTACAAATACTTTTTGTTAAAAAGTCAACTTTGCAGTTACTGATTGAATCAAATGTTGTCTTTTTAAAATCTAATATGTTCTGTGATTGGTTTTACATATCAGGCTATATTAACGTAAGGTTACTCAAGAAGCTGTGCATTTTCTAACCTCTCATGTGAAAATGTTATGCAAATTATTTGTAAATGTGAAAGCCTCAGCAGAAGGGCTGCATTAACAGATCCTGTTACAAAAGTATCCTCAATAATTTACAACGCTACAAAGGCTGAATTGGATATAAATTGTTTCTGTCATCATAAATTCTAAACTAAATGCAGAGAGCACCATCTTTTGGAGTCAATGAAGCACTGACACTCTTTTTACAGTGAAAGCAGAGTACTGAATTTCAGTTAAATAAATGTTTATATATGCAACAAGCTTAGCAAATTGTTCTGTGAGCGGTGTAACTAATGAGGCATGGTTTCAGACAGACTCCTGTGCTGTGTCTCCCAGCACATAATCTTCCCAACCTTGCCAGCTCATTCTGTGTCACTACTGCCTGTCTTCCTCTGCAGCGTGATACACAGCTTTCTTCACAGGTGCTCGTTCAAAGAAGGTTTTCTTTTCACCGGACAATAGCTACTCACACTCTGGTTAGCTCATAGTTATGTGCGTAGTCAACCAGTGCATGTGCTGTTTGGCAAACTGTTAGCTGTTTCTTGGAGTAGATAAAGGATTGAAAATTTTGCTGGAACTGTCCAATGGATTAAAAAGCTACTGGGAGTTTAACAAGAAATTCAGGCTTATGGAGTTATATTAGGTTTTCAGTCCAAAAACTATTGGCATAAAGCAGGTAAGCTGTACTCAATTAAAAAAGAAAGGTGATATACCAATTAACAGCTTTGTAGAAAAGTACCTGGGGTCCTGGGAAACAAGCTGACCATGGGCCAGCAATGTGTCCATGCAGCAAAGACAGCCAATGGCATCCTGGACTGCTGCAGGAGCATTGCTGCCCATGAGTCAATGGAGGTGATTCTGGTGAGGGCCTGGTGAGACACATCTACAGTGCTGTGTCTAGATCAGGGCTCCCTTGCTCTGAGCAGGGAGTTTTGGTCACTGTACTATTTGGGACAGCATTACATTTCTTAATAGCAGTCTATACAGTGCTAGGTTTTTCAGCATGATGCTCCAAAGGGCCATGGCAGACCTTGATGATCAGGGTGGTGTCTACATTCGATATTGTACTGATGGAAGCTTTTTCAACCTAAGGCGACTGAAGGCCCATACTAAGACCTTAAATCATCTAATCCTTGAACTGTTTTACACTGACGACGACGCCCTGGTCATCCAGACAGAAGTAGCTCTGCAGCATTTACCATCCTGCTTTGCAGAGGCTGCTGAGCTCTTTGGGCTGGAAGTCAGCTTGAGGAAGACAGAAGTTTTCTGTCAACCTGCACCTCAGGAAGTCTTCCATCATCCCCATATCACCATTGGCCAATCAGAGCTCAAATCAGTCCAGCAGTTTAATTACCTGGGAAGCATTATCTCCTCGGATGGTAAGATTGACGGAGACATAGACAACAGGTTAGCAAAGGCATACAGTGCCTTCGGAAAGCTTCATAAAAGAGTCTGGCGAAATAAACACCTGAAGAAAAGTACAAAGATCAGTGTTTACAGAGCCATTGTGCTCTCTACTCTTTTATATGGGTCCGAATCATGAGTCATCTACCACCACCACCTGTGACTCCTAGAACGCTTCCATCAACGTTGTCTCTGTACAATCCTAAACATCCACTGGTCAGATTATGTGACTAATACGTCTGTTCTAGAACAGGCAGCAGTTATGAGTATTGAGGCCATGTTGCTGAGAACACAGCTGCGTTGGGCAGGGCACATCTCAAGGATGAAGGACCACCACCTCCCTAAGATTGTGCTCTATGGTGAACTTGCCAGTGGCTGCCTCAAGAGAGGAGCCCCGAAGAGGAGATACAAGGACTCCTTGAAACAGTATCTCAGCCTTGACCATGTTGATCATCATCATTGGTCTATTCTGGCCTCCAATCAGGAGGTCTGAAGACACACTATCTATAAAGCTGCTGTTTCTTTTGAGAATGCACACAGGATCACTCTCAAGGAGAAAAGACAAGGTAGAAAGAACAGTGTCTTGCTGATACCATCCAAGGAGTCTTTCTGCTGTGCCTTTTGCAATTGGACCTGTCTATCTCATATTGGCCTCTTTAGCCACCAGCGCGCTTGTAGCAAGTGTGGGTAGAGTCCTTCCCAAATCTTCCTTCACGAAGCCTAGCCATGATGATAATAACAATGATGATGACAGTACTAGGTTTAGATCTATGATCAAAACAGTGCTGATAACACAACAGTAATTTAACTGTTCTGAGCACTGCTTGAACAGTAATGAGGCCTTCTGTGTTTCTCACTCTGTCCTCCCTCCTCCCTCAGCAAATAGGCTGGAGGTGAGTAAAAGGTTAGGAAGGTACACAGCCGGGACACCAGACTTGAACTAATAAAAGAGATGTTCCATACAACATAGCATCTCACTCAGCAGTAAAATTAAAGGGGTGTTTTTCCAAGGTAACCATTACTCAGAGACTGACTTGTCATCAGTCTGCAGGTGGAAGTTTGTGAGTGATTGCCTTTGCATCCCCCCTTTTTTGATTTTCTTCATCTGTTGAACTATCTTTATCTCAATTCACAAATTTTCTCTCCTTTTTGACCTTTCAGTTATCTCTTCTGTCCTGCTGGGGATGAATGAATGAGAAAAGGAGTGTGGGCTTAGCTACCAGCCAGGGTCAACCCCCATAAGTAGACTGTCTCCAGAGGGACCTTCTGGTGCCTCAGCTCTTCTGTGTTTCTAAAATATCTATACATGGAGTTGATTTACCTTGGTATTACTGTCTACAATACTATATTGATTTTTGATCATGAAAAAAAAATAAATCTAAAAAGTGAAAATTTGTACTCCAGGCATATTTTTATCTCTGCCACCATTTTTTAGACCTATGAATTAATGCCATTATTCCTTTGCATCGAAAGTTGAAGACTTCTTTTGAAGAATCTCTTGCTTAATCTTGCAGTCTAACTCTTATGTTTTTTGTCTTTAACTCCACACTGGTAACAGCTCACAGAGTGCAGGGCTTTCTAGCACAACACCCACAAGCACATAAACTCTCCATTTCTCTTTAAGATTTCTAAGTTTTAAAAGCAGGGGCAGATTTCTCAATACAAAGCAGATCTGAGTTTGCATAACCAGTCAATTCTTGAATGACTATTTTCCAGTATCATTTTCTTCGTATCCTGTCATACTGTGTAGATGCTTTCAACAGGATGACAGTATTATCACAGTGTTATTGCTATGTCTTCTTGCTCTGTTGAGCTGTGAACATGCAATTGGCTATGAGGTAGTTTCAGATTTATCTTCTCCATAAGAGGTCAGCAGAGGACCATTTATCTAACCAGGATCTGAATGGTTCCCATTTCTTCTTGAAATTCTAGGTCATTCAGCCAGTAGCAAAAAAAAAAAAAAAAAGAATTTGACATTATGGGTCAGAAAAAGCTAAGTCTAAAAGTTCACAATAACTATTTTCTGTTCCATCTGGAATAGCTTCATTGTAGAATCATTGTAGAATCATTGTAGACCAATTTAGATCACTTTAAAAAATTGTGGAATTTTAGCAGAATGCCATGACAATTAACAGCAGTGTGAAAAGACAGATTCATAAACAATAGACATGTCTACAAGATCCTGCTTATGAAGACAAACTGCACTGAAAAACTCAACAATTTTATTATCTCTTCTTACTGTTTAGTTTTGGGAGCAGGGGTAAGTCTAGCAGTCAAGAGGCTCTAAGTTAACTCACTGTCTCTCACATTTTCAGTACCTCTGAAAAGTCACCTTTACCCAGGAGACCATCTAGATCAGATGATTCCTCTTTTTTAAGTATCCCTGTCGAAAGAGAGAATTTCACATCACTTTCTACAGAAGAACATCTATAAAGCCATTGCTTCTCCAAACCTGAAAGTAGTCATGACCTTCACACAATGACTAAGAAACCTTCATAGGTGTCCAATTAACAAAGATTTGGGATTGTGAGTTATTTTTTCTTTAGCTGTCACAGAAACTGTACTGTTTTCAGTCCTGAAGTTAAGCTTAGTCACTGTTTTGTCAGAACTGAGGAATGTTTCCAGAACTAGTCTGACAAGGATTTGTGAGGGAATAAAGGACATACACATCAAGTTAGTATGAATACTGAGATTTATGATCGCACTAAACTGTTCTCCCAAAGGCCACACTGCCACGAACTCACCTACAATTAAGACTGAAAAAGTTCAGATTAATGCGTTCAAGAATGCACACATGGAAATAGTTCCGAAAACACAGAAATCTCCTAACAGTATCTGAACAATATGCTATTTGAGAAAAAAAAAGTCTCACTACTGAAAAAGAAATAATAAACCAAAATATGATTATATAGCCACACATGAAACCTCCCTGCTCCAATTTTCAGGCAAATTCCAGGTTCCCAAGACATTTTTTTTTTTAACTTCTATCATACGAATGGATTTTTTCATCAAAAGTAGTCTTAACTGTGGACAAATCCTCTACATGAAATTTTCCCATTAGCAGATTCTCTACCAAAGCTTATTTGTGAAGAATATTAAGCAGATATGCTTTAGTGAAAATAATCTAGACTGGAATTTTTTAATCCAAGAAAAAGCATTCCTGTTACTGACAAAAAGGGAAAACAGCAAAAAACCCAAAACCATTATTAGCCTAATTAAAGTTTAGTAAATTAACAAAACTACAACAGTTATGACTGATCCAGTAACATTAATATTCACTGTGCCAGTCCAGCTGCCACAGTAAATCCGCACTAATAATATCTTCTTTAAAAACACCATACAAGAAGAACTGCTAGTACTGATCCCCCTTTGTTGGTGGTAAGATCACCCTTGCAATGCCCTTCTGGATACTCCTGTGGGCAGTTTCAGTATTCCTAAAACAGCATTGGGGTGAAGTAGAGAAGGTCACATGCTAGGTCTCCATCAGAAGAAGTCCATGGATAGGCTTTCTTCCTCCTGTTGTCTGATAGCAGCAGGGTGTCAATGAATTTTTCCTCATCTACCTTGAACTTGTTTGGGTTTATATTTGTGCTTTCCCTTAGCACGGCCCACACCACCAATTGTATGAGCAGGCTCAGCTCACCCTGGAGAGATGACAGTCACTCATCCCCAGCAGCTGGGGTGGCCAGCACCACCTAGACCAGAATCGGGCTCTGGTCCCACAGGGTTTCTGATAACAATGGCAAAATGATAAGTATGCAGATCACACACTTCCATTCTGGTCTTGAAGGAAACGAGTACAATCACAAACACAGTTCCAGTGGTGTCTTAACCTGACGTGAGCCCTGCTCTCAGTCACTGTATATTACTATTACAGTTTCATGAGTGCATCTTATGCCATGTCTTGCTTTAGTCTACTTCCACCAGTTATTCTGACTGTCCAAAATTTCAACTGCTCCTGAAGACATCAGAGAAGGTAATCCCGAGAAACTTGAACCTTAGAGCAAACTGGATGCCTTTGTGAAGGAAATAAAACCAAACCATCAAACTCAGCCCTCCTCAGAAAAAAAAGCCAAAAAAATAGAGAGAGGCTTGCGTAAATGTATAAGGTTGTCATATTTTCTCTCTTTCTCAAGAAAAAAGATAGTTTTTATACAGACTCACAGACATAAACATCAATTGATCAAGTAATTTCTCCTTTGGTGGCAAAAAGGGAAGGCTATGTTTTCTTACCATCTTCTAAGGTCAGAAGATTTATTTCCAGTGAAGAACATAAATTTACAACATAAATTTATCTTCTGAGAAAAATGATTGTAACTAAGAGAAAAACTTAGGAAAAACTGAAGGCACAACTATAGCTTGATTAATGCAGATTAAAATCCATGGTGGAAAGCATCATATGTTTCCTAAGGCAAATATGAGGCTGCAATTGCTGTGTTTGTGAAATCCCACACCAAAGAGAATTCATTTTTATGTACATTGCGTTTATTTTGTGAAACATGTGAAATATTTATTTAGTATTGTTCTATGGTAGATTACATTCTATCATCCTCCCACATGTCTAGTCTAAGTTTGACTTAGATATATTTTACTTGAACTCTGCTAAAATCATTTGTAATAGGAAGAAACAAGGAAAGAAACAACCCCCTTCAAATTATTTCCACTCTAACTCATCAAATACGGGGAAAATACCCCAAATAAACCAAAGAAACTACCAAAACCACATCAAGAGTAAAGGCAGTCATCTAAAGTAATTTGACACATTTACCAGAAAACCTGATATTTTTGAAAAGCCTCTAAAAATTTATAAAAGGACTGTGCTGCCTTTCCAGCACTGACAGAAAATAGAAGCACTATGCATGCATACACAAACATCTGTGATTAGACAGAATCCAATGCCAATTATTATTTTTTTGACACACCAATAAGTTGCCTTATAAGTGCTGCCATCATCTCTTATCTATTTCTTCTCCATGACCTTTCCACATGGTAAAATAAACACACTGGTATCCAAAAGAGCACACTACAAATTACAAACCCCAATATTTATCAATTCGTTTGGAAACCAAACAATGTATATAAAGCAACATTCTCACACACATATGAAAGTTTTATTTTAACCTAGATTAAAAAAATAAAATAAAAAATAACTTTCTCAAACCAATATAAAAAGACAGCATTGGTCTGATACAACACAGTACTACTACCCAGTAATTATAGCAAATGCACAATATGCTAAATCATCATCATTGTGCATATTAGCCCATATTAAATCAGTCTTTCTACTTACATTCATATCTCACAGGAAATAGACAAAATGCTACCTGTTTTATTAGGTTGAATATGCACTACTGTGACAGAAGATTTTTTCAGCAATTTACTGAATGTTTCTCACTAATTATATTATGGAGACCACCATCATCATATTTCTCTTCCACTGGCAGGAGGATAAGTTTCAGACAAGCCTATCTGTCTGGTAGAATCATTTTCCTAGTTATATCAGGCTTGCTGGAGCCTAAAATAAAAATATTTAACCTTTTCTACAATTCTGTAGTTGCATTTTTAATTCCCTGGCCTTACGCAGGCAAAACTTCCAAGGACTCTGAGATGAATTTTCTGTGTTAGTACTGCAAAAACTGATTTCATCCCCTGAAAACTGTTTTTTAAAATCACTTTTTCAGATATATACTATCCACATTACACACAAACTTCAACACAGAAAACAAATCATAATAGTACCATGATAGCCATATCCCAGCTCTCCAGACTCATTCAGTCAAGCTTTCACTTATGATGCTAATGACTTATTATGATGTTAATATCTGACTGTTTTGTGTTTACTTATTTCCAATTAATCCCTGCCATCCATCATATATGTAGCTGTTTCTTTGAAATTCTAACTCTTAGATTTAGTATGCACAGCAGCAGCCTGCTGAACAGTATCTCCTCTATGTGTTGGCTTCTTGTTGCAAGCTTTGTTCTTTAAGAGTGACTAGACATAGTAGATGTGGAAAGAGGGCAGTGATATTCCTGGAGTCAATGAATATGCACCAGAGGAAAAGTTTCCATGCTGAAAATTACAGGAAGCAATCATTGCACAAGTAGCCAGACTGCAGCTCGTTCAAAGACAGAGGGAAGCCCCTGTGGGAACAGAAAAAACAGACCAAAAGAGGATTTTTCAGAATTTGCAGTAACCCAGACAGGTGCTGAATAGACTGAAATCAAGCCTAGAAGCACAGTCCACCTTGCAGTAATCCATGAATCCATGAATCCATCTACAATCCGTGTATATAGACCTTTTGTTCTAATATAGTCATCCTACTAGAAATTGCAAATACAGGGAATTGTATTCTGAAAAATTACAGGTTTTGTATCTCAGAATATTTTGGGGCTCCCTTGAGAAACTCACTTCTACAGAAAGCTTTAGAAAGATTGATTTGTAATCTCTAGCTCACTCCTCATTTCTGTTACACTATATGGTATATAAAGCTACACCAAGATGAGGAGATATTACCAGTTGTCTCATATTTCTCATTCCTTTTCCCAGGATAGAAGATAACATTCTATGCCATACCTGCAGAGAGATGGGCCTGTTCAACCTCAAGGAGAGACAATTGAGAGGGGACTCCATTAACGTGTATAAGTATCCGAAGGGAGGGTGTCAAGGGGAGGAGCCAGGCTCTTCTTGGTCGTGCCAAGCCAGTAGTATAGAGGCAACAGGCAGAAACTGATGAACAGGAAGTTTCATCTGAATATGACCAAGAACTACTTTACTGTGTGAGTAGCAGGTTGTCCAGATTGGTTGTGGACTCTCCCTCACTGGAGATATTCAAGACCCTTCTGGATGGAGTCCTGTGGAAGGTGCTCTAGGATGACCCTGCTTGAGCAGGGAGGTTGGACTAGATGACCCACTCTGGTCCCTTCCAACCTTATCTATTCTTTGAGCCTGTGATTCTGTGACTATAAGTGTGTATGTCTTAACTGTTCCCCTCCCCATTTAACTTATTCTTTTCCTTAGACATTTCTGAACAAATTTTTAAAAATCCCTACCTATTTCGTTCCTGTTACACATACATAGTACACAGATTACATGACTTCTTTGGAATTTCATTTGTAACTGTTCAGTACAAACCTAAAACTAATTTTTGCCTCTAAAGAGAAATGACCTTTCAACTTCCCCAGCCTTCACAAAGATCTCACAACCAGCAGCAATTCATACTGACTGCAGGAGAAGGAAGGATTTGAGTCCTTGTGAAAGAGTTTGAGAAAGCCAAACACATCTGAGGGGACAGGAGTAGCACAGAGCTAAGAGTAATAGGAGAGACAGAAAACACAGAGCCGGACATTTATAATGCATTTTAGCATGCGCTTCTTTTAATTTTTCACAGCCATATCTACTAACTACTCAAAACATGAATATATGCTGCTAGAAAACAGCTCAAAATACAGTATGTCACCATCTAAACTAAAGTAACTGGTATAGGATCTGGAAATTACTCATCAAATTACTGACCATTGTTACAGACTTTGCATTACTCATCTAAATGACCCCTATGACACAATAATACATATTCAGTCACTGGAGATGGAATATTTTTATTTCATTTTCATAGCTAAGTGCATCTTTTGTTCAGAATTTTTGCTTTTATTTAGGTAAATCATGGGCCACTCCTCCTCAGATTTGAATACCATCACAGTTCTCTAGCCAGAGTAAACTAAAAAACAAAGAACACTACTGTTTGCTTAACCTATGCACTCTATCAAGTAAGGCTACTATTAATTCTCATCTATCTACCAAGAGTGCAATCAGCATGCAACCTGATGGTTTAGAAGCTACAAGAGGCAAGAGCCCTCAAGGTTGAGAAATTCCTCACTATCTTTGTGCCTTAAAAATCCTAGTGTCTCGGTATATACTGAAAAAATGAATAAAGGCTGAAGTTTTAATTTGCATGTTGAAATTAATAGGTGTTTATGCTTTAAAAACTGTTTATTCCATGTATAAAACTTATAAACATACTAGTACTAGCATGAAATAAAGCCATGATTTATGTACTCATTTGTAACCTCTGTACTAAATATATAACAGAAAAATTTGAGAGTAATAATTTTCAGTGTATTGCAATTTTAGAAGTATCCATTTGTTATATGATGTCCTGTAGTGGGTTTCTGTGTCTAGGTTTTGATAACAGGGGTGCTACAGGGGTGGCTTCTGTTGGAAGCTCCTGGAAGCTTCCCTTGTCTGATGGAGCCAATGCCAGCCAGCTCCATGACGGGCTTCCTGCCACTAACCAAGGCCAAGCCAATCAGGAGTAATAGTAACGCCCCTGGGATAATATATTGAAGAACAGAAGGTTGTTGTGAAGGTGAAATTTCCAGCCAGGAAAGAGTGGAGTGGCAACACGGGAACAACAATGTAGACAGCAAAAGCAGTGCAGAAGGAGGGTGAGGAGATATTCCAGGTGCCGGAGCTGAGGCCCCTGCAGCCTGTGGTGAAGACCGTGGTGAAGCAGTTGTGCCCCTGCAGCCAATGGTAGAAGCAACAACTATAACCTCCATTTTCCATCCCCCTGCACCACTGGGGGGGAGGGGGAAGGAGAACATGGAAGGAAGGAGGGGTGGGGGGAAGGTGTTTTTAAGATTATTTTATTTTTCACTCTTTTGCTCTGATCTTGTTAGTAGTAAATTTAAGTACTATCCCCACTTTGAGTCTGTTTTGCCTGTGAAGGTAATCGGTAAGTGACCTCTCCCAGCTCCTATCTCAACTCATGAATCCTTTGCTGGTTTTTTTTTTCCCTCTTCTGTCCAGTTGCAGAGGGGAGTGAGAGAATGGCTGTAGTGAGTACCTGGCATCCAGCTACATTACCTAAGCCCAAATAATATCATTACGTAGCTGGAGACAGAGTAGAAATTGCTACTACGACAGAAATTCTTTATTTTAGGATTACTTTTTTTTTTTCTCTTTTCTAAGGATACCAAATGTTAATAATGTTGCTTGAGCTTTGGGGATTAGGATTTTTTTGTTGTTCATGGTTGGTTAGTTAAAATGCCATAAGGTAAAGGACTGTAGCTCATCTTGCCTTATTTTTGGTCTTTCACCCGAGCTAATCATCCAGTCTTCGTTTTCAGTTAGTGGATCAAAACCACACCTCTAGGACACATTCCATTAATTTGTTTCTTTACTCCATGATGCAATCAATCATACCAAGGAAGTATCTTACTCTTCCATGATTGTAGGACAATACCTGAATTAATCACATAGCCAATGTAGGACATGTGACTATGTGATTAATTCAGGTATATGTGTTTTTCCTCTGGAACATGATTCTTTCCTTAAAACTCTTCAAGGTGCTTGCCAAGAAGAACAGGTAAATGTGTTGCTTCATAACCTCTATACTGAAATATAAAATTTATAGGCCTTAAAAAATGCAATGCTTCACCACCACTTTGGCAACGGCCTGAAGGGCAGGCAGAACATTTTGCTTAACTTTCTTTCTCTCTCTCTCAAAATCTATGGTTTTATTTCTGTCATAGCTGCAAATATGAAGCTATAATACTGTTATAAATCATACTATTTTTAAAACTTCTCACTAAAAATTCTTTGCAAGCATAGTGACAGATTTGCTGCTAACAAGCAAATGAGCATCACAGGAAGAAACAAAAATAGTGTACTACCTTGCACGTTTTTCTCCTGCTTTCCCGCTCCCTGTGCAGTACATAATTCTACATAATTATTTAGTGCCCTGTGGTGCTGAATGTTGCAGGTTGATGAAACACAATGCTGAAAAATTGTCAGAGAAAGTAGAACTAAATGACTCTGTGACCTTTCAATGACATGTCACCATCAGATGGTAAGAAATTTGCATGCAAGCTGAAAGACTTTTTTAAAGTTATTCAAATGTATTTTGTGACATAGTTTTATATTTAATTCCTACGATTTCCTTCAAAGAATTCTTCATTATCTTTCAGGTTAAAAAACAAAACAAAACAAAAGCAAAGAACAAAAACAAGCAAACAAACCCTTGTCAGAAGCTCTGAATAACAAATAAAAAATCCATTTGAAAACTGTTTCAGAATCAAAATTCTATATTTTTTGTTCTGGTTTAACTATATGTTATATTATATTAGAGTAAGAATTTATTTTCATATCTTAAAGCACAGAGGACTTTTGTTTGTTTTTGTTAAAATAGATAGTGCACCACTTGTCATTTATATGAACAAGGTAATGAATTGCAAATCAAGAGAACTTGGTGAAGCATGAGACCATTAGCAAAATATTTATATATCCTGCACAGATTATTCCTGGAAAGGTTATTTGAGTGCAAATGTGACATTTTGAAATGTGTGACTGCAGTGAAAACTAAATCAATCATAAGTCATTTATCACTTAGTAATGAAATGTAATATTTTTCTTGATTCTCAGTCTTATTTAAAGAGGTCTTGTCCCTGTAATTATTTGCTTTGAGTCGGATCTTCCTACTTTTTTCCAGACAATTAACATTTTTCTTGATTACATCTGACCTGGATAGGGGTCTGTTCTTCTGTAACAAATATATGTTTTAATAAAATTAATATCCCAGCTTGAGTCATCGACATATCACAGTATTATTTAATATTTAATTCCATAGCATTTGGCCCACTTACTGTATCTTTTTCACCAGCTTTATATCTTTTGCAGCCATTTTATGTAACCAGGCAAACAAACTGTGGTCTCTAGGTTTACAGTCCCAAGCTAACCCTTTCTCCTTCTTGGGCTTCCACTTCAGAGCACTGGTTAATAAGAAAAAAAGGTAATACATTCTGTGTACTAGCAGAATAGACTACATGTTCACTAACATGTGATTTTCTGTTTCTATGTTGTTTGAAATTTCCCAACTTGCATTCATTTCACTTATGCATACATATCACCTGCACAAAGGTCTTACGGCTATACTTTGATAACATTTAAGGTATTTTGTATTATTTTTGTACATAAATCAAGGAAACATTTCCCCTACCCCCTTCTGTCCCCCACAAAAAAAAAAAAAAAAGAAAGAAAAATTGAAAACACACCAGCACATGATCAGGTATTTAAAGGTTGAACAAAGGTTGGGTGTACATACTGGATCAATAAAGAAATTATGTCTTTATAAACAAAATTAAACTTAACTGCAGTTTTCTTTATCTGAAACTCTTTTCTGCTAGCTCAGTTAGGGAATTTACATACATATATGCATGTGTTTTTGATTAAACATAATATTAAATATGATAGCTCCTTCAGGACATACATTTTACAAAGGTTTGTCTCATAGATCCTTCTGAATGGAACAGTAATTTTGCTGTTGCAGAAAACTGCCTTTTCATCAAAGGTGACGGTGGGTGTTGCATAAAAATAATGGAACACAACTTAGATGGGGTCAGAACAGCAGCAGTGTGTTATTGCAGCTATCGGAGAGAACACAGAGCAGCAGCACTGTGTCACACTGCTAATATGAATTCTCCCTCTATGGGTCAGAGTTTATATACCTTTAGGTTATACAGTCCATTCTGCACCAACACCATGCCAGACAAGCAGGACATGGTAAATAACAAAAGCAAATTAAATCTTTCTGATAAGGAATGTCTACACAGTACAGCCTGACAGGAATAATCCACTTCTTTTTTAACTAAGTACTGCTGACTGGCAAGACTACCACATGTTTCTTAACTAGTGAGGCCTACAAAAACCCATGAGATCTTCAGTCTCTTCCTTCCACAAAGGAAGTGTGTATCATAGAATCACAGAATGATTTGAGTTGGAAGGGGCCTTAAATGCAGAAGCACTGCATTACTAATCTTTCCATCAGCAAACAAGACCATCACTGCACAGTGATGCCAGCCATCTAAAATAAATGCACCCTGTAGTCAAGCTTATGTTCCTAAGGCAAGAATGTGCCTTCATGAAGGTATTGTTCATCAAGAAAGAGTGCATTTCTATTTGGTCAAGTGGAAGTTATTCAAAACAATAAGAGAGTTTTTAGAAAGGCAAAACCAAAAAATAGGAGAATCCCATGCATTTCCCTTAGACAATATATCAAATTTCACAATAAAGTTTGAGTGTTTAAATAACCAGAATTTCTGGTTCGAATGGAAAGAACTTATTGACTCTTGGATTATTCTGGGATGGATAATTTCTTATTGTTAATGGAAATTCTCTTACTGAGATGAAAGTTTACTTTTTTGAAGTTTTTATGGGATAGTAAACTCAGTTTCCTTTCATTCCATTGAAGTGCCAGTCTGAAACTACTGACTGACTCTAAGAATCAGTAATAGGAGGCTGAGATCCCTTCTGTTACAATTGCAAGGTATACTTCTTGAACTTGCCTTTTCTAAAATGAGATCATCTCTCACCTCTATTGCACATGACTTTTCCTTTAGATCTGTGAAGGACACATAGCATTATAAGAAAGTGGTTAGCTCCAAAATCTGCATGTAGACTGCTTCGGTACAGTGGTCAATAATCACAAAGTCAGCTTTGGGTTCCTTACCCAGTTTACACATGACACTTCCTGTATCTTTGTCCTATTCAGAAGCTGCTCAGTAGTATGTTGTGTCACACTGTGCTCAGGTGGCAATTCTCTCTGTGCATTCCTGTAGAATTTTGCTTTGGCACCATTAATATTAACATTCTAAGAAATGGTTGAGAAGCATAAAAAAGTTACAGTTACAGTACAAGTACTATAGTTCAGAGAATCAATCTTTAAAAGCAAGCACTCAAAGATTAAAGAGATAGCTACTTCCAAACTGACAATCTACAGAATAATAATTTTTTATGTACAGACTCTTAGAGACGTGGCTGAGGGAGAGGCTGTGACGCCACACAGGAGCACACACAAACTCATATGATAGTCTAACAACAGGTATCCTACTGTCTTTCTGTTCTTTTTGAGATATTTCTACCTACATTTACAAGACCTAAACTCTCTTTGTAATTTGGTACATCATACTCTTCAAGAAGCCAGGTCTACAGACAAGATAATGGCTTCAGCATGAAAGTATAAGACAAATTCAGGTCTACACAGTAGGATTTCCAATTAAATTATTAGGTGATTTTATATATATATTTTTTCTTGTTTCTGAATCTTATTAAAGCATTTACTGAATATAAAGAGGCAAGGGAAATATATATAAAATACATGAAAAGAGAATGCAAAAGACACAAAATGAAAAAAGAGGTTATCAAGTAATGGTGGAAAGGGACATAGTAAAACATAAGGAAGAGATAATACACATTTGTGTTAAAGCACTGAGAAGTACTAAGTCAATGTTACTGAGCTACTCAGTAGTTTGAGAATGTACAAACCTAGAAGCAAAGTGATTACATATGTCTTTAATCCTATTTAGTAATTACATTTATATACAAATTTAACTAGTTTATCTACTTTAATTAGTCTTTCTCTAGACAGGTATTCTTTGCAACTATATATTTATACTAGAGCTTATGGGAACATTTCCTATGCTAATTTGGCTTTTAATACCAAAAAATAGATATAAATAATAATAATTAGAAAACCTTTGGATTTGTTTAAGAGATGTTTGTGGTTAAGTGGGCTTTTTTGTCTGTTTTGTTTTTAGATATAATTTTGTGCTGATTGTTTAAAAAAAATATAGACATAAGAAATCCCCTCTAACAATTTATCTGGCATTTTATACTTCCATAAAACACTCCATAGTGCCCATTACTTTTTGATATCAGCATGCATACTAAACTCAGTGTAGGTGAGCTGTGTTAATATTATGCTTCAACATCATACCCTGGAGTGTCTTATTGCCTAAATGATGAAAAGGCCAAACATTTACAGTGTACTATCATGTTTCATAGAAAAAATCTACATTACCATTCTTTGTTACTTTGTCCTTTCAGGAAAAATGGTTCAAGAAAAAATAACAAACATCATTCAATTAAACCAGCTTTCTCAAAGTGCTAATACACAGCATAATCTTGTAGTTCTCTTTCAGTAATGAGGTCATATCCCTTGTACATAGTGTTAACACATAGGCATACTAATACATAAATTATATATAAGTAGGAAATCCAGCAAAACTTACAATCAACATTTAACTAGATATTAGTATTTTTAATTTAACTAAACATTAATATGTTTAAGTAACATGAAAGGACTGAATGTTGTAGAGGCTGACATGTTTACTGCAGAATATATTAAGCCTGAGAAAGAGCAGAACTGCATTGTGTGGGAAACAGAATTTTAGGTCAGCATCAGTGTCTCATTATACATCTCAGCTGTTTTAGGGCAGAGACTATCATCCTGAGAGCCTTTCATTGTAACAGTACCCTACAGTGGAGCACAGTAGAAGAATCTGCAATCACACAAGTCTTTTAAACATCTTCAGAGATGGTGACTCAATCACTTCCTTGGGTAGCCTGTTCGAATGCTCGAAAACCCTTTTAGTGAAGAAATTTTTTCCTACTATTCAATCTAAATCTTCCTAGAGCAACTGGAGGCCATTTTCTTGTTTGTTACTTGGGACAAGATACCAGTCCCCATCTTGCTACAACCTCCTTTCAGATAGAGAGTGATACAGGCACTTTGACTTATTGAATCCTATATAACGAACCTCAGCTATCCAACCTGTCCAGATCCTTGTGCAGAGACTTCCTACCCTCCAGCAGATCAAAACTCCCACTCACCTTGGTGTCATCTAGAAACTTACCGAGGATGCACTCGATCCCTTTTTTCAGGTCATCAATAAAGATACTAAACAGGACTGGCTCCAATACTGAGACTTGGGAAACACCAGTTGTGACCAGGTGGATTTAGTCCATTCACCACCACTCTTTGGAATTGATCATTCTGCCAGTTTTTTATCCGGTGAACAGTGTATCTGTTCAAGCCATGAACAGTGAGTTTCTCCAGGAAAATGCCGCGGGAAACAATGTCAAAGGCTTTAATAAAGTCCGGGTAGATGACATCCACAGCCTTACCCTCATTCTGTAAGATGGCAACCTTGTCACAGAACGAGATCAAGTTAGTGCTTCCTCTACTTAACTTGCTTTTGATTAATTCAACTAGTCTGTCACACAACAGTTCTATATACTATGAAGATTGAGATTGCTCAAAATAGTATACCTCTTGAATACTACTTCATCTTTAATTTGGACTCAACAGCCTTTAACAGGTCCTACAGGAATCTACCAGGAAAAACTTAACATGAATTTTAAAAGCAGAATATTTTTGCACAGCAAGCTAAAAACCCTGATTCTCTCAACAGCTCAGCTCTCATCCTGGAAAAGGATTTTCTCTACCTATGGGTGGGGGACACTGTTTCTGCAAGCACATGACATTTTGTGGTACTGAGGCTTCTCTAGGAAACATCGGACCCTTTTCCTCACCCTACTTTTCCTGACATTGTAGGATTAATCATGCCAAGATGTCTTGTATCTCTGCAGAATTCCTGGAAGGTTGCTAAAGAAGGCTGGAAGCACAAACTGCTTCCTAAATGTTACAGAAACTGACTCCCATCTGCAAGTGCATAATACCACTTCAGCATTAGCTCCTCAGCTTGACCTATAAGATACCTCTGAAGTCTGAATAACATTAAAAGGAAGCAGCAACCAACTTCATTGTCGTCTACCATCCTTCTGGCATTTTATTCTCTGAAGAGCCTTATCAATCCTGAATCCCGATGTTGCTTTTTTGGTTGTTTTTTTTTTTTTTCTTTTTCTTTTTCTCTTTTTCTTTCTTTTTCTTTTTCTTTTTCTTTTTCTTTTTCTTTTTCTTTTTCTTTTTCTTTTTCTTTTTCTTTTTCTTTTTCTTTTTCTTTTTCTTTTTCTTTTTCTCTTTTTCTTTTTTTTCTTTTTTTTTTCTTTTTCTTTTTCTTTTTCTTTTTCTTTTTCTTTTTCTTTTTCTTTTTCTTTTTCTTTTTCTTTTTCTTTTTCTTTTTCTTTTTCTTTTTCTTTTTCTTTTTTTTTCTTTTTCTTTTTCTTTTTCTTTTTCTTTTTCTTTTTCTTTTTCTTCTTTTTCTTTTTCTTTTTCTTTTTCTTTTTCTTTTTCTTTTTCTTTTTCTTTTTCTTTTTCTTTTTCTTTTTCTTTTTCTTTTTCTTTTTCTTTTTCTTTTTCTTTTTCTTTTTCTTTTTCTTTTTCTTTTTCTTTTTCTTTTTCTTCTTTTTCTTTTATTTTTTTTCCTCTTTTTATGTTGTTTTGTTACTGTCTATGGTGGACAGAGTAAATTAGGACCACACTGGAAAAATGTGAGTGTTCATCACTTGTGGTGTTGCTAAGTATTTGTGCTGGAATACTTCCAGTAGCTATTTCTCCTGGTTTTTAGAAGTTTCATTTAAAAGTTAAAATAATTGTTCTTCCAAACTCCTGAACATCACTTAGAAGAGAAGTAAAAAACTTCTTTCAGGGTTAAGTAGGGCCAAGCTACCACTTATTTTGGATACAAATATACCTGACAAAAAAATGCAATCTTCAGGATTATAATAAGCAGCACTGGTGATCACATTAGCAAAGACTGAAGTGTAGAAAAGGTTACTTGCATAGACTAGTTTTATTCTAAATTTCTTTAAAGTGGTCTCAACATTGCATATTCCTTCACTCATCTAAGTGGGTTTTAGCTTCACCTTAAAACATTTGTTCAGTAACTCTCAGAAACTATCTCTATCAGCATGGATTTAAAAACTCATGTCTATTTTATACAACACTATCTTTAATGTTTCATTTATGTGCAGCCATTATTAATAATTAATAATTAAGTGAGAAGTACTTACTCCATGTGTACACATATAATTAAAAAAAATAAAATAACAGGAAAAAAACTTTACATTTTTACATACCTTTCTGATTCTATTTTCATTCCAAATTGGAACTGTTCAGGGACATTTGGAATGAACAGACCACAAATACTGCTGTAGGCTTTTTAGGACAATAAATTATCAGTACCAGTTTGAAGGTAATTCATCGGTGAAATGTGATTTCTTTTTCACACCTAAAGGGAAATGCTTCTTTTGCCTGGTACACAGAGATAAAAAGACATTTTTCTTTTTCTCCTAGTTTTTATGCCCTCTCTGAAGGCTAGACAGGCTGCTACTATCCACAGCAGAAACCACAGCTTCCTCTCTTTCTGCCAGCATGCTCACTTCCCAACACAAAGTTTCAAAAAGAAATAAACCAGAATATTGCTCACAAAATAAAGCAGATATTTATGAAATATTTTTTTCCATAGAGTGAAAATGTATGTGTAGACAAACATATACCACTATAGTGCTATGTTTGTCTTTTTTCTAATTTTAATATAGACAATATAAGAAAAGTGAATTTCAGTGAGACCTCATGTAAAAAAATCCAGACTACTCTCACCTTTCAACACCACATAGGTATTTCTTTCCCCCCACAGCTAAAGCTTAGGGCTTCATATTTTAAAAATCTAGCTCTCACTCTGATTTACTCTACTTGAAAGAAAATGTATGAGTAACTGTGAACATGCATTTAATCTTTAAAGTACTCCTTGAAAAATTCTCCTTACTTTATCCATCACTTAAGTCCTTCCCTTGCAAATATGCCTTGTCCAGTGCCATCAATGATCCATGACTACACTAAAAAATAGACTTCCGATGAAGGAAAAAAGATCCCCTTCAAATGCTAGAATTTATGGACTACTAATTTTTTTTTATTTTTGTAACATTCAAGAGAGGCAGTGTTTTAATAAAATTAGTGCATGCTGAAATTTGTACCAGATAGAAGCATTCTTAAATATATCAATCACACTGTCTTTGGTGCTGTCTTCAAATATATTGCTGTCTTCAAAACAAAAAAATAACTAATTCTAAATTCTGCAAAGACATGGAAAATACAGATTTGAGACCTATATTGAACTCAGCTATACTTCCTTTGGTGGGTTGGCCTTAGCTGGAAGCCAGATGCCCCCCAGTCTGCTCTATCACTTCCCCTTCTGAGTTGGACAGCGGAGAGAAAATAAGATGGAAGAAAAATCATAGTTTAAGATAGGGAAATTTACTAAAATAAGGAAAGAAAAAGAAACCAAGGTTTTATTCTCTACTTCCCGTCATCAAGCAATACCTGGCCACTTCCAGGGAAGCAGGGCTCCAGCACACATAGCAATTGCTCTGGAAGGCAAGCTTTGTAAATAATGAATGCCCCCATTTCCTCCTTTTCTTAGCTTTCATATTTAAAATGACAGTGATATGGTATGGAATATCCCTTTGGTCAGTTTGGGTCAGCTGTCCTAGTTATGTCCCTTCCCAAGATTTTGCCCAGCCCTAGCCAAAACACCAAAGCACCTTTCTAGGTACCAACGCAAAGCACAGCACTGTGAGGGCTACTATGGAGAAAATGAACTCCTTCTCGACTAGACCCAATACACTTCCTGAATTCAACAGGCAAATCAATATAACAGACAAGGTAATCTTAGAAGTATTAGCTTTGTCAGATAAGTATTTTGGATTCAAAATTCCAATTGTTTTTCGGTGGTTAAATGCCATAAATCTCAACCATTCTGTCTCCAAATTCTCATTTAAATCATCTTATATTGTATTTCTCTAACATATTCTCTAAAGTCTCCTCTCTCTCTTGAATAGAGTGTGGTGCTAATTACACCATAATTACATGTAAATGTAATTATGTTTGATCCCTGTATCATTCACTTAAGAGCTGGACTTGATGATCCCTTGTAGGTCCCTTCCAACTTAGAAGGTTTTGTGATTTTTTTAAAATATCAATGCTTCTTAAAATAAGACAATTAGACAGGTACTCACAGATTGATTCCCATCACAGGAGAATTTTTCAAGCCTTTCACAGAAGCAGAAAGTCAAATTGTGGAGGACCAGGCATAGGCATGTTTTGCCTCAAACATTCTGACTGTTGTGGTAGGAAAGTTGTGATTGGGAGAGGGTCCTGCAGAGTTGCATGGGGCAGTGCTGTGCTTAGCCAACTTCCTACCCTACCTTGAGATTTCCACTCAGTATCATGTTCCCCATCCCACCCCAAATCACCACCTGAAGGGCTCAAAAGGGCTAGCTGTACATGTGTAAATGAAATGGCATGAGAAATCTAGTTTACATGAGAGATGTGCACTGGGTTAACTATACAAGGAAGGGGATTGGTACCCCTCCCCCTCTTTTTCCTCTCTTCGCCTTTCTTTGTCTCACTGTCACAGCTCCAGACCATTCACACAGCAGGATCAACAGCAGGATCAACACAGGATCTAGGGACTGGTGATCTTCTTTGTTCTGTTTTTCTCTTTTCTGCCTTTATTTCTCTCCTCCCTTGCTTTGTCTAGGCAAAGTGCAACTATGATATTCCTGTACTCTGTACTGAAGTTTATTGTGGGAGTGGGAAACGCAGAAGTGTGTTGTGGCTCATTAGCCAGCACCTTTGAGAAATGGTGTGTTGTGGCTTATTAGCCAGCACCTTTGAGAAGTTTGTTGTGGGAGTTGAGAGCTTATTGATTTGTAGTGTAAAAATTAAGGGCTTGTTAGCCACTGCTTTTTAGAACTGCATTGTAAAATTTAAGGGCTTGTTAGCCAACACTTTCTGGGTCTAAATAGTGGGCTGGTTGCTGGAGTTAAGGCAACTATACAGTAAAAACATTAGAGTTCCCTTACACATGGTCTAGTGTCTTTGTTCAGTCTGGCAAGAATTGACAACAAACATCACACCCCCACCAAGCAGGTTGTGACACAAATAGTATCCATCATTATAGTGTTGATATGAAAGAACTAAAGTCTCAGCAACCATGGTAAAGGTAACAGCTATAAAAAGAGATACAGTAGTCATCTTTTGTGTACTTTGAGTTGTGCAATATGCTAACTAAACAGAAGAAATGCAAGAAGGAAAATAATTATTTCCTCTCAAAATTTTGCAACCAATAATCTGGAGGAACACATTACTAAAGAGTCAGCAAATCAAAGAAAAAGTTAAAGGGCAGTGTTGCAGGAATTCAAAAGGAGAAAACAAATATGTGCTTTTACTATATGAGGGATGTTCAGTAATCAGCAGGTTGCACAATCTTTCTGATAACTATAAACATTGCTCCACGAAGAAAATGTGGAACGTAAAATAAGTAAAATGAACATATCACCTCAGTACTCATATTTATATAACTAGAAAAATAATCTTCATAAAAGGTACTCAAGTAGAAGTACTGCGTCTGGTGAAAGAATGATTTTACATCCTTCTACAACATTATTTCTCTTAATATGCCAAACATCAAATTCCTGAGGATTTTTTATAAAGCTTGTTTGGGGACCATTATACTCAATAAAGTAATAAAATATAAGATTTTACTCAGGTTGTCATGTGAAAAGTTAAAACTTTTACCTTTGCAGATTATCCTCTCCTATCCGCCAAAGGCTTAAATATCTACCTGAGTACATTCAGTGCTCAGAAAACCATATGACAGAGAGTTATCCTTTATTCTGGTAACTAAAGACAACCCCTTTCCTCTAGACATGGAATAAATTTTAAAAGCACTTCTCTTCGACTTTTCATATATAGAGTACCACCTTTAATTATTTTACTCCAGAAAAAGCTTTGGCTACTTTGTTGTTTTCCACAGTCATGGTATTTTGATTCAAGTTTAGTATACATCCTGGATTCTGATAGCAACATCAAAGGAATAGCAAGTAAATTTTACATTTGCATATGAGACAGTGAGATTTCAGAGAACAGCCTACTATACTGACCAGTAAATGGATTAAACCCATTTGCAGATGCAAATATTTCTATTTGAAGCTCAAACTCACAGTTTTTTCAGGAGAACTAGGTTAACTACAACAATTCTGCATGCTAAATTTTCAGTGAAGGTCTCACAAAATATGCCTAATGTACTGGATTGCAAAAAAAAAAAAAAAACTTAGTGAATAAACTACTTTATGTTGTATAGTTTTCCTTGGGTTTTTTGTTTTACAACACCTACACAGAAATAAGAAAATTCAAGAACATGTCATCCAAAGCAGAAATACTTCATTTACTTTCTAATTAATTATAAGAGCATCTGACACCCTTACTTGCTTTTCCTCAAAGAAAATAAATAGAAAAGGTTTTCTTCCCTAAAAGCTCTATTCAGGTGTTATAAGCATTAACAAGAATCAGGAGATACTACTGAAGTATCAACTACAATGTTATCAAACTGTTCCTAAGTCTAAAAACATCTGAAAGGGAAAAATGTTGAAATACTAGTGTATTAAAGATTAGAAAGTTATGGGGGGTTGTGGCATGAAAATATAGTTACTAAATGCATATCTGGTTCAAATTCAAATTGAAAGGTTGGATAAAAAACAGCTGCATCAAAAAGTACAAGTCCCTACAGGTACAGATTCTTCACAGATTCTACAGGCAATTGACTATCAAAGAGGACAGAGTGCTATATGACATCTGATAATGCAAACTCTTGTTTTCCCAGGTTCTAGAAAAGAAATGCAGCCACTTGAGTTCAGCATAGATGAAATCAGGAACACCCATATGAAAGACTGATGAATAAATAGGATAACATACAAAATCAGTTTAATTCAGATGGCATTGAAGGGATAAAGTAGACATGTAGTCACGTCTTTCTGGCACGTATTCATAACATTTAACAGCTGGAGAGCAAAAGATAAAATATAAACACAGATTTAGCAATATAAAGGTTCACTCCAATTCTGCATTTCCTGTGATTCTTTGTTTTAATAATTGATTTCCAATGCAATTTATTTTAAAATTATTTGAAGACTTCAAGTAATATTAGTAAGAAATATACAATAGGATAAAAATGAATAGCCAAGAAAAGGCTACTGCAGTTAATTTTAATTTTTAAATCTATGCAGATGTACAAATTCTACATGCAGTTCTTCTCATCGTACTCGTTACTATTTCATATGTTTCATCTGTTTTCCATCACATAGTTAAAATTATGATATAATCCTCTGGTTCTCCCATCTTGGCTGCCATTTCCAATGGTTGAATGTGGATAGGGAGGGGGAACTCCAGCACCAGGGGTTTCTTCAGCCCCGGACGCTGGAGGGGAGAGGTGCTCCCCCCTCCCCCCACCACGTGGTCCCATGGCAGCCCCAGAGACAGCACACAGGACGTGGAGAGGAGGCAAGAGGCAGAGTTTATTGTTGGGGGTGTTACATTTATAGGGTTAGGAGGATTCACAGAGTAACCAATTACAGGTCTCAAGGGGCTTACAGGAACACCTAATCACAGGAAGGGGTTAACAACCAATAGGAAGGGGTTAAAAAGGTCTAATGAGAAGACTTCTTGCTATCTTCTCAGGACATTTCTGAGACAGAGATAACACTTGCCGTGGGGGATCTTGGGAAGAAGAAGCATGAGTTAGCAAAGAGACTACAAAAAGCCATTTTGAAACATGTTTAAACAACAGTTTCTCATATACTGCAGATTTACTGCCACATAATCCCGTTATCCTCCATGACCCAATTTGGTTGGTTTTGGTTGGTTTTGATATTTATTTTTTTTTTTAATATTATGTAGACTGCCTATTTTTTTTCTCCAGTTCACTTAGAAGTCAAACTTAGTGGTCCTCAGCAAAAATAAAATGAAGACTAAGTGCCAAATGCAGCATTTATACTTGCTCCCATGCTTCTTCATATTTTTTATCTAAGTTCAGGGCAATGAAAATCAATCAGGTCTGTCAGCTCACTGGTTTCAGATGCTAGTTCAGTAGCTAGTTAAAAGTGACTTTCTGTCTCGAATCCTGACTCTCTTGTCACTTAAGCAATGTGTACTCCTGAAGCAGATTAAGCAAGATATATTTGACATTTTCTTCTATACTGTGTTTATATGTAAAGGTTTTAGTAATGAAAAGGGCTGCAGGGGTGGCTTCTGTGAGAAGAGCAACAGTGGTAATGCCTCTCGCGTGCTCTTTTTTTTTTTAAATAAAAACATATTTAAGAAAAAGTAAAAAATTCTGTACAGTCACTACAAAAGAGGAGTGAGAAAAACAGGAGAGAAACAACCCTGTAGGCATTGAGGTGAGTGCAGAAGGAAGGAAGGGGAGAAGGTCCAGTCACGGGTCCTGTGGGAGAGATCTCATACTGGATCAGGGAAACAGTGTGAGGAGGAAAGAATGATAGGGTCAAAGTGTTAGGAACTGGACACAACCCTGTATTCCTCCCCCTATGTCACTTGGGAAGGGGGAGAAGGTAGAATATTTAGGAATAAAGTTGAGCCTGAGAAGAAGGAGGATGGGAGGAAGTGTTTTTGAGTTTGGTTTTGGTTTTCACTACTCTACTACGTTATTAAGTGGCAATAAATTACATTAATTTCCCTAAGCCGAGTCTTTCTCATTCATGACAATAATTCATAAATTATCTCCCCATCTTTGACATCTGTTGGATGTCAAGGACATCCGTTGATGATCTGTTGGAGTCTGAAAGTTCAGATACCAGAAAAAGAAACTGGGTTTAAACAGAAACCTTGGGCTACAAAAGCTGGGGAAAAAACCCTGCATTTGAGGGTCAGATAGGATGTCACCTGTTTGGAATGTCCTGACAAGATACAGAGACACTGTGCTGTGATGTTATCAAACCTCTGCATAAAATCCATTGTTGTTCTCCCCCTCCCCATGTATCCTGGGTATTCTGTAAACATTGAATATCTCTCCCCCATGTAAGTCCCCAAAATGTAATCCTAAGATAAGTGTTTTTTCCCCATGGTGTAAGTGCTAAACCCAAAAGGTGTAACTTGGGTTTTTCCCTTACCTCATCCCTGTAAAACCCCCTGTTTATAATAGCTCAGCCCCACTATTAACATGTAGACCCCAGACTCTTAAAATATCAGCTTGTATGTCCAATAAAGGATTCCAGTTTTTTGCCTCCACCTGAGATTTTCTTAACATTATTGACCTACTATAATGATCCATTAACTTTTTTACTGTATTTTTTCCACCTGTTGAGGGTCTTACACCCTGAGTCCGGAGCTATGAGCTCACCCAGGTGTATTACTTTTAAAAATCTACAAGCCTCCAAAAGTTTACCCACTGAACTTTTGCAGAGCCTTTGGTTCTTTAATACCTTGAGAAAGCATAAAGAGAGAATGCTGAACACGTTTTCTCAGGAGATACTTTTAATTTTAAATGAAATATAGGAGAAAATAAGGATCTTGGCAAAGGTTTAAAAGGGGTAACACACAACCAAAACATAGCACGCCACTGAAGCTATGACTTAGCACATGCTAACCCACACAACTTAGCAAAATCCAACCCACCAATTTAAAGTTACCCAAAATATTAAGTAAGAAAAGAGATTAAGAGAAGAAATAGGAGTAAAGAAAGAGAGAGGAAAGAGAGTAAGAGAGAGTAAGAGAGGAGAATAAGAGAAAATTATTATTAAATAGCTACCATAATCTTCCATGAGATTTTAATCCAGTCTTTCACAGAGAGTGAATTAAGAGAGCAGCTTGGTGGGCACCTGAAAGCTAGCTAAGGTTAACCCATTACAGCTTCCTTTCAAACACGGCATAGAAACATACATAAGAGGTGACTGTACATAAGTTTTCATTAACACTGCAGTACTACTATGTATAAATAGTAGGCAACCACATAGAGACAAATAGGGACTTATGGTGTAGTTGTGCAAACAAGGTGCAGGAAAGCATGCACATCGTAAAATCTGCAAGATGAGAACCAAGGATGAAATCAGAAAGAAAAGATATGTGGTAAAACATTCTGCAGAAGGGTGTCTGGTGCAACCAGAATGATCCTGCAGAAAAAAGAAGAAAAATGACTGACAAACTAGAATGAGTCTTCATTCCAAAAGATTAAAATGAGCTATGTGACAAGCAGATAGATTCTCTCTATTTTACTCTTTGGAGGAGGCTGAGGAACATAAATCAATGAAACTGGAAAGGTGAGGAATAAAGTAGAAGCACACAGTAGTTCCCTCATTGAGACCTCTCAGTGAGGGAACTTGATCTCCCCATCTAAGACCATTAATGACCACAGCCATCGGTGTTAAGTTAACTTTATGGCAACAACCCTCTGGAGTAACGTACTCCAAAGGTAATTGTAGATAAAGTCTTAAATGACTAATTTTATTCTATACAGCATGACAATAATGAAAAATGTATAGGAACTAATTATTAGCAGTGTGTAATATTAATTAATGACCATCCATTTTTGTTCTGAAGTTTTGAAACTCACCTGGCTTTTCAGCCTTTTAAGCAATCTAAAGACAGTGATCCTTGATATGCATATAAATAGGCATGCATTTAGTTGCAAAAGCTGCACAAATCTTAGATTACCTATTTTTGAGAATTAAACAAAAAATTAGTGTGTTCAATGCTGAGTTACACATCTCAAAGAGTCAAACATTTTGATGCATATGGAGTCAATAATTCTTCAGAGAAGGTATCCTAAAGGAGAATAACAGGGCCTACATTTTCTGGACCACAAAAAACAAAGACAAAACCAAAACCCAACCTATCAGCCAACAAAAACCACCCCACAACAGTTTCAATAGCAACAACCAATTACTGGTCTACAGGTTTCAGCACTGGATCTAGCACTGGATCTAAGTGTATAACATTGGGAAAAACTTCATGTTTCTGTCTTGTAGCCCTCAGACTAATTAACTGCTTGTGTTGTGGTCATGTAGCTCCTTGATTCCCAAGAAAGGCTGACATGCCTATGATGAAGAGAATTTTTTTCGATGTGTCAGACACAATTACAAAGGGTCTGAAAAGCAAAGTGTAATATTATCTCCTAATATACCAAACATGCTACAAGGAATACAATATATTCATTTTCTTGACATTAAACATGCAGTGTGTGCTCTAGTGCCTCTGATAAGCAAATCTAACTGAAGCTTTAAAACATGTCATATAAGGAAAAAAATCATACTCTATTGAAATTCATCTAGTTGAGAGCACGAGGAGGTCTATCCCATAGGGAACAGGATGTGCTACACATATTACTGAATACTTCAATCCAAACATAGTTTTTCAATTCCAGCCCCTCTTTACAATTACTCAGGGTCTAACACCACTTAGGATCTTTACTAGAGCAGTACCACAGATTCTGCTGCATTAGTTAATTGGCCTACTTGTCAAAGAGGTAGTTAATAACTAAAAAAATCCCTCTATTTTATCGTTTTGAGCACTAACCCCATTCTCAGATGGGAGTTTTAAATACGCATCTTCAGTCCAAGATATTAAAGATAGATAAGGCACAGGTAACATGTCACCAGTTGCTAAACAGAGTCAAAAGGTCAGTGTACTGATTTGGGCTGGGATAGAGTTCATTTTCTTCTCAGTGGCTGGTGTGGGACTGTGTTTTGGATTTGTGCTGAACACAGAGTTGATAATATACAGATGTGTTTGTTATTGCTGAGCAGTGCTTACACAGAGCCAAGGCCTTTTCTCCTTTTCATACTACCGTGCTGGTGAGGAAGTTGGGTGTGCATGGGAGACTGGGAGGAGACATGTCTGGGATCGGTGACCCAAAAGTGACCAAAGGGATATCCCACAACAAATGAACTCATGCTCAGTATATAAAGTGTGGAGAAGGAGAAACAGAGGGACATTTGGGATTTGTTTTTCCTACTAAATTGTCTTTTGCTCAACCTATGAGTTTTCCAGCTTTTACTCCTCTTATTCTGTCCTGATTCTGCTGGTGAGGGGCTGAGCCAGAGGCTATGTGGTGCTTGGTCAGTGGCTGGGGTTAAACCACAACAGTCAGAACTGGAGAAGATCAAGCTAGCCCTAAAACTTGTTAAAAAGTCTTAACAATGGATTTAACAATGGATTTTAATCCCATTGTTAAACATGACCAAGGCATCTGGATACAAATATGCCAAAGTATTTTTTTGAGAGAAACAGATCTATGTTTTTCTAGTAGTGATATAGTCACAGATAATGTCATATTATTGATGTAGTTGGTCAGTATTTATGGAATTCTAGCTAGATCAAAAAAAACCTCATACTGCTGTAATATTTAGGATATAATTTTATGCCAGATAGCTGTACTTCTATTTGATAATCTGTATATATTTTTGTAATAGCAAAGAATGAGAAGTACTGATGTACCTTGTTCCTATATGTACCAGTTCTTATACTTCTTCTTCATCTGCCATCAACCATCTAATCAGAGATGTCATTAGGAAGAGCAGTGACCCTATATCATGAAAAGAAGTATCCTTGTGTTCCTTAAGTTACATCCTTTAAGACCTCGGACTCTGAGCTCACCAAGGCATTTTACTTTAAAAATATACAAGGCTCCAACAATATTTGCCCTCTGGACATACTAGAAGAACCTTCTTGCCTTAAGAGAGAGCACAAAGGCGAAGATGCTGCACACATTTTCTCCAGAGGTACTTTACTGGTAAACTTCAGGAAATAGGAGTTCTTGGCAAAAGTTTAAAGGGTAACATTCAACCAAAATAAAACATTCCACAAAGCATTGACTTAGCACATGCTAACCAACACAACTTAGCAAAATCCAACTCATCTGGTCTCAAGCTACCCAAAATATTAAGAAAGGAGATTAAGAGAAGAAGAAGTAATAAAGAAAGAGAGAGAAAGAGAGAAAATTATAGCTACTACTGGAATTCTATAAGAGTTCAACTTCCACATGTCCAGGTGGCAGGGTTCAAACAAAGATGGAGGGCATATGTCACTGTGTTTTGCTTTGCCCCCCCCTGTGGCCACACCCCCTACCCTTAGGAGAGATTTCCAGTGTGCCAGCCATTCTGAGACTGGGTAAGGGGCTCTGAGGGGTGATAATGTCAGTGCTCCTGGGCTGCCTTTGTCTGACAGCTGCTCCACGGTTGCCCAAGACTCTCACAGGGGCTGGGCTGCAGGACAAGGCATGGCCTTACCTCTGTGAAATTCAGCCTGTCCCTTCCACCCCTTATCTCCCACCCCCAATTTAGTTGGTCCAAGCCAATAATTATTATATTAATCCAGTGTCTTACACATCTTCTCCCTCCCAAGAAAACTACACCAAAGAAATCCCCAAATGAACAAACATGAAACAAAAACCAAACCAAACCAAAAAAACCATAAACCCTAAACCCACCAATAGAAACAAACCCTGATTAGTTTAACAAGACTATCACAGTATACCACAAGGATAAGCCTAGTTTGTCCAATGTTGACTAACCCACCATTTTTTCAAGTGGTTTTACTGATCCCAGGGGTGCCTAATGTCTCTTTCACAGATACAGAGTACAACCTGATGTCTCAGTTGGCAGTCTTTGTAAGACAACTACAAACTAGTTACTAGATGATGAGCGTGAAATATTTATGTAAGCTGCCATCTGTTTTCTTGCTCCAATATGTCCAAAATATTGGGATCCAGAGAAATACTAAATAGGAATTATGATTTTAGATTGTATTATCTCATATTGTTTTGTTTATGAAGCTTTAAAATAGTCACAGATGAATAACATAGATAACTGCTGTAAGTAAAAAACCAAAGATAATAAGCTAAGTTTACACTGAAATTTCATTCATTTTATAGCAGTGTCAAACTGCATCAGAACATTTATCAAGATAGAATAATATATATTCAAAATACATCAAGTGTCTACAAAGACAAAATAAAGTAAACACTGGGTGCCTAACAAGTCCTAAAACTAAGAGGGTCAGAAAACTAACAGATTAGATTTTACAATCCGAACCCAGTAAACAAGAAGTGTAACCTTATGGCAACGATATTTTATGAACTAACTTAAAATGTATTAAGTCCAGCAAACCAGCTTAAAGACCCAAATTAAACTGGTAATTTAGAAAAAAAAAACCTGATGAGAAATTAAAAGTACTGAGAATTATTATGACGAAGACTATCTGACAGCATCCAGATCTGAATTTCCAGGATAGTACACCAGCAAATTTCTGCAAGCTCTAACAGCATGATTGCAGGTAACAAGAGGAAAGTCACTTATGATCTATACATGACTCATTAAAACTGGAGGGTCATAGAGCAAGCAAACCCATCAAGTGAAATAGAAAAAAAAAGAAGTTTATGCTGAGTTTGAGGAACTTTGAAATGCTTTGCATTTGGAATACACAGTTCACTCTTCTACAGAGAATGCTTGAGAGGGGTCCTCAGAGGATAAAAAGAATGCCAGAATGGTTACCTGTTGGGATGAGGGGATTCTGGCCACTGCTGCACAGAAAAAATATCCAATACTGTGATACAAATAAAGATAACACTCTTGATCACTGTTATTTTCTTGTGGGAAGGATCCTATTTGCAAAAGGGTGCATATCTGAGGCATAAGAAAAACTGAAATAAAAAAAGAGAGAAGAAATATTTTTGTTTAACAATAGAAAACTATGTAAATAGACTCAAGTATTTTGCTTCCAGTTTAGAGATGATAGGTTGCAGGAGACATCTAAAGATTCAGAAAACCCTAACTAAAAATTGTTCTAAAATAGGGGGGAAAAATCAAGTAAATGAATATTCCTGTAGTTTACTAAATTGTGTAGAAAGATGGGATTTTTTAATTACTATTTAGGTCAGAAAGAATTTTTTTAAAACAATAGTTTTAAGAGTTAGTATATTAAATCTTATTAGTTCCAAACTAAGAACTAAAGCTCTAAAGTTCTGAACTAGTTGAGTTCTGTCACTAAATGATTCATTGTTTCTACTAATGTACAAGTTATTCAAATGCATCTTTTTTTATTTCCTGATTTACCCATTATTTACAAATGTCATACTAATCCAGAGACCAGGACCTCTTTCTCTTCAAGCCTATGATAGATGTGAGAAGTGTTTCTGTTCTGGATGACTGGGAGCATGCAGTATGGTCTATGAGCCATAATAAAACTAGGAAATTGGCTTTTTATGTGTAAATAAAGGCTGGTATCCTCAGTATGAATATTTATAAAGTCCTGCTGTACTCCATATGTAAGTTGTGTTATAAGAAAAAAATAGAAAACAGGTGATGGTGCACACAAACCAAGCATAGAAAAACTGGAGTTTGCAGAATGTTTTAAAAATCCGAGTTCAGAGGTTCTACACACCATTAGATTTTAAATAGTAGCTTTCATAGAACTTTGAATGCTTTATTGTACTAACTTGGCTTGTCCTTTAGAACCAATCCATCACCATCGTTATTTCCAGTATATAAAATGACAACAAATATTCCTCAAATAGCTTGTTAAATAAACAATACCTTTTCTGAGACTGGCAACTCTATTATTAGCTCTGTGGTTTTGTCATTCAACTCTTAACAGATGCATTGACTCCCTAAAACAGCCCTCCAGAAATCACAGCTTAACCTACCTACTCTAACAAAAAATTTGAAACTTGTAGCAATTAATTGCTTAAGCATTCTTTCCTATTAAACTATTTAGTACCTCTTCAGGCCCAAAATATTCTATACAGTGGTATTACTGCTCCCTTTCCAGTAAAAAATAAGTCTTATTTGTCTGCTTGACCATAATTTAAATATGAGGCAAGCAGGAATTACAAAATATCCAGCAAAAGTGTGGGGAGACAACTGCAAGTTCTCACAACTAAAAAGGTCTGGGATACATAAACAGAAGTTTCACAATGTCTATATATGTAAAGAAGGTAACTCTTCACCACTGAGTTTTACGTAAATATATAAAGTGCCAGATTAATCAAACTGTTTGCTCAAACACAAATCCCATATAACTCACACATGATTACTACGTGCTATTTCCCAGAGAAGTTGGTATTTTCCCCCTAGAAAAGAACTAATCGATTATAAAATAAATTCTCGTTTTGATGGAGGCAGAAGCACAGACAGTTAAAGCAGATTGGAATTTTTGCCTGGGTTTTCAAAGACAGCCGGTAAACTAGAAACAGCTTACAATTTTCTTCTTTTCTACCATGGTTGTTACAATCTCATTGAAGGGTACAGAAGCATAACCTTTATTCTTATGAAGTTAATTTAAAATGAAAGCATGAAAGAGTGAATGGAGAGTTCACATGATACAGAAAACTGAGTTTTTGAAAGGCATTCTTGACATGAATGTCTTTTAACCCTGCAGTAAATATGGATATTGAGATGATAATTCAGGGATAATTTTGAAGATCACAGCTCCTGGTTAAAGGTCAGAAATCATTAAAAGCTTTTCCCTCCAAGAAAATTTCTAGTTTTACAGTGTAAGTTGTACATAGGAGAGATAGGAAGGCAACTGTTCCCTCTGTAGCTACAAACACAAAAACAAACAAAAAGGTAAATATTTTTAACAACAGTTATTTTTGTAAAAAATTATAACATGCCTTACTTTAAAAATGATAGGTGTAATTTCAGAGGTACAAACAGAAACCACATCAACTCCTCTGACTGTCTTCTAACAAACTGTATTTTCTCTGAACATACATTCAACCACCCACCAAGGGTCTCACAGGTAATCTCATGAAAATTCTGGGTAATAATTTGCATTGCATGATTTAAAAGAAGTGGGATAAAATTGAAACTGAGCTTTGATGCCATCTACTCTCAAGTGAAAATTGCATTGCTGAAGAATTAAAATAAAGCTAAACACAGGGAAGGATGAAATAGTGCCAGGTATTCAATGGGAAAGAGGCTTTGGTTGATAAAGAATAAGTTTTTCTTCAGTTCTCAAAGGGTAACATGTCTCAAGAATAGCACTATTAAACCAATCACCAGGAGTATCAAAATAGCATAAATATTTTTAAATTTCTTACTGATCAGGGAAAAAAAATTTACAGAGTATCACAATTTATCTTGCTTTCCTCAAAAAATTTCCTTTATATAAGGAAAAATTACACCACTTGCTAGTGCTCCAGTGACCACTAGATGTCAACAGAGCCTAACAATCTAACACTTTAGATTTTATTTTAAATGAGGTGCAAAGAAATAGGTTTGAAGCTATCTTTGCTATGCGCATTTGTATTGATATATGCTTAAGTAAATGTATACTACTTGGCTCCATACAAAACCCAATTCAATTCAGCCCAAAATCCAAGCAACTTAACATAGTGGCAGAAAGGTAATAATCCACACACATAAGCACTTCTAAGTTCACCCAGGCACATGTAGCTAATTACATTGTAAATATAATTTTTGAGGTATCATCTAAGCTGCCAGCAGTTGTCAGAATAGGCTGATCTTCGTTGCCTGGATAACTAGTGAACCATAACACATGCTCACATTCAAATGGGAAAAGGCTAGAATAATTCTTTCTTTTCCTACTTTAAGATATGTGTAACTTTATGCAGTAAAAGTCTATGAGAAGATCTGTGGCAGATTTTGCCATGACCTACATAGTGTATGCAAATAGCCACGTTCTACTTTCTTTCTTGAGCACCTTGCTTCTTTATGACACATTTTTGTGCCTCTGAGAGAAAGAGCAGAAGCTTATTTTTACTTTTGTGTTAATCAGGGAAACTGGAATGAAGAGAAATAGAATTTTCCCTGTGAAAAGAAAAAAAAAAAGGCTGAGCACTCCTTCATTCTGACAGGAAAGGGGAGGCTCAAGCTTTCACTGCTGAGGTCCAGAAAATTAATGACCCTTTTTCTTTTTGAAGTTCAGTGGCCTAAATATCAAGATGAGCACACACCCTGATGACAGTCTCTCACTCACAATTGCATCAGTTTAAGTCATAACAAATCACTCCAGATCTAGCTGATGTTAACAGATGCCGCAAGTGTTTGCCAACCAAAATAAGGAGCCCAGAAAGATCTTATCTCCTTCCACCTCTGATGACTTTTAAAATCATGCAGAATATGAACAAAATTATTTCATATTATAACAGATGGAGTTCCAGATAGGGAAATTTGCCAGTCTTTAATTCATAGATTCAATAATTCAGTAATTTCTAGAGCCACTTTTAACCACGCAATTGATAAAAAACCTAGAGGAATTTTGTAATACTTCTAAAACTGGCATTATCAGTCTGGTCAACCAAGTATTCATACCACAGCTGTTTCAAAGAAAAGCTGAGTAGAAACTCCGAGATCCAAATTGTCTAAATGTTATCAGTTTTGTTCAAAAATACTATGGTATACTATTCTTTCTTTTAATTGTGAAAGCATTAATATACATATACTTTACATTTACTACCAAAGAGTTCAGTTGTTAATTTTTTTTTTTTATTTTTTTTTTCACATCTAAATAAAGACAACTAGGAATGATAGACTGTGTAAACAAAAGGGCATATGTAACTTTCAAACAATGAATGAAAATGTGGGTCACATATTTCTTTCTTTCTGGACTTTTGAATAGTTGGGTATAGTATCTAACTGGATGTAGTTCAGACGAGTACACTTCAGAGGAAACTTCTCTCTTGCTTCTTCCTGAGTTGTTGCAGCAACTATTCTGATTATTAAGATTTATTTGGAGGAGCAACACATGCAAGTATAGAAGAATCCTCACAACTATAGTGCAGATATCAGGAAAAAGCACCCCATAACCTAGAAAAGACAAAACAAAACAAATTTCTTCAAATCTACCAAGCTATCTCTTTTATTTTTATAATAATTATTGATTAAGTAAGTCTCTCTCGTCTATTCTGGCTTTTAAAACTTTCAGTTTACTCCATAAAGCCCAACAGCATTCAGTTATATGACCAATGTTATTTTTGCTATGATCATTATAACATGAAAGACAGACATTTTGACTCTCCTCTCCTGTACTGGTCTGAGCTCACATTAATAGTCTTTTGCGCTTTGGTCCATTTCAGCTGTGGTGAATTGAAAACAAACAAGCAACACTTTCTACTCTTCCTCTTAAAATAGAATTATTTGCAGGGGCATACTACTGGATGCTTCGATACACATTCAGAGAACATTTCCATGCAAGATTGTTCCAAATTAATGCAAAGTATCAGATTTTAAAAACTTGGCCTAAAATATCTGAGATAAAAAAAATCCTGCAGTTTGAACCCTTCTCAGTTATGAACACAATAAGTTACAGTAGTTTAGTAACAGAGTGCTCTTTAAGCAGCTAAAACCACTTTGTGGGACTTTGGGTTTTTTTCCAGTTAAAACTGAAGATGCATTTTTATGAAAGTTGTACCTCGAGATTACAAGTACCAGAAGTTATTAAAAAGAAAAAAAAAAAGTTACACTAGCATGCAGTAAAATATCTCCAAGATAAAGGAATTTGGAATTTCTTACTGTAACGCATTTACTTTAGCACTCTTGAAGGTGAAAGTTTTGACATACAATATATAAGCAGCTTTCCAGAATGTACTTTGATTCCAGAAGTGATCACACTGATAATTACAGCACAAGGGACTAAGTTGCCTAAAAGGAAATTGGAAAGTGTGACAGAAGGGAAGAAAACCAAAAATAAACCCAAGAAAAACAGACATTCCCAAAAGCCTCTTAAAATAGAGAAGTAGGAAGAATGAACCTATTTAAGCATCCAGAAGATGATGACAGGAATTGGAAGAAGAGAAAAGGAAGCAGTGATGGAAAGCAGTGGTTATTGCAGCAACTGGTATTTTCCAAAGATGTCAGAACATTTATCCCTGTAATGATAATCCTATGATTATTGATGATATGGAGGATACCTGCTGGAAGGTATTTGTGTTCCTATGCTAGAAGAAGAGTCTTTGTCTTGCCAAATGGAAGGGCAAAGCTGTTATTAAAGTAGATTCTGCTTCAGAGGCATCTGTACCACCCAGAATAGAAGGTCAGTCTTTTGGCTTGAAGTTTGGTCTTTGTAAACTCTTCCAAACCAGCACAGTTGGTCAAAGCTCTGGAAAGCTATGAAAGATCCATTGGTATACAAACATACATGCATGTATATTTCCAAAAAATATGTGTTATATATACTCCTAGATATATTTTTACAGTAGAACATCTCCTTACAGCAAAGAACTTACATATGGTTGATAAACTTACCGTCCAATGCATAATTTCCATCTTCAGTCACAGACAAAATCATTGTTCTGTGTCTATACACAGGGGAAAAAGCAGAGTGGATTAAAAATTACCTCCTACATCCATAAGAAAGGATGATATCTATAAATTCTGTCTGCTTTTAACTGTCTCTCTCCAAATCACTAGACTATATGCTACTTTGCACTTGTCATATATAATTCCTGAATGACCAAGGCTGGCAACTTTCACTTTTATGTGTTAGCTATTTTATGTATACATGTGTAAATATCAGTCAAACCATAAAGTAATCAGGACAAAATCATTATTACTTTAATTGTATAGTAAAAGACTAATTTTATAGTAATGTAAAACTGCTGGATTTCTCAAAGAGCTGTATAGCATTGCATAATCCCTAGCAATTATTGTCATCAGGCAATAAATCTTTCGTCAGCAATACAGTACACAGTAAATTATACCAGGAATGCAGCTTTGAAGAATGACAGGATGACAGATACAGTGTGGAAAAGAGAAACACCTATGTATTTCTGGCAAAAACCCAAAGCAAGCTCATAAAAATCAAGATGTTTACTTCAGTCTACCTGAGAACCATCATGTCATGTGAAATAGATTACAATGGATCACTATATCTGATGTGAAATAGATTACAATGGATCACATAGTGAATTCTTTAACATGCACAGCATCTATAAACATCCTGATTTTTTATTGCTGTGCACAGTGACAATAAATATAACTAAGAATACTTGGGTTTTTTTCTTCCATTATGCTAATGGTCCCAGTGCATGTGAACCAAATACTGCAGGCACAATGCCAGAAAGTACTCAAAAACACCCCTCCTCTTTCCCCTCCCCGTTGCTTCTCACTATCAATGAACAGGTCTCAAAAAGATCTAGACAGCCTCCCAGGAAGAAAACTTCTGACATCTTTGTGCACATCACATGGAAAGGCAATACAGCCATATCAGCAGAAAAAAAATTGTCTGTCGAAAGAAGCCACTATACTGGCATAAGGCCTGATAGAACTTCTACATCAACACATTACAATTCTGACAGCATAGATAAAACTCCTTTTTTCAATCACTGCTCTTCTCTCTCAGGATGAGAAAGTGCAAGCAGAACGGACTGTATGTTCTGCTACATAGAACTGGGTATATTTAAGAAGGTCACTGCCATAGTGGGACAGAGAAGGATTCAATAACTCAAAGCTACAACAGATGATACTATGTTTTTTTTTTTCCCTAAAGACATAAACCCATCACAATTTGAAATGGGCTGGAAGAAACTTTATTTGAGGTCATAATTGTTTCTTATGAACTCTTGCTTTTTTCTCTGAAGGAGCTTCATCACTATGGATGGAAAAGACCAGCCTAATTTGCTACTGGTGTCACTTGTGGCTTATGTGACCTCATTATACATGTAGTCAGCATGGATTTTTTCTGAAACCAACAAAATGCTGTGGTTTTTTCCTGCTTGGATTTTGGATGATAAATTTAGGATTGGACAGCTAAGAAGTAGCTTTGACAACTGTGAAATTGACATCAAAGTATTCAAGAAAATGGAATGCAAACAATTTGAAAGGCATAGGATTTTCAGCTACCTTTAAGAACTCTGCTTTGTTTGCTTATGACATCTTTACTTACCACTACATGTTGAAAGACCAATGCCTAATACACTTCCATGAAAGATTCTTTATAAAAGTCGGTGGATGTGCTGTGTCAATTATTGAAAGGATTTGCAATGCAGAAAAATTTGGGGAAAAATACTGACAACTCTGAAATTTTTGAGTGTCAATCATAAGATAAGTAAATATACCTCTATGCCATTTAATATTAATAACCACAAAACTAAGTCACAGGAAGATTATTAATCAAGTTATATCAAAATCATGATGAATACAAATATACATAGTTTATTTTATCTCAGGGGAACTCGATTGATTTGTTCTTCTTGTGAATCTGCCTCCAAGTATAGGAACCTAAGGATGTCAGAAAATAGTTGCGAATATAAGTGAATATAAGTCTAAACCTTGGCTGACTCCTTAGTTCCTTTGATATAAACTTTTAATATGAATTTATGGAATCCATTGTTATTTGTGGATGCTTCCTGTCTGTCCTAGATCATCTGTGAGACAGAGTATTCTTGAGGAAGATGAAGAGGCTCTGAATATTTTTAGCTTTAGAATTTCCCACTTTTTGATACAAAAATCACTGTAAATCAGATTAAATAGTAAGTAGGGTTTTTTAAAAAAAACTAAACATTTAGATATCAACAGTTTGATTGAAACAAGGGATTACTGAGAAAATCAAAATCAAGAAAGCAAGGTACAGCAAGAGATTAGATAATTAGTGTGGGAATATTACTCTGAAAAATTGGTGATGCTTATACTGTTTTGTTGCAGGAGCTCTTGCTTGGTAAGGGCAAAGCTGACTTGACCAAATGTTGTCCTGTGGATTGGCTTGTGCTGTCTTCACATACAGAAGAAAGAATGGTTAAAAAAAATGTTAGTTCAAAAATAAATTAAAGTCCTATACTTTAAAACTATTTAGATAATCATTCTATGCCTGTAGCAGTAGTATCTGACCCACATTGGCTGATACTTGGGGGCCACCAGCCTTTCAGGTCCTTATTTTTGTGCCATACAGCACCACCCCATGGCTGTGTATGTCATGGTTCCTGGTCCTGTATGTCATGATCCCTCATAACTAGTATACATCTAATGAGGAAAGAAAGCAATCTGACTGCTCTTATGCTTAAGCATCATCATTCGCCACATTAAAAAAAAAAAAATAATATCAACAGCCTCATCCTATGTGCAACTTCACTTTTCAAGTTATGTGCTCAGTTTTAACTGTTATCTGTGGAAGGCTGTACAGGTACACAGTTCTAAGAGGATACAACTGCAAGGCAATGTGCTGCTAGAGTATAACCGAGGGGTGCACTGTTTCGCCTCATACCCATTATTGCAGATGCGTGTCAGGAAAGACATAACTAGACTATCAGACATCATTTGAAGACTCCATAACTGGCAAATAGAAAAAACATTGTGATATGTCGAACACACACATTCAACACCGAAATAAATTACAACCACCTCCCCCACACTGGCAAGAATAAAAAGGGCAGGTCAACTTGGTCAACAGAGTGGACCCCCCTCCAATGACAGACCTCGGCCCAGAGAAGTTTCTGGACCACAGCCATCTATGACCATGAGTTCCAAATTGACCAGGTCATAAATGGGGCCTCTGATAGAAATCATGTGTGGTTTTCCTTGAGCAGAAGGTCTGTGATGGGAAGTTTCCCCTTGGGCCTGAAATACACTCAAGAAAATTTCCAGGGTCTGTGCCTTCAACCTTTTCAGTGAAGTGAACTCACCTTCTGGGTAGCCCTGAGTGAGAGGCCTCCCATGCATGTATGAATGCATGCAGACTTTAGGTCATCTGTCTATCATTCCTGTCTATGCAGGAACAATATCCCTGACCGGTAACGCTGAACCTGTAGCCTGTTATGGAGTGTTGTCATAGTTGCCCTGCCATTTGTTAGTTTTGGCCATCAGTTTTGGTAGCAAATTAAAGTTTGTCTAAGTGTGTTATTGTGAAGTTCACAATACCCCCATATATAATATGAGAAATTTCTTTTAAGGAAACCTGAATTAGAATGTTACATACCTGGAAATTATGCTTTGAACTTCTTTAGGATCTATAAGTCAAACTAACACAACAAACTAAACAGTGACTACATGGAAGGGACAAGATTGATTATTTTGTCCCTTGTCTCCCAGGGTCAAAAAGATGATCAGAGGAATGGAGCACCTCACCTATGAGGAAAGGCTGAGAGAGTTGAAATTATTCTGCACAGAGAAGAGAAGGCTTTGGGAAGACCTCATTGCAGCCTTCCAGGTGGTTTATGAAAAGGGGGGAGAGGGATTTTTTATATGGGCAGATAGAGGACAGGACAAGGGACATTGACTTTAAACTGAAAGAGGCCGTGTTTAGATTAGATATTAGGATTAAATTCTTTACTCAGAGGATGGAACAGGTTGCCCAGAGAAGCTGCAGTTACCCCATCCCTGAAAGTGTTCAAGACCAGGTTGGATTAGGGCCTTGAGCAACCTGACCTACTGAATGGTACCCCTTCCCATGGCAGCAGGGTTGGAACTAGATGATCTTTAAGATCCCTTCCAACCCAAAGCCTTTATGATTTTATGATTCTATAATTATACTTTAATTGGATATATTAGTATGTAGTCTTAGTCTGTATTAGAGACTTATTTGGAATCAGTTGATTGGCTTCTCATCAGATTTATAGCTACATATCATATGATTACTTTCAAAGGTACAATGGCCAAAGATATGTATATAAAATGATGTTTCAGCATTTGTTCTAGCATGAGCTTTAAAGCCTGATTATTACCATGACAGAAAATGCAATATTTTAAAGACCATCATATTTCCATTAACATTACACCTGCACCTCATATAATCATGTTCTGGACTAAAAATACCATCTGATATCCAGAGCTGTACATCAAATAACCTCATGCTCTGAAATGGGTAATACAATAGATAAATCAATCAGTTCTCATTTTATCATTGTGCAAAACAGATTTTACTAGTCTCCTAAACTTGAAGGAAGCAATCCCAAGGGTCTATCAAGGAAAACAACAGCCAATATAGATAATTTCTTCCAAAATGAGGAAGGACAGTGTATGCAGAAAAAGAGAAAGGGGAATTTGTTATATGTTGTCATGCAGTTCAAAACAGTTCTATTCACAGTTGTTATCTGAATAAAAATTTATTTTCCAGTGGCTTTCAGAAAAACTGCAAGAGTATTCTAGGAGCTCGTGGCTGGGGAGTCAGTAGTTTGTAATGGCCAAGATAAAGTGCATTTCCATAGTCAATTCTTTCCTTACATAATCAGTTAAATTCTGAAGTGTCTGTGTAGAAGTGATCAGTGCTTTAAAGCTCCAGAAACATTGCTACTGGGGTAGGAGATTACAGCCATTCTGTTTATCAGTAGTCTGAGTCAGGAATTTCTAAAGTATACTTACATGGTAAGTACAAATTGAACACCTACCTCAGGCTACAAGAAAATCAAAATGATGCTTAGAGGCAATGTCAGAAATACCTTGGAGAGACTAATTCATAGAATGATTGGTGAGTGAAAAGCATAACTTAGAAATGCTAGAGAATAAAATGCTGCCAGATGTGACTATTCAGCACAGATGTGTCTGGTCTTTGTGTTTTTTATGTGTGTTTCATAGTCCAACTACCCAACACTCTTGGCCTTGGACCGACAGGTGATTGCAGTGACTTTGGGTGGATAACAACCTGCCAGACCAAGCCGCTCCAAAGGACCTGGGAATTGACTTTTTCATCATTAAAAAAATGAATTATGTAATATCTATTGAATGGCACATATATCTTTCTTATAAGACTATAATCCAAATCATGCAGATCAGATAGAATCTATTAAACATTTGCCAATGCCTGATGGTACATTTATTATACACAAATTCAAGCAATAGAAATTCTCAGAGAAGCAGAAAAATTCTGATTTGATAATTTTTAATAGTTTAGTCCAGGTTTTGGGACATTCAGACAATACTGGGAGAAGAGTAAGAAATATAAGTCTGGGTGAACCTCCAAGCCAGATGAAGTTAATCTACTACTAAGATCCTGGATGGTAATGGAAGAATAATATCCTCAGAACATCTAAGCTTGTCAGATTTTGCTACTAATCTAAAGGCAAAAGTTTGACTTTCCAGACTGACTTGCACCTTTTCCACTGGTGTCTGATGGACTAATATTCTACTTGAAAGACAATAAAGTGGGTTTTGGATGCTGGCACAGGATCTAGAAGTCCAAAGATTTCCACTCACTCATGGATATGTCGGATGGGCTCAGTTGGCTCCAATAAAAATACTGAACTTCTCAAGCCAGAAGAGGTTATACTAATGTATCCCTTTAAAAAGGAGGAATTGAACAGAAAACCATACTTCACGCCTTTGCAGCGTACCACATCACTCTGAAAAGCAGGGTATCAAGATGTTTGGGAGGGTAATTAGTCATCCACATCTTTTACAATGAACAAGCAGTCCCAATAAACACATAGGCTGTTTTAAATGGGCACTGATTAAGATGGTATTGACTTTTCATTCTCTGAAAATGCTGAGATAAATTTGAAGTCTGAGTAGAATTTCTCTGATTTCTTTTATGACAGAAATCTACTCCCATAACAAGGTAAGTCAAAAGAGCAAATATGAGCCTTCTCACTAGGAAACTTTTACTCCAGAGCCATCATCTCACTGAAAGATTTCTGAATTCTAGGGTGTCCTTACAGGCTAAAGCAATTACAGTTCTCTTAGGATACACGATGCTAGCATGCAAGAGAAGCAAACTGTTTCAGTGGTAGTTAATGCTACAGTCAGTTTGTTAGAGACATATTCCCTTTCCAAAATGCAGAGCAATGGTTGTGATCTTCTGGAAGTGTTTGACTGTCTCTCATCAGGCAAACAGAAAGAATATTTCTTTTAAGCTCTCAGACATACATTAAATGCTACATCTCATCAGCACTTTGGACTTCTCAATAGAAGAGTCAGCTGACAAATATAATACTGAAATCAGAGAATTTAATGGCACAAATACAATGGACCTGCTCCTGAGGATGCAATTACCATATAGCATTGAGATACCCTGCCAATGCTCAGATTTTTCCTTTATATAACCTTCTATTTCCTTTGTCACCTGTACTATGCAATTAGAAAGTAGGGTTTGAGAATTATTAATAGTAACTTCCATTCTTCATACATCCAGTTGTACACCTAGTTATTAGCAAGGAATACTTATATGATTACATTCAGAGTTTGCAAGTGTCTTGCTAGATCCTTAATGGGGTCTCCAAAGCTGTCTGAGCATCATCATTCCCTTGCCTTCTCTTATTTTCAAAGTCCTTTGTCACCTGTACTAGTTTTGGCTAGGATAGACTTAAATTTCTTCATTGTAGCTCATGTGGGGCTATGTTTTGGATTTGCGATGTAAAAAGTGTTGATAACATACTGATATTTTAGCCATTGCTTAGCACTACTTACACAGCCTTAAGGCCTTTTCTGCTCACATCAACCCAGCAGCAACAAGGCTAGAGATGCACAAGTTGGGAACTTTGTGCACTGGAACAGATGACCCTAACTGACTAAGGGGATATTCCATGACATATGATGGTGTCCTGGTTTTGACTGGAACAGAGTTAATTTTCTTCTTAATATTGCACAGTGCTTAAGTTTGGATTCAGTCTGAGAATAATGTTGATAACACACTGATATTTTGGTTGTTTAAGTAGTGTTTACTCTGAACCAAGGACTCTTCAGTGTCTCATGCTCTGCAAGTGAAGAGATGCCCAAGAAGCTGTGAGGGAGCATAGATGGGATGAGGGAGTCCCCCCTTCCTGGAGCTGGCTGGATACCTGCCTGATGAAGGGAAGTACTGCCTTGTTTTGCTTTGCTTGTATGTGTGCATATGGCATATGCATATGGCTCTTGCTTTCCCTATTAAACTGTCTCTATGTCAATCCATGGGTTTTCTCACTTTTACCCTTCTGATTCTGTCGCACACCCTACTGCACGGGAGTGAGTGAGTTGCTGTGTTAAACCACTTAGTTGACAGATAGGCTTAAACCCTGACACCAAATTGTCTATAATTTTTTTGGTCATTCAAGCAACTAGAAAATGTGTATTTTGCTTTTTCTGTGTTTTTTTTTTTTTTTCCTCCAGAATCAGAAGTGTCACACAGAAATATAAATTTGTATAAGGACATAGTCTATTTATTAATATTTATTTAACAATTTTATTTTACAGTTGATTTTATTCTGATTATCTGAGTCTGCTGCACTTTGTCCCAGGGTACTTAGTGAGATGGCATGTCAGATGTCAAAATATAATCAAATATGTCCCAAAGATGTCACATAGCACACATCAGTCCAGGAAATACAGAATGCCTAGGTAGCAGAAGAAAGATAGGAAGTTCGCTAAAGAATCTACTACCCTGAGAAACATTCGGAGAAGACCTCTTGGAGCAATTTTATAAACCCTGACACAACAATTAAAATTGTGTGTGTTATCCTAATCACTTTTTTGAAGAAAAATGTCATGACATAAGTCTCTCTTATTTGACTTTACCAAACACATTGTTGATTAGAATAAGGTTCCTGAGTTTTGCAGTACTCAACTCATGTCACATTTTAAGATTTATGAACATCATAAAAACCATTATCAACTTTTGTCTTTTCAGCTATTTGTTCTTCCACCTGCATTGCTCCTGGCACCTCTAATGACAGTAAAAAATCACTCATGCAGCATTGATGTGATGAACCTTGCTACACAACTTTTTTTTAAAGTAGAAACTGCTCATGAAAACCACAGAAACCCAGAAGTAGCAACACCCAAATGATCCCAAGCTGAATTGCAGCAAGCACTTGGGCAATCCAAACAGTATATGCACCTAGAGAGAAAACTTGTTTTGATCATTGAAGGTTTGATTACTGAAGGTTTGAGGGAAGCCGAAGAAGAGCCAAGACTAGAGCCTAGATGGACTTAGTGAAGAGAAATTAGTAAAAGGCATTTAGAAATTTACTATGCAATCAAAAAGCTTTTGAGCAGAAATCTACTTTTTAGAGACACATGAGAAAAATTGGACAAACATGCTTGTTTGTACAAATGATAAAAATACTTTTTCTCTGCTGAAATATTGCAGTACCTGTTGCATATCAGTGAGATTAAAGTTGGATCCTCTCTGAATAAAACATACACCTTGAACAAGTTTTCTTGCAACAGACATTTAAAACTGTTTGAAGTGAAAGCATTTAAAGCACCATGTCACATTCCTACACAAGTTCTAAAGTAGTATGGGCATTTAAATTATTTTTTTGCATAAAAATTCAAGGAAGAGATAATTTGAAGGACAAAACCCCAGAAAAATGATTTTTAGATTTGTAGCAACTGTGACATATAAACACCATCAGAAGACAAGTGAACTAGCAAAATGCATGTTCACACTCTAAGTATACATTTACATACATAAAAAGGCCATACATAAATTGTTTAAAAATTAACATGCAATGTGAAGGTTTTTTGAGAATTTGTTCTATTGCAATGCATGAATTTTTAAAGTCAAAACATAAAAATCCCCTCATCTTAAAACACTGTGTAAAAATCTGACTGAATAAATTAATTTAACGTTTAGATGCAACTAACGCTTCACAAACACCCCAATATATTGATTTGCACAGTCTCTGCTGAAGCCTTGACAGGCTTGAGAGATAGGCCCGTACAAACCTCAGGAAGTTCACCAAGGCGAAATGCAAGGTCCTGCACCCTAGGTGAGGGTAATCCCAGACATGAGTACAGATTGAGAGAATTTACTGAAAGCAGCCCTGAGCAGAAAAACTTTAGGGTGCTGGTGTATGAAAAGCTGGACATGAGCCAGCCTGTTCACTTGCAGCCCAGAAAGCCAATGACATCGTGGGCTGCATCAAAAGCAGTGTGGCCAGCAGGTCAAGAGAACTGATTCTGCCCCTCTATTCTATCTTGTGAGACCCCATCTGGAGTATTGCATCCAGCTCTGGGGTCCCCAGTGTTAGAAGGACATAGACCTGTTGGAGTGAGTCCAAAGGGATCCACAAAGATGATGAGGGGACTGGAGCACCTCTCCTAAGAGGAAAAGCTGAGAGAATTGAGATTGTTCATCCTGAAGAAGAGAGGCAGTCTTCCAGTACTTGAAGGAGGGCTACAAGAGAGCTGGAGAGAAGCCTGGAAGTGTTCAAGGCCAGGTTGGATCGGACTCTGAGCAACCTGCTCTAGTGAAAGGTGTCCCAGTCCAAGACAGGAGGGTTGGAACTAGATGATCTTTAAGGTCCCTTCCAACCCAAACCATTCTATGATAAGCCCAGCCTAGCTGAACCTAGAACTGACGAGAACACTCTAAAAAAGAAGAAATGAGGAGACATCTGCATCTGCAGTAATTCAAAGGGGCATTTTGTGAAAATTTAACATTCTTGCAACATGCAGTATATTTGATGTGAACAAGCAAATTAAATTTTCTGCCTTCTCTATTATTTCCTATTTTGCCTTAGTTTAAACAGCACAAAAAATATTTTATCATACAGATAGCTCTGCTACTATGTGGAATTTCAGAGAGCAGCTAATACTTTTTTAGCTCACTTCACTCGCAAATACTTTGTTGTCCAAATTATATCAAGGCAAGATAATTCTAGACTAAGATTTGGCTCATAATTTGATCAAAGTGTTAAAATTACATCAAAGTTTTAAAACTAGTTATTGCTCAAGAAAACACTGATTGATACTTATATCAATATTACTTTCAAAAAAAAAATAATTGCACACAAAAGTCAGCTTCTTTTATCTATAACATATGCAATTTGTCCTCTGAAAGGAAATTAATCAAATCACTAAAATGCACATAGAAAAAGCTATCTGCACAAATGAGGATTTTTTCATTTAAGTGATCACAAAAATGACAGCCCTTGAAGTGTCTTAGTACACATCAGGAATTATCACAGACATGTTCAATCATGCTCTGCAATACTGAACAATATACTTGCTTTTATATGAACCAGCAAGATCTATGGCTTGTGCTTAGTACTCATTTGAAAAGGTACTAAACCAGAGCCAATCATCGTACATAAGATGATGCGATAGTTTTGGCATAAAATGTGATGAAATGGTAACAATGTTAACCACAAGGTGATAAGAAAAATACTTCAACAATAAGTAAGATATCAATTTGTCAAAACTAAATTATAAGAGCTGTTGAACTGGAACCTAATACATGGCTGATAGTAAAAGTGACAATGTTTAGGAAAATAGTGTCTTCTATTAAACTGTTAGAGATATGTCAGAAATTTCATTGCTTATTCAACATTGTTGAATGAGTGCAGATAAACAAAATAAATTGCAGAATTTTCTAAGGTTTTCTAAGATTGCGTGTGTATCCCTGCTTCAGTTCATTATACCAACTCAGCATAATCTTAGTAAACTTCTGACCAATGGGACTATTTTATCCAGCCTTGACAGAGCAGTAAAGACCCCAAAAGAGAACTAAATTACAACAGGTTTTGTAGACAAAGTTCCTGCACTGGGAAATGTAAGAAAAATGCAACTATCACACATTGTTTGGCAATTGATATTGGCCACAAGGACACTCTGATCTACAATGCCAGAGTCACTCTTGTCCTTGGTCCAGTGGCAGACATTACAGGTTTGAGGGACAACCAGGGTTCAAAGAAGAGAAAGGAGGGAAGAAACCCTAGAAGAAACCCCACAGGAAATGGGATATTATTAGTTGAACTCTTTTGAAACAATGTTCTGTCTGCTAACATACAAATAAACTGCTACTGACCTCGAGAAAGAAAGCTTTGGGGAAGAATGAATACTTTGAGCAAGCAGAAGACATGGCATCTGAATGAAAAAATAACCCATGAGAGATTAATAAATCCTGAAGCAACACAATATATCAGATATAAAATAATACATTGTTTACTGCTTCCAACAATGAAGGAAGGAGAACACATAAAGGGGGAAAAAAAAGTAGCGAAATTTCAGAAATCCCCATTTCATTTGCAATAACCTCTCACTGTAATTATTCGCTTTGATCTTCTGTAACTAGAAGTTTAGTTTGAAGATGATGGGTAAGATAAAAAGGCAGTTTTAAAAAAGTGAGGGTGAAATCACATGCACACTAGCAAAAACTACTCATTTACAGAGGAAAATATTACTATGTAAACTACTTGAAAAACTGCTTTTACAGAAGCTGAGAATGTAAAAGTTACCATCTTGTGTGTTATAATTATGAAACAGAGATCACTAATGATGTAGAAGCCAGGAAAAACCCTTTAAAATTAATAGAAACACACCATTCAAAAATTTTATACATTTCCTTCCAAATTATACTTTCCAGTTAAGCAAGAGAAGAAACAATTTAGAAGAAGGCAATTTTGTCACACAAGCCAAAGCTCATTCCTGTGTGGAACTTGCCAAAAATTATCTGCTGAGATAATTGGTAGGTACTTACCAACTTTCTACTCTAAGTTATACCAATGTCAAGTCTGATTGCAATTTAAATATTTCCTATTGTAGGAACTGATCCACTGATTCTAAACACACAATCATCTATTACAGTTTTATCACAGTAGACTGGTACTCTTAATTACATTAGATTACATTCAATTGTCTGAACAGTCATGCATTTCAATGTTATATACAGAAATAATTGAAAGAATCTTTTGCTGTCTTGCAAATTCATTCATGTTACTAATAAATGCAGAAGATCCTTTGAAGGAATCTCATTTCCCAATTCAGTTTGAAAGAATTTTTCATTTTTTTAAATAGATGTTTTGGGTCTCTTTCATCAGTTAGAAGCAACCATTCAAAACCTGTCATTATCAACTGGATTGCTGCTACTAAGAATATCCTTAGCCCTGCTGGTGTCTACTTTCCACTAGGCAGAGGAGCAAGCAGAGACTCATTCCAGACTCTATTACCAAGCACAACCACATCAATGTTACCATGGTCCTTAAGACATGGAGGTGTAACTCTCTCTTCAGACTTCTGCTTTCAACTTCCTGCTCCCCACACAGATGTTTAGCTGCTTGTGTATCAAGGATCCAAGACCCAGCACTGATGTGGCAAAACTCTCTGACCCCAGCTCAGATTTCATTAAAATTTTAAACAGAGAGGAAAAAAACTGTAGGATTGTTTGGAGACAAATAAATTTAAACTCCAGACGAGATTAAATTGAGTGAGATCAGCAGCTAAAAGATTAGCGAGGAAAAGCAACAAGATGGTATGGTGTAAAGTCAAGCAACAAGAGTGAAGGTAGGTGTGAAAAGACATCACCTTCTTCAGGTCTCTCCCAGGAGAGATACTGCGTTCACTACCTTTGAAAGGGATTTCCTCCTCCTCAGCCCTAAGCCTGCTCAGGTTTATTTTCATATTTTTCTTCTGAAACCCTTTGCATTCTTCTCCAGGTACTAAGGGTAGCATGGCTAGCATTTACTGTCCACCTGCAGCCTTTGGGAAAACCCAGGCTGGAGTTGGCCATGCAGCAATGAGCACAGTTGTCACACTGTCTGCACAAATAGTATCGCACAGCTCCAGCTCACCCCAAAGACATAAGAGTCATTCCCGAGTAGCCAGGGAAGTCAATGCCATCCATACTAGGCTCAGTCCCACAGGTCCCAGACTTTGCATCCCAGGGCACTGGGATTATGCTAGTGATGGCAAAAAATATGACATTTGCTCTGCTCTGCATGGAGATTCCACACTTCCATTTTGTTCTTCAGAGGTATTACAGCTTTCCTGCAATCTTAGGGGTGTCATAACTTGACATGAACACTGTCTACAGCATTCCTGTATGTCATCACAGTCAGCACTTTCCTTAAGCTGTGCTCTAAAGCTTATTTCTTACTAAATATTTTTACTGGACTTATAACATTTACAGAAGCCTTGTGGAAGGAAACAGGAAATTAGGTTTTCTCCTTTGAGGCAGACAAAGCAGAAGCGAATTTGTAAGATCATAGTTACATTAGGCACAAGATATCCTGAAACATGTCAAGAGCACTGCTCCTGCTTCATTTTTAGCATTTTCAATACCTTCAAGACGTATTTAAGAAGTATTTATTTTTTACAGTTAAAGGTCCTAACACAAGTGATTTATGTGTTGTAACTAGTATCTTTCAAGTATTTTAAGACACCATTTTAATATTTGAGGGCATTGAAAAAAAAACCTGTCACTGAATATAGTTTTTGACAAGTTTAGGAACTCAAAGTTGCTTTTTGGTGGCAATATCCCATACAAAATATATTGCCAAGTGTTTAAACCAGTGTTCTCTGACCTTACAGTAAATGCAATACTCTTTTAGCTTTGAGTAGCTTGTTTAAAATTTATCTATCATTTCAGTACTTCTTACAAGCTCTATGAACAGCCATAGATACAAACCAACTTTGAAACTTGTTTGTAACAAATCTCAAATTACAATTTTATAGACACCCCTACAAAAAAAAAATCCCATAGTTTAGCAGAAACTCATAGTACCAGAGAGGTGACAAGTGGAGAATTTTAGGTGTTTTGAAGATGTTTTGTTTACAAATGTCTTTGTAATGTGATTTGCAAAAAGGAGTCCCGAGGGCAGAGCGGGAGGAGGGCAGGAGGGGAGGAGAGACCCCCGGTAGGGATGGCTCTGAAGTCCAGGAGAGACTTCCACTGGGGAAGGTGTTTCCCTGCACCCCTGGGAAGACCCCAGGCTGGAGCAGGGAAAAATGTGAGGGAGGAATGGTGGAGAGAGGCTGCTATGGACAGCCTGTAGCCTCCAGTTTCCCATCACCTTGTGCTGCTCACTGTGGGAGAAGGAGATAGAGGAGTCAGAGATGAAGGAGTGATATCGAGCCCAGGAAGAAGGGAGTATGATGGCAGAAGGTGTTTTATTTTTGCTATTTGTTTCACACAATACAACTCTATTTTAACGGGCAATACATTAAATTAATTTTTCCTAAATTGTGTCTGTTTTATCAATAATGGTAACTGGTGAGTTTCCTGCCTTTATCTTAACATATGATTCTTTTTATCCTATTTCTTCCCCCGTCTGGTCGAGGAGGGGGACTGAGAGAGTGGTAGGGAGGGGTCTTGCGGACAGTCAAGTCACCCCACCACATCAACAAAGTTGACTGCAAGACAGCATGTTTTTGCACACTAAACAACATATTGCAGTCCATTCTCATATTCTTGGCTGCCAAAGTAATCACACGCAACTTAATTAAGTAAGTAACTTAAGTAATTTGAACTCTAACTTTTTTTCCCTCTGATCTTGAGAAAAGTTTTAGGATTTGTAATAATTCAAAGGTGATGTACAACATAGCTAATTCAGGTACCGTATAAGGCAATGGCTTAATGGCTATAAAAGACTGAAAACTTTCAAGTGTTCTCAGCATTAGCAAGCAATTTCCAGGACTATTTCTAGGGAATTTAACTACCCTAAGAGAAACTATTTTGATTTTAATGAATGATTTATTCAGGTAAAAACAGACAGCAACAACACAACCTGAGGACAGTGATGTCCATGCAAAGGGAATGGAAATCCTTTATCATCTGTGACACTATCAGGTTTAGAGAACCATCAGAGTTTTCCTTCCTTCTGGAAATAAAAATTAGAAGTAAAACTATTCAGCAAAACATAAATATCTAAAGATAGAGCAGAAGAAAAATGTGGAGTGAAAATTACCCTATATGATGCATAGACACATAGAGTAGTTGAAATGAATCGATAAAAGGTGTCCTAGTTAGAGCAGCCAGGACCAGTTCATCACTGTGTGCGTGTAACCCAAACTGTGTATTCTACACCCTCTATGCCATTTCCCAGGAACTGTTAACAATAGACCATTTGCAGCAGCTACCCAGAGCAGGACAAAAAGGTAACTTACCTACTTGTTTAATAATAAAAAGTTGAAGAGTCAGGACATTTTTTTGCCTTTTAATTAGTTTGGAATTTTTTAGAGATTTTTTTTTGTCCTAACTCAACACTGACTTTTATCAGATGCACCCTTCCAAAGGAATTTTAAAATTTTCCATCAGTGAATTGAGTTACTTGGTTAACTCAGTCTGTAGTTTGGCTTGAGTTTTAATCACAGTTTGTAAATACTCAGAGTTCCATAATGGATCAATCAATTTAAAACCGAAGAAGAAGAGGGGGAAATACATGTGTCTGTTCATTCAATTATAGCTCTTTCCACTTTATATATCCTGCCAGTACTTTGACTTCTACCATTTAAAAAAATTCCATGTGCCACAGTAAGGAAAAAAAAAATCAATGAATTATATAACTCAGATTAATAGCACTCATGTAAGAAACTGAGACACCGAACATGATGATGAAGGAAATGGATACTTTTTTTCTTAAAAAACAAAATAAACAAAATAAACAAAAAACAAATGAACAAAGAACCCCAAAACCAAACCAACCAACCAACCAACCAAACAAACAAAAAATAGCTGCAGAGTGGAGTGTTGGATAGCTTAGGATGTCAGTAGGAAGCAGAGTCTATTACAATTTTCAACATATTGCTACTTGACAAAATAGAATTGCCCTACGATTAGTACTAAAAGGAAGATTTCAAAAAAAGAACATAAATCAGCTATGTTGGCAGTTGAAAAGTTGGTACAGAAACATGACTAAGATCACTGCTAGTGACTTGGGAAACAAATGATAATTTTAGAGTATTTGTAAACACTTGGAATAATAAATGAAAAGAGGTTTTGAAAACTGCTGATGGGAATTTATCAAAATGAGTCCCTAAGTTATATAAACTATATCTATTCCTCTCGATTTGAAAACACTGCAAGGAAGGGATTTAGGAAAACACTATGTCTTCAAAAGAGGAAGCAAATGACAGCAGCAAGTATGGGACTGTGTCAGGCATTTTCAGGTTTTAGTATCTCACACGCATGGGAGATAATCTAGCACAGAACATATAGCTTATTGCTCATAAAAACATATCACGAACAGACACAAATTCAAAGATTCCAAATCTATAAACAGTTTCTAATTTTTTAATGGGTAGAAAGGAAAGTAATGATTCAAAAATGCATGTTTGATCTGCTGAGGCATACTCCAGCAGTCATATTTGGACCATTCTCTAGAGGAAGAAAGCTGGTACTTGCTTCTGATTTTGAACAAGTCAAGTCATCGTTTTCCCATTTTAATTAATCAATTGCATACATTTGATTTTCTGTCTTGAAAATTGCGTTAGGATTAATTACTACAAAGCACTAGAAGTATTTGCATTAGGATGAAAGAGAAAATTATGAAAGATTATATTATATATCAAAATGCCCATAGAATAGAATTTTAATCTTTTTGAGTTCCAAAAAATTTCAGAAGTTATAACTGAATGTCAACTACAAGTAGCAGACATTATAACTAAACAAATGCACTAATAGGTGTCAGAAACTAAGGTTTATATTAAGTTTCTGAATAGGACTAGATAGACTATTCCTATTTTACTTAATCTAAACAGTCTAAATGAAGACTTCTTACAACTCTAATCTTCATCTCCAGTCACTTCTTCTCCCCCTAAAAAGAGAATATTAAAGATATGACTTTGTTCACTTCCATGAACATTTAGAATTTTTCCAGGACAATAAAATTAAAAAATAATTGTGCCAAGATAAACAAATGTATTTATTTAGTTAATTAATATCACCTCGATAATTATAATTGAACAAGTCACATCCTTAGCATTTCTAATCTTTCCCTTTGAGCAGAAGAACACAAACGTGTAATTCACAGTGTATATTTCTTAAATATCTTTTGATTCTGCGCTTGAGAAGTAATAACTTTTCATCTTCAGACATCTGCTGAGACCTAATGTTGTGAAAGTCTCTGCTGAACTGTCTCCTTCTTTAAATCTTCAGATTTGTCTATTGCTAAAGGAGAAACATCACCTTCATCTCTCCAGCACAGGGAAGCCCTGCAACACACACAGTTTACTGTTTATTTGCTGGCTGCCATCTGTATATCTGGGGACGCAAGAAACAGGAGTCAGTCTTTGTGTAAAGAGTATTCAAATGCAGGATGCTAGCATACATTTAGCTCACATCGACGGCACTATGCTGAAACAATGAGAATCAAGCCCCTAATTCAGAACAGCTCCACCAAGATTTCAAGCTCAGAATAGTGTAGAATTTTTTTCTCCACACACACTATGTAATTTACTATGTAATTTACTCCTGACATTTAAGAATCATTTAAAGGACAGATTAATTTTTATTTTTCAGCTACACTAAAGGGCTAAAGCAGAACAAAACCCCCAGGGGGGAATGGTGGGCAACCTGCTAAGCCACTTAGACCACCACAAATCCATGGTGCTGGATGGATCCCCCCAAGAGTACTGAGGGAGCAGGCAAAAGTGCTCACTGAGCCACTTCCAGTAGTGTAACAGCAGTCAAATGAGGAGCTCCCAGTTGACTGGAGGTTAGTAAATGTGATGCCTACCTACAAGAAGGCCTAGAAGGAGGATTCAGGGAACTGAAGGCCTGTCAGTCTGATCTCGGTGTTGGGGAAGGTCATAGAGCAGATCATCTTGAATTAGATCATCTTGAACTACAATATCCCTCAAAAAAACATGAAATCCAGAGAAGGTGATTGGACTGTTATGGGAAAAAAGAGTGCTTACCCAAACTCTGAAAAATCTCCCTCAATTTGAAATAGAAGGCTCATGCTTATCACTCCTATATCACAGCCTTAATTCCTTAACAAGTTACTACCGATGCAGAACAGTAAAGCAGGATTTCTATTCTAATATCTAAGCCAAGAGAATGACTAGCTTCTATAACTGGTTTTCAAACACTTATTTGTATTGGTTAATAGGAGTACAAATTCTTCAATTGTTTTTAGGAGGTAAACAAATAAGAGCAGGTAAACAGAAAACCTAGTTAGTAGACTAACAGAGGAAGGCATCCAAACACATTCTGTCACACATGGTAATGGCATCCTTCAAGTATGCATACTGTTGCTTCTGCTGAAGAACAGATTCCACAAAAAAAAGGCTTAAAAAACCTGAAGTGTAACACAAAAGAGCATTATAAACACGCAAATATAAGAACTTTATCCCCAAACACCCTCTAACTCTGTAAAACTCAAAGGCCTTGATCATACAAGTCTCTTCTTGTAAAAACTCCAAACATAAAATCCTGCTTCTGTGCATAGTTAGAAAGAGAATTTTCAGGGCTTGAAATGTCTTTGTTTTGATAGAATTTCAGAAACCTCCGTGGACTGTAAGAGTCAAGAAAAGTTAAGCATATGACTATAATAAAAAACCTTTTTGTTTCAGAGAAGGACAAAGTGTATCAAACATACTTTTCTTCTGCATTTTCTGCATCTGCTTATGGTGATGCTTGCTCTGCAGACTGAACTCTTGTAGAGAGCACCTATATGCCCCACAAATGGGCTCACATAACTTATAACCTAAAAGTGGATCTATGCCGTGGTCCGAAAAGGGGGGGAAACCGTGGCATTGCACGAGTCTGGGACACAAAGGTGGGATGCAGGTAGAATGCTTTATTCGTGCGTGCACCCGGTCTTTTATCAGCTCGGGAGGGGAAAGGGCCAGAACATAGGGCGGAGCATGAGACAGACAAGCAGGGGGACAAACCAGGATAGGGACACGGGCAAAAGGGGGAGGAACATGGGAGGAACCGGGGAGAGAAGGAGCGAATAGGGGTTGTCTCTTGTCTGCAGGTTTTCCAGCCAATCGGCAGAGAAACAGAGGAGCAGGGAGGTGAACAGGCCAGGATATGCTCGGAAGATACAAATTCTGGGGGAACATACAATGTTTGTATACATAATAACTATAAAGTCTGCATCATAAAGTCCGTTCAATTGCTGTACATCTTTTTCCACTTCTGAGATTTTCCCCATTCTGATTCCTGGTCCTTCACAGATCTACACATACAAATCCAGCAGTTATTTATAAGGCCTGCAGTGAATGGCCTAATAGCTCAACATTACTATTTAGATCCAGAATCTAGCATCCTTGCCCTTCTATTTTTACTGGGTCAAAACAATGCAATTGTTCCTTTCAAACTCCACTACATACTTACGTAATCTGGTTTCTACTGTCTCTCCTATTTTAAGACTTAAAGGTCAGAGGTTTTAAAGTCTCTGAATTCTATTAATGAAAGTATTTAATTTCCAATCTCCTAAAACTCAGTAAATGACTTAACAGAGAATTTTAAAAACAGACAAGTAGCCAAAAAGACTGTGACAGACAGGCTTTCTTATGAAAGAGGACAACATGATCATTATAGTGAATTACTGTGATTGGAACAATCCTAAAGCGAATGTAAGTCTTCTGAGTCACTACAGCAAACTGTAGTTTCTGGCATGGAAGTGGCTTCTACACCTCAGCAGAGAGGTTGACCAGTAATGGAAAATAATTATTTTATATCCAATGCTGTCAGGACAGATTCTACATCTCATTTGCTCCTCTATCACTGTGCATTTAAAGGAGCTAAAGATGTTTTCCTCCAGCACAGGACACATGATTCACTTGTTAACCAAACCTCCTCTTCCACAGAATGCAGCAGAGAAGCTAAGATTCATATCCTCAGGAGAGAACCATACCCTTCTTGTCAAAGGTTGTATATACATCCAATATTGTCTGGTTCGTACCAACAATTATGTGACGTGTCAAGCTAGGAGTTACCAAAAGCTACTCCCTCTTTCAACTCCTCTTGAGAGTTTATTCTACCAGAAGTCAAAAAAGATCTTGATAACACCCTTGCAGGAAGTGAGTTCATCTCAGGGGTGAGACTCAAGGTTATGATCTATGTCAAAAGCACTACAACCAAGTCTATAGCTGCTTTTATTATTTTGAGAAGACATTCTTCCTGTTAAATGTCAGGCTCCTGTAAAAAGATCTCATTCCAAGATCTCCATATCTTGACAAAGAACCATGTGGCTCCAACACAGATAGGGTCCTGAGTATTATGAGAAATCATAGGGTTAACACTGAAATCTTTGGGAGTGCTCTAACCTTGCTCCACGAGAAGACTATTGTCCCCTCCTGTGGATAAATACTTTCAACTATTTAACTGTATTAGAGATAAATTGGTGAATGTTTCTTTTACAGACAACTGGCAGCTCATAGGCTGTATTATTTCCTAGTTCCAACTCTCATTCAAGTATTTAGCCTAAACCCCTCTTCAGCTGCAGGTGCCTCTTGGCAATGAGTACTTCACGCCTCAATACCAAGTTATAGCAGAAGTGCCAGAAATCTTCATATTGCCACTTCCCTTCCTACTTGATTCAGAAATCATTCACTGTAGAGCAAACAGCTGATGTTTACTAAATCCAGACCTGGTGGTCAACTTCAACACAATGCGCAGAGCCAACCCCAAATTTCTTTCAAAGTAATTATGCTTTTAATAATATTAGATAGTGTCAAAGTTGTGATTAGCACAAGAACAGAGGAAAAAATATTTAATATTGCCTCCTCTGCGTATTAAACATCTATTCAGATGCTGTTCTAAAATTTTAAGGTAGTGATGCCTGATTTGAGTTTTCATACAGAACAAATCAGCAAACAAACATGGTAGTTCAGGCATTTGGCCAGCCATAGCCACATATGAATACTTGATCTGTAGTTGTAATTTTGACATTTTCATGAATATAATTATATACTTACACATATCACTGAAAATCATTCCCATCACCTTAGATTAAAATGTTATCAGATCTCTTAAATTAGACTCACTGACATCTGGTCATTAAAGTAGTGTTCTGACAGAAACCCATCAGGGTCAAGTCATTTAACGGATTTCTGCTGTGTAGGGTCTACAGTAAGATAAAATCCCCTTAAAGAATCAAAAGGCATTATACCATTAGTGATGATGCATCTCAAATGAGATTTAAGTGCAAGTCTTAGAGATCTTTTTGTTGCTAATACCTCCACATCATCACTTTCAGGAGTTATAAAGCTCTGGTTCCCTGCACGAACTCATACTATTCCATTAATTTACATTTGTATAAGTTTTCCTCTGCTTTTCAATTACATGTAACATGCATTGCTTTTCTTAAAAGCCTGTATAATGTTGCAGTCAGCAATTGCTCCCCTGCATTGTCAAAGACAGCTGTCCTACGGAGGTAGATGAAATGGTATTTGCCTGTAACAGCATTAGGATCATTTGGAAGGCAAAGTACTAAAATGCCTTGCTATCCTCTTCTCATAATTTATGAGAGACACATTTTCACATTTACACTACTTCGAATCATATTCCCCACTCATTTACTTACCATTGTAAACCTAACTTGCATATTTAAAAGGGAAAAATGTGAGGAGCACAATACAGTATTCACTAAATTGAACACAGAAATGAATAATCACCATTTCTCGCTATTTTTCAGAATTTACTGCATTGGAAAACATTAAACAACTGTATCTGGAAATAGCATTTCCCTCCATATTTAGTAAAAATGTCTGTACTAATTTTCTGAGCTATTTAAACTTAATCTCTTCTATTCAGTCACACTTCATGGTGAAGGAAGAACTAATTTAGAAGAGGAAAAAGGAGCAGTGATTGTTTACAACAGTTCCCTTGAAGGCAGAGAAATGTATACAGTATCATCTGAGTAGGCTGACAGTCTTGTGGCTGAGGTAAATTAGTGGCATATGCTAGTTGAGTGACAGTACTCCATTTGCACTGGACTCAGATATTGTCATTAGTATTATCTGGCATTTCTGTCTGATATGGATATCATCTCATGAACTTCTGGGGACTAGCAGGAAAACTAGTCCAGTTGGAGGTTCTGTTCTTACATATTTAATGTGGGAAATGTTAAATTATCTGAGAAAAGTGGAGACAATTTACATACAGTGAATGAATGAGACTTCTTTGGGTTACTCTCTGACTTAACTGATCTTTGGAATACTTTGGCAATAAATTACCCTGTGGAGGTGAGCCTTTCTTCCTTAACTGTAAATACTTGTGGAATGACTAACTTGAGAGAAGTCTGGAGAAAGATTTTATTGTCTTTGTAGTGAACATTAGGGTTGGTTTCGGCTTTTCTATGTCTGCAATGTAGACAGTTACCATTCATCCCTCAAACTTATGAAGAGAAATTGCTGTTGCTAAAATCAGAAGGATCATATACCAGCACTATTTGTCCCACAGACTCCCAAGGGAACCTCTAGTGATCAGATCAGATGTGGACAACTAACATTTCACCTGGCAGCTCCCACCACAGGAATCAAATCATATTCACTTATTTATTTAAGGATTGCCTTCTCTTGTTTAATTCCAGTTTCTGATTGTGAGAGAACTGGATCCATTAAAGGAGTGCTTAACATTGACAAGTTTGTGTTTGGCTTGTGCATCATCCTACCAACAGTATTCCCAGAGCAACAGCAACTGTTCTTAACACTGTCCAAGACCAGACATATATATTCCCTTGATGGAGCTATGTGTCTTGATTTTCCCAAATACCTCAAGAACAAGATAATATTTTTGATAGGTAATCACCAGTGATCTGAAGGCAGAATTCATACTGATCTTGGTCTTGATAATGTATGGATACAGGCCAGTTTACACACCTTCTTTGTTGTTATATCCTTGCAGATGATAGAGCGAAAAATACAGGGGTCGGGCCTAAATATAACTTCATCCTCTTTCCCCAGAAAAGTTCTAATACATATAAAACAAGTTATATTGCAACTAGTTCACGTAGCTGTTTCTTTGAGTCTCAGGTTAAAATCCTGTATTAAGCCATCAGATGTTTTACAAAACAACATCCTTAAAATAAAATGTCACATTTGTTTCATTCTCAGCTATAAACAACCAAGAAAACTGTTTGTTAATCTGTGGCTGTAAAGTTCTGTACTTATACATAAGATTATAAGCTCTTTTGTGTCATTTTCTTGGTTGTAAGAAATAGGTAAACAGCAAAAACTCTGTCAGAAATATTTAATGCCCAAGTATGGGGAGAGGAACTCACTGGAATGTCCATGACAGATCACAGCCATGGCTTGTGCCTTTCTCATGACAAACATTTCTCAGACATTCACAGATCTTTACAGAATCTCAGAATATGCTGAGTTGGAAGGGACTCACAAGGATAATCAAGTCCAACTCCTGGTCCTGCACAGGACCAACCCCAGGAGTCACATCATGTGATTTGAGAGCATTCTCCAAATGTTTCTTGAACTCTGTCAGGCTTGATGGTGTGACCATTTTCCTGGGGAGCCTGTTCCAGTGCCCAACCACTCTCTGGGTGAAGAACATTTTTCTAATATCCAATCTAAACCTCCCCTGACACAACTTCAGGCCATTCTCTCTTGTCCTATCACTGGTCACCACAGAGAAGGGATCAGCACCTGCCCCTCCTCTTCCCCTCGCAAGGAAGTTGTAGACTGTGATGTCTCCCCTCAGTCTCCTCTTCTCCAGGATGAACAGACCAAGTGACCTCAGCCACTCCTCATAAGGCTTCCCCTCAAGGTCCTTCACCATCTTTGTTGCCCTCCTTTGGATGCCCTCTAATAACTTTATATCTTTCTTATATTGTGTTGCCCAAAACTTCATATGGTTGGTGATTGCTCAGTCCTCTAATTTGTCGAAGTCTCCCTGCAGGGACTTCCTGTCTTCAAAGGAGTCAACAGCTCCTCCCAGTTTTGTGCTGTCTGCAAACTTGCTTAATACCCCTTCCAGTCCCATGTCCAAGTCATTTACAAAGATGCCAAAGAGCACAGGGCCTAAGATGGAGCCCTGTGGAATACCACTAGTGACAGGTCACCAGTTTGATGTCACCCCAGTCATTGTTACCTTCTGTGCTCAACTCATGAGCCAATTGCTCATCCACCATATGATGTGTTTATCCAGCTGTGTGCTGGACATTTTGTCCAGAAGGATCCTGTGAGAGACAGTATTGAAAGCTTTACTGAAAACCAAAAATATTACATCAATTGGCTTCCCTTGATGAACTAGATGGGTTACTTTTTAATAGCATGAAATCAGGTTTGATAAGAAGCACTTTCCTCTCATGAAGCCGTGCTGTCTGTGACTAATGACTGTGTTGTCTTTCAGTCATTTTTCAATACCTCCCAGAATAATTTCCTCCATAACTTTACCAGACACTGAAGTGAAACTGAATAAGTGATACTGAAGTTTCTGGGATTTTCCTTCTTGCCCTTGAAAACCAGGGCAAAGTTGGTCAGCTTCCAGTCAGCTGGGACCTCTACAGATTCCCAAGACCATTCAAAAATCATCAAAATAGGTTTTGTGATGACATCAGCCAGTTCTTTGAGGATTCTTGGATGAATCCCATCAGGCCCTGTAGATTTGTAGGGATCTAGCTGGAGCAGTAGGTCCCACACAATTTCATGGTGACTGGAAGGTGATCATTCTCGCAGCCATGGTCCTCCAACTCAGGGCACAGAGAAACCCGTGGTCCGTAATTCTTGTTGAAGGTAGAGGCAAAGATTATGTTAAGCACCTCTGCCTTGTCTCTTTCCCTGTTTGTGAGGTAACCATCCTCATCCTGTAATGGGGTGATGTTATTTTTACACTGCCTATTGCCATTAGAGTATTCGAAAATCTCTTTTTATTGTCCCCCATATTTCTGCCTATCTTCAATGCCAGTTGAACTTTGGCTGCATGAATTTTCTCCCTACAGTGTTTCTTTTTTTTTTGAAGGGGACTTTTGGGTACAGGACTATTGCCTAGTTTTTGTGTTCTGTTACTGTCTTTGCTAACATACATATATCTTTTAATAAAGGGTTGTCATTTCTTCCTTTTTTTCCATAATTCCTTGATTGGAGCCTCTTAATTTTGGATTTACAATTGCTGAGGGAGAGGAGTTTGGTCTATCTCATAACTCATCCTCCTTAGCAAATATTCCAGTCTCTTCAAACTGAGACACCTTTTTTATTACTTTTCAATGCATATTTAAAGCATTACAGAAGGGCAGATGTAGTCTGTATACTTTGGGTGAGCTACACACACATACACACACATACCCTGCCCCAATATTCTTGGTTCATTTTCGAAGCACGTACCAGTCATCTAATGAGTTAGAACAGGGTAGACATAACCAAGCCCTTGCTTACCTGAATGATGCTTTCAAGTAGACTTTATCTCATGATATTCTGCGTGATCCTGAAAAAAAAAGAAAAAAAAGAGAGCTAAAGAACTAAGCACAGAGGAGCAGGGAACTCTATTATGTAACAGGTGTCTCTAAAATGCATATGTATTCAAATGTCACCATTTAGAAGATATCCCTCTAAAAGCATAAATGGTTCTATTCCAATCCAATTCTTGGTAAAGGCAATTCACTAAACAGGAAAACCTGAATGACTCATGTTTTTTAATCACTACCATGATTAAAATTGATTATAATTCTTTCTCCCAATCACTATCTTTCCTGAAAATAAAAAATGGTCTGAAATTGGCAACTTTGGAACTCCCTTTAGAGATAAGAAGTGCTACTGTTACTGTATTTGGAGGTAGCTGTTATTTAATTTAGAAGTTGAAGGTGGAGAAGATGACTACTTTTTGCTGTGAAATAAACTAAATTTATCTTACTTTCAGTATAGATAATCTGCTCTATAAAAATAACCTACCTGCTTTTTTGCTTGTAATTTTGCTTTACTTCTTAGATACTCTCATCCAAAAGTAACAAAAGACCTTGAATTCATGTATCTTATGTGAGGACTTGGTGAATGTCACCATTTCCTTTCAGTGTGCTCAAACTAGTGAAATACTAATGAGGCAGCAAGTTATACGTAGCAATATATATCAGACTGTATCAAATGAAGGTTAAAGAAATGATGAATAAAATATCTTTGAGCTTAATATCCCTATAGTGCCCCTTGAAGCAACCATTGCCAAATACATTTAAATCTGTGCATTATTAACCAGCTGCCTCTTGGGAGCCATGGAGTGTTCCCGTTCTGCACAGGCTGCCATTACATATCAGCTGCCTTATATGGCATTTGGTCTTTACATCTTGTAACTTTAAAATATAACTGGCCCTATATGAAAAGCTATTTCTGTAATTCCAAGACATTTGTATTCCAATGCAAAGTGTTAGTTCAATACAAAAAGGACATGTATACCATTATGCACCAGCTGTCTCATCTAGCTGTTTGCAATTGCAAATATAAAAAAGCTCTTTATTAGACATGCAAAAATGAAATTAGAATCTGGACAGTTTTATGCTGAAAAGAATCCTCCCTCTAACTGCAGAGAAGCCACGTATTTTAAGGATTTCTATCCAGAGCACTCACTGGAAAGGTCAATTTTAGAGGTTTCTCCTTGCTTTGAAGTATAAATGATCTCTCTTCTGGCAATTTTATTAGATATTTTGTGTGTGCCAGGGAAACAAAATGTACAGAGAGAGAATTAGTACACAAGGAGAAAAGAAAGATATAAGGCCAAGAAAAGCCTTATGGTATGGTATCCACCCCTCTCACCTAAAATTCCCCCACACACACAGAAGAAACAACAAACCACAAACCCAAAACATCTCCTTCCTTAGCTTGGAGGATGGTGGGCAATAAGGAATGATGATGAGTACAATAGGTGTATGGAAATCCAAAGTAGGTGGGAAAGGACTAAATATCATTGAATTATAAATTATGAAGACATGGTATTTTAACTGTTTGTACTATCTTAATGCCAAATTTTAGGTTTTAGTCCACCATATGGTGTCATATGATTTTAGCATCTGGTCATTCTTCATTGTATTACAGAAATTCATAATACAATCCATAGAACACAAATTAATAATTATTTGACTGGGGTGTGTGAAGCCCAAACAGATGTTGTAGATCAATTTAGAATGCAGAAATAAACATTAGTTTGCAAGAATGCTGAGGTTCTGGAGGTCTAAAAGAGTAGCAGATTTATAGATAAAAATATAAATATTTTGCTATTAGCTGCTGGGTCTTTTTGCCTTGGATGGTGACTGATGACATAAAGGATTTGATCACAAGGAGTGCAGTTACAATATCATTCACATACCGATAGCTATCATTTAGAAAGCGAAAGATACAAGATGATTTTTGACTCTTTTCATTACTAATATTATTATATGCTTAACGTACTAAGATCAGTATTTTTGTGGTACATATACATTGTTAGTACATCCCTGAACTCATTGATTTCTTGGATGAAGCAATATAGTTCAGCATAAAGCTTAAAGAGTCTGGTCAAAGACTAAGAAACTAATTTCCTTCAGGTGATGAAAAGAACACCCTCTAGTGAGCATTCAGGGGTTTCACTTGGTAAAACACAGGTAGTGCAAAAACAAGCAAAAAAAAGGTTTTATTGTAAGTAATTCAGTGCTTCAATAAATTTAAGCTTGGAAAGAAAGGAAGGTTAATATGCTCTGCAGCAGAAAGCCCTGTTATATCAAAATAGATTAAATTTTATAACAGAAGTTATGTGCTGTGTTGCCCCATATTGAGTTAAACAATTTAACATAGCATTATAGGCTTTTGTTTTTAAGAAATGCCGAAAAAAGTGTAACATGTTGGCTTGATTAACTGATCAAGAAACATTTATGACCATCTCAGCAATGGTGATTGTTCCCAGCAATTACCTGAAAAATATGAGAAAAGCACAGAAAGTGACCCAAAACAATCAAAAATGAAGACTACTACATTTTGTTAAGTCATATTTTTAATGTGTTATTTATGATTGCTTAACTATTATTACATACAAGGAGACAGATGTCCAGCATCAGCTAGGATTTTATATTCTATCTATTTGTACGTACACAAATTTGATATTATATGTATTTTTATATATGTATTTATATACTTTTCATTAGTTGACCAGGATGAACAAACAAGCAGATAAACAGTACTTTTACAGAAATACTTACTACAGGACATCCTTACTGGAACCATTATATGATGTACAAAAAATATATATTAGTTTAATATTAAAAAAATCAATATGTCCTAATAATCTTGGGATAGCTATTTCCAAATTTGGAAGCTATACTGTTCATATTGTACTACTTTTTTGAGAAAACTACTAATTAATTCCAGTAATATACACTTTCAAGATTTATGGCTCCTGGAGATTAATAATACTAGTTATACCTTTTGTTTATTACATTTCATCTTCAATTAGAAGTTTTAAAAAATTTACTCAAGGAGTCTGTTACTCATAGCTAAGCTGATCTCTCAGAAAACTTTTAAACCACAAAATGTTTGGTTTTACTAAAAAAAACTAAAGAGATTTTTAACATAAGAATTTAAACAACATAATCAAAAACTGTTATGCATTTCTCAAATAATTCCATCTTTCCATCATTCATTCTTTCAAAGCATTTCTCAGTTGTAATGCAAATATCAGCTTTATCCTCAGCTGCCCTGTGATATCAGCCCACATTGCAGGCAAGGTATAATCTCAAAGCATTTTTTTCATGATTTCTCCAATGTAGTTTTCTCATTTTAGAGGATTTCCTTCTTATGCACTGACTCATTATCTACTCTATCATCTTTTCTCTGATGACAATAGAAATTTTGGCAAAAATTCCGCTGTTGAAATATTTAACCTAATGTATTGGATGATGACTAATGCTGTCAGAGAGCCCTTTAACCTCTCTTATTCAAATATATCTTCTGTTCTATGCATCTCTGTATCTCTTTTATGTGTATCTGTACCACAGCTGCAAGTTCTCTTCTGCTGCTTGTTTAGCACAAAAGACACAGCACAGTAGCCTTATGGTCATGAATGGTCTTTCTTGAGACTCTGACTCTGCACATACATAAAAATACTTCCATTCCTGTGTTGCAAGAGAGCAAGCATTTCCTATATTTTCTCTTCCTCTCTTCAACCACCTGCCACCTTCCTCTCTCAAAATTTGCAATACATCCCACCTTCTTCCTTCCTAACTGCTTATCACATCTTTAATATTATATTTGATTGAGAAACATAAACCTGAAAACTTGAGTAGAGACAGGCAGATAGAGAGCAATTGGGGAAGCTGTCAACTGGGAAAATCCTTTGGTCCTGTGGACTTTAGAACAATAAAATAATCAAGCTGATGAGATGAGATTTATCAGGTTTATGGATCTTTATTTACTGAGGTTAATAAGAATACTAAGTTCCCTCAAACATGATGAACAGTTCCTCCTGAAATACTTCAACACCACCACCGGAAAATGGCATTATTCCTTGTTAGCTTTGATGCCAACAGAAATCCCTGTAAGAACTGTTAGTTTTTATGTTGGCTATCAGGCTACATCGAGATTATTAGACACCAGTAAGAATTTTATCCTTTCTGTTAGGATTCCTTAAAATCAGTCATATAAAGTTGATAACTAGAAAATGGTTTGTTTCAGCAGAAATCAAAAGACAAATATTAACATTTTCATTTCTGTAATTAAGGAAGCACTGCTAAAAAGACAAACCTTTCTAAAACCAAGACTGTCAGAGAAATTATTTGCAAATGGGCTTAACAATGAAGCCGTCTTTGAGAAGCCTTTTCATCACATTCACATAATTTTTTATATACATCCCGTAACACATTTAAAGTAACTTAGTCTACTGACTAAAACATCTCTGTCAATTCCACATTTACTGTATCGTTAAGATGAAAATTACCTGAAAAATATTTGTATACTTTGTTTTTATTGAAAAAGCCCATCACAAATGTCTTATCAGCTCTAATCACCTTCCTACCATAGATGCGAAGGTATCACTGAATTCTCTGATTTCAGTCAATTAACAGAAACTAATTGCCTTCTTTAACACAAACTAATTTGCACTAAAGGTAAATTTTTCAGATCTTGCTAAACCTAAATTATTCATAGTCAGTACTAAACTACATGCTCGAGTTATTACAAAAGGTTTGGGGTCATTCACTCTGAATGGACCAACATTCTCCTCCAAACATGAGGAGAATTACAGGTTCAAAAAAAATACTCTGTAGAAACATTTTCCTATGCTGGGGTACTTTGTTCCTGAATAAAATAGAGGACATGACAGACAAAATCAGGAGGGTATGAGAGTCTTTCATTCTTGATATTTGACACTGGTGGATATCTACCACCTACAAAGAACCAGCGACAGCATGAAATTATTTGTCAGATTTTTATTTTTCAGGTCACTTGTGAAATCTCAGTTTCCAAAATTTAATATGAAAATTATCAGGAACTTTGGATGGAAGCTGTATACTCCAGGATTCTGATCCATTCCTCTTACCGATTTTAAAAATCTGGGTTATTACACAGACAAATCTGAGTAAGGCTTCAATAGTTGTCATCAAATACATCAGGAAATATTATCATTACACAAGGGCTTACTAACAAAACAGCTGGATGTATAAAAGGGACAAGAAATCTGGTCTATTTTATAAGGCCCTTTGCTGACGCAAGGCCATTGGCCTGCATTTTTTGAGAATTTCTTATACATAAAGGAATAAACACAAATTCCATTGAGTCTATGTAGGCTCATAATAATGTAGCAAAAACCCCAGCCATGCTACAGACCACTGCAGACACTATGGTTTTGATAACACAAAACAGATCTAAATCCAAGCTGGCTAAACAGCAACTCCAAGTACACCATGTGGGAATTTTGGCTTGTGCAAATGCACAATGTTGTGTGCCTTGGCTGCTTGCATTCAGACCCATCTGTGAAGCAGGCAGAAAGCTTTATTGCAACTCGGCATGCCAGTGTCACAGGAGCTCCAGTGCCAGGATAAGGGAACTTTAGATAGGCAATTTGCATGGCTAGCCTAAGTGTTGTCTATTCTGCATAAAGCAACTCTTTTGTATTTGCTAGTCTAGATAAAGCAATGACTAGATTTTTGATGTGCATTACAATAGATGATATGCATATGAATTGGAATGGGATTGTGTGGACTGGAGTGGCATGGGCTGAATGGTACAGAGATGTCTTCCAATATACAGAGTCTATATATGGTATGTTTGAGCACACACCTGCAAAGCATGCATATTTGTATGGTCAAGGAACATTTTTAAACTTTAAGGTCACTTTGGCAATTAAGAAAATCTTCATTCTAATTATCATACAGAATATTAATATATATGCCAGAAGTTACAAAAAATTGTGTAGCCTGTGTGTATTTTGTTAGTCAGTAAGAAAATTCTTGATGCAAGTGATTACATCGGATCTTAGGATATGGTTATCTGAAAATATAACCATTAACATTATATAAAACATAAATCATATATGCTATCATATGATATGAAAACTCTTTCAAGTGCTCTCAGAATTTCTGCCTTCCTGAAAAAGGTATACTTTTGCGCTATGGTTGGTAGAATGCAATACATTATATACAAATATTACTATTCATGTGGTTTTAAATATGTCTGTGATAAATCACAAATTATGCTACATTTATATTGGATTTTAATTATTCTATACCTTTATGCATGTACTATTTGAAGAACATGGTGTGCTTGTTTTGGCTGGTATAGAGTTAATTTTCTTTATAGTAGCCCAAATCGAGTTCTAGGTCAGTGGTTTTAATAACAAATCTCAGAGATAAAACATCACTTATCACTACAGAGCATAGCAAACTGGAAAAGACAACGCCAATCTTTAACTCTTATAACAAAAAAAAAAGAGCATGGTGCAGATCAGGTAAACTAATGTTGAGAACGAATGAATCAATATTGTGACCTGCAACTCTTAACAGATATAAATACCTTCCAGAACATTCTGGTCAATATGTTATCGCAAATCCTTCAAGCCCTGCATTGGGCACCAAAAAGGACTGTCGTGGTTTAACTCCAGCTGACAACGGAGCACCATGCAGCTGCTTGCTCACTCCTTTCTAGTGGGATGAGGGAGGGAATCAGAAGAGTAAAAGTGAGAAGACTCATTGGTTGAGATAAAGACAATTTAATAAGGACAGTAAAAAACCGAGCACACAAGCAAAGCAAACTGCCAACTCACACTTCCAGCAGTTGTGTATATCTGATTTTTCAAAGGAGTGAACAAAACGAGTGGTGATTGATCCTTCAGAGGAGACTACCCTGGGACCCAATCACCTCACCTCTAGGCCCCCCAGCTCCTGGGTGGGGAAATTTCAAACCAAGACACTCCTGATAAATGACTATATTGTGACTTTATTTGAAATTTTACTTTAGTAACATAAGAAAGGAGTGACTAAACAGCTATCATAACTACCGAATAATTTTGTTAGCTGCTAGAAGTCACACAGAATGAAAATCAGAGTTGTATCAACCAGTAAGCCTATTGGAATTGTCTAATTGTATAGCTAATATACCTATTGGCAATCTTACTAACCCCAGCCAGAGGAGCAGTTCTACCGCAGTTCTCTGCTTGCAGAGTGGATATCAGTTTCTTTACACTGTCCCAGGGGGTTATCTGATTGCTGATACACGGGACATGAGCCATATTTTTCCATATTTTTGCCTGTGGTATTGTGGGAAAGCTGTATTCCATATCAGGAAGGTAACAAGCAGCTTGGTAGTGGAAACAGAATCATCCTTAAAAAACACGTTCATTTGTCAGGAGCATTGTTGAAGGCTTGAGTTAGAGGCAAGAGCACTGCTAGGCACATCCTCAAAATGAAGCTTAGTCAGAGGCTGTGGTTCAGAGAAAGAACAGCAGCAACCTGCCAGGAGAATATAAGCTGCCTAATCAGCTAACATTTATTCTACAATTTAGTTGTACAGTCTAGGCAAGAAGAAATGAAGCAAAAAAGTCAGCTGAGAGAACCCTAGTTTGTTGGCTAGAGGGATTAAAAGAGGTAAGGGAATTAGGGAAAGCTGCTTCTTGAACCATGAAAGGTTATGATGTAACAATTAAAAAAACAAACAAACAAACAAAAAGTTTACTTTATTTCCACTGTTCACTAAAAAATCTGCAGGTGAGCTTTAGCTTTTTAAGTTATAACCTGGTTGATCCTGCTCTAGTAAAACTTCTCTTTTCACATTTATTTTTGGTGTTTGCTTCTTAGCATTTCTAACTAAATAAACCAAATGGAATAACATTTAATATGCATAGAATAAGGTCTTGATCTGGAAACTATGACAAATTTTATGCATTAAGCAGCAATATATTTATGCTCTAGGTATATGGTCTTACTCAATAAACGTGTCAGTAAATGTTGGTTAAATGGTACCAGTAAAGTAATATCTGTTTTATTTATGCTTTCTTGGTAAGCTGTGTTTATTTAATGCCTAATATGTTTACGTGGCCTATCCATTAGCAGGTGTTGCAGATGACTTCACTGCTTGCTCTTCCAAATGGTAATGCACAAAGTTATAACTCTTTTCTGACATGTTCACATAAGGATATATAAGCTAGATAAAATATGTGATGGGCCAGTTATTCACAGGTGAGACTAGTTGCAACCCTAGACCTAGCAATTTCTAATTTTCTGTAGATTTGTGTCACATAGTTACTGACTTTAGTGTCTCAGAAAAGGCCTCAGCTACAAATGAAGATTTCCCCCAGGTTACGTCTTTGTAAAAGAGCACGCTGTTTATTTTTGTGGATTCTTTCTTATCTGTTAACACTATGTCCTCAAGTTGCAACCTTTTCTTTACTCAGCTGTCCAGTTTAACAAAATGTTAGAGAGTTATTTCCAACATCTTGGCACTCTTGAATAAAACTGAGTTTCTCCAGTGAGTTTAAAAGGTAGGGAAAGAACTTCCCAAACATACTTAAAAATGTACAGAGATCACACTGTCCTTTAGAGAAAAAAACCCTATGTGCACACAAATACACAGATTCTGAATTAAAGCCACCCTCCATATCCCACAATGCTTAAAATGCTTGCAGTAACATTTGGATTGATTCAATGATAGGCAACATTTAAAAGTTTTAAACTGCTTGCAGGAAAAAACTTTCATCTTAATTTATAAAAATAAAATACTATAGAATGAATATATTTATTGTAAAAGAATGAACTGATAAATTGCTTTCATGGTTATTTAAATGCTGAAGTGAAATTTAGCATTCAATAAGCTTGAAAAACCTACCTTGCATGTTTCCTGTCAACCTAACACCTCTCAGTGTCACAACCTGATAAAACATTGTATTACTATTTTTGATATCCCACATGAGTGTCTTAGACTAAGCCTTGCATGTGAGAAGCTCTTCAGACTGTAACAGAGGCAAGAGCCTGATCCTTGCAAGGCAAGGAGAGAGCAGCAGCAATTGGTGATCATGGTCAGCAGGTGAAGGAGGAAGACTGCCCAGACAGAGTAGGCTGTAACTTCTGGCAACAGGAGAAAAGCTCCTGCTCCGTCTGCAACTTGAGCATACACATAGTGCTCTGGGCATTGGTTAAGGATGAACTAGATCCACTGGGGGCTCCATCAGAGCAAGCTGAGCCCACACAGAGTTAAAAAGGCATGTGGTAGTTATACAAGACTCCTTCCCAGGGGGAGAAAGAGGCTATTTGTTAACCTGACCTGATGTTTCAGGGGGTTTCTTGCTTACCAGTGGCTCACATACAAGATGTTGCATAAGTCAAGGTTAGCTGGCCCTTGGACTAATACCCTCCACTCCTTTCTCATGAGAACACCCAGAGTGCTATCAAGGGCAACACAAAATGCACCAGGAACTTTTCAGAACTCCAGGGACATGGTGAAAGAAAGATAAGGCAGGCTGGTGATGTCTCTGTCCTTCCAGTAAGGGGGAAAGGGTCCAGCAGAAAGTCACTCCTTCAGTTGGTCAACAGGCCTGACGTTGCAAGCGATGTTTTGGCTTCTATGATCACATTGATTGCTCTGTGAGCAATAAGCACTGCTTGTAGGGATGGGGCATCTGGAAGTGAGACAGGAGTGCCTTTGAAAACAAACTTGCTAATGTATTGAGAAGTACTTTAAACTATGTATGTAGGGTAGCATTTTTCTAATCTGAAGAGAAGGGTACAGGGGGCAAAACAATTGTATCTCAGCAGCAGCATTACAGGAGGTGTTCTTATACCTGGGGATTCATGGAGTATGACTTTGGACCCTTGTGAAATACCTGTATAAAAATGGATTTAGTATAGAGAAGAAGCAGGAGGAATAAGAAGTCTAAGCAAAGTTGCAGAGCTATAACATCACTGGGATTATGGAGACACAGTGGGGTAGCTCTTTAGAGTGGAGTGCTGCAGTGGATGGATAGAGATGGGAAGGCAAGGAGAAGGTTATACTTCACATCAAGGAGTGGCTGAAATGTAAAAAAACTTGGCCTTGAAACCAGAGAGAAAGCAGTAGAGAAGTAGTGAGTAGGAGTTAAGGATCAAAAGACAGCGTAGCACAGGTAATGTAAGAGGTGTCTGCTAGAGATAATTATATTTTTACAAGAGCTCCAGGAGTGCTGTCAGGAGACGACAGAAGTACTTAGCCTTTGGTAATTTAAGACATGAATATTTTGATAGTCTTTTTCCCAGACCAGATTTTACAGCACTTTTTCCACATATTTTATTTCCAATTTTTATGTGTTGTAGATTCAAGCCTGCAATGCCTTAAATAACTGCTACAATCCACAGAACCCTTCTACATGCATACAACCTGAAGTAAATGCTGATCAGGAAGAGAAGATGGATACAACCTGCTTTAGACAGCTGGAGAAAACCTTAGAGTCACAGGCCCTGGTATTCATGGGAGGCTTAAATCTCTCTAATGTCTGCTTATAAGGGAACTAGAGATGGTTCAAGCAATCTGGAAGAACTCCAGAATGTTTTGAAGACAATTTTTGACACAGGTGATTTATCTACTGACTAGAGAAGGTGCTCTCTTGAACCTGCTGCTCACAAACGTGGAAGAAACACTGAATGAAGTCAAGGACATGCTTGGCTGCCACAACCATGGGACTAGAATTTAAGATCCTGAGAGACAAACAGCAGAATTACAACCCTGGACTTCAGAAGAAAAGTTATTAGTCTATTCAGGAGTCTATTTTATACAATCCTAAGAGAATTTGTTCTGGAGAGGAAGAGGTTAGGACACCTTTTGGATTTTTAGGGAGAACATCCTGAAACAACAAGGATTAATTTTACATAACTGTACAATTCCAATTCTGAAAATTCAATCAGATAATTTGTTTTACCTAGAAATATGAACAGGAAAAATTTCTCTAATCTATCATACCTACTAAATCTTTTCCATGACTTCTTAAGAAAGCATAAAACTTCTATTCCTTTATCACACTTTAAAGTCTTTTGCTAGTGATACTAAGGAAATTTATTCTTCCTTTCATTGTTATACCCATCGTGTAGTATAATGTCTGTCCTACTTTATGTTTACACTTGAGATCACGCCAAACCATCTTTGAATATGTAAATTCAACAGTACAAATGGAAGTATGCATGAAGCTACTATGATAATCACTAAAATAGTATTTTTTTAGAAGAAAACAGGGTAAACAGCCACAGATACATGCTAAGCTTAGCAATTATTTGACTTTTGGAAAAAAAATTGATTTGGTTTAAATTATTTATGACCTGATTTTTATGTTAACAAGCCCTCCTTCTTACTTCTTTTTGGGTTTTGTTTGTTCGTTTGTTCATTTGTTTGTTTAATGCTGCAAGTGTGAGATGGCTTTGGTTTTTTAGATTCTAACAAGTTTTAGTGTGAGAAAGGTATATTCTTACAGTGTACAACAATTCCAGTTGTAATATCGACCCTCAAAGTTGCTGCTTCCAATTATTTTGAAGATAAGAGCATTTATTTCTGTAACCCCATTCCTACAGTATAAATATCTTAACAGATTAAAGAGGATACTTGATCTCCTGAAAGATTTTACTACAGGATAGAACAAGATGCTTTTACATCTGACTATTTGGGAAATGGATGTACACAAAAGACTTTAATACATCTCTACAGCTGAGAAACACTAATCTCAAGTAGTCATCATCTTTTTCATTTTCCCTTCTATAAAAAGACCATTAGTAAACCCAGAGATATTATTACTACTGTTATTGCTTCCCCACCACCACCACTTTTACAGTCTAAGAAAGCAGACATAACAGCCAAGACAGAACACAGCACCAGATAGCTGATATTTTACTTAGTTACCACAAAGCTAGGTAAGCTACCTTCTTATGACCCAGTTAGAAGTTTGAATATATACTCATAATAAGGAGTGGGATATCATCTAGTGTATTTTCTTCTTGTAAAATCTTTTACTCAGTGAGTATCAATTGATTATCTTCCACCACTTTCATCAGTAAACTGTAAAATTATGTGTTTTAAGAGTAAACCAGTTCAAATTCTGAGGTTCTGCACAAGTTATTTAATAATACATTGAAGCTCTGTAAGTCTTTGCTAACCCAGTCAACCTCACATGCAGGATCCCTTATTCAATGTGAAATCAGGCCTAATGCTTAAAATCTGATCCATGTACACCGATGCATCTATTACATACAAAATTAGCATTTTGGAAAATACAACAAATTTCCTCTGTATTAAAACTGGAATTATGCAAATCCATAACCCAGATAAGAAAAAAAATCCATGCCTATGAAACTTTGTAATCCCCAAAATTGTGCCACATTTTCTAAGGTTCATAAAAATATAAGAACACTTGAGCTAGCACATGAATGTAAAAGAATAGATTTACAAAAAAAAAAAACCCAAAACAACAAAACAAAAATATTCCCTGAAACTGCGTCATATTTTTGTTTATTATTTTAAAACTTTAATGAGAATTCTGAGTTTATGGTAATTTTTCATGATAAATATATCTCTTGTTAATCTTCCTGCCACTCTGCCATGAATTAATCCTGACTGGATGCCAGGTCCCACCAAAGTTGCTCTGTCACTCCCCTCCTCAGCTGGACAGGGGAGAAAAAAATATAATGAAAGGTTCTTGGGTTGAGATAAGGTCAGGGAGACACCACTCAGGAATTACCATCACGGGCAAAACAGACTCAACTTGGGGAATTTAGTTTAATTTATTATCAACCAAATCAGAGTAGGGTAATGAGGAATAAAAACAAAATCTTAAAACTCCTTCCCCCCTTGACTTCTTCAATTTTGCTTGTGAATTCACTACCTCCTCCCCGCTCAGGGAATGGGGAATGTGTATTGTGGTCTGTTCCTCATGTGGTCTCTTGCCTCTATTTCCTCTGGGGGGGTATTATTCCTTGTACTCTTCCTCTGCTCCAGTTTGGGGTCCCTCCCGTGGGAGATAGTTCTCTACAAACTTCTCCAACCTGGATCCTTCCCTCAGTCTGCAGTTTGTCATGAACCGTTCCAGTGTAGGTCCCTTCCACAAGGTGCAGTCCTTCAGGAATAGGCTCCTCCAGAGTGTATCCACCATGGGGTCACAAGTCCTGCCTGCAAACCTACTCCAGCATGGGCTTCTCTCTCCATGGGGGCACAGGTCCTGCCAGGAGCCAGCACAGGCTTCCCACAGGGTCACAGCCTCCTTTAGGCATCCCCTTGCTCTAGTTGGACCTCCGTGGGCTGCAGTGGCATAACCTGCCTCACCATGGTCTTCACCAAGGGCTGCAGGGAAATTTCTGCTCCAGTGCCTAGAGCACCTCCACTCCTCCTTCACTGACCCCAATGCCTGCAGAGTTACTTTTCTCACATATTCACACTCCTCTCTCTGGTTGCTGTTGTGCAGGTTTTTCTCCCTTCTTAGATATGTTATCGCAGAGGTGCTACCACTGTCGCTGATGGGCTTGGCTTTGGCCAGTGATAGATCCTTCTTGGAGCCACCTCTCATTGGCTCTATCAGACATAGACAAAGCCTCTGGCTCCAAAGTACATATATATGTATATACATATATATGTATCTTTGCAACATATGTATATGTCCTAGGAATCTGCCTCAATGACTACTTTCTATGTTATTTTAAAGTCTGGACAAGGAAAAGGTCAGGAAAAGGCTTCATGGTAGAGGTAATGATTTATATTAAACTAGAAAATATAACTGGAAAAATCAGACAAGCTTTCAGGAATTCTAATTTTTCCTCAGTTCTAAAATAGATTCAGATTTTGAGCCTAGATACCAACAGTGAATCACAGGTTAGCAGAGATTTAGAGGAACATGTATTCTTTAGGTCAGCATCTCTGAAACATAAGGTATTTCATATACCAGTGAGTGTTGGGAAAAGGACTGGAAGAAAATGGAAGAGATAGAGAAGAAGATGGAAAGATAAAAAGTTATCTCGTAGGGGAAAGAGAGAGTTCATAAACTGTGGAATACGAAGAGATTAATGAGTTTGGTATTTGATGAGGACTATGGTAATGGGTTACAAAACCATTATCTTTACTGAAGTCATGGGGTTTGTTATCCAGTAGGGCTATGAATTTTAATTCCAAAGTTTGTTTGGTTCTCTCAAGAAGCAGGGCCAGGATATCAGAGATTGAACTGTTGTCTGAGAAATTTCTTGCTCTGGAATTTGAGTGGGTTTTATTCTTCACTGATTATATATCCAGATACATTCCTGTAGTTTCACCCATATAGTTTTACCCATATAGTCTTAGTTTTACCCATATAGTTATTCTGAGATTACTTGGATCACAAAATGAAGCATATTGGATTCCTAGAAGTACAGAAATGTGACAGTTCTGTTGTAAATGGTAAACCGTCATCTTGCCACAGTGCTAAATTTATGTATCTCATGTAGGAATGCCCTAGGTTGTTTCATTATTCTTAGGACTGGAAGGGTTGAATTCTCATGGCAAGTGGGGTTTGGACACTGTTTGAAAGCAGTGATACAAGTTATGCAGAGGGGATTTTAGGAGGCTCAATCATTATTTTAACACAGACAACTTTTAATTAAATATATTATGCAAATTTCTCTACAGTTACATAATTTCATTCTACTTGGGATGACAGCAACCAATCCAACTAACAATGCATGAAAAGTAGGGAAGGGTTCATTTTGGAAAATTATGAGGCTACCTTTAGTGTCAATTATGTAGTTTTTAATCATCTGAGAACTTATCAAAATCAGGTGAATGACAAGGTTATTCTTGGTATGAAAAGCCTGGAGTATTTGTAATGGCAGGCACATAAATATACAGATCTCAGTGGCTCAATAAAATTACTAAAACAGGGATTCAGCCATTGATTATCATTAGCAATAGATCATTCAATTCATAATTTTTTACTAAACCCAATATGCAACTTGCCATTTTTTCTAAAGTAATCTCTGTAAAGGAATTGTAGTTGAATGAAGAAAAAACACCAACCCAACCACCAAACAACACCAAATAAAAAAACCTCCACTCATACTAAAAAAAAGCCCTATGACAGTATTTTGTTAAAATAGACCTTTTCTGCTAGAATATAAATAAAAGAGTCATCTATCAGAAATCAAAGCTAATTTTTACTGGAAAATACACTGCTTCATGAACGGTATAAAAAAATTAAAGACACTTTTAAAATGTTCTTCATAAACCTTTAAAAAAGGCTATTTCACATTTGTGATTTTTAGACAAAATTGAAAAGTTTATTAATGACTAGTTCAATAATGCTATCTCTTGTCAATATTGCTGAAGTTTTCTATTGGACATTTTGTTACCGTTTGCTGAAAAGTAAATTTTGACCTTTAGGGATGAATTTTCACCTGTCTCAAATAGACTTATTATAAAAACTAAACACTTAAATATTATATGAGAAGAAAGCAGAGAAAATACATAAGTGGGTGAATGCATGTGTAAAATAAAACTGTGAAAACCTTTTTTGGCCACAGCTATAAAATTCTGCTTTGCAACAGAGATTTGGCATTTGGGGCATTTCTCAAACAGAGTCTATTTGAGGAATGTGTCTTACCATCCCTGTGAAAATCCATGTGAATTCAATCAGCATATAAACCCTTTATGCTCAGCAGATTCTTTTCAGAGTTTAACAAAGAAAACTGCTGAAGCACATGGGACTTTTACAGACTGACCAATCCCACGTCAGCCCAAAGCTAGGACAGCCTTGAAGTTTCCTGTAACGATTGTTCTTGGTCTGTGAAGACTAAAGTAAAACATAGAAATATTCTAAGTAATTTTTTTGCCTGCAATCAGGAAGCAATGCAAGACTGCCAAAAGATAAACTGTAATTAGGACACAGAGGGAATGACACATATATCTGAACCGAATAGAATAGAATGCTATTGTAGATGCTATGAAGTGGTGCTGTTCATCTGCTCTTGATCTTCAGCTATCATTTCAGAAGGGCATATCTCCTGTAGATCCTGTATTGTATCTGCCAGTCTCATGCAGATATGTCAGATACTGCAGAATTTCCAGAAGTGTATGTTTTGACACCTGAAACTCTGCAGGAATCTGATAAAAACAGAAACTGGAAGAATGGGGAAAAATATATATAAATGTGAGGAAATAATAAATTTTTGAAAGTGTAACATGTTATTTCAGAGTGTACTAGGAACAGTGAAGGAGTAGGACTGCTCTGAAAAACACTGGGAAATTAGAGGGCTGAACTGGGAGACAGGGCAAAGGACAGAAGGTTGCCAGTACAGAATGAAAAAAAAAAAGGGAAATAAAATGCTGGGAAGAAGAGGATCTATATTGTATTTAGAAACCCACAGGAAAAAAAAAAAGGAAAGAATGAGAACCAACAACATAGTGAGCTGGGTATGAAACAAAGGGAAACTAAGGAGCCTGAGGTTATTAAGATGGATAAGATACAAGGAGTCAAAGGACTCAACTGGAAGGCAAATTTGGGAATCAGGAAGCAATATGTAGAAGAGTTTCAAGGTGGAATTTAAAAATAGTGCAGAAGAGACTGACGATGCAAATTATGTGTTACAAATCGTGAGTTGAAGAGAGAGAAATTTAAGACAATACAAAGCGTCATCCTTTGAGGAGCAATGCAGAAGGGCCTGAGGTACACAGTCATACCTCCCTTTGCAACCTCTAGTGGAACACAGGTGTTCAGAGCCTTAACAGTTTTCTACTTTACAATATTATATGCAAAATACATTCTTACAGAATATAACCCCCGATCTTCTAATAGAAGTACCTGAAGAGGAGAATGATTTACTACTACTCTGTATTTCTCCGTTAGCTAATGTAGAAGACCTCAAGATTACAGCTCTGTTGATAAACCATAAGACTGATTCAGATAGGCCAATGACCCAAGTAAGGCCAGTCTTTCTTCAGCAGTGCTCAGAAGAAGATACCTAGAGAGAAGCATAAAAACAGGGTAAAAAGGCATCACATCCTTCCTGGAATAATTTTCCCAGCTTCCAGTTTTCAGTTCAATGACTTCCTGATATGAAAATAATGTATTTACATTTAACAGCCTTCTGGATTCCATGAACTGGTCCAACCATCCTTGAATTTATGTAAGGCAGTACCACTCAAAAAATTGTTAAATCTGGAAGTTCCACAACTGAGTTAAATGCTATTTTTTATAGAAAGGGAGTCTTCCATATACCTCTTGTGCTCAAAAATGGCAGGCATACTAAAATTAACCTATTAGCACAAAAAAGTGTTGTCCACAAACTGAATTTCAAAATAAAACAAAACTGTACCAACAGGATGTCTTAGGTAATTTTGGACATGATAATCATTAATACTTCTGCATTCATTAATTTCCAGTTTTGAATTCCAAATAATTTAAGAATTTATGATGGTTTTTTAAATTTTGATATTCTACTCAGTCCTGAAGATATTTCAGAACTTTTTTACTGCATCTGTAAGATAAGAATGAACAAAATTTGGTAATTTCTTACCATAAATTTTGTTTCAGTCATTTTTAACTTAACTTACTTCAACTTAACAAGAAATATAGCTGCTCTTACAAGGAATATTTCTGAAAATTGAGGTCAGTATGAAGAGAAGTACAGTTCAGGAAGAGTCAATATTGTATTAGACACTAACCCTTTTCTCAGAGGTGTTGAAAAGTAAGTCTCATGTTTACCATCACAATAATTTAATATTGATATCAAATCACAATCACTCTTTAGAGAAAGAAGATATTGAATTATGAATTCTTCAGGCAAATCAGAAATGCCACCTTTTTGTGCTTGAGTCAGTAAGTCCACAGTTTGATAGACAGTACCTCAGGGAAGAACATATGTAGTCACATGGTACCTAAAGACCTATGTAAGTTATAAATAATATGAAATTATCAATAAGTTTTCCCATGCCAGAGCCCATAAAAATCATCTGTCTCAACAACGCCTATCCTACTCTTTTTGATTTTTAAATTATGGAGGATCATTAAGATTCTATATGCTATTTTAACACAACTTAACTAACACTTTTGCTGTAAATTTTTGTCCATTTCTATACACTGATTTACAGATTAATCAATTAATATTTTTAAGCTGGAACCTAAATGACATTCTAAAAAGCAGAGATCATAGGTAAATGAAATTAACAGTAAAGAATGCAGAAGAATGTTTTTAATAGATTGTTTGTCAAGTTATTTCTAATAAAAATAAACAAATGAAGTAAAATATTTCCGTATAACCCAAACCAAATATGCATGACAGAAGACTAATGTACAGTGGTAATTATCTCATTATTTCAGGACCCAACAGCTAAGCATAATGAGATGAAACCAAATATGTAAAAAATTTCACTTGATGTTATTTAAAAAATTGCTACTTTTAAGGTTTAACTTCTTCCAAGGTGATTTCTTTAGATTAGGTGACATCCACAGCTCTTCCATAGGCAATAGTCATGACACAGTAAAGACACAAATCTAGTCTTTTAGACATAAGAGAGACTGAGACAGATATTTTCTTCATCTCTCCTCTCTGAAAAGATGAGAACTTGCTAGCAAAAGAAACAAAAATGCCTGTAAGTTATATTAAAATAAATTTCATTGATCATACATAGTTATTTATAATACAATAATTCTTTCCTAGCTAGAAGAAATAGTCTTTCTAGATTTTATCTATACAGCAAAAGCTCTGCTGAATAATAAACCATATGATGAGATTTCCAATATGTAAAAACACATTGCCAGGTAAATAATTCTTGTTGATTAAAAAGTTTCTTATAAATTGAATTCAGATTCCAAGAGCTTAGTTTTATTTCTTTCCATTAAACATAATTTGCATTGGGGTTTATTGCTATTGTTAAATAGTTGGTGATGCTTAAGCCAAAATTATATAATCATGTAATCAGAGGATAAAATAATGGTATTCAGAATAAGTCAGTGTGGCACTATAAAGAATGGAAAAGAGCAACTGAGTGTTGAGGACTTCTAAAATGTTATCCAAGATAATAGCACACCATCTCAACTAGTGCAGTATCTAGTTGATACCAAGGCATCTACATGAACCAGCAAAAACCAATATTTAAGTATTAAGAGAAAATATTATAGTGTGATATATATCAGTTATGTCCGATATCTATAGTTTACATAAACAGAAATGACTAATAATAAGTGGTTTGGGAAAAAATATTTATTTGGACAAATTTCGGAGTTTTTTTAACAGTACAAATGGAATATCATAGATATTTATATTCAAAAAATTATTATCACAAGAAGGAAGAATGGATTAAAAAAAATAAAGTTCACAAAAAAAATAAAGCTTCTGGAGTGAATACTGATGGGTAAAAAATATACCTACAGCAGTACCACATATAAAAAATTAAATTACAGCAAATCTGAATGATTTTTGTGGTAAAAGAGTTACAGCCCAACATTCAGATGTTTTTTAAATGTACGAAGTTGTTTACGTTGCATAAATGTTAAAGACTTCCATCCAGAACAGTGTAGTTGAAGCTGAAAAGTACACTATGAAGCACACTGAACATACTGTTCAGTAAAATACCAAAACTAATCACAATTTATAAGCCATAAACATTTAACTTTTCTTCTTTATCTTCATCTCTTTCCGTATCTGTTGGTTTGGAGCCTGGCTTTTATCCATAGTAGTAGTATTTACAGGGGAGGGGAATCTTATATTGTTAAATTCACCTAAATGATTTCTTGCTGAATCATTTAGTTTTTTTAAGTCAAAACCAACACCACACAGACTGTAGAATAGTAGTGAGATATACTTGCAGCCACACATCACTTACCATGTGGCCTTGATCCAGAACCATGGTGCATAACTTTTTTCCAGATATACCCTATGCTTCTACCAAAATTTTTTTATACATTTGGCTCATTAAGCTTGCATCTATGGCATTCATTCCTTTACTTCTTAGGGGCTAACTTTACTTTATACAATATTTCCAGGTACCAGGCACTTAGAGGAAAGAACTGGCAGAAGCAAGAGCAGAGGTGGTATATGAAGACTGGCTAACAAATCCAGAGAGTGTTTCTGAAACCTATCAAGAGAGGACAGTCAAGGAAATTCTTAACGCCTTGAGCCTGTTGACTGGTCCAAGTCACTCATCCAAAGATGATGCTGGGCCGTGCTTCCTGCCAGCCTGCCTTTTAACCATGGCATACTTGGAAATTAAGTTTAGCCCAGCATCAGTGAATTACTGGATTTCCTGTCCTTTTGATCTAGATAATTTCATTACTGAAATTACTTGGCTAACTCTACTACTGGTTTGTACTTGTTACTGTATTGTTATTTAGAGATTCCCCCCCCTAAATCTGTTATTCCAATGTCTGTTGCCATATCCAAAACCTATAGCATGGAAGGGATATGTTAAACCCTTCTCCTCAGGATCTTCCAGGGAAAACTCAGGAATTCTAGCCACTTGAATTTGATTTTCTAAAGATTAATTATGAGATTAATGATGCCACTGTTTCAGCAAGCTATGCTTCCAGCTTTGCTTTTGAAGTCCACAGAAAAGTCATCGACATAAATATTTTATTAAGACAGAATAGATAATATGATGTATAAAACTTAATTTAAATATTGCTACAGGTGAAGTCGTCCATCTAGAAATAAGACACACAGACCAGATCTACAGTATAAGTAATATAAATGTGACTTTGAAAAGGTAAGGGTGAAGTTGTTCATAAATAATTGAACAGGGCTTCTCAGGGACATGTTCGGGTCAAGACAGCTCATATTTCTAGGAAAATATATGCAGTCTTGGAACAATCTTAAGATGGCAGTTTATGCAATTTACACAGTTGAGATGTAAACATGGAAACACCATCACCAATTTAAGTATTCAAACTTCAAAAGAATGTTATAATATTCAAAAGATTTAGAAAAGAGACAGAATTTCTTTAAATACAGAGACCAAAAAAAAAAAAGGTTGTGCACTGAAAAATTTGAAACATTCAATATGCTGAATTTATCCAAAAGGAAAATCTCTAGATGAGAGTCTATTGGAAACGTTTCTAATACTAAAAACACCTATATATTTTGAAAAAAAAAGCATAACAAGATCTCATGACAGAGAAAGTGCAGCTATAAAAAAATTTTTTACATTTGCTCTTAATGACAATGAAAATAAGGAACACCTTATACTTTGATTAACCCTGTATTCTTCCTTCTTTAAAACAATTCATTTTTCTTTCTTGTCTTGAAAATATTTTTCACCCAAGCAAAAACTGGACACAATGTGAACATTTTTATGTTTAGATCTATAATTTTTTTACATGTAAGAAAGTTTAGACACTTATTATTTCTTCTGTATTTATTTTGCAAACAAAATTTTTTATAGAAAGTTTTTGAAATGGGAATACAAACTGAGTAGCCAGTTCAAAACATAAAGGAAGACATAAAGAATCTTTTACCCCAAAGATTCAAGTTCAGATCAAAGCTCTTAAATGGATATCTAACAAGCTATATAACAACACTACATAACAAAGGTGATAATTTAAAAAAAACAACACCTTAACCTAGACGCTACTTGGAAGACATGCAAGAAACAGAGACAAATTCCTCAATTTTTCTATCAGATATAATATTCCAAAATGTTTAGACATTATCTCATATGTTTGGTTGTTTACTTTTTTTAGATGCATTTGTTCATATATGCTATATAATATAGTCACGGTATAGAACAGGCATTTTGAAAACATTTCTCTTATAACTTTCTATCAAAAGAAACATCAATATACACTTCAAATAAAAGTTTGGATTTTTTCAAATCTTTATTTTCAAGCGGAAAACTCCTATGATTTTGAGCCAACATAACTTTTGTTACTTTAACTTAAGATTTTATGCTTTCAGATATTTGTTACTTCAAATAATTACTATTTTTATTAATATTCTAACTACATTAGCACCCACCCTCCCGCAACAGTGAATTGCAGAAGCACAAATATACTTATTTCTTGGTCAAATGAAACTGCTACTTAGAAAGTTGTGTTTAGTTCTACAAAATATAGACCAGAAAGGCCATCAAAGCAAGGAGATTAGGAAGATAATTCACATTTGGCCACGTCCAAAGACGACTGTTTTCCTCATTATGCCACTTAGTTCAGTTTGCATACATGAACTTGAATTCAGTTCATTGTGCTTGGACAACTGGAAGTAGAATTTGAGTTAAGAGCACTGATTAAAACCAAAAGTGAGTGTAATTCAACACATTGGGACTCATCCAGCAGGAATAGTGCATTAAATTATTTATTTTCTATCAACCCCTACAACAGAGATTGTATATAATTATTGTTCAACTGCATCCCTCCATAATGGCTGTTGAATTCACTTGGACATCTCAGAAAACAGGCTAACTTTACACCCCTGCCCCAGGACATAATTTTGACTTGCAGGCACTTTAGAGTATTACTGAAGATCTTTAAATCATTCTTATTCAAGTAACAAAATCAGTCTTTCTTTTTCATGTTGGTGCATTTTTTTAATAGTGTTTATGTAAAAGAGTGTGTCAAACTTTTCTTCTATGATCTCTGCAATTCTCTGTAATGAGCTGAAGAATGAAAGTTATGGGTAAACACACCATTTTTCTTTTAGAACTGTAGGAACTGTAGAGAAGAAACCAATCAAATTCAAATTTTATGGTATTAGCAATCATTAATAAACAGATATCAAAAAGATATGAATAATAGTAGCTGCAGCTCAGATTTTAATGAATCATGGACTGATAATCCACTACTACAGAAATGAAGCACAGCACCCTGGGAAAGTAAATCTTAGTGATCCAAAGAAGACAATGTCTAGCTCAGACTCTCACTTCTGTTGCTGAGTTACTGCAGTCACAAATATGGCCTCTAGGTGCCTCCTAAGTAGAGAATTCTTTACAACAGCCTTCTGCTACTACGTACATTGGAACTCTTCAACATATTCTCAATTTTAATTTCAAATAGAGATCAAACATTTGCTTCGAGTTGTATGCATGTAGAAGGGTTCTGTGGATTTTAGCAGTTATTTAAAGCATTACAGGCTTGAACCTACAACCCACAGAAACTGGAAATAAAATATGTGGAAAAAAAGCATATTTTTCACACATTTAACTGTAAAATCTGGTCTGAAAAAGGCTATCAAAATATTCACATCCTAAATTGCCAAAGATTAAGTACTTCTGTCATCTTCTGACAGCATTCCTGGAGCTCTTGTAAAAACATAATTGTACCAGATGCAAAGAAGATGAAATATGTATTTTCATCAATTTAACAAAATAGAGAATAAAACTGTAATAGCTTTTACTCATTTTGTTTCCTAGCATTGATCAAAGCCAGTAACTGCTTGCCAAAAAGAGAACAAGACAGATTATTTTGTTCTTCCTATGTACGTTTTTCACATTAAGGAATATTTCTGCATCTCTTCTTGTTTTCAAGGGATGAAATCACATTAATTCAGTTCATGCTATGACCTTACTATAAAAAATTAGGAAGTCAAGGTCCATTTTCGTAGTTAATTTCATAATTAATGTTAGGAGTGGTTTTGGTTTTGGTTTTTTGGGTTTTTGTATGTTTGTTTTTGTTTTCATTTTTTTTTCCATTTCAGTGCTAACCATGCTAAGTGGTTATGTGGCCTATCTTCTTATGGGACGGCATAACAATTAGTTGTTCTTAGTTTTACATTGTTTGTTTGTTACCTAGAAAATTCAGATGACTTCATTCTGAAACTTATTTTGATGCTGAAATCCAAGAACAAGGGAGAGATGCTCAGTGAGAGGTGTGCTACAGAGTTAAATCTTATGGTCACATATAAAAATATTCTCAGATGAGTATGTTAAAATCCCATTAGATCTCACAAGCACCTCCTCTCAGTGCTGTCTGCTGTTGACTGAATCTAAAGTCAAATTGCCTATGTACATTCGTAGCACACATGAATCTGTACACGTGGATCTTAAGATGTTTCTCAATGGTCTACTAAAAACAAAGATGCAAGGGAAATTAATAAGAGAAATACAGCAGCCTATGAAGCCTAGAAGAAGATCATAAATAGATATGGCAACATAGGAACAAAAAAAATCTGTAACCAAGAAATACTATGAAAAATTGAATGACTGAAGACACCTTAATAATAGCTTTTTCTTAAGTTCTTTCCTACTAAATGGATTGCTAACATAACAAACATTCCTATCAGTAAAATGTAGTATGAATAATAAATCCTAGTGTGTGTATCCTCTGCTAATTTTTAGTAGCAGAAAGAATCACTATAATTAATTAACAAGCCCTATACATTCTTGTAGCTCCTTGTACATGGACACCAAGACTTGTAATGCAGAAAACCAGAGACAGTTGTTAGGCTTTCAAGCCAACAGCAGAATAGAAGTTTTAGTAATAATACCTATCAATTGTATTTCACAAGTAATTGGACAAAACAAAATATTAGTATGAAAGTATTCTATGGCAATAAAAAGTCAAATTTCACCCCAGGTACTAGGGAACATATGTACCACATGCAAAAAACCAGGAAAACAAGGAGTTTAGGACTTCTTTGGAACTACAATCCTAGTGTTGGTACATGGAATCTATGCTAAACAGAAAAAGAAAGTAGCTTTCAGAGGGAAAGTTTGTGGATCAAGAACAATGGGATACCAAGTAACAAGTAACATTGAGGGAAAAAAACACCAAAAAATCACTCCCAAAACAACCGAACAAACTAAAAACAAGTGATGTGATGTAGAGGATATTGCAAATAGGTCACTAGTGAGTCAAGTATGCAAACTCAAATTTTAGTTGCAGCCTGAAAATTTTGTCATGATTTATCTCAAGTCAGAATGTCTATGAAAGAGGGTATGGTAAAAAGGTAAAATGAGCAGTAACAAGAAGAAGATATTATATTTAAAGGAATTCTTAAGGAATTCAAAGAAAGACTACTGGAGAAAATGGGAGTGGTCTGTAACTTCTGGCTATGGTGTGCATATTTAGTCTACAGAGCAGTCTTTCTGTCATGACAGGACTGGAGAATGAAAAATGTGGAAATTCTTTTACAGGGTCACCTGTGAAACCACAAACAAGTAAGACTGATGCTTGTACATTACTAATGTACTTAGTAGACTCTTGTATAAATACAACAAATTGAGGAATAGTCAATATGATTTCTAGACTGGATAGTTCTGGGTCATAATCCTGCTGAAGTCCTTCTCCTGCTCACAGAAGGATCAACTGTGAGGTCTGACCCCAGAATTCAGTCAGGGAGTACATGGACAAGGTAGGGTCATTTGATACAATCTTTGAGTTTATAAAAGTACTTAGCAAGTTCATTCATCAGTTATCTAAGGAAACAGCCATCAGTTATCTAAGGAAAGATCTTGCAGGATAAGTAATTAGTTAAGAGATTGATATGGATAGTAGGAGTAGATGATCAATTTTTATAAAAGGGTGTTTACAGATATCTGTGCTACAACCAAGATTTATATTAAATGTTTGTATGAATCATCTGGAAAGGAAGGCAAGTAGTGAGGTGATGCTGGTGGTATCAAATTACTCAGTTTAGTAAACATGAGAGCTAACAGTAGGTGCAGACAGAGTTTAAGAGGATCCTTCTTTTTGAGGGATGGCACCTGCTACTCTGAAAATATACAACGTAATGAAGATCTCTCTCCATTTTTGGACCCTTTCTTGTGCCTTTCTAAGAGAAATTATGCTGAAGGAGTGACAAAAAGAGAAAAGTACTTCCCAATTTCTAGTTCTACCGAGTGTAAGATAAGATGGACAGTGTAAAGACAGAGACCAAAAAGGTTTAACTTATTTGGAGGAGAATAACTTTCAAGGCAATAAAGTTCTGCTCTCTCAAGCATAATCTAATCTCTCCAAAATTGTCACTGACTAAGCTATAACACAATTCTATGAGGTATTTCCTTTGCAACTTATTTCAAACCTAATGACCGCTATGATCTGAATTAGCCAGAGAAGGTAAGAGATTCATTACCTAACAAGTTGTAGAAGAGCACTTTCTGAAGTCCACTCATTCGATATCATTGCTACTAAGTTCTCTGAACTTTATATTTACTCCATAAAACCACACTCAGGAAAAAGGCATGGAAAATTTGCCTATGTATGTCCCTTTTTGTGAAACTACACCTCCCATCCTACAAAGGTAGAAAACAGTAAAGCTAATTCATGCTCTGATAAAACAGATGAAGTACATGGTCCATGCATTCCCTCCTTGTGCCTGCCCCCAGCACATCTGAGGTCTTTCCTCCTTGCTTTTTGCACAGAAAAAGGTGGTGAGTTAGGAAAAATGAGCCAATAGTGACTGTGCTAAGGTAATTTGATATGGAAATGGCATCTTCTGTATGGAAAGAACTGATTGATTTTTTGATAGTTTTGGTTTGGTTTGTTTTTTTTCCCCCTACAAACTCTCAGGGCCCTGTAGTGTCTAACAGGTTTTACTGACTATGACTATTCTCCCCTTCAGCCTCCCTGCACCCCTGCCCATGGGCCCAGGAGCCCATTTCGGCTCAACCTGGAGACTGAGTTGTCTTGTAGATGTGCCTACCTGTGGCCTGTCTCTAAACTGTTGTTTGAGAAGTTATGCCAACCCTTTATGTCATGGAAACAGTGATGCACTTTACTTACCAGAGAGAAGCTACAGTATATTTTATAAATATACGACACTGAGTTAACAATGGCAAATTGGTTAATGGCTTAACAAGATTCCATGGCAAGGTACACTTGATTATTTACTGCATAGAACACAAAGCTGTTAGGGAGACCCTCCTGATGAAACATGAGGTTCAGAAAGGACACCCCTGAGTTCTAAACTCTTTCCCAGAGTGGAGTCTAGGTGCAGCTGAATCCAGACTTAGTGCCAACTTTGTCAACGGTTTATATCTAAGGATCATGTATTCTTTATATAACTTAGCTAAGATTTCAAAATTTCAGTGCAATTATTTCCAAGTCATTTACTCAGTACCTGACACAATAAGAAGTAATCTTAAGAGGCATCCCTACTCAAGAGGAGATCCTGGCATACAGCCTGCCACCATGCAGGAGAGCTCAGTGGGCTCTGGGTTGTTCACTATTTATGTAACAAGATGACTGACTTATAGTCACATTTGCACACCAGTCATATTTCAGATGGCGTTTGCTCAACTAGCCCTCAGCACCTGAGTAAGATTTATAGCCCTCAGCTATTGTGTTATCTGTCTCTCCAGAGTTCAATTTAAGCCAGATGCAGCCATCAGGACCAGCAGCTGTTGCTTAAGCAGAAAGCAGGGCAGGAGAGCACAGCACCACACCTTCTCATCTCTGTATGTAAGAGCGGGTCTCTCTTCACCTAATAATTCTTTTGAGCACTTGTTACTATTTGAATGGTCTTACTGAAAAAAAACAGCAGTATAATGGAACCTGATGTATTTTATTATAAGGTTATCCTTTTGAAAGTGATCAGATTGATATGTGAGTAGGTACAACTCACAAAACTATGTTAAAATTAATTTAGGGGTCACTATATGGCATTTTCTGTAGATACTACATTTAGTATCTTTCATCAGAAATCCATTTACCTAGAAGTGGTGTATTATCAAAAATCCTGGTTACTGAATCTGAAGATTTGCCTTACATTTTCTGAGGGGATTTGAGGGGCAGGAGGAGCTGACTTCCCCTTGTTGTTTATACAGGTGCAGCAAGAATTGGTATCTTGTAGGGTCAATGGTGTCTGAAGAGGAAGTGGATGAGAGGAGAGCAAGAATGCATGAGAAAGTATCTGGAGGAAAGGATTCAAATGGAAGGAGTCAGAAGTTACAGAAGGTGAACATGTCAAGAGCAAGATCAGCAAAAGTTTTGGCAGTGGAAAGCTGAATGCACCAAAGGAAGACTTTTTGTCCCAGCTACTTTTATATAATAGATCAATAAAGCCAAGCTCTTTTGCTCTGCCTCAAACCTCCTCTCTTCTCATTAGAGAAGAATTCTGGGTTCAATAAACTCTGCTCAAGCACTATGGACAGAAAAACTTCTCTAAAGCTTTGTATCAGCAAGGAACACAAAGCAGAAGAACCATCAGATACTCGGATCTGCTTTCAGTGGATCAAGTTGCTTCTCCCCTCAATTCTATCATTGTGATTGGTATATTTTAAGAAGTGAGATGCAATATTACACTGTTTCCAACAGAATTAGTTTTTATGTGTTTTTTTTCTTAAATTCACCTCACTGTCATCTCACCTCATCTCTTCCTACAAATGGATCCAAAATTGTCATAGTTGATGACTGTTCACCTAGATACAGTTTTATACATTCTATGTTTGTGAAGAATTATTTTTATTCCTTGACATTTACATCTTGAACTTTACTGAAACTGAATGCTGGAGAATTTTGTGTTGGTAGGCCATTTAATATTCTCTAATACACTAGGATTGATTAGTTTATCTGCATAACTTTTATTGTTTTCTTCTTTTTAAAAAAAAGCTTGCTTTCCAGCCTTGCTACTCAGAAAGAAATGTGTTACACTTTGTTAGTTGCAAAAGAACTTACTGAGGAGCTGAGAAGATGAAACATCAAAGGCTATTCTCAGTTGTAAAAGAATGGTGTAAGCAATACAGTTTCTAATAGCCAATCTAAACCTCCCCTGACACAACTTCAGGCCATTCCCTCTTGTCCTATCACTGGTCACCACAGAGAAGGGATCAGCACCTGCCTCTCCTCTTCCCCTCGCAAGGAAATTGTAGACTGTAATGAGGTCTCCCCTCAGTCTCCTCTTCTTCAGGATGAACAGACCAAATGACCTCAACCACTCCTCACACGGTGTCCCCTCAAGGCCCTTCACCATCTTCATTGCACTCCTTTGGATGCTCTCTAATAGCTTAATATCTTTCTTATATTGTGGTGACCAAAACTGCACACAATATTCAAGGTGAGGCCACACCAGTGCAGAGCAGAGTGGGACAATCACCTCCCTTGATTGGCTGGTGATGCTTTGCCTGATGCCCCAAGACATAGCTGGTCCTCCTGGCTGCCAGGACTGCCTGGCTGCTGACTCACTTGCCATCAACCAGGACCCCCAGATCCCTTTTCATGACACTGCTTCCCAGCATCTCATTCCCCAGACTGTCTATACATCCAGGGTTACCCCGTTCCAGGTGCAGAATCCAGCACTTTCCCTTGTTGAGCTTTGTATCGTTGGTGATTTCTTAGTTCTTTAATTTGTTGGAGTCTCTCTGCAGGGACTTCCTGTCTTCAAAGGAGTCAACAGCTCCTCCCAGTTTTGTGTCATCTTCAGACTTGCTTAGTATCTCTTCCAGTCCTGCGTCCAAGTCATTTATGAAGATGTTGAAGAGCACAGGGCCTAAGATGGAGCCCTGTAGAACCCCACTAGTGACAGGTTGCCAGTCTGATGTCACCCCATTCATTATTACCCTCTGTGCTTGACCCACGAGCCAATTGCTCACCCACCACATGATGTGTTTATCCAGCTGTGCTGGACAGTTTGTCCAGAAGGATCTTGTGAGAGACAATATTGAAAGCTTTACTGAAATCCAAAAATATTACATCAACTGGTTTCCCTTGATCAACTAAGTGGGTTACTTTTTAATAACATGAAATCAGGTTTGATAAGCAGGACTTTCCTCTCATGAACCTGTGACCAATGACTGCATTGTCTTTCAGTCATTTTTCAATACCTCTCAGAATAATTTTCTCCATAACTTAACCAGGTACTGAAGCAAGACTAATAGGCCGTATTTTCTGGGGTCCTTCTCCTTGCCCTTCTTGAAAATCAGGACAACATTTACAAACATTTACTTTGAAATCTTTAGAGGAATAATGCTTTTATTGATGAGTGCTTTTTGTGATGAGGATTTGTTAAGAAAAGTTAAACTCTTCAAAGCAATGCTTGCAGAAAAAATGACCAATTTCCCTTTATTTGCATGGAAGAATGAACATTGCATGGTCTCCTATCCTGGACTGTGTATCCAGGTCTAATAATCAATTAAAACAAAGCTGCTCTACTCAAGACTGTTATTTGAAATTTCAAGAAATCTTTTCTTTGTTTTTTTTTTTTTTAAGAATAACTTTGAGTTCACTTCTGAAAGGAAAGCACTGACTGTAGGATGCATTAACATCTTCATTTTCCACATTTGCTCAGTTATATATCTAAGCAGAATATAGGGAAAACAAGGATAGACAGATTTGATATGTGCATCAAGATATGATTATCGAGTAATTTCATGAGTTTAACTGAAAAGGTAGTGATACATCTCTAAGGATTCCTAGAGCATATAAATAAAGCAAACAATAAAGAGGGCACAATGCAGAACAGCAAAGAAGTATATATGAAAGCATTTATGGCTTACTCAGAATAATACAGCGTCAAAATTCTGTATAAACACCAAACTTGAAAGAAATTTTAAGCCTGTGTTTCTTCTTCTATAACGTGAAAAATAAAGTCCTTGGTATGTGCAGCTCAAAACCAGTATTTAAAGACCAGTATATGTGGCTTTAATGGAAAAACAGATGTAGGTATTTGAGTTAGAGGGCTTTATTTATTTTTTTTTAAATATTTTTTAGACATTTACCTGTATAGTCATGTTCAGAGGATATTTTCAGGAAAGAGCTTTTAAAAGAAAATATGAGAGTTTTAATTTTTATTTCAGTGATCATCCAGTGGTGTTTTAAAAGAAAGCACTTGACTGCATTTTATTCACAGGGACTGAATTCAAGAGGAGTGGGGGGAGCCAGAGAGGAAAATATAATTACATTTTTTCCAAGATCAGCATACAAAATATCCATCATGTGATTGAAGTGGCAAAATAAATCACCACTCACTTAATTGTGCAGATGTTCAAAATATTATAAAGTTTAATTTTATCAAGATTTTAAAAAAAACCTAAAACAAAACAAGGAGACACTGTAATTTCTCTTTTGGTTCCAGGCAGTTCCAAAGCAGTTTTTTTCTTCCTATTTGTGATTTAATGAAACTAAGCCCTGCAAAGTTCTAGTATTTATTTTGATGGGGAAATTTGTGCCTCTCTCATGTCATGCATAAGCTAATGGTAGTTTTCTTAGCTAGGTCTCATTGCTTTGCATATATTTTTCTCAGAGCGTTATGATCTTATCTGTTTGACCTTTATTAAAACTATCATGGGGTGAGACTTATCAATATGTCAGAGCCCTTTAGGAAGGATTTGCTTTTTGCCATGTTTATCCCATTTCCCTAGATATTTCTAGTCCGTTTCATTGAAATAGGTTTATGAGTGCTATGCCTGGTTAGTTATAACATTGTTAGACACCACATCAGTATTTATTGGGTCGGAACCACCTTGAGGGGAGAGTGTGTGTGTGTGCATTCGCGTGTCTGTGTAGGGGGAAGGAATAGGTCGAACCTCACGGAGGTTCTTATCCTTTGTGGCATCTTATCCTTCGTGGTAGGTTCCCTTTCTTGATGCTTAGGGTGGCCTGGAGCTGGAGGGACTGGATTTTGACCTAAGTGTTGCAGATTGGTTGGATTTTGACTTGTTGTAGATTAATTTTTACTAAGTTGGTATTGTGGTGGAATATTTTGTCTAGCTTTTGTAGTGCCCTTTTTGAACCTTTGCCAACTTTCCTTATTTTCCCCTCTAAATTAATAAAGAAACCTCTTGGGAATAAGTCTGCGGCTTATTCTCTTGATGCTACCTTGAGGTATTAAAGAAACCTATATCTATATTTTAAAGTAAAACTCCTAACTGAGCCCGTGAGCTGGCAGCTCCTGGGGCTAGAGTCTTACAAGCATCTCCATTGCAGACTGTTTTTAGGTGTTCAAGCATACCCAATTTTCTTGATACTCATCAAAAGATTAATTTTCACTCCTGTAAATCCCTTCTGTTGTAGTAATATCACTTCAAAATTGACATTTCTTTAGTCTTGAAATAAGAAATGTTTTGTTCACCGAGATAACATGATTGCAATCTTCCTCTTTTTCATTAATTGTCAGTACAGAGAAAAGCTGTACTTTACAACACTGTGGTTTACAACTTTATCAGTTGACCTCATTGTCGTTACACTCCCTGTTTTGTCTATAACACCATAACATGGGATAGCATATGAGCTAAAAACATTAAGACTTTGATGTTCAGCTAGTGTAATAAATGTTCTATAAACACTTCAGAGGGATCATTTTAAATCTATCAAAACATATGTGGGTGCTATAGCAAGTTTAGGAAGACAGAATTTCATCTTTATCTAGCATTTATATAGTTGCTATTAATTCTTTCTCACTCTTCAGATGTTTTCTATATTCTGCCTAGGTTTGCTGACAGACTATAAGCCTCTCACTGGATTCTTGCAGTTCTAGAACCAGTCTGGCATCTAACAGGACAAGATCACTAACCCAGTCAGGTTTATAAGCTTTAGCCATAACCTATCTTGCCACCCTGGCTGTGAGAAAGCAGTTCCTGCTCACCATACTCTCATCCTGCTGCCTTCTTTGTCCTTACAAGAGCCAGGGGAGCTGATCAGGGGCTGATTTAGATGGAAAAAAAAAAGGCAGCCATGCATTATTCTCTGTATTACTCAGTTGCCTCAGCTCCCTGATATAGCCAATAAAGAGTCGGCCTTGGCACTATTAAAAGAAGTGGGAAGTGGGCAGGGAGGAGTGACAGGACAGAGTCAGCCAGGAACTGCGGGTTTTGGCAGAATGTTGTGTAAATGCAAGTCAGATGGCCTTTCTGAGAGTAGTTCCCATGGAAACTGAAAAAGTGTTACTTTCCTGAAGTTTTATCACTTGGAGTTATGAATTTGTATCTCCACCAATATCTCTCTCCTCATCTTTGTGGAGAAAAGCAAGTGCCATTAAAAATAGATTTACTGAATCTAACAGTGAATCAATTCTGAACATACTTGTTTGCACACAGTTCCCACTCAGAGGCAGACTGTGAATTATTTCTCTGAAGAATACATTAGTGTTTCATGATTAATGGTCTATTTAAATTTTTACTTCTACTGGAGGAGTTTCAGCAACAAATTCTTGTGTGTAAGGTACTTGGTTATAGACATAACCAGGCTTCAACCTGTATTTACAGATCAATTCCTCCTCAAAGCATATACTCCTCATCTTCAGTTCTGGTGAGTGAACATGGCTGTCCTCAGCCCCCTGGGCCACGTTCAGCTCATTGGGGCATGGAGCCAGCAGCCTATAGCCCACCCGTGCACCTTCCACACTGACAAGCCTGTGGGGTCAGGGGTCTACAGGGCCAGGGCCTGCTGGAGCTGGCAGTACATGGCAGGAGGGACTCTCGCCTCCCTGGGGGGAGCCAGGGCTGTGAGGTGCCCTCAGTGGCTCAGACCACACTGAGGGAACGTGCAGAAATAAACGTGAGCCAGCCCAGGGCTGACGAGGAAGAAATTCCTGGCAACCAGGAGAAGGCTTTGGTGTGCTGGTGCCTTGAGGAAGCCATACCCACCTGCCCCTGGTGAGGACCAAGGCATGGATACATGTGAGGGTGAGCATCCTGACCGGGGAGAGGGGGAGTGCCCGAAGGGTGAGCAAATGACAAAATAAACTCTGTTTTTTAATGAGGCTTTTCATACTTGCTAGATAACTTGGACTTTTAGGTTGCTGAAGGATTGATTGGACTAACAAAGTTTTTAGCACTCTGTCCAGATATGTATGTACACAAAAGCATATATTAATGATATGCATGTGATGTCTTTCCTTTATCCTATGTTAAGATTTTTTAGTTCAACAGAACTTCTGGCTCAGGGCAGATTGTCGTTTTACACCTAGAATCCCCATGCAGTTGTTGCTCCTGATGCCCTTCTGAGGGTTTGAGATACATGAGAGAAAAGTTGCTGGTAACCAAACCACACTCCACCTCTTTTTTTTTTACCTTGATTTATTCACAGTGAAGACTATAAGCAGTCCTTGTAAATATGGACTTAAAAACACAGCAAGAGATAACAAAAATCATCTGTAGATGTGCATACCCTACCTGCATCCTAACCTTTCGTAGGAACAGATGATTTATGTGCATTTGTCCCTTCTTGCTTACCATATATTCAATTGCATAGGAAGAAAATCTTGTTGCCTGTGTCATGAGTGCGACACAGGCAACTTCCAATGTCTGCATGAAAACTGGAAATTCAAATTCTGTATTGTGTTGGAGTTTGTCATCTCAGTTAGCCTAAACTCAGGTAAACTGAATATACAGTGTCCTTCTAAAGATCTTAAAAATGTACTTTGATTTGTTACTTTGTAATTATTCTCAGTAATTTTCTCAGGCTGTGTCTGCACGATATCTAGTCCAAAAAGAAATCCCTGGCCTCTAGATAGAATTTCAACCCTGTTTCTCACTGCCTGCTGTTTTTGTAGGGGCCATCTCCACTCTGCATATTCCACATCTCCTCTGGATCTCATGGGGAAGATCTAAGGCCTTAGAAAAATGGATTTTTTTTTTCTGTTTCTGTTGCAAGAACTTGAAATTGTTGCAGAGTACTATCCTGGTATCATTATATTCAATAGCATTTAGGAGTTGTGTGATATGTATTCTGTCCCTTGGAACCTGGTGTGAGAGGGTTTGAGGCTATAAAGCCTGCTGTGAGTATTGGAGAAGTGTAACGGCACAGAACTAAACATGGTTTGGCTATATTCATGTTATCTATAGGGAGCAATACCTGTAGCAGACTGTCACAAAAACTGTGATTAGGTTTGTCTTCTAAGGAACTATTTGATTAGTACTAAAAGATAACTTTGAAAAATGGATATGCAGATTCATAATGAGCATACCAAGGCAATCTGGGAAGGTAAATTATCTGGAAAAAGCCTCCACACACAGGATAAAAATATATACTTTCATTTTCCAAACCATCCAAAAAAAAAAAGAAAAAAATAATAGTTGCTTAAATCCTGAGCATCAAGACTGCAGGTTTTCATCAGAACTTATAAAGAATTAAAGGCCTGAGGTAGAAGAGACCACTGTAGGCTCAGAGACCACTGAAAGCATGATGAGAAGAAAACAGATATATTCAGTTAGATTATTGTATTTTACAGACATGAAAATATTAAATTGTAGGATTCCCTGTTAGTAATATAGCATTGTATATTTCCTACTTCTTATGCACTCCAACAGAAGGTATTTCTGAAAACATTGATGTGGTTTGGTTTAGGTTATACATCACATACAAAGGTAATTGCAAAGGTAATTGGTTTAAAAACATCAGCGTAGTAACACATTAATTGGTACTACTGTGTAGCGTAGTTGTGACTATACGTATCTTTAGAGTAAGTGTTGAAATATGTTTTTAGAATTGTTTGATTTTTAATTAATATACAAACCTGTCACAGTAATTTTCAATTAAATATTTTTGTGAGATATTCAGCTTAAGCCATGTTGGAAGGAAAAGGTATCAAAAGGAAATCCTGTAACAAGGATGGTAACTGGGCTCACAGATAATATATCTGCAAGGGATGAGCCCTTGCCTAATTAAAGGACCTCCAGTTGGCATTCAGTTAGAGGTAAGTGTCTTCCAGATTGGTTCCATTAGATAGAGCTACTGTGTTTGCTATTTGAGAAACAAGGAGTGGATGGCCTTCGTGCTGGTATGGGAGTGTTGAGCTCCCAATGGATATCTCTGTACTTTTACTAGACTGTGTAAATAGCTCTCAAGAGATCTTTGCAGTTTGAATTCTATCCGTTTTCATGGGAGAGGAAAAACTAGTCCCTTTGTTCATTAGATCTATCATCTCAGTAAACAACTTCAGAATATTATGCGTTACACAAAGCTTATACTTTCCTTCCTTCAGATTTCCCTACTTTCAGGTTTTTCTACGTGTATACAGCTTAGTTTGATACAAAAGCATTATCTACCTTGTACCAAAAACCACACATTATCCTCAAGCTCCTGTATGGTTATTTTTCTTAAGAGGAAACATGCTGTTAGTTTTGAGCAAGGAAAAGTTGCTAAATGATTATTATTTCCTACATACCATATAATCTCTTAACAGAAAATCATTTCTTTACAAGCTAATAAAAGGCAAAAGAAGGCATCCAAGTTTCATTTAAAATAAATATTGAATCTATAAAAATATAAAAAGACATTAAAAAGCATCTGCACTCTCATCTGTCAAAAGGGATGGGTGCATAATATTGTGGAAAAACTACTGGCTTTTTTTTTCCCAAGCTATACATCCATAAAGTTCTATGAAGAACTGCTGCTGGAGGGAGTGAAAGCACTTACACTCTATAGGAGAACTAACCTACAGATAAGTTAGCTGCACAGGTTTGCTGTACTTGGATGCTTAATATGATGCGGAATGGCATGGACTAATTGGATGCACAAAAGAGTATCACTCCTTTCAGTGGAAGCTGAAGATTTATCATGCTTGTAAAACTGTTAGAAATGTTGCAATCCTGAAAACAACCTCTTCATAGTGATTATACTTCAATCAAAGCTACATTCTATAAATTCTCTAACTGGAAAAAGCGTAATTTCCTTCTCTAAGTTTATCTTCCCACAAAAATTCAGTTATTATTTCTGGTCACGTGGTCCTCACTGCTTTTCTCTATGAAACTATTGACTTCTTCATGGCAAACTCAGAACCTGTGTTGCAGGATTACTGGTGTGTTTGTAGGTGTGGAAAAAATATCTTTATAATGAAGGGATTTTTAGAGATGTGTTGGGATAATGAACTTTATTTCTTATAGAAACTTAAAATGCTTTTTCTGTTTATGAAGTACTGCAGTTGTACTAGAGATTCAGGGCCAGTACGTAGAAAGAACAAGGCATACCAGTATGATAGAACAGGAGGGGAAAGAGCAATGGGGAGATATGAGCTACAGGAAAGATTCTCCTACGCACATAGCTCCTGTAGTTGATATACAAGTGCTCAGACAGCTATGACTCTCATGCTACATTTTATGTAGCTACTGTCAAGCCCTTGTGGATATGAAAGACAGTTTCTGATTTCTCTAGTTGTGGCACCAATCCAAGTCAGCTATACTGAATTACATGCAATTTCTTCAGATTCAGAACATGAAAACTAGAAGAAACATAGACTCTCACATAAAGGTTCAGACTAATCTGATTATTGCTCAAGATTTTCATTTTACTTGCTTTTCACTTCTGAATGTGGCAGAGATGTAAAGGAAGGAGGAAGGAAGGATTGTTCTTACTCTAAAATGTAATTAGGAAATACCATATATTCTAAAAATAGCTTAAAAAGGTTAATACCACAGGATGTGCCGGCTCCTCTGCTAAGTCAATATGCTTTGAGATTAGTGGGTAATAAATAAATTATGAAACTATTTCCCCCAAGCACTCTTTACACTTTACCATATAGATTTACATACAGGTGGTCACAGATGGAACTGTCTGAGATAAAAAGTCTATACGGTACTGAGTCACAGGTTTGTGTGTATCAAAACCTACTTGCAAAGATAACGACACAATATCACTGTGACTAAATAAATTACAATTCCCACCACACAAGAAACTGTAGTCTGGCTACTGAGCACCTGTGACTTATGTCCTTGGAACCTTTCAGTTCAGTTTCTTAGAGGTAAGCTCAAGATTGCTTTTTCAATTTCCAGCAACACTATGAGCAAACAAATGAGAAGCAGTTTTGTTCAGGCATTCAAATGTACATTACTTGCACACAAGATCTCATTCCTCACTTCAACCCATTTGTGCTGACCAATAGCCCAAAGGTCTTTTTTATTAAGCAAAAATGTATTCATTCTGAGGGAGGTAGCTCATACTCAGCCTCCCACAATGTCATATTCAATAGAGAACAGCTATAAACTAGCAGAATGTTACTCCCTTAAGAGGAGTTATGTTACTCCCTTAAGAAGGGGAGTCTTTCTCTAAAAATCAAGGCAATGGTTGTCCAGAGCAGAACATCTCTAACTGACTGTAAGTGCATATAGACTCATTCTTCTTTAAAAATACACCTCTGTACAAAGAGTCAGTTCAATTCTCCTAAGCCTATGGAGGATTTTTTCCACCGGAGACTTTGCGCTTAGCCTCAGCAGATCCCCTGACATAAATAAAGTTTTGAGTGTCATTGCCTTTAAATGCTGCCTTTGCAGTCAGGTAGGGGAATTTTACTGGATTATAAGAACAAGATTTTGTCTATAAAGTAGGAAGCAGTAGCACTAGCATGGAACTAAATGGTGGAGCTGTATTAAATAAAGGATTAATATGGTTTTGCTGAGCACTGTCATAGAGCAACTTAGGCTGCTCAGTGGAAAAGCTATTAGAGCACAAGTTACAGGAAGGCAAGGAGAGAGGTTGACTATAGATGGCAGAATTCTGTGATAAACCAGGAAGGAAAGAAATGCATGGGCAAATTTCAGAGTCTGTGTTTTAGTCAAGTGAAGATTCTACTTTCTGCTGCCCAGAAGTTCTGTTTGTAAAGATGCAGCAGATAAAGAAATAGAAAAATTATGAGGGGGAAAAAAATCTGGTCAAAGACAAAAATGCCAGTACTTAAAAATTTATATGTGTTTGTGTGTATATATAAGCTAGAGTCCTTGAGGAACACAGTGGCTTAGAAAGGTTTAAAACTTCTAAAACATTCTTGCTAGAATTTCGCCCACTTTGTATTGGAGGTCTGTGATGCTTTTAGTTTAATTCCCTGTAACAATGGCAAAATTTTGAACCCACTATTTTCTAAATTCTTTCACTGTTTCAAGAAAATAGCGTCATGTCAAGTCATATCAATCATGAATAACCTTGTCTGTAAATAGAAGGAAATTGTGTCTTTCAGACACATTCCTTGATCCCTTCTTGTAATAAATAAGACAGCAATTATCTATATTTATTTAGCATTAAATTTATACAAGCATATACATGAAAGAAACATATAATGAAAAATGAGAATACAATATAGAAACAAGGAAATTGATTCAAAAGTGATCTGAATAGATCGTTTTTACATAGAACTTTAATGGGAAAATAAACATATGAAAAAGACTTGGTGTTTCTTGAACAGTGACTGTTAGTATCAGAATAATTCAGGCCACATTGTCACAAGAGAAGAAAGCATATCATCTCTGGGGAGAAAATTCCACATGCTCAGAGCAGGTCTAACATAAAGAGGAGTGGTAGAACCATGTGGTTAAGCAAACTTTACTTCAGGTGATACAACCACGTAGATAATCAGCTGCTACTACAGTAGTATGAAATCAATTTATGAGCACTAAGTATTGGCAAATCTTCATAACTAAAGATGTGTTACAGCAGAAACAATATATCATAATGCTGTTCGCTATTTTGAGACTATTTGCATTATTCCTGTATTAACCTGATTTCTGTATATAACACCTGAATCCCAGATGTGCACAGCAAGTCTTTATATTATCAAGTGAAAAGATTTTGCCAAGTTCTCTATTGGTCGTAACAGTACAGAATGATCACAGAATGATGTGACTTGACTTGTGCTTGGTATTATATTGGTTCTGAGCCTTTGAAGGATACATGGAAACAAGATTTAAAAATGATTACACTCCAGGTTGTTACATTCATAAGGGATCAAAGGCTAATCCTGCCTTTAGCTGCTTAGAATAAAACCAAGATCCAAATGTCAAATGTCTTTACAGAGTAACAGTATGTCTTTCACATTTGCAAAAATTCTAACTTGTATATTCCATTAAGCTATATTTCTTTTAAGTGGTAATTCTTGATAACAAAAAGCCTCTGGTAAAACTTTAACATACAAATGAATCTCATTAATAAGGAGACTGCCTATTTGGCTTGACAGGATGTACTGTACAAGATCTGTTTCCCACATGGTAAGCTTTGTCACATAGTCTGGCTCTAAGCAGTTGCATTATTTACTATGTCACTAAAGTTAAATAAAAATGTTAAGAAAAGCTGCCAACTGTGAAAACAAATCAAAATAAAAAATTAAGCACCCAAACATGATTTACTGTTTTATGTGGCAATACATTACTAGAACAATGAGGAAGCAGTCTGTCTGATGATTTATTTTATACTGTGAACATACTTAGTGTAATTCCTCAGTAAGAGCAGTCAACTTTCTCTTTCTGCGTATCTTTCACAAAACCACCACCAGAATAATGAAATCACATAAATGTTTAAGAGAACTCAAGAAATCAGAAAAATTAAACCGATTTTAAGTCGATTGTATTGCCATCAGTGGTTCCTATGCTAGGGATGCTAACTGCTATCCATTCATTTCTAGCTAAAAAATGCATCTTGTTCATTGAGAAAAGTTGTAGTGAAATAAGAATAGATCAGCATGGCTTAGATGTCACAGATGTATGAAATTAAGCATATATATCAAATAGTAGAATATACATACAATACTATTTTATTTTCATCCATGTATGACATTCTTATTGCAAGACTGTGATCTTATCCAAATTATCAGAAGCCAATGCTGTTTAACCTAAACACAAGAAATAGATAATATTTCAAATATTGAAATCAGAGACGAACATCAAACACATAAGTTTTCTTTTACTTTTAATGTCATTAAAGTTCACCAATAGTAGTATGTCACTTTAAACTGTGTGTATAAAAGACTGTGCTGAATATTTTTATAAGTTAAGTAATCAATTCATGCAAATCAACTGTAGTGGTACTTTAGTCCTATTGTACAGTCTTTTTTTCCACTTTTTTTTTTTTTGGCAAAGACATAGTTCGTTCATTAAGAAAATAATTTTTCTTATTTTCTATATTTGTCACATTGAGGATTCTGAGTGTAAAACAGAACTGAAAAGGTTTAGGCCACCAATATTCAAGCGCAGGACTTGTAGAGAAGAAATAATGCTCTATTGACATGTGTGCACCCCTCAGAGATGCCCACAAAGATACTATGATAAGGGAACTAAGTGAATGTGTCTTCTATAATGACCTAGGGTGCTAGGTCATTATATCTTGGCATGTCTGACACTGGCCATGAGCTTGACGGTGAGAAGAGGTCACAGTTTGGCTTCCAGAACTTAGTCAGTCCCACACATACCAGTCAAGAAGTGGTAGTCTTGTTCTCCAACTGTCAGCAGCTATCTAGAATGAATATAAGAAGGAAAATAATGAATGTGAGTTCTGCTAAATGAACAGTACAAGTGGCTTCTAGTTTTTCTTTGCTTCTGCTTTTTTTCCCTGCAGTCATAAAGAGGCTGAATATTATTAAACCTTGTAATATGTGTCCATTCTGTCCTCTACCAAGAAAAGTAATAAAAAGATGCCTGTCTAACCTTTTCTATCCTGAGATGAATCTTTTCTATACTACCTTTGCTATGTGCGATCCAATAACAAAATAAATTCTTCAGGCACTATTCCTTTTTAATGATCAAGGCAGTAATTCCAAAACTTTGTCTTTTGCACTTAGAAAGGATAAACCAAATTGTGATTCAGAGAAAAGTTCAGGAACTGCAGGTTAAAATATTGCTTTTTCCTCCTGCTCTCAACTACTTTTATTATTTGCATCTATGCAGAGTAACTATGAAGTGTTAGTGCTCTGACGGTATCCTCTCCCCATACATGTAAAATGACTCATTGAATTACCAGGAATAGATCAGTTCTTAAGACAGTTGTCAGGTGATTAGGAGTCTTCTTTTTCTTCTAAGTCCAGAAGTATCTACCATGCTTATTATTTCTAAAAGTGAAACGTGCTGTCCCCTCACATTTACTGTGAAAATCATGTTATGTCTTTCAGGTGCAGTAGGAAGAAGCATGAAAAATGATGGAGAATGTTGTATGCACTGTTTGTTAGGCTTCACATCTAAATATGTTAAGATTTATTTATTGAACTTTAGAGAATGATCAGATGCTAAAAAACACGTCCATGAAGAGAAGATAACGATAAAAGCAAAACTGCGAAAAATAAAGTGGTACATTAGCCCTGGAGAGCAATTTGCAAAAAGAAGGGACTGTTGTGAAAACTGATGTGCAGCTGTCTGGCCCAGTGACTGTGTACCATCCTTTTCCTCTGTGAATTATAGCTAAGGTGATTAGATCTTTTCTAGAGGAAAACTTCAAGGACATAGATCAGTCTTCCCTGTGATTTGAAATACAGAGTAAGATACAGTATTTTTTGTCATCCTGGGAATCTGTTATCCAGGCTTTGTTTAATACCTGACAAGACATGTTTTCCTTTCTAAATTTAACTTCATAACATTTTGTAATGTGCTTAGAATCAGCAAAACATCCATAGTTTATTATCATCCATATTTCAATCGCATGTTGAGATTTGCCAGCTCTCACCTACCATCTGAATTCCAACATAGAATATTCCAACAGTGACCCAGTCCCTAGCTTTGTGTATATCCAGTATATTCACAACATTAAATATTTCCAGAATTTGTTGCACTTTCAAGTAATGAAAAACATTCTGTGATTTAATCCCCTCCCTGTTTCCAGAAGAGTACATAATCAGGGTAGAGTGATACCCAATTTCACTGGTAAACCGGCTTATAAAAGCTGTAGGTATCTGCAAAGGTTACTTTTAATAGTATGGGCAACATCGATCCTAATCAAATTTTCTCTCACTAAAATTGTTCATTGTTTATTCACACTCCTTTTCTGGGAATAAACTTATAGTAAAAAAACAGGACATCTTCCTCATTTCTTTTCTTCTTTGGTATAATTTTAAGCAACATTGCACTGGATGACAGATTCTCCTGAAGAAATTGTCTTTAGCCTTCAACTCTCTATTACAGCAAGGCCACACTTTGTAGTGCTGCCTCAATTTTGTTATTATCCTTTCATGCCAATTCAGCTTTGTGAATTCTTCACAACAGTGCAGAAAAGAGTAAGGGTTTTCCTCAGTTTTCTGACTCTGGAACTATGAAACAGTTAGCTATATGTATGAGAAAAGGAAAAACTATTATCATTAGTTTCCCTATAATGTTGATGATAATATTGATTTATTAAACTATTAAAAGATTAATAGTTTTGAAAACAATGAAGATACATTACTTAAGCAGCTGGTATAAAGAGATAGTTCTTTTACTACATGAATAACAGATTTCCCCACATAGGTTTTTATTCCAGTGAGTAAAACTATTAAGTCACTCAACAGCTTGCATGTGTGTCTGATTTTTATTTATATGTATGTATGTGTATGTATGTGTGACTTTTATTTATGATCTAAAATGTTCTGAAGGAGTTAAAGTTTTCCTTATTGCTAGGGCTAAAGATCTTATCTCACAAACTATGTTTTACATTTCATTCCTGTCCCATATTATGTATAGGAGTATTCAAAACTAAACTGTAAGGTATTATCTGATATCCTAGGTTTACATAATGTGATTTTTTGAGAGATGTTATATAAATTTTGTTATTATGTTATGTGCCTCTTGCCTTATCACTCTTAAGTTCATTAATTTCATGGCAGCTGTTCCCATTCAAGAGAAAGTAATCTTGAGCATGATATAGTTTCCAAGCAGACATAATTTTGATTTCTAATCATGTAGTTACAGGCTACATAACCATTTCTCTGATAGTGTCTAACATATACCACACCACAATACTGGAATACAGTTTTCTTTTAAACTAATGGAAGAAAACCATGGCAGTTTTTTACAGGAAAGTTTGAAATTAGCCCTTCTGTGTTTGCATCTGTATGTATGTATTTTCTACTGTATTTTAAATTCAGTGTATTTTGGTTGTAATGAAATGTAGATCACCAAAGCTCCTTTATGTAAAGAAAGAAACTGTCTTATGCCTTTGTCACAACAACCTCACTATTCTGTGTTTTCTATAGCAAAAGATGCCATATTGAAAGCTAAAAATATTACTTTATGTTTGGAAAATCTTATTTTGACAACATCCCAGTCTTACATCAGGTCACAGTATGATGTATTAGTTTGAAATCTGAACAAAATACCTATTTGTTTTGTTCGTAAATATAAATTTGATTTAAACCATTTTCTCTTTCTTAAAATAGAATTTTGAAAATAATATCAATATTTTACACATAAAAATTTGAGGTAAACTTATTTAAAAATGTCTGCTTTGTATCTTCAGATATCTTTTATATAATTTTATCCAATGTTTAGACTTATCCAACCTCCTTATACATCAAAAAAAAAAAGGAAAAAATGTGGCCCTTGGAAATTAGGTATTTAAAATGTTGAGTAATGTCTAACCACAATGAAGCTCACAGACATTTGATTCCCTGTACAGTCATTTACAGGAAATATGCATTTATGATACATTTTTTAAATGATGGTCTTTTCTGTGACAGTTAATGAAGACGACTCTGCAGGCACGATTTACTTACATACTGAGTTAACTGATTCAGGAGAACGATTTAGGAAGCAATTTTTTTTCCTAATTTCCTGGAAAACCTTATATAGCTATTATAAAAGCAGAATGCACTGAAAAAAAATGAAAAAGATACAGCTTTATTATTATCTAACAACCTACCTCTATGCTTCATAGCATGATAAAAAGTATGATAAAATGTATTCTAAGTATTAGCTTTTTCTACTAAAACGTAGTTTTAAATGTCAAAATATTTAAAACTAATCTTCATCTCATGACAGGCTATACTTTTATTCTGTGTCTACATTGGAGTAATTAAATTTTACAGCTTTTCATTCAGTAGCATCTGCTTCATATTTTTGCACTATAGTTAAGTTATCAATTTTTGGCAGTGTAACAACCCTGTTGAGTCAATAGCTACTGTTTGCACTGACATTATTGAATCAGCAGCAAAATCATTGTTTTGCTTGTTTTTACAGCACATACACTTTATACACATGATCACTTTTAGCTGATAGAGGATATTAATAAAAGATGTACTTCACTGGCTCCAGTAGAGAGTCCAGTGCCACCCATTGAGTGGACACTTTAGTGAAAAGTTTTTATAATACCATAACTGGAGATAGCTTTAAAGTATACTCAATGATACAGCACTGCTGCCATATATTCCAACATACCTACAGCTTGAATACCTCTTTAAACTTGGTCAGGCATTATTTGTCCTATTTCAAGGACACCGTACTTTCAATTGTTCATTAGCCATAGCCTCTACACCCTTAAGTGACCTAATACTATAGACTCATAAGATGGTTTGTGTTGGAAAGAACCCTTAAAGTTCAACTAGTTCCAAACCTGCTCCCACAGGCAGGGACATCTTCCACTAGACCAGGTTGCTCAAAGCCCCATTCAACCTGTCCTTGAACCCTGTCAAGGGGAGTGCATCCACAACTTCTCTGGGAACTCTCTTCCAATGTCTCACCACCCTCATTGTAAAAAATTTCTTTCCTATGTCTAGTCTAAATCAGTCCCTTTTCAGTATAAAAGCATTATTCCTCATCCTGTTGCTACAAGTCCTGGTAAAAAGTCCCTCCCTATCTTTCCTGCAGCCCCTCCTTAGGTACTGGAAGGCACTTACAAGTTTTCCTCGGAGTCTTCTCTTCTTCAGTGTCTCAGCCTGACTTCACAAGGGAGGGTTTCATCTCTCTTATTATTTTTTTGGCCCTTCTCTGGACTCACTCCAATGGGACCATGTCTTTCTTTTCTTGGGGGGCCCCTGACCTGGATGCAGTACTCCACGCCAGGTCTCACCAGAGCAGAGTATAGGGGCAGAATCACCTCTCTCAATCTGCTGGCCATGATTCTTTTGATGCAGTCCAAGATGCAGTTGGCTTTCTGGGTTGCAAGGCCATATTGCCAGGTCATGTCCAATCTTTCATCCACCAACATCCTGAAGCCTCCCTCTGCTGGGCTGTTCTCAATCCCTTCATCCCCCAGCCTGTATTGATAACAGGGTTTGCCCTGTCCTGGCTGCTGGACTTTGTTCTAGGCCTTGTCAAGTTTTATGAGGTTCACATGAGTTCAATCCTCAAGTCTATAAAGATCCCTCTGAATGGCACCCCCTTCTTTCAAGTGAATCATATGCACCACTCAGCTTTGTCTTCTTCAAACTTGCTGAGGTCGGTCACACTCGGTCTCACTGTCTATGGCATTAATAGAGATATTGGATGGCATTGTACCTAATAGGAACCTCTGAGGAACAGCCCTTGTTATTGACCTCCACTGAAGTCTTTGATTGCAATTCTTTGGATATGGTCATTCAGTCACTTCCTTATGCATCTAACAGTCCATCTATCAAGCCTGTACCTTGCCAATTTAGTGGCAAGGATATCATTGGAGATCATGTCAAATGCCTTATAGAAGTCAGTAGGTGACATCAGTTGCACTTTCCTTAACCACAACACAGTCAGCCCATCATAGAAGGCATGACACTAGTAAGGCATGATTTGCCCCTTGCGAAGCCATGTCTCTAATCACCTCCCTATAAGCCATGAGCCTTGGCATAGCTTCCAAGAGGATCTGTTCTATGATCTTAGTGGGCAGGTGAGGATGGCAGGTCAGTAGTTCCCAGGGTCCTCCAATCTACTCCTCATCAGAAAACAGAATCAGTGTGATATTCTGTAATTGTCTTCAGATTTCATTCCTTTAAGTGCAGTGAGTTAATGCTATTGTATCTCCCTGAACAATGTATATAAAGCTAATAAAAAATCCACAATACAGTGGGTATCTTAATGCACAAATATTCTCAAACACCTGAAGTTTGTCCTCAGCATATCAAAAAGAAATGGTGTCTTGTTTGAATTACATGAAAATCTGTGCAAGTGAAAGGCATCTTCATGAGGAAGATATGCTATGTAATTTGAATTATTTAGAGGGAAGGGAAGGAAAAGTATATGTTTTCTTTAATTTCAGTTCAATTGTTTAAAACAATAACTTGTGTAGTTCCTTCCACCATCACTCTCCTCTAGCAGTAATTCAAATTAATAGAATTATCACACAAGACTAATTGAAATTCCATTCCATGTTTTAACTGAAGTCCATCAAAACCAGAATTACCAACTGGACAAAAAACATGTAGAAATCTATGACAAATATAAAAATTATTTTTGCCTCTGAAGAAATGCTTATAATTATAGAGAGATAGTCACACAGAGAACATGGAAGAATGAAAATGTTATTACTATGCTAATCTTTATGTATTTTGTATTTGGCAGAACTACTAAGCAGTTCTGACCCATTTTAGGTATAGAAGCAAAGATGAAGATAGAACAGGCATATTGTATTTGCTTCCCTGCATATTTAGGTCAAGTTCTTGCTGTCTAGGCTCCCAAGTGTTTTGAAAGATGTTATAGCACCATTAATTTCACTAATCACACAGAAGATAAATCAGTCAGGTACAGGTGGCCCACAGGCCATGGCCAGCTGTCCATGACTAACACTGAGGATAACATACTTTAGCTCTTGCTCAGTTTATACTTTCACAGCATGTATGAGAAGACATCAAATTCATCTCTTCTTTCCAGACTCAATCCCTCCAGGATCAGCTAACTGTGCTTTGACTCCATCTTTTCTTGGCACCAGAACTACAGTGAAAGAGTTTGGCCAGATGACTAGAACTGAAAAACAAATCAACAAATCAGAGTTACATTAACACATAAATGACTAGACAATTTTCTGTACTGGCATCTGACACCTATGAGAGAAAACAAGGATGCAGTCCACAATGTTAACAGACACATTATATTTTTTATCTGAGTGAAGATTTTTTTAAGTCTTTTTCTTATTTGGAGTTGTATATGAACAGAAGTGAAGTACTGTGGATATTTTTTGTTGGAAGTTTTTATGCTAGTTCTATAACAAAGTAGCAAACTGTGAATGTACCCATTAGAGGTTTGTATTTTGAATACTTCAAAATTATTTTTTTTCAAATCAACCTCTGATTCAGATGGGTAGGTTTCTAATAAGACAGGCCTCAATATCAAAGCTATTAATGCAAAGGAAATGGAAGGCTTTTTTATACAACAAGAAAATAAATTGCTAACTTTCCTTACAGTTGGCAAACTAGTATGTCTCTCTTACCCACACTCAGCTTCAGCTTTGCATGAACGTAGTACAAAACCACAGTATTTTGGGCATCCATCACTATCAAACTTGTAAGAAGTGATTCAAAAATCCTTGGGATTGACAGAGGAGGCTGGCTGAGACCAAGTGACAGACACACTGAGGAAGCCAGTTTAAGAAATGCTAAGTACAAGTCTCAGAACTAGACAGTAACTGCATTTTATATAAGCAGGTTATTAAATACAAATCACTTCTCAGGAGGTTTCTTTTAGAAATAAACACTGATGCTTGCTCTAACAAAGAGCTTAAAAGATTAAAAAATATATCTAGTTCCATATTAAGAAGATTGCAATTTAAATGTAATTCTTTGTAGACTTCAACTTCTTAATATGGACTTAATACAGTTTTGCATTGAATAATCATGGTTTAATGCAAAAAGTACAAAATGGGTTTCATGTTGAATTACATTTAATAAGACTATGTCCTTTCAAACCCTGAAATTGGTGGATCACATCCCCAAAAAAATGCATAATGTGACAAGGAAAAACATTCCAGTATGAGATTGACAATAGTTAGGAGTTCTTTTTGCAGCAAAAGAGACAGATTAGCATTTTCTGCATCTGCTTAACATAGAATTAATCAGATAAGCAGAGTAAAGCTGTGACTTTGTTCTTTGGTTTTATTATGAAATGGAAAATTTATCATGATCTCACGTTTCAAAGATTTTGAGAGCCAGCTCAAGCATTTCTCTCATGACAAATAGTTTCATATTAAAAAAAAGTAAATAGTTGCTTGCGCTTGAAGTTAAAGGAGTATTAATATGCTGATCATATACACCTTAAACAGGAAAGAACTTGCTGGTAATAGAAATAAACTTTTGGTTTTAATCCCTCCCTTTTAATCCCTCTGTCCCACCTACATTGGTTTTTAATTGGATAATCCACTTATGTTCAAAATATATCAAGCAACCACCTTGTTTACGTGGCTGCTTTGAAATTACATACAAGAGCAAAAATGTTTCCCAGTCAAGATAACTTTTAATTAGAGAATATTTCTTAATAGCTTTGTTTTAGATTTGTTCCACTAAAACACAAAGGGTGATTATTAGTCTACGCTTCACATACAGTGTTCTGCTTTAGTTTTGTGTGATTAGCTTCAAACTACACTCTATGCTTTTCCTACACTCATTGTTCTAACAATTTGCTTGTTAGCCTGGATTTTAAGATGAATATTGCTAGTTTATGTGAAAAGGAAATAATACTTCTTATTACTCAATGAAAGGTAGATAATAGAATTCAGACCTCTGATTCTTCTGTAGTATATATTAAACTGCAGAAACTTAACCTGCTCTTAAGTAGGATTAGTGTCATCATTGCTGTCAGAATCACTTGACTGAATATTATAAAAAATAAAATAATAACCCCCCTACTTTAATATCTAACTTTCCCAAAAGAACCTGCAGAGTTTTAAAATAGTATGCAATTCAAATTCATTTCCAGTATTGATAAAATACTTTGCACAGAGTTGTTCTGTTTTATTTTGCCTTGCATTTCTTTACATTCCGGAGTGCTAGTCTGTTTTGTTACTAGATTTCAAAACACGATACTAAGAGATTCTTCAGAAACTGCATTAAAACCCAATTGCATAGTCTGTTTCTTAGGTATGTAGAGCCAAACCTAAATATCCCTGTCTTGCTAGTGTTCAAGAGTAACGTATTTTTGCAGATCAGGTGTGTAACTGGCTTCCCTTTCAGTTAATAGATTTACTCATTAGTTACTTCACATGGTCGATATTTAAGGCTCATGGATTTGTCATGATTAGCAAGTAGTAGTTTGTGTTTTTATTACCATTTATGAATTAATTTGTTCAATTCATTCATTATAAAGCATTCTGAATGATAAAAATCTGTACAATTTTAAAATGTCAGGGTAATTCTGCATCACATACATGTAGACCATGAAGATTACTATCAATTCTACAGTGAATTGTGATATTAATCTTGTTTGCAGATAATTTAAATTATTTCCTTGTTCACTTTATTTCATCCAAATAAATTAAGAAATATTCCAAATAGACCAATTATTAAGTAATAGTTTATTATTAGACATAAGTATTTCTTTAGGTCATAAATTCTAAAAAGAAATCATAGAAATGCTTTGACCTTTTTTTAAAACACCAGATACATATCAGTAGAACTTTGCTTTATATACAGAGTTGCATGTTGCATATACAGTGGGAATAATGGGCAAAAGTGAAACTATATGCTTTCTGCCTTGCTTAAGGGCTGGAAGTACTCAAATGCTCATGTCAATACACCTATAACATAGGTTTGTTTTCCAATCTGTAGGCACTTGAAAATTTTCTTTTTTTCAAAAACTATTTCATCATTTAACGATTAAATATCACACTTAACTCTTTAGGAATAATTCACATTTTAATATTTTACATTTTCGTATTCATCATTTGCTTTCTTAATTTCCATGAAAGGCAACGCCAAGTAACCCAGCATCATATGTTTCACTGCTGAGACAAGCTCTTTTTCTATCCTAGCCTCTCTCGAGCTTCTGGAGTACTGTGTTCAGGGAACAGCCCTTGTACAGCTTGCAGTCTTCTATGTTATGTAGACTGGATACTGTCACTATTTGTCCTAAACGTTGGTAAAAACTTGGGAAGTGAGAGCTTAAGTACAATTCAAACATGTATGGAACAATGAAATGAGAAAATGTGAAGAACCTTAAGGGACTAGTGTTGGTTGAAAATGTGAGGATATCTTTTCATTAATTTATACACAATTCAGTATATTACAACCTGACCAAATCAGAAATCCTGTAAGAAACCCAAATCAGGAACATGGTACCTGAGAAAACAGACTAAAATTGCTATAGAATTCTCAGTGTATTCCCATAGAGTGGTTTTGCCTATGCTGAAAAATAGGAAACCCAATATCTGCTTTTGTGACTAGTTATATTAAAACAGAAGTTAAAAAGAAAATTAAAAGACTTTCAGCTTTAAAATGATTAAATGTCAATAGATTGTATAACTCCTTTGATTTATGTTGCCTCTATTTTTTTCCATGAAAAAAATAGTACTAGCTTCCGGATAGATTATTTATGTCTAAGAATTGTCATTTATTGATTTTTTCCCCCTTGATAATGTCTTTTTTCTGTCACAGAAACTTAAGACAACACATTTTTTTGCCAGTGGTTGATAAAACATGTACTAGTATTCACAACAGAATATTCATAATACAAGAGATGATTAAAACTGTGGTTGCATTTCCATTTTCATTCTGATTCATGCCAACTTTGAAGGTATGTTTCAAATATCAGTTAAGTAAAACAAATATGTATGGCGTTGGTTTTTTTAAGCTGTCCTAGCAAGAGATACACAGAAAAATGTGTCCCATCTTCACACTTGGATCTGATACTAACTAGTGGACTTCAGACAACTCAGTCAGTTCTCAGTTCTCAGTTATATCTACTTCAAATATTCTGAAAATTATAGTCAGTTCCTCAGTAAATCCCAATCAATCTGGTAAGAAGCTAAAGCACAATGCTGTATTGAGAACAAACTCTTTTGTAATTGTTCTATTTCTTTTCCAACATATACCATTCACACTACATCTAGTATCCCAGAGATGGCATAGTTAATTTATGCTGACACAGTGGTATTAACTTTGGTTATCATCAAAGAACACTAAAAGACTAAGTTCCACCAGTGTTTCGCCCCCTGCAATGTGAGTTCTAAAGTAGGACTGTTCAATGCACAAGAGCGTTGCAGTTTCTGAAAAATTGCAGAGGAAATTAGAAAGGAAATAAGAGGGAAGGGCATGAAGGGCAATGTGATTCTTAATTTTGTAAACTGCTTTTTTCCAGTTTTATGTTAAACTAAGGTGCCAGATAAAGTTACTAGTAGCAAATATGACATGAGAAACCCAAATTGAAAAGTAATTTAAACCTGAAGTAAATTGTCTCAGTGGAACAAGCAGTACTTTAGGTCAGACTACAGAAAACCCTTAGCAGCTAAAAGGTATTCTTTGGCTGTTAGCAGTAATAAATATCTAAGGTCACCTTCACAGCTCTGCTGTGACTTTCCTTGCAAAAATGTTGAGAGAAATCTAGAGCACCTAAAAGAAGAAATGTTGCAAAATTTGCTCTGTTGATATTCTTTATTTCTTTGGGAGAAATGAGTCAAGTGCTATGAGCAAAATGACAATATTTTGCTATTAATAAAGATATTATCAAGTAGTTCTAGAGTTTTGCTTTTTATTCCATGTCACTAAGTTGGGCAATCAGTGGTTATAACATGCCCTGACAGCTAGGAGGGTCAACTGTGCCCAGGGGTGCATCAGGCAAAGCATCACCAGCTGGTCAAAGGAGGAGATTGTCCTGCTCTGCTCTGCACTGGTGCGTCCTCCTCTTGAATATTGTGTGCAGTTTTGAGCACCACAATATAAGAAAGATGTTAAGCTCTTAGCATTGAAAGGAGGGCCATGAGAGTGGTGAATGGTCTGGAGGGAAAGCCATATAAGGGGCATAAAACCAGGTATCCTGGCATTTAAAGAAAGTCCTCATCTAGTCCAACGAGAAAAGTTTCTATTTCAAAATGGGACTACAGAGACAAAATTCCTCTTCAAATTTAGCCCATACAGAAATGACAGAGCATATTCAGCCCACTTTTACAGTTTCTCTCTTTTCCTCACTTTCTCAGTCCAAACTGAGCATCTTTTTCATGGCTTTTAGAAGCTATAAAGTATTTCATCATATATCAGAAAAAGTTACATGAAAGCTGTGCAGTCAGGCTTCTAGTAGCGGTCTGAAAAGTTTCTGGGGAAATAATTAATGAAGGCAGAAAGCTAAGAATGGGAAGTCTGAACTAGTTGGAGCTAATCTCTTACTTGAAAGTGTCAGCAGCAGCAAAAGTGTTATCTACTGTTTGCAGGAGGGCTGTGGATACATGTCATGCCTGGATTCCTACTCTACTTACCCTAGGACTCATCTCAAGGGATGGGAACCATTTGGCTTTATTACTGTGATTACATCAATGTGCTTTAAAGGACTTGGATCTTTCATTTCTGGCCACTGTAGCCAGAATGCTATGCTTTGAGAAGACTAGAAAAAACTGAATTTTGCAGTCAGGAGAAAGGCAATATGAATTTTGGGAGGAGAATGACAATTGAAAAATCTTTCCTCTTTCTGCCCTCTAAAGGGACAATGTTTTCTTTTTCCCTGGAAGAGGTATTTATCAGGTATTTACCAACAATAGTCTGCAGAGTTGAGAAATTCAAAACCCATGGTACTCCCGCCAATTAAAAGAGAAGATGTTGTGCTCACTGTACAAGCATGTTTCTATTTTGGGGAAATCCAAATTTCTGTCAAAAAATTGGTGCAATGCTGTTTGCACTGGCAGCAAGACAGACAGGAATACCTGTTAATGAGGTTGTTTTCTTATCATCAGCAATCTACATGGGACAGTAGATTGCTAGTTGCCTATTGCAATGACATGAACCTAGTTTCAGACAAAAGGAACAGGATTTTTCTGCTATTCAAGCAGAACATGTCAGCCTTTTTTGAGTAAGAGTTTAGACAAGATGACCTCTGGAGGTTTTTGCCAACCCAAGTTATTTTGTAATTAATGACTCTATGAAAAAAAAACCAAAGAAAAAATGCAACATAAGTTTAGTCATGTAATGAAATAATTTTTATTTCCTTACTATGAGTAAGGAAATAGTGGTTTCAAAGCAGATAAACTGCAATAATGGTACTGAGAGTTTGAAATTAACAACTGAAAATTTTTTCCTAATGTACTTTTTTTTTTAATTTTAAATATTCTTGACTGATTACCTTCAGAAATCAGTCTCCAAAGACTCCAGATCCTGCAAATAGAGGGCAGGCAGATTTTTACAGGCAGCAAACACAGAGAGAGTGTGAACTGTTAGCAGTTTTGTCAGTTTGTGTTTTGTAGGACTGGTCTATCATTGCTATATTGCATGGGTAAATCATCCTATGTTTGTGTGCATAAGTATGTAATTTAGTGTAGTTTTGTTCTCCAATACATATAGAGAGCAGAGATAACTTGATGAAATACAAATTAAAAAAACCAAATTTTTCCCTCTGCATATACTCTTTTTAGGTAAAGGCCACCATATTTAATGATGTGCTTCATATAACTAATTTTACAAGAATATCAAACCCAAGAAAAATGGGATTTTTCCCATCTGCTGTATCTATTTAAATCTATCAAGTATGTAGATTTACATTTTGCAAGACAGAAAAGACAGAGACACACTCTGTCAAACACAGTTCATAGTAGATGGGGATTACACAACTGTTAACCATGTTGACAAACATATATTTAGAAAGTATCCTGAACTATTCAAAGGGATACAGCTTGATCTACAGTATAATGCAAACAGGGGAAAAGGGTTCAAGAGAAGAATACGGGAAAAACAGGCTTTAGCAGTGGTTCAACAACACCAAAGATCAATTTATATATGAAAAATGTACTGAATTGCTGAAAACTGACGTGTTGATAAATTTCAAGTATCTGGTCTCTTCTTCATTACTTTCTCGCATAAATGAGTTGGTTTTTTGGACCTCTCCCTCTTTTTCAGTTTTAACTGTCACACAACTATACTGATACAAATTAAAATACATTCACATATTACCATAGTTCATCTCTCTAAACAAGCCTCATCTCTTCTTTAATATAAGTTCACAAAACAAAAATACTGAAATGGAGCAATTGCCTCCATAGAAAAATATATTATGTAAGTTAAGAGAATTCAGTGTTTCTGTCAGATTTAAAGAACTCTGACTTTTATATACCATTACTGATGTAGATAAAGACAAAAGCATATTTGTCTTAGTTAAGTGACGGTTTTAAAAATACCTCCTTAACATCAATTCTTAAAATGTCCAGGATTCTTCATTCTTATGCATATAAAATTCTTTGCACTTTAGGAAGACAAGTGGAAATAAGATTTTTTAAATCTCCTTAAAGAATTTATGCAGAGTTACAAGTAAAATTTGACTTTAACTTTACAGAATTTTAAAACTGCACAAGTTTTTTCATACTTTGCAATTTCTCTTTTCACTTACTAAAAATCTCAATGCTCTCACTAAGAAACAATTTACTAAGAATTTTACTACATCTTGTAAAGAACTTTGCAGCCCTATCTTATGGAACTTTTATTCCTGTTTTAAATAGATTATGTATCTCCTCCCATAGCAAACTAAGACATTAAACTGGATGAAATTTGCTATAGATCCTAATGAAAATGAAGTACCTGCACAACTAGGAGACTGTTGCCAGTTAGACTGTTTCAGGGAGAGAGATGCATGCTATTGTCCTCATGGAGGACCAAAGCAAAGTCATGGGACTTTTGAAATAAAATGCAAATACAGAATAAATGCAGATAAGAGTTTCAGGCAGGCAGCAGATTGCATGCAGTCAAGAGGAATGTGAAAAAGGACCTGCTTTATCCAATTTAAATTAGAACAAAAAAAAAAGAGTATTTTTCAATGTTACTTAGTAAAACCTATTTTAGGAGATGATAAAAGCAAAGCTTGAAGCCACACATTATATTTCCATAGCTTTTCTCCATTGATCATAAATTGCATTTAATGGCTTTATTTCACACATATTTCGATTGACTTAGGGGCATGGTCTGCAAACAAAATGGCAATACTGACTTTATAGTCTTGCATTTCATGCTCCTCTTAGCCTCTAGGATTCATTTTAATCATCTCACTTCACTGTCCTAGAGAAATATTATCAGACACAGAAAAAATTGCTGGTAAGGCTCCAAATTTAAGATCAATATTCATCACAGTATGTAGAATGCTAAGACCAGACTCAAGAGAAAACTTCAACACTTCAAATTAATTTGAAATAAGTTTTCACACAGAGTAGAGTTATTATTGGCTCCCCTAAGTCAGAGTTTTTAAGAGAAAAGGTACTTGCCAAGGCAGACTTACTGATTGGTTAGCTAAAGTTAAGGTACTCAATGAATATGAAGGGCCAGCTACATATGGTATAAAATTACTTAAGCATTGCTTGCAACAAGAAGTTTTTCTTTTCAAATTCATGTGTGCAATTGTAAGACTAACAGAAGATATGATTTCTGACATGGAATTTCTGCATAATACGTATGTTACATTATACATTTTTAAAAACCAATAATTATGTGGAAACAAACAAACAAACAAAACAAAGAGAACAATTAAAATTACTGAGTCATTTAAAGAAAATTAAAATCCTGTTGCTGAAGGAGATAATATTCTGAAGTTAATTTTAGTGAAATAATTTAATTTCACCCGTTGGATAACTTAAAAGTAGCAAATGCTGTGTATGTAGGGAAAACTGGTAATTCCTCAAAAATTAAGTTTTCTAGCTGAAGTGGCAGCAAATTTTATTTATGAATCTATTATTCTTTTTTTGGACTTTCACTCAACAACTAAGTTCTCTAACAATCTTCCCTCACAGCTATAAAGGCCTCTAGAACATACTCATGAACTAAAGAAAGAATACCATCAATAACCAGCAAAAATTCGAACTTAATATAAGCAGGAAAAAAATAATTCCCTTGTGAATTAAAATCTGTTTACTCAAGTGGAAGCAGAAAACTATTGTTTTATGATTGTTTTGTGCTTCATTCCAACCTACTCTTCCAACCCTGATATCTGCCACAAAAGTGACACGGTGAGCTAGGCAATCCAGAATACTTCTGGAATGCACGTAGGATAACTTCCTAAGCCAGGTAAAAGACAGACCTACCAGAGGGGAGGTGATAAAAGACCTGATGATCACCAACACAAGCAAGCTAATCAGGGCCATTAAGATTGGAGGCAGCCTGGGCTGCAGTGATCATGTGGAATTTGCAATCTTGAGAGATATGGGTCAGGTGAAGAGTAAAGTCAGGTCCCTGAACTATAGAAAACTTTCAGCTTTTCAAAGAGATTGTCAATAGGACACCCTGAACAGAACAGAGCTGGCAGATTTTTAAGAAAGTCATCCATATAGTACATGACTTAGTGATTGCCAGGCACAACAAATCGGGCAAGGAAGGTGAGAGACCATCATGGCTGTGTTGGGACCTGCTGGTAAAACTAAAGGGCCAGAAGCAAATGCATAGGCATTACTTATATTTGCCTTTTTATTTTTCTTTCCACTGTTATAATATTGTGTCATTGATATGATTTGCAGTCCATTAAAACTTCTAAATCTTTTTTAAAGATTTTTTTAGACAGATATTTTCTATTTTTATATGTCTCAATTTTGTTTTTTCTCCTGCTTTATTTTATATTGTGTCTCTTTTTTGTTAAATTGATCTCATTAAATTGGAGTCAAGACTGATTTTGAGAAGCTCATCCAGATCTGTTTTTGAAAGTGTTTACTTTTCTCCTGTTTTGGTGATGTCTGCAAAATGTCAAAGAGCATTTCACACTCTGTTGTCTGAATCATTCACGAAAAAAGTGATTTGAACTGGGTCCATCCCAAGACTTTGCAAGAATCTCACATCATATGTTCACGCAACCTGAGTGAATTTCAAATATGTGTTAACTGAATGTGACTTTCAACCTGTTTTACACTCATCTTAGAGTGCTTTTTATGTAGGCCGTTGAACTTCTTTTAATGTACTGGAAAATACTGGAAAGCATCACAGTTTTACAGAAGAGATAGATGTTGAGTGGCCATCCTTTCTTCAGAGGACTGGACACCATGGGTAGTTCTGCTCTATTTTGTTTTCAGTGGTTAATAATATGTACCTCTTACTCTGTAACTTTTCTTTCATTTCATTTACTTCTTTTTGCATAGCAAGCACTGATACCCTCTGACATTTCCATTCCTTACCTGCTCCAGTACTTTTCCTTATACCTTGTGAAGTTCTATAAGTTGCAACAACCAGTCAAGTGCATCTTCTAACAATAGGTTATTTACGAAATTTAACTTCAAAACTTGCTTATAAAAACAGTACTTGAACTACAGTACTGACATTTTTTTCAAGACCCAATTTCAGTGCTGTCCTTTCTTCGGTAACCCAAGTTACTCAGGTTGGACTAAAACTAATTAAGGATCATGAGGTCCATACATATATGTATATGCATACCTCTCTGTTATATATACCTATATATAACATTTACAAGTACATGTGTACACATACATATAACAGAATATTCTGAGTTGGAAGGGACTTACTAGGATCATGGAAGTCTTAACTCCTAGGCCCTGCACAGGACAGTCCCAAGAATGACACCATGTGCCTGAGAGCATTCTCCAAATACTTGAATCTTGAACTGTTACCACTTCCCTGGGGAGCCCGTTCCAGTGCCCAACCACTCTCTGGGTGAAGGACCTTTTTCTAATAGCCAATCTAAACCTCCCCTGTTACATCTTCATGCTATTCCCTCAGGTTCTGCTGGTCACCACAGAGAGATCAGGGTCTGCTTCTTCCCCTCACAAGGAAGTTGTAGACTGAAACAAGGTGTCCCCTCAGTCTCCTCTTCTCCAGGATGAACAGACCAAGTGACCTCAGCCACTCCTCATATGGCTTCCCCTCAAGGCCCTTCACCATCTTTGTTGCCCTCCTTTGGATGCTCTCTAATAGCTTAATATCTTTCTTATATGGTGGTGCCCAAAATTGCACACAATATTCAAGGTGAGGCCTCACCAGTGCAGAGCAGAGTGGGACAATCACCTGCCTTGACTGGCTGGTGATGTTTTGCCTGATGCCCCCCATGACATGGTTGGCCCTCCTGGCTGCCAGAGCACTGCTGACTCATATTCAACTTGCCATCAACCAGGACCCCCAGGTCCCTTTCCACGGCACTGCTTTCCAGCATCTGTGTGTACAAACATCCAGGATGCCCCTGTCCCAGGTGCATAATCCAGCACTTTCCCTTGTCAGATTTCATATGGTCATTACCCAGCCCTTTAATTTGTCCAGGTCTCTCTGCAAGGCCTTTCTGCCTTTGAGGGAATCAATGACTCCTCCCAGTTTTGTATAATCTGCAAAAATACTTAGTATCCCTTTGAGTCCTGCATATAAGTAGTTTATGAAGATTTTATATATGGATGTATACATATAGACATACTGTTTGTATGGTTAAGAGTTCTCTTTTCCTAATAAAATTTTTAACAAGGGTATTTCCCTTTGGCACACTTAGGCTTTGTATTAGCAGTACAACTCTATTTTGAAGTCAAAACCAAGTATATAATAAAATAAATAATTATAAATAATAAAAAAATTCAGAGGACTAGGAAAACCTGCAATTTGTTAGATGGTAGGAAAACCACCCTCCTACTTGTTTTAAATTCTAGTATTTAACTGATAAGGATAGATCTCACATTCTACCATGTCTGATATTCGTAATTATCCTCATGTTATGATTCTGTTTTCTCCCTCTTTCTCCTGGCTGACTCTGTCTTCTATTCATGACATGAAACTCTGGTGATTAGCCCGCTCAAGAGAACACTACTGTCTTTATTTTATTCTTGTTAAATTAATGTATTGGGTTGACCTTGCCTGGACTCCAGGTGCCCATCAAGTTGCTCTATCAGTCCCCTTCCCAGCCCGACAGGGGAGAAAGTAAAAGATGGAAAACAATTCATAAGTCGAGATAAGGCAGTTTACTAAAGCAAAAGTGAAAGTTTGCACCTGAACAAGAGAATAGGAAAATAACAAGGTTTATTCTCTGCTTCCCATCAGCAGGAATATCTGGCCACTTCCCTGAGAAGCAAGGCTTCAGCATGTATAGCAGTTGCTCAGCAGGCAACGAATGCCCCTCGTTCCTCCTCCTTTCCTTAGCTTTTATGTCTGAGCTGATGTCGTATGGTGTGGAATGGTTACACTGACCTACTTGTGTCCCCACCCAGGATCTTGCCCTTGATTGAGTGTGCAGAAGGAGGCTGTGCCAGTGTTCCCAGCAGTAGCCAGAACAGTGGCGTGTTATCAGCATCTTTCTAACCAACAATGTGAAGCATAGCACTGTGAGAGCTGTTATGGAGAAATGCACTCCATCTCAGACAGACCCAATACAGTTAATTATACTTGACTTAAGTAACTCTAATTATTGACTTAAGTACATTTGGCCTATTTTTTTGAAATAGGCTGTGGCTTGTTAAGTTCTGCCCTGTATGATTATTGGTCAAAACTGCTATTATCAGATGCTGTAAACTATTAACTATATTTACAGTATAACCCAGAGGGCTGTTGCAGCCTACAGGTTAGATCACTATTTACATTAATTATTACACTAATTATTCACCTACCATAAAATAATTTTAAAACCTACAAAGTCCTATGTCACTAAACTGGCCAGTTGGGCAGTCTTATATAAGTCAGTGTTCTAGAGTTTTTCGATATTCAGAAGGATCTGTAAGTTGCACATGTCCATGGAGGACTCTTCCCTTTTGGATTATTGTTCTGAAGCTGCATAAATTGTGGGCCACTGGGAAGATCACAATTCCTTCAAACTGTGACCCTTATGATCCCATTAGTGACATGGCAAGTTCAGACTGTATTTTATCACATTCTAGTTGTTTTCTCTTGGCTGAGGTTATGCAAGAGTCATTTTGTTTAACAATTAATACAAAAAAATTAGATATTATTTCTTATGATACTTTAAAAAATCATCTCACCCTCTCTGTAATTACAAGTAAAATGCACTTTCTAACCACAGCTTATCTTCAGTTCAGCTTAAAAGCTTCAATAAACAAATACCTTCACTGAAATCAGCAGACATAAACAGAAAATGGTTTAGTGCTTGAGCTTAGGAAAACCTAGGCTTAGTTTTTACTTTTATATTATGTTGTGCAGTAATTTCATCCCCTATATTAGCATGTATTACACATCCTCAATATTGTTGAAAGCTTTTATTCAGCCTAGGCCTATAATGCTGTATTTTTCTGGCTTCTCTATGAGGTCTCATGTGGCACTGTTCAAAAAAACTTTATTAAAGTAAAGCGATCTCATCTTCTACTTCCTTCTTATCCATTATACTGGAAGTTACTATGTCAAAGGAGGAAATTAGATTGTTTTGACATAATTTACTCTTGAGAGAGCTGTGTTGGCTGGGTTTTGTCACCTTTTTATTTTCCTGTAGAGTGGTTTTAAATTGGCTGTTTAATAACTTCTCCCAGGATCTTTCCACATACTTAATGTACTGTAACTGGTCAGTGGTTTCTCAAGTCTTATCTTTCCTAACCTTGCCCTTCTTCAGTCCCCTGAGACTTCTCTCTTCTATGAAATCTCAAAGATAATATCTTGTGATTCAGATGCTACTCTGGCTATTTCATTAAGTGCTCAAGGTTTCATTCTGTTCCTCCACCCTTGTCCTGGACCATCTAATTGCATTGATTACATTTAAATACCTTGTACTGTGCCATTTTAATTTGAGTTTCAGTATTAGAACTACCTACACTTGCTGTCTGATCACAAAGAGAAAGATAATACATCAATGAAAACTATAATGTTCTTGAAATTACATCCTTTTTTCCCCTCTCAGTCTAACAGAAATCCTAATTTAGCTATGTTGTATTTTTGTACAGTTTTCTGCTGTTTCTGTGTTTCTGAGAATCTCTATTCTCAATATCTGTGAATATTTTGTTTGGGGTTTTTTTCATGGTAAGTCAAATCTTGCTATGTCACTCATCTGGTTCCAAAACAGATAGAAACTTCTGAAAAAAAAAATCTTAAAAAAAAAAAACAACAAAAAAACCCACCCAAAAAAACCCAAAATAAAACCATTGTTACTATTTCAGCTCCCTTCTTCCTTTCTTTTTCCTTAGAATTTTAAATCTAAACTTCCTGTGACCATCCCCAGTACCTTGCACTTTCTAATCCTCAGCCACCTGCTATCAGTCGAGACTGGAGACAGTTGTTTCCTACCTCCCATTTCACGTTGTTCCCAGTGTATTGTCTGCCTTCTGTTACAAATTTTGTCTAACTGTGTTGCTTTCTAACAGGTACTGGATAATTAATGTGTCCCCTTACCACTAGCTCTCACTTTTTCTGTTGCCAAAAACATCTCATTTCCTACATGTGGTACAACAGTTTAAAAGAATCTTTTGGTCTCTCATCATTACAAGTATTTTTTCTTTCCTTTCTATATTCACCCCAAACCCTCCCCCCCGCAAAAAAAAAGACAAAAAATTTAGTCTATCACTATATTTTTAGAGCATATATATATTTCTTAATATTTAACATTTCCTCCATTTTTAGTTCTGTATTTGTCCTCTTAAATTCTAATCCTGTGACTTGTCATGAATGTTTGTGGTGCCAGTGACATTGCAGCTCTGTAGAAATAGCTGAACTTCAAGTTCTGCTTATGTTTTATGCTCTGATGTTTAGGTAATACAGTTAATTTTTCTTCCTTTACTCTCTTCCATCAGTAGAATGAAGTAATCAATTCTCAGCATCTTTGACTAAATAAGAATGCTGTTATACTTAGTGGGAGGCTTTTATCACCAGCTTCCATCAAACAGTCTAGAGATCTTTCCTTGAGTTTACTGAATTGATGATATCCTCTATTATATGGTAGTGCTTGGATAGAAAGGTTTTGCAATTTGTTAAAATTTGGGTTAGTTAGGTAAATTTACTGAAATTAATCTTAGGTGATAAATATATAGAAGAGTGATTTAGCCTTAACGTGGCTACTGTCTGGTTTTTGCTAGTCAAGGATACACAAGGGTACAAGGGCAACACATCCTGTGTAGTGTCAACCAATAGAACTGGTGTATGTTTTCACTATGTAGAGAAAAAAAGGAAAGAAAAGAATTTTCATACTTAATTCTATAGAAAATACTTCATTCTCATGCAAGTCACAATAACTTCTCATCTCCTTTGCTATTACTGTGACCACAAATGCAAATGAGGTCAGGTAAACCACTAGTATATGACACCCCTAGTTACTGAAGTTTGTGTTATCTAATCCCAAATGTACTTGATTACTTGAGTTTGTTCCAAGATAAAAAAGTATTTAAATGGAGTAGGTACTATTAATTACCAGCACCTATTACTATGGTAGTATTTGTTTCTCCTGCATTTAAAAGTCCTCATAGAACTCAGAGAACATGAGAGAAAAGAGGTATATCCTAAGAAGTTTTTGTACAACATTTCCAACTTCTGTGTAAGGTTTTTCTATATTAATTAGATAAGGTTGACCAACAGTAGTTTCCTATTTATTGCATTTCTATTTGTTGCAATTCCATATGTATGTGTTCTTTTTCTAAGAAATTGGGTCTGATTACAACATCTTCATATTATTAAAAAATTTACAGTTGATGGATATTTATGTAGAAGTTACAAATCTTACTTAGAGTCTTTATACTAAACTAGAAAACCTGATGAACCTCATCAGTTTCTTGTCTGATTTAATCTCACTTCCACCTGTATAGATTACATAGATAAAGACAGTACACCTAACCAATATATTTATGATGCTCACATAACGATAAAGCTACAGGATCAGGAAGTGTGTTTAATTTGTGAAGTGTGTGTCTAAACAGACAGCTCTTCATCAGTCTCCCCAGATTAAATGATTGTCCAGACTAGAAATGTCAGACAGGAGCATTATTACTATAGCATGAAATGGTAGTTGGTTCAATCTGAACAATTCAGGATCTGTCAAGTTATATGTAATGTTCTGTCTAAACTCCTTTCCAAGGGGTGCAGGCTTAGGTTAGCTGGAAGTTCCATTCCTAAAAGTTAGATATCCAGACATGGATGTCCCTTCGTATGATAAGTTAAAACAAAGGGTGAGCTTCAGAAATATTAGTATAATTTGTTTGATCCCTTCCCTCCCCTCGCCTTCCCCTTCCTTTTCTTTTGGCTTGGCTGCTGGAGAAGTAAGCTACCTCCCAGGCCTCTTCCATCTGTGGTCCCTCAGGGATTCAGCACAACTGCCGCAGGAGCAGGGTCCAAGGCTGACTCAAGAAAATGGCAAATTTTTCTGCCCTTCCCAGCAATCCTTGCAGCACAACTAGGAGACAAGTGTTACTTAGAATGGTTCACCTTAGACAGAACTGAAAACGGGCTGTGTTATCTGAGTCATCATCTGTGTCACCTGCAGCTTGCTATGGCTACAGTAGCAGAGCACTTGTTCCCATGGTGATTTCATGCTGTGATAGCTGAAATCTGTACCCAAAAAGAGTCCAAAAAGTGACTGTGTATTAGGAAGAAGCATCTCTCATCTGGAAAGGCTGCAGTAAGCATTTATACACAGCCAGGCATGGGCATATTGCCCTTTTGATGCTGTACACTTTTCTCTCACCAGCTCTACAGTGGTCTCTTGTATCAGAGCACAAACCAGATGGCTCCTGTGACATACTCGTGTAGGCAGCAGCTCCAAACAACAAAAGCGACTACTTGTCATAGATGACATGGTTGAAGACAGGATCCTTCCATGTCCTGACAGCATTCCTCAGTCTACTGTCAGATCTCTATCTAGTTAGCCAAAGCATGGCTGTCACATGAGGGAAGTTGAGGGTGTGTGTAGGAGTGGGCACGAAGACAACGTTTGCAAGACATACAGCAAGGAAAAAGAACGGGTGCACCAGAGGACTTGCCACTCTCAACCCTCCCTTCTCTGCCTTTTTCCTGAGAACGTTAAAAGAATGAGAAGAACTAGAAACTTAGAGAAAAAGAGCAGAAGTTAATCTGGAACACTTACGTGAGGCCTGTCTAGTACAGAAGGCATATATTAAGACAGAATAAAGGTCTAATTAGGATTCCTGTGAGTGACTGCCTGATAGCAACTGCTTGTGGGAAAAGACAAGTTTACAGAAGTTTTCTTCTGAGATTTAGCAGTTGGGGGATTTCCTGGGCCCTCCTATTGCATCTATTATGCAATGGTATTGCTGCCATTCTTGAATTTGATTATGTGGCATCTTTTAGGATAGGATCAAATAGGATCAAATTGAATTGTTTGCTGAGAACCGGCTGTGGCAGTGAAACTAATTGTATTTTTTATGAAAAAAAATATTTTTCTTTATTTTATGGTGTCTATTAGAAAATTCTACTGTAAGAGCCATTCTAAATGGCCAGTAAATGATGTACTTCAAATTTAAATTACATAATTGACATTTTAGTATTTTAGCTGCAGTCCATCTTATATATAAATATCTGAAACTACTGAAGATGGAATTTCAGGAGTTGTCTGCCTTCACTGAAGTTCACAGCTGAAGTACATTAAATTCTATATCTGGATATAAAGGTGTAGACTGTGTTGCATTCCATTAGCATGTGCTTTAGTCTAATTAGACATAGTCAAAACCAATGATCTTAAATGCCTTTTCCAATCTAAATGATTCTATGATTCTGTGAGTCTATTATTCAATTCCAGGTCCTGGAGCTGGAATGGAATGCTCAGTAACTGTGCACTAAGACTGCTGCTTTTGAGGATGCGACAGATGTGCATGTGTGTAATCTCATTGCATCACTCTGATACACGTATCACAGACAAGAATTTGGCCTACTAGAAAGGACCAAGATAATTAGGCAGGTTTACAGATACTGTCTCATGCCCAGTCAGCTCAGATAACCTTCAATGATCTATACAAATCTGTAGAGGTATACTGTACAGATATATCTGTATACTGCTAAGTGCAGTAAAATGTTACTTATTTTTGTTCACACTAAAATAATTGGATGCTTAGTACTGAGAAAACACTGAAGCTTTGGTAGTAATCTGGGTACTACCTTCAGATTAAGAAACATTCAATTCTCTTTCTATTAATTTTCATCTTTCTTCTGCATGCCTTTCCTCTATCTGTGAAATGATTTAGAAAAATTCTTATTTTTATAAGAATATGCATATATGTATGTGTGCGTGTATATATATATAAAAACTCCTATATACTCTTCTATATACTCTCCTCTTTTATTTTGACTTTCTAGCCATACATACACTACACATAGTATATATATTATATATATACACTATATATACTCCTACATACTCTTCTATATACTCTCCTACATATTCTCCTCTTTTATTATAACTTTCCAGCTTTAGGACCTAAATATTTTCTCTGGGTTTATTGGTAGAAGAAACGACATCCCTAGAACTACCTTATCTTATCTTTTGTCACATTGCGAAGTGTTAAGAATTTGACCAGTAGTATTCTGTAAAATCTACTGGCTTTTGGTTTAATTTCTTCCAGATGTCTCCCATCCTCTTCTCCTCTCTCTTTTTTTCCCCCTATCATTCTTAAGATAATATGTTCTTGTTAACAAGTTCTTATCATGCTTTTGTATGTTTATATATGGGCCCCAACATTCTTTTCTGCAAAACACACTGACTGGATTGGCTCTGGAACAGATGCAATACCGACATCTGATGCTGGACCTGCAAAACTGATTTTCGCTAGTTGGCAAGTATGCTTCAGTGACTTGACTGTCCTTTCCTCTTAAGACTGCTTTCCAGGACCCCATAATTGGATTCTTCCCCTCAAAACTCAGTCTTTTGAGTAATTAAATAGAGCTTTATTTTGCCTACCACAAATGAGAATACCTGCTTTACCACATCTGTTTCTATGTACTAGCATATTGAAGTGCGATATAGGAAAATAATTCCCATGACTTTGAGAATTAGGACATTAATTCCTTCTTTTTTTTTTTCTCTGTGAAGTGATGTAAGTAATTTTTTCTAATTTCATTTTGAAATAATATGGTAAAATCTTTCTCTTGTCTGCAGTTGCAATCAGACTAAAACAATGTATGTTACCCTTTAAGAGAGCAGACCTCTGATTGTCAAGTCATCCAAAATACTGGAATACACTATTTGGTTGTGAATCAAGTGAAAACACCTGGTTTTTCATTTCTGAGAAATTTTGCTGAGTATCTACTCAGCATGAAGCTCTGATATATCAAATCCTAAAACTGGCTGAAACATATAGTTAGACCTCTTTGGCCAAAGTTCTGGACAACAAGGTTTGAGTTTAGGAGAGGAAGTAGAGTTGGGAAGAACAGTCTGAGGTGTTGTTTACCTTTTTTATACAACATAGAAAGGAGTAGTGACTAGTGCATGTGTGGGACTTGTGATTGCAGACAGCCACAAAGAGTGTGATAGACCTGTCTGTGCATGTGTCATTATTTACAAAACCATTTTTACAAAATATTTTGTACATAATATGTGCTAATATTCTATTATGTGTTCAGCATGTTATCTGCTTCTCTTTTTTTTTTGAAACACTTTAATTAAAAATGAGACAAGAAAGTAATTTGCATATAAAGTTGCATTAGGTAACAATGTTGAAGTATTTTAATGTAGGAACATTATTTTCAAAATACTCTGATGGTATACACTATTCTACTGTAAAGTTTAACAGTTTCTGACTTAGAACTGGGTGGAAATTTGGAATTCATGTGACTAATCCTAAGAATTTATTTCTATATAAAGCACCTGATGCACTTGATGCGTGTCTTATCACGATTTATAATGTACCAGACATTTGAGACATCTGATATGAAGATTTTCAGTTTGAGAAGAAGAACCTTCTGTAGAGTTTGTGCATCTAAATCTATACTTTAAATTATATGCCTGGGTGGGGATCATATGTAACATTTTAAGTAAAAGAGAACAAAGACTATATAAAGAGCACCTTGAGATCTAAAAATATGAGAAAGTAATGTATCCCTATATAAGATATCTACTGAGAGACTTAAGCATCTACCTGAAATCTATACTAAAAGCACTGAACCTACCTACAGCTGACAGGAGTGACCTTAGCAAAAATAAATTAAAAGATTGCACAAACCATATATTACACAACAATGTTTGGCTCTAAGCCTGTTATAATAGTGTTTAAGATTATTTAGTTTACATGGCAGTAAGTAGGCAGCAGGACAAAATAGATTACATATACTAGGAATTGGATAACAGAATCAGATGAAGGAAATTTGACAAACAGAAAGCTTCCTTTGCTGCTGGTAGGTTTTTCAGAAAAATGGAATACCTGAATCATCTACTGAGAAATGATACACTGATTTAAGGTATTGTATGTTAAGGACTCTTTAAGCTAACTCATTCAACTCTTAGTAGCTTGTTAGAAAAGATACTGTACATTATATTCATATGTACTTCATACCATACACTATGGCATTTGGCTAGAAGATGAAGCTTCTAGAGATCAAATATTAGTGATCTAGGAAGATCAACTGTCAAGATATCTGTCAAATCCAGCCTCACTGAGTATTGATAGACTTGAAATTATTAAAAATCCAACAAAGAGGAGAAGCTGCAATGAAGTCTTGTCACTTATGCTTCCCTCCAGAGGGTAAAATAAAAATATTCAATGTTATAGTAGTGCAGGAGCAAGTAAAACCATACTGTATTTATTAGGCACTGCCAGGGAAATGTTATTCAGTATAATAAGTCTCCATATATAGCTTTAGAAGTATTGAAAACAAGTAGACTCCATTGAACCATGTAGAAACTTGCATCTTCTTTCATGAAGAGTTTGTCATAGAGAGTGATTCAGTGGTGCTCTATGAGGAAAAAAGCTATTATAAGATACCTTAAAAAAAAAGACTGAGGTTACACATAGGATATCTAGGAGAGCAGAGTGTATGATAGACACTAGAACTTTAGCAGCTATTCTGGACAATTTAATATAAAAGGTGGGTGTATAGCAGCAGAGCAATCTGTTCACAGGGAAGTGCAGTGATATAAACTCAGTTTTCAATCCAGTTGGCAGCTAGCCTTGAGCTGTGATTGCTTCTAAAGGTTTCCAGTAAAAGTGCGTAAATTAAGTACAGAAAAATGACTCAAAAAATCAATAAGAAAGTTATCCAGGCCAATGGTATTACCTGCAGACTTCCTCACCACATTCAGTAAGTTTTGCACCAATAAGTCCTACGTCAAAAATTTTTTTCTATGCTGACCTTCATCAGAAGATTTGCAAGGGCCATTCTTTCACCAAGGAAGTCTCCAAGTTTTGAAAAATAATTCTGAAGTACCATTAATGAATAAATTTAATCTAAAAATGAGTAATAAAGCACAAGACAGTCCAGGCATTTTGGTGTCTAATGCTGAGCAGTTTCAAAAGCAATTTAGTATATATATGGAAGTGTTGTGCAGGTACCTTCAAACTTGTAGTAAATGGGAAGATGGTCATTTAATGCATGCACTTTGAAAAATTGATCCCCAAATGTGTTTAGGTAGCAAAATCTATCTATAAAATAGATAGATGGTGTATGTTATCCTCAGACAACAGGATATCAATATCTATATGTAACGAAATCTGAAGAAGATCTTTGCTCCTTGAGAGTTTGAGTACTGTCAGCACCTGAACTAGCTTGTTTAGACATTCATCTTGAAATTTACCTTACAGTCTGCAATATCAAAACCTTAGTATACAGATGAGGTGGCAGCCTTACAACATCATGAACTGATTGGTGTATTTTCTAGATTTGCTTACTCCTATTCTGAAACACTGTCTTGAAAATTCTTGCCTATGAGCAAATTCACTAATCAATAACCAAACTTTCTGTAAACAGTAAAAAAATAACTAAACTATGTAGATTTTACTGATAACTACTTCTCCGTGTATAAAACAAATATTATGCACTTTAACATGATGGTAATATGTTTTATATTTGCTTGAAGAACTGATAACATTTGTAATCCTATAACAAAATGTTGATCTTCTGTCATGGAATAATCCAAATATTCACAGTGTCATGCTTATGCATATTAAACAGAAAAAATCATGGGAATAGTAAGTGTTTTGTTACCAACCATTGTCTATCATAAAAGTATCACATATTGAAATGCAAACCTCATTACTTTTGTATGAAATCACTGTTCTTAAACAAAGCCAAAAGATTATATATGTTTATCTGTTTTATTAATTCACATTAAGCACATAGATATTAATTATTGTATATCTGAATTGTGGCTGAAACTTGCAGTGTACTGTGACCACAGGACTTTAATCATGGATGCTGTCTCTTGGCATGAAAAATAGCACAATGTGGTGCTATTTCACCACAGCATGGTAGAAAGACCAACAATAAAGATGGAAGAAGGAACTAACTTGATGTTCTTTCATATCACTGGTATAATAACTAAGAGTTGGTTTAATACAATGCTCTGTTAGATATTAAAAAGGCATTATTTTTACAGGTAAGATTGCACCTTATAGCAAATGGCTGTATTGATAGTGGTGGCATAATATTTGCTGACATAAACAAAGTGCATTACTAAATCATCCCTTGGAAACTATAGCATAAATATATGCTTGCAACCAGAATTAATCCCTCTGATACAGGTTGTCTTTGTTTTTCTACTCTGAAAATAATTTACTAAAGCATCAGCCTGATACAACAGTGGAAATGACATTGCACATAATAGAACTAAAACCTTTAGACTGCTTAAGTGGTGAGGAATTTCAGTGTTTATATCATCAGCTGATTGAGCCCTTCAACTATAGCCACTTCAACTGTCATGTTTGATCTCCTCAAAATACATGCCCCATCTTTTAAGTGTTAAATTGCCTGGGGACTCTGGTGCGAATATTTGCCTTCACACACATGTGCAGTTACCCTTCAGCCATCTTATGTTCACAGAGCAACATTAATATGACTGCAAGTAATGACTCCTCCTTGGATACTTTTACTTCCTCACAGAGCCTAAATATATTTTCTTTCTTACTCCACAGGCCCTGAAAAAGCAGTTATGTTGAAGTCACTCCAGCTGGAAGTGGCAGTGTTTAGATACATTCCAATTCTTGGCTCTTCCTGCACCTATTGGTTAATAGAGTTCTACCTTGTCTTTGATATCAGATTAGCCTTAGCAATCTTAAGAATAGGGAAAGCCCTGCCTCACCGTCTCTATACCAGGATCATCACTAGACTAGCAGAACAGCACCTCCTTCCCATTTTAAATTTTATTGCAAACTTTTCTAGTTTTATTATAGCACAGTGAGATTTTATTGCATGTCCTGTTTTCAATTCATATGTTAATTGGCTTTCAAATTTCCTGTTGTCAGAGGAATCCGCTGCTTTGCCAGAATTGTTGATTTGAGTTCAGTCTAAGGCCAGTGACTCTCTGTGCTGTATTTATGAGATTGTTTTCCATAACTTATTTCCCTGTTTCCTTGCAAAGCCCTCACATTTTCAGATGCATTTACTCCTTCAGATATTTTGATAGTTCTAATTAGCATACATCTTTTACATTCTGCAATTTTCTTCAATTATCTGTTTCAGCTTTAGAGGTTTTGAAATTGCCTCCGTGAAAGTGCACTTTCAACAGACTAGCAATAACGGTAACCCAGAAAATAGTAGACCCCAAAATGCATGGTGACAAAGTTTGTTAATTACTGAAGTGAATTTAAGAGTGCATAATTAAGGTATAAGCATACAGTCCATGGACTGGGAAAAGATGACAGTTCATGTCAGATTATGGTCCTTCAAATGCATCACTCATCTGTTCTGTAATTCTTTTCTTCTAATTTTATAACATATTAGCTGACTCAGTAAATATCACCTGTGAGTTGAACTTTTTTACTTGAAAAAATGATTTATAAAAACCAAAGTGATTTCTGTTATGGTAATTACATTCCCTAGGATTAGTCTCCTGGAAATTGCTTGCTAATGCTGAGAACACTCAAAAGGTTTCAGTATTTTAGAGCCATTAACAATACTGCCTTATTAACTGCCTGAATGAACTATGTTATACATCAGCTTTGAATGACTGCACATCCCAAAACTTTTCAAAATATTAGAGAGAAAAAAGTTTTTCAAATTATATAGTTTTACAAAATTTGTATTGATTGATAGCCTAGATTATGAAAATGGAGTGTAATACTTTGTTTAGCACGCAAAACTTGCTGGCCTCTACAACTGCAGTTAACTTTATTGATGTGGTGGGCTGACCTTGGCCATCTGCAAGACACCATTCTTTCAGTCCCCCTCCTCTAAAGGACCAGGTTAAAAAACAAGATGGAAAAGCTTGTGGGTCAAGATGAGGACGGGGAGATCACTAATCAGTTACTGCAAGGGGCAAAACAGACTCAACTCAGGGAAAAGTAATGCAATATATTGCCCATTAAAACACAGTTGGATGTGTCACAAAAGTTTCCCAAATGACCTGTGCTGATCAAGAGAGAGGCTAAGATGCAAAGTACAGAACCACAAGTGTAATTTTATTAATGTGCATGAGGTGTCCTATTCATATTTGAGGCACACCAAATGAAGTTTTAATAATAATTTCAATCATTCATGTACAAAATGATTTGACCAATTACTACTTGACACACATACTATTTTTTTGCAAAGCAGCTATAGTTCTAGGGCATCAGCAGGTTAGCTCGGTTAGTTGGAGCAAGGTGCTAATAATGCCAAGGTTGTAGGTTCAATCCTTCAGTTAAGAGTTGGACTTGATGATCCTTGGGGGGTCCCTTTCAACTCAGAATATTCTGTGATTCTGTTCCTGGTTTTGACAGGGATAGAGTTAATATTCTTAATGGTAGAATCATAGAATTGTTAAGGTTAGACAAGACTTCTGATATCACCCAATCTAACCATTAACATACCATTGCCATCTTCTCCACTAAACCATCTCAAACCGGTCTCAAGTGTTACTTCCACATCTTTTTAAAACACCTAAAAGTATCATAGAATGGTTTGGGTTAGAAGGGACCTTGAAGATCATCTAGTTCCAAACCTTGTGCCATGGGCAAGGATACCTTTCACTAGACCAGGTTGCTTCAAGCCCCGTCCAACCCAGTCTTGAACAATTCCAGGGATGGGGCAGCCACAGCTTCACTGGACAACCTGTGCCAGGGCCTCACCAATCTCACAGGGAAGAATTTTTTTCCGAAAAAATTACTCCCCTGCCCTCTGCCAGTGTGAAACCATTGCCCCTTGTTCTGTCACTCCACCCCATTGTAAACAGTCTCTCTGACCCAAGCCCTCTTGGTCCTCCCTATTGTGTTGCAAAATTTGGAAGCTGATGTTATGCCGGAAAGGTGAGGGACAAAGAGAAAGAGGGGTTCTGGGCCAAGGACTGGGAGCAAGTACAAGGCTCCCGCTGCCAGGGCTGGGGCAGAGAGTTGGGATTAGGCCTGTTGAGGGATAGATGATTCAGGGATCTCTCCTAGTTTGAGGGATAGATTGTGTGGGGGTCTATCCCAGTTGGAGGGAGGGAGGGTGTTTAGATAGTGAAGATGTAGATATAGATGTAGTGAAGATGTAGATGTAGATATTGTTGACTGTTTTCTTCAGGCTATCAGTTAAAATATTTTATTCCATAACCTGTCTGTATCTGCATGGAATGGGGAGGGAGTGCAGGGTAGCAGCAGAAAATGGCATCAAGCAGATCCACCAAGACCCAAAGGGCTCCAAGGGCACCCAGACGGCACCCCCAGGCCTGAGTCAGTGTTGAAGGTGCAGGGACTTATGGAAGGTAACTCCCCTGTTCCCTTCCCCTAGGGAAGCAACCCTTTGGCATGGTAGTCAGAAACTAGGGGTCCATACAGGACTCACGCACATGGCCCCACACCAAAAGCAGCCCTGAGCACAGCCTGGGCACCGTCCTCCCACTCTGGGGCTCTAGAAGGCTACTCCTGCTGCTCCCAGTGACCCCACCATGTCCCCAATCATCCCACTGTAGCCCCAGACAGAGCTCCTGCAGGCTGCCCCGGGGCTGTATTGGGCAGGGGCAGTAAGTACTTTCCTTAAACAATCAAATTATAATCAGATAATGCTTAAACTTTGAGTGATTTTCCCCCCAGTAGTCTTTTAGTGCTCATCAGCAAGAAATTGCTTTCTGGGGAAAATGCTATTTGGAATGATAGTACTTTTAATCCTGATTTTGTAAGCCAAATTACTTATTTTACCCTCTCGCACTAAGCAACACACTGCAAAATGCAAACATCGCTATAATTTGCTCATTTAATGGCTTTCTCAACTCTACTTCATGTGATTTTCTGTGGAAAATAGAAGACCTTATATATGGCATCTGCTTGATGCTGCCTTAAATTGCAGAGAGCTTGCTTGTGAATATGAATTTTTGAAGATCCATTACATGCTCTTTTTGAAATCATCCTACACAACAAAATTAATCCCATATATTTTCTTTTCTGTGGAAAACTTTAAGGAAAATAATATCCTGTTTACATATTTGCTCATTAGCCAGTAGTCAGCTACATGATCATCCTTAAGGTTTGAGGACTGTGACTTGCTGAAAAAGAAAGAGTGTATAGACATCAGTTGTGACATTCAACATTTTTCCACAATCATGTGATCTTCTCCACTTGTTCTGCTCCTTACTGTGGAACATATGAATTCCATGACAGTCATAATAAAATGAAACAGTGTCCTTCCGTACTAGCTCTGAGGTTTTGAGGTATATTCACAGAAGACAGAATTGAGAGGTGATGACCAGTCAGGCTAAGAAGTAAAGCTTTTTTGACAACAATGTCTTGATGTTGCAAAAGACATGGAACCAAAACACGGATATTCTTGAAAAATAAAAATGTGAGAAGAGATTCTATGAAGAGAGGAGGAAAACAAATTAACAAAATCATGCAAAAACTCACTTCAAATGCAAAGTTTTAAATACAAATGCCCAAAGACTAAGAAAATTGCGTTTCAATTACTTGTTTCAGCTTGAATGGAACACAACACTCTTAAGAGTTACCTAAACAGTTATTTAACTGTAATAGTCAGTCAGATGTAGACATGGAATTACTTGCAGTAGAATTCCAATACTGCTCCAAATAGAAGTTTTGAGAGGAGGGGTTTCTATTTGTGCTCTGGAGTTAATTTCATTATTAAATGTTAGTTACAAAGGAAAGCAATTCAGGAACAATTGTATTGTAAGAATGTTAACATTTTTATTTCTAGATACGTAACAATATAGGAATGTGACAATTTATATCTACTTGAATGTAAGTATAACAATTTACCCGAATGAATACCTAACTATCTTGTCTCATAAGAAGAACACTGACCTTTGTCTTCTTGCGTCTTATTTGCAGAAGAATAAATACTGACCTCTTCAGTTAATGCCTGTAAGTCAGTAAATGCTCCACAGAATACTATATCACTGCCACCAGCCAGCTAAACTAGCAGTACAGAATCTTGGCCAAACACCTGTATTGCCAATTTCAAATATCTGTTTCCTACTGAATAATGTATTTTTGTGTATATGAAAGTCTGTATTTAATATTTCAGCTACCTGTTTGAGAAGTGCATTTAAGTGTCAAAATGGCTGTCATCAGTGTTTTATTTTTAATAAAAACGCTATTTTCTGAAAATTAGTATTTTTTAAAAGGCATTAAATTCTACAGAATTAATCTGTCCTAACTTCTGAGTTGTTTACAAGTGTTGTTTCAAGTAGGTATATATACTAGGTATAAAATACTATAAAATCACAGGAAAACTTTGCCATCACAGTCTTTGTTTGTTACTGTTGAATATGAACAAGGAAACAAACCAACCAGCCTGAAAATAATTGCCTTGACCTGAACTGTAGGCAAGTTAAACAATAACAGGTGTTCTTGCATCTGGAAGTAAGTTTGGATTAAGAGTAAATTATCTCAAAAGTTCACACCTGCAAAAGAGACCCCAGCCAAAATCCTAACCTGTCTTCTGCAAAGCCTATGTTAATAAATGACTGTGCATCCTGAAATTCAACAGACCAGACATATATTCAGCTCTATCCAAGTCTGAAAGATTTATACAACTGAATCCTGTGATCACGACACCTCATTGAAATTCCATAATATCTAAAAAGTATAATTTTAAATCATATCCATTTTAAAGTTTTTATTTCTCAGAAAGATAGTATGTGCACTTTGAAATATGATTTCTTCTATTATATTTGTCCTGCTACAAGTTTGGTGGGACACATCTGTTTCTTCAAATTGGCAGAACATTAAGTAACTGATTTCTGTACAGAAGTGCCCTGGCTGGTTTACTTCAATGCAAGGAGTCATTTTAGTATAATGACTCGTATTCTTGCTTTTCTTTGACATATTTTTATGCTAGTTATTTTTGGCTAATAATCCACTTTTAAATTGCTTTGGAGAAATGCTGGTTTTACCATAAAATTCAGTTGTTCAAGCCTCTGTAGTGTATGGCTTGATTTCCTAAAGAAATTAATCTTAATGATCATTTAAAGTCTTGATTTCATAATTACTACCAAGATTTTTTGTCATTTTGTCCCTCTTTTTATAGTGTCCATATTTAACTTTCTTATTTAATCAGCCCTACCCTGCTGTCAGAGAAGTTTGCACATCATTCTTTGAGCCATGCTCTGAATGAAGGCTAAGGCAGACACTGACTCTTGTCCTCCAGAATCACTTGGCATCACAGAACAAATCAACAATGTTGTTGGGGTCTTACAGACTGCACGTGACTGGTAGGACATTATTCGAACACCTTGGATCATGAAGTGTATTCTTTAACCTTGGTTCCTGAAAGACTATTTAAAGTTTGGTATAATTTTATTATAATTAACTAAAAATCTTTTCCAGTGAGCTGAGTGTTGCAGCCAGCATTATTGACACAGAGGTATCCATATTACAAATGACAGCAATTGTTCCTCACCGTTAAATGTTGGAAAATTAATATTACATTTCTCGTGAAATAGATTGGGAGAATGGAGAACATGCAATGGTTAAAAATAACACTTATAAGGATGAAGTATTCCTTTGAGGATGCTCACTTGCCAAACAAACAGCAGTAGTGTGGAAATTGCATTATGGAGTTGTGCTTGCTAGATGGTATTTTTGGGTTTTCAGTGGTTCTTTTTTTTTAATGGGACAGGGTAGAGTTTTTATTAATGGCTTGGTTTTGATTCTGCCTTCAGTGTTGTATCATGGGCAATATTTTTAGATGGAACCAATTGGCAAAGGTGGAAAAATGAAATCTATGAGTGTTATTTTTCCTTCTGGTTCACTTAGCTAGGTTCTATTTTTATCAGAAATGAAACAAATCATACATTTTCATTCCACATATGTCACTTTGATCTTGTTGTTACTAACTCATTTTAGAGGAAAACGCTGGTCTATATTGAAAACTACGTTTCTTTGGAACACTTCATGCTTTTTTAAATATAACAAACAATATAGTTGAAGTTTGGCAAGAAAACACATAAACCAAAGAATTGTCAATGTGTAATATATATAGTTCTCCTTTAGACTTAAAAACCTCATTAATGTATTGTTAAAACCTTATATTAAATGCAAGAGAAGTCTCAGTTATAGAAGAATGCTCTTACATCAGACTGAGTTCTTGTGTTAGACACTGTGGTTCTGAATAACTTTTTTAGGTAAGTTGAAGTCCCTTGAGAATATTTTCACAGTTGAAGTGCTGACATAATCTTAACTTTAGCAGTGTGATCATACAAAAACTGAAAATAATCAACATTATCTCAACAAAACAAAAATAAGTGAAAAGCGCATATCTGTACTTGCATTTTCTGAAGAGATATCTAAGTTGAGTGCTGCCAAAGAGCGCTATTTTTCTTGAGATTTACTCTGCATAAAAGAAAAGGAAGTTTTTTTCTTGTTTTCAGAAATTTTATTCAGTTTCTACTCATAGCATTGCACATTAGCCTGTCAAGAAAAAACATCACCTAGAAGCTCCAGATATCTTTCTAACATTCTTTTATGGGTTTCTACTAACAGATATATGCCATTAAGACAGACCATACTGAGTTAATCATGTCTGTCTGTGTATGTCTGCGTGTGCACTGCACAATTATGTTGCTGAGTCTATACCAGACTTTTGATTTCATAAGTAGTACAGAAATTTACATATAAAGTGGGCTTCTTTCCTGCTCACCCTGATGATAAGTATTACAATTTTAACACACAGCAGTTTGTTCAAAATTTGGTTCCTGTTCTTAGGATACACTTTTATGAAAGGTATCTTATTTCTTCAGATCAAGAAGGACAAGAGGCTACGTGTGTTGAATATTTTAGTACTATTTTTTCTAAGTTGTTCGTTTTGTTTTCTGTTTTATTCTTACCTCTTTCTGTTTGGCGCTGAAAGAGTTCTCCCTTGCATTGACATAAGGCTTTATCATCTCACAGAAGGATAACCAGATCTCAGGCAAGAATCATGCAGTTGCAAGCAGAGCAACATCTAACAGCACAGTTGTTTGAACCATGTAGAATTATACTTTACTGCAGGTAATCACAGTGGAAGGATTAAACTGAAATCTACTGGTTTCTTGGGAAGTTCAGTGTGTAATGCATTGTCATGGTTTAACTCCAGTCAGCAGCCAAGCCCTATGCAGCCACTCACTCCCTCCCTCACCAGCAGGATTGGAGAGAGAATTAAAAGGATAAAAGCTAGAAAAGCCATGGATTGAGATAAAGACAGTTCAATAGAGAAAGCAAAAGCTGTGCACACAAGCAAAAGCAAAATAAAGAGTTAACTCACTGTTTCCCATGGGCAGGCAGGTGCTCAGCCATCTCCTGGAGAGCAGGGCCCCACCTCTCCTAACAGTGACTTGACAAGACAAACACCATCACTCCAGACCTCCCTTCCTTCTTCTTCCCCCAACTTCATACACTGAGAATGATGTCATACAGTCTGAAATATCCCTCAGTTTGGGGTCACCACTGGCTGTGCCTCCTCCTAGTCTCCCATGCACCCCCAGCTTCCTCACCAGCGTGACAGTATGGAAAGCAGAAAGGGCCTTGGCTCTGTGTAAGCACAGCTCAACAATAACAAAAACATCTCTATATTATCAAACCTGCTTTCAGCACAAATCCAAACACAGTCCTATACCAGCCACTGTGAAGAAAACTACCCCAGCCAAAACTAGCACATGCATGTTTGTGCATGTACTATCTCTAGTAATCATTGGTTCCTCATCTTCTAATCATAGAATAATAGAATCATAGATCAGCTGGGTTGGAAGGGACCTCTGAGATCATCAAGTCCAACCCTTGATCCAACACCGCTGTGGTTACCACAGACCATGGCACTAAGTGCCACATCCAGTCTCATCTTAAAAACCTCCAGAGACAGAGAATCCACCAGTTTCCTGGGCAGCCCATTCCAATGCCTGATTATCCTCTCTGTAAAGAATTTCTTCCTAATATCTAACCTGAACCTCCTGTGGCAGAGTTTAAGGCCATGCTCTCTTGTCTTACTGATAGCTGCCTGGGAGACGAGATCAACCCCCACCTGGCTACAACCTCCTTTCAGGGAGTTGTAGAGAGTGATGAGGTCTCCCCTGAGCCTCCTCTTCTCCAGGCTGAACAACCCCAGCTCCCTCAGCCTCTCCTCATAGGACTTGTGCTTGAGTCCCTTCACCAGCCTTGTTGCTCTTCTCTGGACCTGCTCCAGCACCTCAATATCCTTCCTGAACTGAGGGGCCCAGAGCTGGACACAGCACTCCAGGTGTGGCCTCACCAGTGCTGAGTCCAGGGGAAGAATCACTTCCTTGGACCCACTGGCCACACTGTTCCTGATCCAGGCCAGGATACCATTGGCTTTCTTGGCCACCTGGGCACACTCCTGGCTCATGTTCAGCTTCCTGTTAATCCAGACTCCCAGGTCCCTTTCTGCCTGGCTGCTCTCCAGCCACTCTGTGCCCAGCCTGTAGCGCTGCTTGGGGTTGTTGTCGTCAAAGTAGAGGACCCAACACTTGGCCTTGTTGAACCTCATGTTCCTCTTTGTACTCTAACGTCAGGTTCCTTGTTCCTCTGCTGATAGTTGTGGAGAATATGGCAGAATAGGTAGTAGGCAGTAGGTATTTAGTAATTATTCCTGTGCAATGACACAAGAAACAATACTAAGGAAAGAAGAAAAGAAGAAAATAGATTGGAAGAGTAATTAATCCATAGGGTATTATCTGCTAATTAGAATCAGAAGGAATTAACACTGCAATAGAAATCAGCATCATGAAATGTTTATACCTTAAGTTCGTGAGCCTGCCTTGCATAAATTGGAGTCTGCTGTAATCCTGAAGACTCAGCCTGAGCTGAGTGTTCAGGTTGTTAATAAATGATCATGTCTTCTTCTGATGTCTGCGTTTTGAATCCTTAAATAAATATTACTAGAAGCAAAATTTCTATCAAAATTTCTATCAAATCAATAATTAAAAAATACTGCCTTTATGACAATAAGCTTTCCAGAGGAACTGCTCAAAAGAAAGTCAGATGATTTAAACAACAATTTGAAATTGATGAGAAAATCTAATAAAATCACTGACTGCTGTTTGGCTACATTTGTCCACAAGCTGAGAGTATGACAGGTGTTTAATGCTTTCAGATGGACAAGAAGGAAAATATAAGGGATTTGTTGTGTCCATTATACTGTATGCTGAAGCAAAACACCAACTACTCATTGTACATGTATGCATATATATTTTCTTTTTGTGTAGTTTTCTTGGTGGATGGGCTGTGTATGAAACGGTTCAAATTTCCACAACCAAAGGATAAACTCCAAGATTTAAATAGGAAGATTTTCTAGGCTGATAACAACTTAAGGTCATCTTTATGCAGCTATATTCTTAGTATATAGAGTATGAAAATTATGTTAAGATGAATTCCAGAATAATC